>NC_134409.1:53666368-54350096 GCF_038048845.1 Mixophyes fleayi | reverse complement strand
TGAGGCATTCTGCCCTACACCACCATCTCCTCGTGCACCTCTAGCAGGTCCGGGCCAATGAGGTCCCACAGCGCTACATAGAGCTCGGCTGGGAGACCGTCACTGCCCAAGGTCCTACCCAGCCTAAAAGATCTAGTGGCAGAGAGCAGTTCTTCCAATGCCAAGGGGACATCCATGGCTTTTTTACCTGCAGGATCAATAGTATTAGTGATACCTGACAGGAATGAATCAGCCGCATCTGTGTCAGTAGTCTTAGGGGAATAGAGGTTGCTGTAGTAGTCTGCAACTACTCCCATTACGCCATTTTTCCCCTTTCTAGAAATTCCGGCCTCGTCTCGCAGCTCAGTCAGGTTATTCACCTTGGAACGGAAGACGATGCGCCTGGCTTCTTCCTTGAAGGTCCTTTTCAGGCTTCACTTGTTCTCCACCAGATCAACCTTCACATCCCAGCCACAAAGTTGGAGATCCAACAGAGACTGCAATTGTCGTTGCAGCCTCCTGAAGTTTCTCTTCCTCTCACACACCTTTTGTCAGCCCTTAGCCTGAAAGAAACTGCGAATTGTGACCTTAACATATTCCCACCAGTTAGACATGCAATCAAACTAACATTTCTCATTTTTCCATGTGATGTAGTCATCTCTCAGCTCCTCCAAAATATCCTCCCTCTCCTTCCTCCAGGAGCCTGGGCCAGGAGAAAAACCGTGGCCCAGAACCCCTTCGAAGAGAATGACCCTGTGGTCTGAGAAGAAGCAGGGAAATATGCCATGCCTGTTCTGCCTTACTGCTCTTGAGGTAAACACAAAGTGAATCACTGAGCCATTGGGGCGGCTCCAAGTATAATTTTCAGAGTCAGCCCCCATGGCTCCCACTGCATCCTGCAAGAATGCTTTGGCTACCATCTTCCGCAGCAACCTAGAAGAAACATCCAGTTTAGCAGTGCTGCTAGTTCTCCTTCCTCTATAGGACAGTTCAAATCCCCGGCCATCACTACCGCCCTGGTGGTTGCAAGCTGGGCCCGCAGGGTCTGGAAAAGCTCCAAACACTCATTCTTACCATGGGATGCGTGCACACTGATTAGCCTGATAGGCTCACCCGCCCAAGAGCCATCTACGATAAGCAATCTACCGCAGACAAACTCCTGAACAGAATCTAGTGTGAAGAGGCTTCCCCTGATAAGTATGGCGACCCCCGCAGACTTACAGTCACTCCCCCCAGACCAATAGGAGAGCCCATGAGACCACTGCCTGCCCAGGTGTCTATAAGAGCTAGAAAAAGGCAAAGAACATTCCTCTGACATATAAACATCACATTTCTAAGTGTCAAGAAAAGTAAACACAAACTGACGTCTAATTTTATTCTTAACATTCCTCACATTAATGGTAAAAAGAAAAAAGTTAGCCATTAGTTGGGAGAAAAAAGAAAGTTAGCACATACAATACATTAGTTATTATCCTTGTCAGGTGGGTCTTGGTCCGGTCTGCCCGTGTCCACATGTTGAGATGGGAGCAGACCTCTCTCGTCCAGCTGGTCAAAAAGACAGATGTCAGTTGGCTGCAGGAATTCGTCCACCTCCAACTCCTCCTCCGTTTCAGAATCCTAAACTACCAGCAGCTCCTCCATCTCCTTACTACACCTGTGTCCATCCTCTAGAGATATTGTCCTAACACCCGCATATGCAGTGGCCTTCTGATCACTTAATCCATACCTATGAGCTAGCTAGGGCAGAAAAGAGCACAGAACAGGGTGTGGATTACCACATCCATGCATGCCTCAGGCCACACACAGTGACAGGGGGTTACTCCTATAGCTTTTATTATTTATTAACCTTTCCTTTATTTAGTGTCATCATATTATGCAGAGCTTTAAAAGACGGTTTTAATTATTCATATCAGTTCCTGTCCCAGTGGAACTTACAATTTAAAATCTCTAAAACACAAACACACACGTGGGTTAATTTTATCCAAAGCATATTAACCTTACAATATGTTTTTGGACTATCGGAAGAAACCGATGCACTCAGATGACACCCATGCAAACAGTGAGGATATATAAACTCCATACCGTTAGTACTCTGGAATTGAGCTAATGGCCCCAGCACACTGTAGCAGCAATGCTGATCACATAATTGATTTACCATAATGTCCGTGATAATTATTAAATCATGTGTATTTTAAAAGTGCCAGACAAATATCACGTTTTCTTGATCTCTGCTCTAAGTAGCTGTCAGTAAATTTACTGGCAGTTAGCAGCCATACTGCTTGCCCCACCGAGCAGAACTCCTTTAAACAGACAAATAATTCTGTCAGTTCCCAATTTTTTTTTTAACTTTCCAGACAAGCTGCTCATATACCTAAAGTCAATTCTCAACCTAACCATACTACTCAGGACTGATTTTAAAAGCAATCATTCCCAGTGAGACCAGGCCTAGACATATGTAGATATCTCATATCAGAACCCTGGATATGCCATAGTGTCTGCAGCAACAAAATAATCCTTAACCCTTAAGGTGAAAGCAGAAAACGGACAATCTGCCTGATGTGGGTGAGTTACTTCTGAAACACTGTTTAACCACCACTCCCTTATTCACCTATGTTGTGTTACAGGGGTAGGCTGACAAATTTTACACTCTTCCTGTTCATCAAATGACCCTGTCATGTGGAGTGGCCTGCTGTCAGTAACTATTTTGAACTCAAGCTTGATTAGAACACGGTTGCTGGTAACCTCCACTTTTGGCACCAGATAACACAAAACCAAGCAGGGGAGGGCCGGCAAATTTTAGCCCGGAGGGCGACTCGACTCAGCAACCTATTAGAAACATTTTAAAGGAAAAAAAAATACGGGGTGCCCGGTGACCCAGCCCATGTTAGCCCACTATGGGACCGGACCGAGAGGCAGATGACCCCCTACCCCCCAGCCCTGCCTGCCCCTGGTGTGTTATGACCAAACGATAGGAAATGTAGTACATACATACACACATGGACACACCACTCATTCATAGGAAGTATTAACACTATATGGACAAAATTTTTCAGACACTTGACCATTACACCAACAGTGACTGTAATGACATTGTATTCAAATACATATACTTTAATATGGAGTTGGCCCCCCTTTTGCAGCAATAACAGCTTCCGCTCTTCTTGGAAGGCTTTCCACAAGATGTTGGAGTGTTTCTGTGGGAATTTGTGCCCATTCATTCTGTAGAGCATTTAAGAGGTCAGGCACTGATGTTGGACGAGAAGGCCTGGCTCACAATCTCCGTTCCAGTTCATCCCAAAGCTGTTTACTGGGGTTGAGGTTAGGGCTCTGTATGGGCCAGTCAAGTTCTTTCCCATCAAACTCATCAAACCATGTCTTTGTAGTCCTTGCTTTGTGCACTAGGGCACAGTCATGTTGGAATAGAAAACAGCCTTCCCTAAACTGTTACCACAAATTTGGAGGCATAGCATTGTCCAAAATCACTTGGTTTGCTGAAGCAGTAAGATTGCCCTTCACTGAAGATCAGCGGCCTAGCCCAAACCCTGAAAAGAAACCCGACACCATTATCCCTCCTCCACCAAACGCCACAGTTGGCATAGTGCAGTCAGGCAGGTAACATTCTCCCGGCATCCGCCAAACCCAGACTCTCCTATCTGACTGCCAAACAGAGAAGTGTGATTTGTCACTCCACAGAACACATTTCCACTGCTCCACAGTCCAGTGTCAGTGTGCTTTACACCACTTCAAACTACACTTGGCATTGGTCTTGGTGATGTGATACTTGCATGCAGCTGCTCGGCAATGGAAACCCATTCCATTAAGCTCATGCCACACAGTTTTTGTGCTTACATTAATGCCAGTGTAAGTTCAGAACTCTTCATGCTATGGAATCAGGGCGTTGGCGACTTTTACGCCACCATGCACCTTAGCAGTCGTTGACCCTGCTCTGTGATTTTCGTGTCTACTTGCTTCGTGGCTGAGTTGTTTGTTAATCCTAAACACTTCCACTTTCTAATAATATTACTTACAGTTGGACCGTGGAATATCCAGCAGGGATGAAGTTTCACGATCCATCTTATTGTAAAGGTGGCATCCTATCGCAGTACCACACTTGAAGTCACAAATGTTTGCAAATGGAGACTGCATGACTAGGTGCTTGATTTTATACACCTCTGGCAGCGGGTCTGAATTGAAACACCTCAATTCAATAATTAACAGGTGTGGCGAAATACTTTTGTCCATATAGTGTACATAAAACTAATTTGGTACATACTGAGTAGCCAAAACAAGTTAATTTAGATGAACCAATTTTTATGATATTCCACGAACTTTGCTGCTCTAGGTATATACCTTATTTGTTGTATAGTAAATCGAGCCAATCTTATAGCATGTGTTCCATGAGGAGATGCAGGAGGACAGAAAATCAGCACTCAGTATTCAAATACAGAAAAACGTTTAAGACATTTTAGACTTTTTGAATGTGTACACTTGTATCTGTGCAGGGATTCTTAGTTTCACATGTAGAAATGTATGATAAGCTTGACAGATGCATTAAATGTACCTCGTTTATTGCATCTATATGAATCAAAATATATATTTTTATTTCTGTATATTTATTGGATTTGTAAGGTTATACAAATGAAAACAAACCAATCATGACCGTTGTTGTTTTAATTTGAGACAGTCACAGTAATAAACCAAATTAGATTCTTGCAATGAAACAGATTAGTCTTACTTTTCTTATTTACAGTAAACATAAATAAAACATAGGAAAGTAAAACATCATGATCAAAATATAATTTAAACAGAAAGTAAAATAAATAACATTTATACATTTTTATAAACTAAACTTTAGGAGTTCTTTCCTGCCTAGCAAAGAATGTATTAACAAAGTCTACTGGATACCAAAGATGACTCCACAATATGGGGCCTATGCATCTTTTCCTATAGGATCCTGCTGAAGCCTCTTCGGCTTCGCAAAATCCGTTACAATGGAAGTGCTGTGCGCATGTGCACAGCACTTCCTCCTTTCCTCCTAAGCTGCCGGTAAAGAGGAAAAACTAATCGCACTACAGGGATCATTTTGCAGAGAGTCCCAGAGTAGCCCCAGCATGATGCATTTGAGCGGTGCTTAAATATGTATCGATGCGATCAGAGACCATCATGTTACAAACGTGTGTAATGAATTCTTTAGGAAATGTTATGTTTTGTTGCATGAAATGTATTTAGCAACCATATTAGTATTGCAAGTCAGCCTCTAAAAACAACCAATACAAATTAAATACTTCTACCAGATCATTGATAAGGTCTGCATTAGATAGGAAGGGTAGTAAGCAACAGAGAAGTGATGTTCGTTATATTTTCCTGCTTCCTAGTCAATTATCGCTATGGCTCCAACCCAAGTGCCCATTAAAGTATCCTTTATACAGAATATATGTAGGGGGGAAAGCCAACTCATTTTATGTCAAACAAATTCTGTATACAAGACTTTATTTAATATATGCTTATCATGCAAATAATAATCACAAGTAGACTGTGGTGCTGTGTTAGTGGAAACATCAGATTTGGGGGCACATTTATCATCACTCGCAAAATATAAAATATACAGTTCAATCTCCAGTCCTTTTCCAAAAAATAGGTCCACTATGGCATATTAACAACAATGTATGAATTGAGGCAGGGCCATCTTAACAACATTATGGGCCCCCGGGCAAAGCAGTGCACCGGGGCCCCTAGATATAGATATAGATATATAGATGTATACAGATATAGATATAGATATATAGAGATAGAGATAGATAGATGTACTTGCTCAGTGACCCTTGAAGGTTTTTTTTGCAGGTTTTTTTCTTTTGCAGGATTATTTATTCTCATTAAGAGCCCTGCCTATGGGGCCCCCGGCACCTGCCCATCGTGCCCAATGGAAAAGATGGCCCTGAATTGAGGAGAGAAGTGAATGCAGCTTTTATTGGGGAAGGACATTTATTTTTAGATAGTGTTGGAAAGTAAGTCATTAAAACCAACCACAATCAATGGGCATCACAATCCATATCCTAAATACATTAATCCAGCATGGTGTCCAATTGTTTCTCTATTCTTAAATGTAAAGGACCAATAATCCTTACAACTAGAAGAAGCGTACATATATTCCTTTAACACTCAAAATTGTAATAAAGAGATATAACCATGATGCAAAGTAAAGAAAGTCAGATAAAATATGAGATGCAAATATATTATGTGGAGAATAAGGAAAAAGTACAGTTAATTATCAACTTAGGCTGCTGGTCATTCGTGCAGACATATCGTAAAATTATTTTTATGGAATGATTTCTAGCTCCGTGATGTACAAATGTCAGTCACGGGTGTCAATGTCACAAGCATCTAATATTTGACTTCTTCCTCCTCCCTCCACCCCCCTCTTCTAAAACGCTATGCAATGACAGGTAGTGTCACACATACATCTACTGAGCTGCGCATGCGTAAGATCCAGGGTTCAGCCCTGGGCAGATCTGGAGAGAGGCGAGGGAAATAGGGAGATACAATCATAGTGCAGGAAAAGAGGGGAGGAAGGCAGTGAGAGGGGATACAAAATAAAGTGACAACGAGATGATTAGGAATGAGAGACTGTCGCAGAGAGTGTGAGTGACAGATGAGTTAGAGACACAGAGGGAGGGACGGAACAGCAGTGATGAAGGTCGGTGACAAAGTAGAGGGAGATACAGAAAGTGACAGTGAGTGACACAGAGGAAGGGAGAGAGACACAGTGAATGGACGTACAATCCACTTGAGGAAAAGAGAGGGACAGCCGGGCGGGACTCTGCGGTGCCCGTATACACTGGGTTTCAGCCGGGTGCCCATGTGTGCAGCTCTCCTTCACAGGACATCACAGAAGTGACTGTGCAAATATAACACTCCCAGGGTGTCTTTATCAGTCGGGGTGTACGAGAGAGATAAAGCAGCGATACGGTGAGAGAATCTGGTATTGGAGAGTCTCCAAGACATTGCTTTCTGCACTGGACACAATGTGCTGTGGCATAGCAATACTGCCATGAGTCGAGATGAAGATAAAACTACACACTTTGACGGTAGCCTGCACCCAAGGTGAGTGACGCTACACAGGAGAGAGACAGTGCATGAAGGAGGCTATCACCCCTGCGCTCAGAGGAGTGAGCAAAATAAAAGGTCTTCATCAGGATCTACTCTCAAGCTCCATGCCTTGGATGTTATTGCTCCTACTGTCACAGACCAGAGTGCACAGTTTGTTTTATTTCAAGAAGATTTATTTTTCAAGAAATCTGGACAGTCTGTGCCAAAAGCAAAAAGTAAAGTACAGTTAACATCAAATAAGAAACATGAGCATTTAATTCAGGATAGTTGCATGAACTAAATAACTATTCTAAAACTGCCCTACTCATCCATTCATTTTATAGCATCATAACATTGCATTAGCACTTTTGCATTCCACTTGTCACCATGGAGCCTTGGAGACAATGTGCCCAGTGGCTGATCTGGAGCAAGGTGCTGCCTCCCAACCATAGGGTGACATGGGACACGGCCCAGGTATTCGACCTGGCCCAGACCCTCCGGGATGGGGTTCTTTTGTGCCAACTGCTCAAGAACTTGCAACCTAGCTGCATCAACTTGAAGGACATCAACCTACGTCCACAAATGTCCCAGGTCAGTAATTACACATGTGTTCAAATATTACTAATAGTTCATTCTAAAACATTAGTATGTTTAGTTCTCTCCAACATTATACATAGCATCAGAAAAAATAAAGCTGGCTGCATGTACTTTAAATATACATTTTTAGTATTATTATCCTTTATCCATCATATGTTAATTGAAGGCCTAACACATTGTATTGTTGAATAATATTTCATGAATAGCATGTGTATCTATATGACATATGATACCTATTTATAATAGATGTGAATTCATATCAATATACCATTTATATATGGGAACATACATATAGTATGTCTGCATCTGTATAAAAGTATGTGTGACCATCACTACATGCACTAGTTTCAATAGTATCACATACATATTGATTATCTTATCTTAGTAGAACAGATGCACAGTATACAATAGGTATCATCTTCATCTACTTCAAATATACCACCAGTTTCAGGGGCATAGTAACCAAAGATATTTTTCATTGAAATCCTCCGAAAACAACAGTTTTTTGGGGAAAGCTACATATTTAAGTATCCCCTTACTTTATGACCATAAATATCTGCTGCTATCCCTGTCACCTCAAACGTTTTTTGGAACTTGTGCCCAATGGCCATTGAAGTCTATGGGGAGAGCATTGTGTTAGTGGGATCTTCGGATCCCTCACCACAAATTACCTGCTCTTCCCACCGGTCACTATCACAAAGGTGGTCACTTTGCGATATTCACCATAGAGGAGATAGGAGACAGCTGTTCGCAGGAACAGCAGATTTTCGTGACTGCTATTCCTAGTGAAGATTTTTAATAAATAGTCACAATATTTAATTCCTTATCTTTGCGATAAGGATATAAATGGGTTGTGTTGAAAAAGGGATGGTTAATAAATATGCCCCTTAACATCAAAGCCAAATTGCTTGTAATTCTCTATTAATATGGTGAAAGTTTCATTGTCTTTATTGTTAGTTTTTACTAAAAAAAAAAGTTAACAAAAGTAATAAAGAAATAAGAAACATCTTTTCAGTCTATATTTGGAACACTTAATTATCAAATTCAAAAAGATATTTTCCTCCTATGTTAAAGATAAAACTACCTTTTGCACTTGGTAAAAGGGACAACTAGAGGGGAAGCTCTGCTGGATTTTGTGAGCATTTAAGGAATAGTGATCATAAGGGAACTAAGAAAAATGATGGACTTTAGAAGAGCAAAGTTCAATCATATCAGAAAAGCATTGAAGTTTGTAGATTGGGAAAGTGAATTATTAAAGCTGCATTCCCAGGTAGGGTGAAAAACCTACCTATTGCTCCCCTCACTGGAGCTCAATGCAGCTGTTTTTCCCAAGGTCTGTGTGATGCATCAAAAGGTTTCTGACCAATTCGAAGCCTTGAGTGCAAAGCCTCCTAATGATCCGTGTGGCCACACTACCTTTCAGAATCTATTTTTACAGTAGTTTTAAGTAACAGACCAGATTGGATTTTTTTTTAAAAATATTTAAAATAAATAGTGTGGAAAGTACTTTCTAAATGGCAAAAATGTTTCTAGGAATTAAAAGGCAACAAATGTGGTTAAAGTAGAAAGTGTTGAAGGTGTTAATATAAAAAATGAAATATTGAAATTGTTAAAACTACATTTATCCTGGAAATACAAGGTATGTAGAAAATCAGGTTAACAAAGATTGAGGCTGAAAAATAGATTACTAAAGTCTAATCCCAAAATGGACATAAACTGCAAGCTAAATAAAACCGAATACACTAAGCCACTAACCCATAAACTAATATAATATTAAATATAATTGTGGAAGATGCGGAGACACTTGATAGTTTTTTTCTGTTGTATTCTGTTTGTATTCACAAAGAAAGAAAAAAATGCCAGGAAATAAGTTGTGTAGCAATATATGCACACCATTGACAGTAACTTTTATAACACAGGATAAGGTGCAATTTTGCCTAAAGAAGATTAAGAAAGTTAAGGCACATGGCCCAGATGGCATCCACCCAAGTGTGCTAAAGGAACTAAGATCAGTTCATTGATTCATCACTATATCACATGTTTTTGGACTCCCTCAACTCCATTCAGGACAGTGCCACAACATAAATTTGGTGCATTATCAAGTCTTTAAATTCTGATGGGCCAATCATGCCTAACAAACATTACTCGTTTCTATAAGGAAATTAATTTGAAACTGGATCTTCATAGTTTAATTGATGTGAATTATTTGGATTTTGTGAAAGTGTTTGCCTGGTATATAAGAGAAAAGTACAAGGTGTAGGAAAAAAACAATGTGCATGAGTAAAAAAACTGACTGAAGGATACAATACAAAGGGTGGTTATAAACATAATATTTTAACACTAGAGTGTAATACAGAGATTGGTATTGGCCAGTGTCTTTTTTAAACTTTTAATAAATGACCTTGCAGATGGCCTTTATGTAAAGTAAGATGCCCATATTTGCTGATGACCCTAAGATTTGTATGGCTATTATCACAGAGCAGGATTGTAATTTGCTACAGAAAGATTTTACAAAATGGCAAACAAAGTATATAAATGTAAGTTCATGCATCTTGGCCATTGTAATAACAATGTTACTCCTTACATACCAAAGACTGTTCACAGGATAAGAGTTCATCAATTGGGAAAAAGAGAAAATTTCATCATCTCCATAATATAGAAATGGGTTCTTTACTTTAAAGGTTGCTAAACTGAAGAAATCTTTACCACAAGGTACTGATGGCAAATTCAATATTTTTTTCATTAAAAACACAATTTAAATATGGACTTGATGCCCTTCTTACTAGAAATTTTATCTGTAGCTATAATTTATAAAAAGCATCATGGGGTTGATTGATCCAGGCCATTTATCCAGTTGCTATAAGTCAATAAGTAATATTTCTACACTATGAGGCTAAATTGGCAACTCCTGCACTGGGGCTTTTGTTTGTTTTCTTCTGGGTCAACACAACTAGAATTTCTGAAATGTTGAACATGATGGATCTATGTCTTTTTTTTTTTTTTTACTTTACTTACAGTATAATTGTGAAAGGCTCATTAAAAAATATATTTTTGCCGCACGTTACCACAAAAATAAACCTTCCTCTGCGAATATGGCATCTGATATTTATAGAATAAATTTATTATTTGTGCCTTGTTTACCAAAATTGTATTGTAACTTGTGTGTTAGTGGTGACTATATGACTTTCTTGTTTATGTAATCTGTCTATTCTATCTATGGAACATGTGTGCATATTTTGATCAATACACTAAAAATGAAGACAGGCTTTATATTGATGCGTTGTGTCTACACACTGATAATGAACATGTGGCATTGTTTACTGATACTGAACATAATGAACTCACTGTACTTAGCAACTGTGATGAGTTTCATTGTAAGGATAATTACTGACAATCTGCATTGTGGTTTGTATGAATGTGCTTTGTTTTTATGTATCTCTATCACTGTGCTGATAATGAGTACTCTGCACCTCATAATAAATGATTATTTATTAGTGAAGAGCTGAACTGTATGAGGATGATAATTCTGACTACAGTCAATGTTATTTAAGTTTAAATTATAATAGTAACCTTCACAATATATATGTATTGCTCATGTATATGTAAAACGGTGCCTCACACTTACCCAAAATCATGGAGTGGGGACAGTAGACATGTGTTCATGATATTAAACTGTTGTCTTTTAAAACAGTTCAGGTTTAAAAAATAAAACAGAATAAAATGTGAGATTTTTGGTAATAAACTATAACAAACTATAGCAAACAAACTCTATTACAATGTCATGCTGCTATTTCAGCTGTGTTTCCTTCCAGTGAGTGGTAGGGTCAGGTGGGTCAGCCAGTGGTGAGTTTTTAAATTGCTGCTGAGTGGCTCGGGCTGGTGTCTGTTCCTTGTGTTGCTAGTGTGACACAGAACAAGACATGTTGTTACAGTTTATTATACAGGTATTGGACTGGCAAGAAGGACAGTATGCTGTGTTCAGTATTTATGATAACATTTATAGTAAACAGAGTCATTGACTTGCTCATGGTCATTTGCTGTAATAAAGAGACTAGAGGAGAGGAACTCTCCACGTACAGTAGATTGTAGGAAGTGGTTTGGCTGACTGCGCTTAACCCTATGTGTTGTCACAGGCTTTGCAACACATTAGAAGTATTTATTACAAGCCACTTAGTCATTTATAAAAGTTTACAATTGCAGCCCCACATTGCCTGTTTTTGAAAACTGCACAGTTTTTTTCTGATTTGTGCATGGATGCTCTCGTGGAGAGGGTAGCTGCGAAAGGTGCAAAATTTGCTGAATGCAGTCTAGACCTAGTATTGTTAATCACTTGTAAAAATATGATTTTAATCTAAGGGACGAGAAATTTAAATTATATTCAAAGGTTGAATTGGGAGCATTTTGTATAGTAGCTAAATGTTTATGTGTTTTTATTTGTTTGTAGTAGTGAATTAATCAGCAATAATTAGTTTTACAATAGTTTTAAATCCAGAGAGACTCAGCAGCTGAAGGGTATTCAAAATTAAATGATTTATGGGACAATAAATATATGTTTTTATATTTAAAAATAACTACAGTAGTAACCAGTATGTTAACATTTCTGAAAATGGAACCAATTATTTGCGGTAGCAATACATTTTTCTGAATGCTACCTGCTCTACTCACTTTCATATACAGCAAGTGAAGGTATGAGAGAAACCAAGTTGACATCCAATGAAGTCCAGAGTGCCAGTAAAAACTCTATTAACTGTTTTCACTGACATTATTAATTGCGTTTTGTAACTCAAAACAAACACTAATGTATATGAGGCTTAATAAACCATTTTAACTCCCAGTGTAACAGAGCAGTTATGTTTATGCGCTCCAACTATCTGTCTTTAAATCTATTCCAGTCACTTTTATCTCCAGGGTAGTAGAGTATCACCCAGCTGCCTTGATTATATTTTTTGATAAATTGCAGTGACAAGGGCTTTTTGTCAATGCAATAAGGGTTAGTTGTAGCCATGTAAAATGGATAGGCTCCTAAATGTATTTACCTGTCCTATAGATTGTAAGCAGGGCCTTCTTACCTCTCTCTGTCTGTCTGTATTGCCCACTAGTGTTTTATTACTGGGTCCCAATTGCACAATGCTACGGAATATGCGGGCACTATATAAATAAATGAAGATGATATGGGGATTGAAAAGAATGATTCTTGTCTACAAACAAGCCTCTATAGGAAACCTTAGGCTTGTAATATTTACTACATTATAAATAAGCTCATCCTAACTAATTAAAACCATACTTGCCAACTCTCCCTGAATGTCAGGGAGACTCCCTGAAAGAGGGGTGATCTCCCTCACTCCCTGAAGAGCATTCTCCCTGATGCTGAGCCAGTACAAGACATGGTTGGCTTCGCCATCTGTGGCATGAAGACACAGTTCAGAAATTGTGTCCTATGTCCATGTATTCATGCCTATGAAGGTGGCCATTTTCATGGAGACCAAGATTTAATCAAAGACTGACAGGTAAGACAACATGACTTCAGTAATGGAGACAGAAATGTAAAAGACACTTCAGTCTCTAGAGATTCATTAGCTGCTTTTCTTTAACACATAGTTGCCTATACTCCCGGAATGTCCGAGAGACTCCCGCATATCTGGGAGACCTCCCGGGAGAGCAGGGCAACCTCCCGGTTCTCGTCCCCACAAAAGATAAGTGGCGGGGCTTAATGGCACAAATATTGCATCATCTTAGTCCCTTATGATGTGATTTGCCAAGCCCCGTCCCCACACGCCCACCTCCCCTGGGATCTCCCTGAAGGCAACGAGGAAAAGTTGGCAAGTATCTATAAAACAGAATAATGCCAAATGTCAAATGATGATGGATACAATTTTTTTTAGTAGGGATCAATTGGTTTGTAATAAAGTAACAGTTTATATGATATTGAGAAGATATTTTTAATACTTTAGGGTTACTGAGGTCTATGCATCAACCTTTTTTGATACTGAGAGACAAGACAGGAAATTCAAACATAATTTATACTATGAAATATATTTCTTTGTCCAATCATATTGCAAGCACTTTTAAAAAAAATAGCACAAGCCTCCATTAATAAGCAAGCCCAAAATCTTTGTGATTTGTTCATAATAAAGTAATCCACAACACAAGATAGTTTTATGGTCACTGCATACATAGTAAATTTGTACAAATAAAACATTTTTATTATTCACTAATAGGAAATCATATTCTAATATACAACATTTTATCAATTGTAGCAGTGCTCATAGTTTACATGAAACACTATCGTTGTGTCATATAAACCACAAGAGCATTCCGCAATCTGATCAGTAGGTCATACGCCACAACACAGGTAGACACGGTGGTAGCACATGTTTGGGGCTATGGTTGACTGAAATATATTGCGTTACACAGAATAGTGGGCTGCAGACATCGTAACTAGTCAACACAAAGAGTTAAAATAGATTATAACATTGGGGACATATCAAATGTATAGCCTGATTAAGGATATTAATTATTCACTATTTCTGTATTGTGCTCTTATATACTATTAGGTACTGATCTGTTGTGTAGTGTTATGTTTTTATGTATCCATGTGATACATATTCATTGACTAAGTGAAGTTTTGTCGGTTACTTGATATTACTTAATTTACTCCACACTCTGCTTTATTCTCCACATCGAGACTATCTCCCAGTCCTGTCAACTCCACCTTAAAAACATTGCCAGAATACGCCCTTTTTTTGCTAAACACGCTACCAAAACTCTTATCCATTCTCTCATCATCTCCCCTCTTGACTATTGCAATCTCCTGCTATCTGGTATTCCTGACACCCATATAATTCACACTTCAATCCATCCTAAATGCTGCTGCAAGACTGATCTTCCTCTCTCACCACTCCACATCTGCTGCACCACTTTGCAAATCCCTAAACTGACTCCATGTGTCATCCAGAATCAAATTCAAATTACTCACCCTTACCTACAAAGCCCTCAACAACGCTACCCCTGCATACATCTCAAATCTCATATCAAAATACTCTCCCTCCTGCCCTCTTAGATCTACCTCTGACCTGCGTCTTGTCTCGTCTCTGGTAACCACCTCTCACTCCCGCCTACAAGACTTCTCCCGTGCTGCTCCCCACTTATGGATTTCTCTACCACGCTCAATCAGACTTTCCCACAGCCTTCAATTCTTTAGACACTCTTTGAAAACCCATTTTTTTTTCAGAGGTGACCTTATCCCCGATAACATTATTTACACTAACGCACCCTCACAACTGTCCCAATCTCCACTCTTAGCCATATTTGCTCCTCTTGTTTCAGCTGTGCCCTCTTCCACTTAGAATGTACGTTTACTAATGAGCAGGATCCTTCATACCCTTTGTTTTCATGTCTGCATTTATTTTGTCTACCTTGTATGTCCTTATTTTATGTATGTAATATCACATCTGTATGTAGTTAATATGCATATATATGTAAGTTTCTTGGTAATTGGAATTATGTTTCTTCAGAACGGCATGTTGCCTCCAAAACCTGTTGCCATTTTAGTCATTTATAAATATGGAACAGTAAACATACAGCTAGAAAAAAAGGGAAAGCGCTCTCTTAAATAAATGCAGCACCTCTTAAAAACAATCCAAATACAATAATAGAGAGGGCGCAAATAAAAAGTGACTATGTTTGATGTTTATAGCTCTTTCATGAGAAGGTAAGTAATGGATGCACACGGGCAGTTTCAGTTTTGCAAATAGCGATAAACCAAAAGAAAAAGAAAAAACTCTTAGCAAAAAGTAACCAACGCGTTTCATCCAATAATGGACTTTTTCAAGGATCCTTGAAAAAGTCCATTATTGGATGAAACGCGTTGGTTGCTTTTTGAACATTCACAGCCACCGTAGTTCTACCTTGGAATCTGAACTCCCGCATTAGACGTGCAGCGGGACGCCGCTAAGACATTCTACACGGAGGAAAGATTACAGCCATCACGGAGGACACAAATGCACCAAGTCCCGGGACTTCTCTAGGGTATTGTAGGGTAAGAGTTTTTTCTTTTTCTTTTGGCTTATCGCTATTTGCAAAACTGAAACTGCCCGGATGCATCCATTACTTACCTTCTCATGAAAGAGCTATAAACATCAAACATAGTCACTTTTTATTTGCGCCCTCTCTATTATTGTATAGTAAACATACAGCGGAAATATTTGTCAGTGACACAATTTCATAACTTTTGCTCTTTACGCCACCACAATAGATTTTAAATAAAACAATGGAGATACTATTGAAGTTTCAGCATTATTTCCAAGGGGTTGAACAAAAATATTGTGTGAAAATTTTAGTCATTGGCAGCATTTTTATACACAGTTCCCTATTTTCAGGGGCTCAAATGTAATTGAATAAATGAAAATAATCGTAATTAAAATGTTAATTTTTAGTACTTTGTTGCCATTCCTTTGCAGGCAATGACTGCCTGGAACCCATGGAAATCACCAGATGCTGGGTTTCCTGCTTTGTTATGCTTTGCCAGGCTTTACTGCAGCTGTCTTCAGTTGTATGTTCCTGGGACTTTCTGCCTTTAGTTTTGTCTTCAGCAGTCTTTTGAAATGCATGCTTGATTGGGTTGAGATCAGGTCATTGACTTGACTATTGCAGAATATTCCACTTCTTTGCCTTAAAGAAACTCCTGGGTTGCTTTGATGGTAAGTTTTGGTCATTGTCCATCTGTGCTATGAAGCTCCATCCAATCAACTTTACTGAATTTGGTTGAATCTGAGCAGACAGTATATCCCTATACACTTCAGAATTCATCTGGCTGCTTCTGTCTACTCATCACTAAACACTAGTGACCCACTGCCATTAGAAGCCATGCATGTCCTGGCCATGACACTGCCTCCACTGTGTTTTACAGATGATGTGGTATGCTTTGGATCATCAGCCGTTTCAAACCTTCTCCATACTTTCTTCAATCATTTTGGTACGGGTTGATCTTAGTTTCATCTATCCAAAGAATGCTTTACTACAACTGGGCTGGCTTTTTTAGAATTTTTTTAGAAGCCTCATCTGGCTTTTCCGTTATAGAGGGTTATGACTGGTTTACACCTTGTGGTGAACCCTCTGTATTTGCTCTTGTGAAGTCTTCTCTTTAAGGTAGACTTGGATAATGATATGCCTACCTCCTGGAGAGTGTTCTTCAGTTGGCTGGATGTTGTAAAGGGGTTTTTTTGTACCATGGAAAGAATCCGGTGATCATCCACCACTTTTGTCATCTGTGGACGACGGGGTATTTTTGTGTTGCTGAGCTCACCAGTGCGTTCTTTTTTCTTCAAAATACCAAACTGTTGATATCGCCACACCTAAAGTTTCCACTATCTCTTTGATGTTTTTGTTTTTGCAACCTAAGGCTGGCCTGTTTCACTAGCATTGACCACATGTTGTGGGTTCACAGCAACAGCTTCCAAATGCAAATGCCACACTTGGAATCAACTCCAGACCTTTTGCCTGCTTAATCGGTATAGAATAGCGAAGGAATAGCCCACACCTATCCATAAAACAGTTTTTGAGCAATTTGTCCAATTACTTTTAGTCTCTTTAAAAAGAGGGGGCTACATATTAAACAGCTGTATATCTTAAACCGTTCCTCCAATTTGGATGTACATACCCTCAAATTAAAGCTGATAGCCTGCACTTTAGGCCCTTATTCAATATATAACTAGCTTGACTATGTTTTGGTAAACAGGTAAAATATATAAAATGGTATCGGTGTCCAAATATATATGGACCTAACTGTATTTTAAATCATATAAATCTGAATTCATATGAGCTGATTGGTGCTGCTTCTGTTTTTACTGCTAATTGGAGTCATTTTTAATTTGAGTTTCTGTGACCCATACCGTGGATCATTGATTAATATTGAGCTCCTGCTGCTCCTGCTATGTTGTTGTATGATAATCTCATAATTGAAATAGTAACTGCGGATCTATGTTATATTATGTATTACTTGTCTCTTTGGTTAGATGTGTTGATATTTGTAGATTTTATTTAAAACTTAACATTGCAAAGTAAAATTTGGCAATAACTACATGGGAGGATAAAAAAGTAGACATCCATAGTGTATTGCTTAATTTGGATATATTAAAGCATGAGTGAAAAGTAATTAATATTCTATTTGCAAGAATCTTTTGCTTTATAAACCTGTACAAATCAAAACTGGTAAGTGTTCTCAAATTATGTGAAACTGAAGATTGTGTTAAACTATGTGAATTTGAAAGTAGTAAATTATTCAGAGGTACAATACAATGGCTGTTATTGCAAATAATAAATATGTGGCTGACTGTCTAACCCAAAGGCAGGGAGCAGGGGCCACATGCACCGTCCAGAAGAATTTCCCCTCTTTCATCCTCTTCTTAGTGATTCTTCTATGTCAGAATGAACACAGCGCAGTCACTCATTTTGTATGTAGTAATTTAGTCCATCATTGTATAGTGATGTGTTCTCACCAGCTTGACCAGCCAATCACACAGTAGTTTTCATGCCCACTGTTTGGATTGCATGACACTTCATGCTAGAACTGTGATCTCATAAACTGGTGCTTTTCCACAGCTATAATTTGTAGCACAAGATAAACAGCACACTATGGACTGCTTAGTTTAAAAAATTAAAATGTCTCTTCTTTATTTAATTTGCATAAACCATGAAAGTCATAGCAACTAATGCGTTTCATGTAGCACCTGACCCTAAACACAGGCCAGTGTGCGGCCCCTTTGTTTAAACAAGGGCTGCTTAGCACACTGACAGCTCGACGGAAGCTGAGTTGGTTTGTTGGACGTAAATGCTTCCTCTACACGTCACAGCTCTACTGCTTTGTGGGCAGGATAAAGCCTTCCCAGGTGAGAACATAGCACCACTGTTCCCTCTAAGCTGAGTGATTAGGAAATTATAGCACTAAAAATATAACTTGCTATTATCATGGGTGCCAGCTCTGTAGGTGCTTGAGCACCCCCAATATTTGTGCTGCCACTAAGACTTATTGGGTCTAAATCATTAAGGAATGTAAAGCAAAAAAATAAGTAACCTTGGCAAAACCATGTTATAATGCAAGGGGCGCAAATTAGTTTATTTTGCACATAAGGAAAATACTGGCTGTTTTTTCATATAGCACAAAAATACTTGATAGCTTTATTTTTACACTGACATTTAAAGTTGATCTAGGACATGCCCTGCTCCAACTATAAATCTGTCCCCACATTTTAAATGTAGCTCCCCTCCAATGCAACATGGTATTGCCAAGGTGCAAAGTTAATACATTTTTTGCTTTTCTTTCCTTAATGAATCAGACCCGATTAGTTTTAGTGACAGTACACATATTGGGGGTGTTCAAGCACCTACAGAGCTGGCACCTATGATAATATCATGGTGCAGGTAAATCTGTTTTGAAATGTGTGTGCCACTTTTAACACTAGTAGAACAATGGGTATACATGTCCAGAGGTATTACCCCAAGTTGCATCACATAATACAGAGACAATTGTGCTAACTTTATGTTGGGCATGTAATTTTGCCAGCATAAAATAATTTAAAATTTTGACTGTAAGACATAGGTTTCTTCCTTGTTGTATCCTCCTGTGCTGCCCCCCTTCACTGGAACGACCTCCTTCGCTCCATCCGCCTCTCTCCCAATCTGTGCTCCTTCAAACGGGCACTTAAAACTCACCTGTTCCTCAAGGCCTACCAACCATCCATTTAACCTCTCATCTCTTCTGCTCATCCTCCCTTGACCCCTCATCTCTCTCCCCTTTGATTCACTGGCTCCCTTTTGTGCCTGACTTTGTTTACCTTCCCTTAGGATGTAAGCTCGAATGAGCAGGGCCCTCTTCCCTCCAGTCTCCATACCTGTTCTTCTGCTCCGTCTCTACTGTATCTGCCCTCCCGGAGTTTCTGAAGTACTGGTACTGTGTGTTTATTGTTCTGTACTGTTCTATCCTGTATAGTCTACTGTATAGTCTACTGTTTGTACTATGTGCGGTGCTGCGGAAACCTTGTGGCGCCCTACAAATAAATGATATTAATAATAATAATAATAATAATAATATCAGATTATTTATAGCACAAAATTGCCCCTTACCCATACATTGAAGGGATAAGCTACGTGGCCCTGTTGAGACTCCAAATGACCCGCCAATGGTAAGAATGAATGGTGATGACGAGTGCCAAGTTAGATAACAGCAAAGGATTATCTATAACTACAGATGGGATTCATAGGAAGGAAGTGTGTTTGACTCATTAGGGAAAAACTATTACTCCATTGGGAATTCGGTAAGGATGTCTCGATTATTGATCCATTCTTTAATATACCTACAGCTTTATTATATACACTTATGTTAGGGATGGTGATGCCCCCTTCCACTTTAGATTTTTGTAATATAATCATGCTAATTTGGGGTTTCCTATCATTTCAAATGAAATTTCGAAATGAGGTGATCAAGATTTTTTGGGGATAATATTAGGGGTACAACTGGTCAGGGGTGTAATAATTTGGGGAAATATATCATTACCAGTAT
This sequence comes from Mixophyes fleayi, assembly GCF_038048845.1. Lineage (NCBI taxonomy): Eukaryota > Metazoa > Chordata > Amphibia > Anura > Limnodynastidae > Mixophyes > Mixophyes fleayi. Next base: position 54,329,878 of record NC_134409.1, on the reverse strand, counting down.
ATGATTAAGGAAAACCTATAACACAACCAGTCAAACTACATAAAAACTGGAAGTGTAGATTTCAGAAACACTAATGTTATCATCATCATCATCATCATTTATTTATATAGCGCCACTAATTCCGCAGCGCTGTACAGAGAACTCACTCACATTAGTCCTTGCCCCATTGAAACTTACAGTCTAAATTCTCTAACACACACACACAGACAGATTAGGGACAATTTGTGATAGCAGCCAATTAACTTACTAGTATGTTTTTCTATTGTTGGAGGAAACCCACACAAACACTCCCCGTGTTTGTGAACATGCAAACGCCACACAGTAATGATTCACCACCCTTATTAAGCCATTTGTACTCAAGATCAACGCATGACACATAATATCAATATTTCAGTCTGTGGAATATATAGCTGCCTCAGTGAAAGTAAAATACCTTATCTAGATATGAAGAAAGCTCAAACTAACCATTTATTCACATTACTCACATTCCTGTTACCACTCAGATTCGTGATACAACTACTGTGTACAACTTTCTCTCTTACTTTAAAATGTGTTCCCATTATACTTTGTGGAATTCATATATGTTTAAGTTTCCATCATATCCCCTGTTTATAATGCTTGTATTCTTAGAACTACATAAGAGGAAACAACTGTTTTTCCATTTCCGATACTATAGTTAACGTGGGAAGATATCAGTTCCTTCCATCTGCTTGGTACATTTCAAGTCAGAGCTTTTGTAGCTGATTCTCCTGCACCATTGTGGCAGGAGGTATCACTTGTATCACTGTCCTCAGGAAATATATATATGTTGTATACGTACTGTATCCCTACTGAGTAAACCAGAAGTATTGCTTGTTTTAACTGTGTAACCTGCCACTAATTCCTCTACCGTGTATATAGATTTTGACCTCAGCCAAAGGCTTTCTACAGGAGAGGTATTGTCTAATAATGAAATTAATTGCAAATTTAGTTATATTCCATTTTACATAACATATTTAAAAGTCATATTCTGGTGATAACATCCCTTTACGTTATGCGTAAATGCACTTAAGTATATACGAAAGCCAATTAAGGTTAACAATTCTATGTAGAAAAATTGCTTAACTGTTACATTATTATAAAAAATGACGAAAGACATGTTTTGTTTGTTATACTTTTTATGGGCCTTTTAATTAGCACAAACCAAAAGAGAACAGCAATAAAAAGTAATAAAAGACCGAAAGAAAGACAACTGTTATTAAGTATAATCATATAATTAAATGCAACAATCATAAAATCAAAACATTGGAAGGGAAAGGAGAATGACAAGGAAATGACTGGTCTGGCTGGCGCTAGCGGAAACCATGTAAATGAGTTTCCAGGTACAAGAAGATAAAAAGGAGAGTCAGGTTAGGTCACTCTGGTTTTTTGGATAGAAGAAAAAGGTCTGGCACAAAAAATTGAATAGTATTTTTAGCTGTTGTAACCCAAATATCACACCTGCATTGCTCATCTTCCAAGATGCAAGGTTTTACTTACTATTATAAACCAGGTGGATAATAGAACAAGCCTCGTTTGGAGGCTAAAACAGTCAAGATTTTTGCAAAAGGATTAGAATAAAATAATGTTTCAAAGAAGGTACATGGTTTGTGCTGAATTATAATATTTAAGACGGGAAAATATCAAATGTGAAAATATGAAAGTGCTTGAAAATTTCAAATACTTAAAGCCAGTGACATATTAAATTCAGAGTGTATTGATGACATTTGAGCTACTTGGCAATCAAGCTGAAGGGAAGGTGTACCAATTTTCAGTTTAATTGAGACATTTTAAAAATAATGTGTGAATCCCTTCACAGTAGGTCGGATGACAGGTAGAGCGGATGATTGTAGGAGAATCCTGAAAAACTGCAGGGATGTATATGAAGATGTGCAGTTAGTATGATTAGGACTAACTGCAAAGGCCGGAATTAAGAAAATAGCTCTCTATGCATCACTGTGTGAGCACAGATGCACCTGAAAGTAGAGAAAGAGCAAAGTGTTGGGCAGCTTGAAGGAATACAACCAGTCCAGGGATGAGGCAAAATCATGATTGGAAAGAACATGTTCAATGGTAGAAGGAAACCTAACAAGTCCGACAGTTGGGGAGATTATGAGATTTTGGGGTCTATGTATTGTTGGGGCCAGTGGGGCAATGGTAACTATCATTATATATTGCTGCATATTGCAACAATACAGAATATTGTACCGCCGCTACTTACCATACTGGAGCTTTTCTGGAAATCTCCCCTCGTCCACAATGATTTTTTCCTATGCACCAGCAGCCTATTGTTATCAGCGTAAGAAGGAGGTACTATGTGTATGCGTGGCTAACATGGGCTCATGCATATGGCGTTTTGACCCGGTGAGGGATCCAGTGAAGCTGGAGATTTTGTTAGCTTGATCCCATGTAAAAGGCACATAAGGCCTTTCTGATATGGGGTTACTTTGCTGCAAAAAGCAAAGCTAGATCCATTACATAATACTGCTGTCTCCATAGAGGTCTATGGAGACCAAGGCAAACGTCTCTGATTTCTCTGCCGTTAACCCTATGATAAATAAGAAACAGAAGTGAAGAGTCTTTAAACTGGCATTTGCCTTTTCACCGCTTGTTAAATAGACCCCATAATATGAAGACTATGTGTATGAAGCAGTCTTGAAAATTGCAGTTTAGCATACTGTATATGTGATTATTCAGAGAGAAATCATCCTGTATGTATCTAAGTCCCCTGAAATGAGCTCATTAGCCATACTAAGATATATGTTAGAAAATGCATGGCAAATTTTGACTGGAAGACTCGCCTGTCTCTATCCTGTACCGGATCTGTATGTAAGACTGCTTCATAGCAATTGCAATCAATTTTGGATTGCTTGGATGGCCCTGTAGGCAGTTAATCAGAATTGATTAACATGGGCAGGATAAATAAATACACTTCTCAGACTTCAGCTTCATCACAAGAGTATAAATTGCAGCCTGCATACAACTATGGCAGACAGTAAAACTCCAGAATAAGCAGATTATACTTTACAGCTGTATCATTAAACATCATTATTATGCTAAGCAAAAAATATCAATCTGTGTTGCTCAGTCACTAATATATATATATATATATATATATATATATATATATATATATATATATATATATATTTATACTGTATGTATAAAACAATATTACTAGCCTTTCAGCAGGTCATGAGATTTTATCCACCGGTAGAAAAAAGAATTCAAGACATTTAGCTCCACCCCATTGTCTCATTTTTTTTCGCATAGAACCAGCTTAAATCTGTAATATTTGTATATCAAGTCAAAATATTATCTTAAAAGAATAGATATACAAATGTCTCAGAAGAGCAGTGGCTGGCTGGCTAATACCTCCATAACCCTCAGCCCAGCCAGCCCCTGCAGAAGGGAGTGATGATGGACCAAACCTATAACCACATGCACTCCAGCAGTTCTTCAGCAAGGGGATAATATATGAAATGATTTCGTAATAAGGGTTCTGTTCTCATTCTATCAGAGCTACTAGTGGAATTTGTACTGGTTTTCCAGTGAAAGAGGAAGTTATCCAGATGTGGACATGCTGGCTCAGGTCAAACAACTAAATGGATTTACAGCCTTGTTATCTTTATATTTATTTACTCCTCTATACATGCTGTGGGTGACCCTCTACATAAGACACATAACTTCTCTGCATATTTGTTTATTTTTTAGTATCACTGCAACACTGCTTCTTTGTGCAGGGTAAAAGAATATGTATATTAATATCAAAAGTATTACGCCCCTACTGGTTAAACTATTGTGAAACATGTTAGAACATTTGCTGCACTTACCAGGCAATACCTTCTGAGCACAGCAGTGGATTAAAGCCATCTTTAACCCTTACCTGTACTATAGTAATGAGCCCCCTTCAACTCTCTATACTGATATTTTACCATGTTGTCTTGCTCATCACCCATCCTCACACAGGTCATCCATTGCCTGAAAGACACGGAAGCAGACAGCTTGTCATATAACAGTTTATTCAGCTAGACTGGATTAAATGACCATGCTATGACAAACATAATGGGCCTGAATCATCAAGGAACATAAATGCTGATACTTGCTGTATTTTGTGCTACATTGCACTGCGCATGCCCAGAAATGAACTATACGCCAGAGAAAGCAAGTGTATGCAATTCATCTTTGAGCGCAAAGGACAATTAAGACAAGCTACCATTTAATTGGCAGAACGAGGATAGAAATGGGCGTATGCAGGGCCGGATTAACCCGAGGTCTAACTGGGCTACAGCCCAGGGGCCTCGGGCATCCAGGGGGCCCTTGACAGAGCTCAGCAGAATTATTGATCGGGACAGGGGTGGGGGTGCCCCCGGCCCGATCAATGCTGAGCTCTGTCACTGCAGTCCTCCTTCTCCGGCGCTCAGTAATCTCCTTACTGAAGGAGATTTCGCGAGAGTGTCACGAGATCTCCTCAGTAAGCAGCTTACAGCGCGCCGCGGAAGGAGGACTGCAGTGACAGGAGAAGGTAAGTGCTTGGGGGGGGGGGCGGTCGGCTAACAGGGGGGCCAGTCTGCTAACGGGGGGGGGTCTCACGGGGGAATCGGGGCCCCCTTAGCCCAGGGGCCTCCATTCCGTTAATCCGGCCCTGGGCGTATGCGTGTAGTCAGTGTACAGTAAGGGTGTTCCAAGTTTGAGCGCGCGCAGCATTCAAGCTTTGGTCATCTGTAAGGTACATGATTTTCAGTCTTATCACTTGCACAAACTACAGAGCAGGGGGTAAATGTATCAATCTCCGGTTTCTTCAACTCGCGGGAGTTCGGCGAGATGACAGCTAAAATTTGAAGCGGCGCTGCCTTTAGTTTCCCTTTACAAGGCAGCGCCGCTTTAAATTTTAGCTGTCATCTCGCCGAACTCCCGCGAGTTGAAGAAACCGGAGATTGATACATTTACCCCCATGTGTAAGTACTGAGTGATAGTGATGATGGTCCTGTATGCATGCCAAGAACACGTGTTTGCAATCAAGAGCAACTGTAAAAATGCATATTATGTACAGAAGACATTAATGACATCCTGATTAATGTATTTCATGGGGAGGGGGGTAAAAAAAATGTTTGGTCATTAATGAATATATAATTAACAGGTGACAATAATGAATATTTTTTTTTATTTGTGTGGTCTCCAGGGACTTTATATTCCACAAATGTATTTTACCTATCCTGCAGTGTATTGTCTGTGTCAGTGCAGAGCTTAACTAGACCCGTATTCAACAATACGTAGTTGAATACGGATATGCGTGTGCCCGATTTATGTGCATATTGAATCAGGCCAAACGAGTACAACTATGGTTCTTCTAACTGTAGGGAAGGGGGTTCAGCGTAAATCAAATGACAACATTTTGCCTGGAGTTCCGTTTTAGGTTGAATACAGCACAATGTTAAACCATTGTGCGACAGCAAAACAAAATGCAGGAAATGCAATGTATATCTTCAGCAGATTTTTTTAAAATTTGGTTTAACTTCTGCTTTATGTAGATAATAAATAAATATGACGCTTTCAGTGAAGGCAGAATACATCAAGGTTTCTTGCAATGTTACTTATAGCAATTAATAGTAAGTACACCTATGTAACCCCCTATAAAATATGATCATTTTAGTGTCGCAACTTATTGGAAAGCGGCACTGTAAGATTTATAGAAAAGAGTCATGATTTATATGCAACTAATTAGAAAAGGCCTTGCATCATTTTTTAAGGCATCTAGAAATCAGAAAAGAGGGTGAAGGTTAAGCTGCATATAAATTAAACTTAGATAATCCCTTGAGAGAGTCTGTGTCAATGTATTGATAAATACTTCAGCCATACATCACGAGTGGGCAATGAATTCAAGTCCCAATAGGGCAGTGTGAAGTGAGACATTTAAAAGGCATATTAAGGTATTTTGCATCAATCTGCTGCCTGAGTAGCTCATTGTAGTTTCTGGACTAGGAGAAGGAACAATGACCTAGACAGTTTTTTTGTGCATAATAATGTGTATAACATGTATTACCAATTATGGGCATGGGGATGAGTGGGGCATACTCTCATTAATATGTAAGATATGTATGTAGTGTAAGATCATCAAATTTGTACTGCTTATGCCCACTAAACAAGCTGAATGTATATGCGCATATGCAGATTTGCTTTGACATTTGTGCCAACTTGCGACTGGAGAGGAGAGAAAGGGGCAGTCTAATGTAGGCCGAGTGTAGTAACTAGTGTCTTTGCATTATTGCCAACAGATGCAGAGCGACACATATTTATATATACGTCAGTAGCCATATCAGTCACTGGTGCCTGAGGGCTAGTGCAAATACATGCTGGTAATGGTCGCCGGCACTAGCCACCTGCTTCTGATTGGCTGATTGTTTGATTATTATATATTATTCTCAATTTTCTTTTTGCTGTTATATGTACATAAATGTGGAGCTGATGTGTTAGCGCTTAACTGTACTGTCTCAGGACACTTATTTAAGGTATTTTACTGATTTAAAACACCATTGTAACAGAACAGAGAGCTGTGAAACAGAAATACACAATAGCCATGATCTGATGCCACAAATACACATTGTAATATTTCAGGAAATGTACAGTTTCCACATATAACAAGGAACCCATGACCCAATAGTTTCTGAGTCACCACCCTATCTAATACAGACTCTTTTCCAGAGGATCATTTTCAATATACTACATGCCCTATGATGGAGGAGATCAGCCCAGGCCTATCTTTTGTTTAGGTGATTTCATGACATTCAGTTTGCACTTGAAACATTTTGAAGTATTACTAGACAGCTCTTATAGTTGGATGCTCTATACATGGACCACAGTCAGGTGAATGGCATTATCAAGCATCTGTCACACACTTTGTTACTTCTAACCATGTCTCACCTACACTGTATTACAAGGGAGTGGCTAAGTGCAATACTGTACAATTATTAGTACCTGATTAATAGTGCTCTGTCCGTATGCTGCAACATAAAATTGCTACTCACCAATGTGCCAAATGTCTTCACAATTTATCAGAGACAGAAACATAAGAAATGCAACATTACAGGTAAAGTCTGATACAACCAGTGTCATTGGAGACCTTTTTAGCAACTCTTGTAACTCTTTATGTAGCCATTAGGTTGCCTGCCCAGTGGTGTTAAGAAAATGCTGGTGGCACCGCATGGCAGAAGTGATTGTGTTTGAAATGCAGTGGTACTTACAGTCTGGTGGGAAAGGTCAATTTAGAACCCTTTTGTGTTGTCTGCAAAGCTCACTCCAAAACACACTCCCACAACATCCCATTTTCCAGACCGCAGAGGAGAGTTTAAGTGGGTTTATGGTCATTTGAACCAATAGTTCCATTCCCATACCTGTTTAAATGCTAGGAAAAGCATGATTTCTACCAGCTGTGGGTAAAGGATAAACTGCAACTTACTTCTCATATGAATATAAGATTCATTCCTGCGCCTTGCAAGAGAAGGGCCTAACATATCACCTTGTCTAGAACCCACACGGTCATATTTTGACCCTGCAATAGGGTTCTGCATGAGACGTGAAGCCCCGACAAGAAAACTAGCAGAGCTTATACCATCAGTTCTACCGATTCAGTCAGTGAAAACAAATTTACAGAACATAAGAGACGATTGAGATAGTATTTTCAGTTTCAGGTAATTGTCAAATTGTTGTCTCTTTTTGCTGAGCAGAGTAAATGTTTTGCAGCCTGTTCTATAATAGTGCAATAATTGTGATCATCCAATGATGCAGCAAATGTATATTGCTTCCATTAAGGCCTAGAAGAAAAGCCAAAATGATTAGGGATGAAGACATTTGTGGCTTTGCTGACCAAGTGTTTTTTGATATCGTAAAATTCAAACATGCTGCAAAGAAGTTATAGTAGTTATCAAATTACAGGAACTATCCAGTGAGAAGTTGCTGCACAGGAAGCTTAAATCCTCTTGATATGTTTGTATTTATTTTATGTGAAATGCAATTACAGTCAATCAAAACACATATAGGGGCTATGGAATATGTTGGCGCTATATAAATAAATGATGATGATGATGATGATGATTAGATGCAAAGCACAAAAGGAGTGTGCTAATACTGTAGTATATTATTAACACACTAACATGTAAAATGCTGAGTTAATACCGTGTACTTGCGAATATAATCGTGAAGGGTTATCTGTTAGGCAAGCTTGCAATACTTCTTAGAACCAGTTGTACACTTTGATCTGTATTAGATGAAAGCACTCAGATGGACCACATATTTCCTAGAAATAAATATAGGCCCAGAACAGCAAGACATATGCAGAATCTTTATTAAGAACATAAATGAGAACCCTTACAATGGGGAAAAGTTTTAAAGCTTATCTGAGACACCAACCCGTTGGGGAATGATGAATTGGTGTTCATCAACTCCACTCAGTCCTACAGCTGTGTTCAGGTTCTGGACCAGAGAAGACGTCACTGACAGAAGAGGGAGTTCTTCCAACCAAACCAGTGGAGACTAGTGAGTAAATGTGTATTAAGTGCCGATTTTTTCAATGTGCTGGTATTCGGCGAGTTTGCAGTGAAAATTTAAAGTGTCTCTGGCTTTAAAGGCATTGTTTTGCCTTTAAAGCCACTGCCGCCTTATATTTTAATTGCAAGTTCGCCAAAGAGCGGCACTTTGAAAATAATCAGCTCTTAATACATTTACCCACTAGGGACCTCATTTAGAGTCGGATGCAATGTGCGTCTAAGATGTGCAGGAATGGGAGTGTGCCGCAGCTTGGTAGGGTATTACGAGTAGAATGCAATCCACTGGTAATACCCTACCGAGCTGCGAGCAGTTCCTGCAGCTAGCTAGCTACTTGCGCCAACTAATTCCTGCCGCACAGTTTTAGCCCTTTTTTGACGTGTGTTGGCTCTACGCATTACTACGTCTAGGATTTACTTACGAATCACAGCTTCACAATTCCGCGTTACACCCTTTCCCTCGCAGTAAGCCGCAAGATGTCGCAAGTGTTAATTGCATCCAAGATGCAGGCGGATATGGTGCTTGCTGCACATACGTGATAGTGGGTTTTTGGTTGATACGCCTAAAACGGACTTTTGCGTCCGACTCTAAATGAGGCCCTAGATGTCCAAGAAACACTGTAAAAGAGACCACCTTACATGTTTTGGTTGTGAACTACATCAGGAATTGGCCCCTCATACTGGTGGTTGCATTTATATAGTATCCAGATTACCCTAATTAATCTAATACAGCCCTGTATTAGCATTGTTTATACTTCAAATGTAAAGGGGGCGGATAGTGCTGCCCACTGTATGTTACTATTGGGCACATATTTGTAAGGGAGCAATTCCTTGTTTGAACATGCCCAATTTTTTATGTAATAATCAGCATCCTTAATAACCATATAAAGCTTATATGTAACATGATGTAACAGCACAGTCTGACTACTCTGACCTAAAGCGAATATTCACAGTATCCATAAAGTTGTTAATTGTTATTTCAGCATATATAAAATAATACATTTTAAAAGCATATTTATATACAGTGACCTTATTTTAGCAATATACCACCATGGTGGAAACTGACTATTTGGTTGATACCGTATCATTGTATCTGTTTGAACTTCAAATGCACTGTTGACACAGACTGGTTAACAAAATTTCTGTCCAAGAGTGGTGAAATTTTAATTTTGCTACCATCAATCATATGCAGTGTGGTGGACCACTGAGTTACAGTTCTTTTGTGCTTTTATTATTATTATTATTATTATTGTAGCATAAAGTTTCTTTAATGTTGAATTTATTAGAGGGATTTAGTTTTTGCACCCGTGTAGTTTATACTGGGGCAGATTCAGTTAGCTGCGATGTTCCTCAGAACATCGCAGCTGCGCATTTCTACCATTAGTATGGTAAAAAGTGGCGCTAATGTGTGCCCGCACCTCTATGGGCCATGAGCAAAAATGAGCAGATACTTGACTAAAAAAAAAAATCACCGCATAGTGTCTCGTGGCCATTCCGGAGACACAACACTGCAATTGTTTTCTAATTGAATCTACCCCACTGTCTATAATTTACATTATTTTTTATAATGTCTGAAATAGAAAATGACTTTATTTTATGGAGATATATTAATCCTTGATTAGTGTATTAACAAATATTAATAAAGAATGAATTTATTTGTATGGAGTGAATTTTTTTTTAAAATACCATTCTTTGAGAACACTGGATATTTAACAGTGATTAGAGAAAAACGTGAGCACTATTCATCTTGCAAGTATTGGAAGGATATACAAGGATTCTCCCATTGTAGCTGGAGCATTTCTTGCTATAATACACCGTTTATAATTGAAATAAATACTGTATTTTTTTTTGTTTAATTTATGTTATGGGTTACAGCACACAATTGCTATTTGAATTATGTTATTAAATAAACGTTATTCTTTAGGCACATGATACACAACGTTACTGTCTTTATCTTGTAGTATTTATTAAAACAATATTAACCTAGACATGAATTAACTATCTATGTAGTGCATTAACTGGAAATAAATTAAAGCTGAAGTACAGGTAGCAATTTGTATTTTAAATAAAACTTTGAATGGCCAAGGGCACAATGCCATATCCGTCTCTCTACTGCAAAATCTATTGCTAGTTATTGAAGAAATAGAGTACATTGCAAACTCTAAAACTGAACAATCCTAATGAAATTTCCTGTGCTATTTCTCTATTGTATACTGTCTTCTCTCTAGAGCATAATGGCACTCTGTGAGCCTGGTATTTTATGTAGCCATTGGCTATATGTTTAGATTAGCATATGGATTGTATTTCAAGGATGGTGACTCTCTCTAATGTCACAGATCTGTTTGTGTGTGTATCTGTGCGTCATCCTATATAATCCATTAGTGCACTCAAACTATACAAAAATAATAAAATTAAGTGTGATAAGGTAAGGTATGGCTCAAAACAGAAATGAAACATTGGGTAGATGGGGTGTTAACACACCCTAAATGCAACTTCTGCCATGAGTTGTCAGTTTAGCAGCACTGTTTGAGATGGAATGTTATCGCTTATCTGACATTTTTTCTATTACATTGCCTAAAGGCCGTACTTTGATTCAATTATAAACAACAGGAGGGTTAGCCTACAGAGACTAATATAACATATCACAAAAATAAATGTATTGTGTATAGGAAATTTATAAGTTGAGTTTATGTTCAATTTATTTTGCTATCAGTGTCGTGTGTGTTCAGTTAGAGTGGGCAACGCTGCCTGTTCAGAATCAATTTGCATTACCATATATCTCCCTAAACATTCTCTCTCTCAGTATCTAGCAGCTGCATTCTTTCAATACCTGTGTGTGAGACATGGAGAGGCAGGTCATGGTATATTGCAGCAGGAGCTGTAGTCGGTACTTAGGGGTGTAGAAGCTGGCGGTATTAAGACAAAGGTGCAATTCTGTCACGCCACCCCCAATATTTGTCTAGATTTGTGTTATGCATTTGTTACATTTCAGTCCCAATGACTCTTAAGCTGGGTACACACTATTGAAAATGACTGCAGATGCTATTTCTATAATGAATTTACCAACGACTGATGAGAAACTGATGACCGAGTCCCTATGGGCCTGCAGATTTATGTCTACACACCTTCATGATTTACTATCAGATCTGTGCTCTTCATCTCTCATGACCATCTGCTGAAAAGATTGTGATTCCATAGAGATCTGCCTACACTGCTGGTCATCAGTACATACACACTTCAGAATTTGCCTGACATCGTTCCATCATTGATCGTGATTTTCAGGTAGTTTATAAAACCAAATGAAACGATATGATGTGCTTTGGCGCGATAAAACATGATCGAGAGAGAGTACACACTAATGCAATATCTGACCTACCATTTGTTTTTATTGTGTGATCTGCACGATAACTATATAAAATTACTGTAGTGTGTATCCAGTTTAACTATGATTTTGAAATCTGATGATGCAGTGGAAGCTCTTGGGAAATATATTTCAACATAACAGCAAGAGGTAGTGGGAGCGAAGCAGAACAGAAACAAAGCAGAAATCATGACAGACTTAAAGTGGAAGATTTGAAAGGCAACCGGCTAGAAAGTGATATATATAATCAGTGTTTAGAAGATCATATATGATTTGGGTTTGTTTGTTTTTTAAATGGTTGCACAGCAAGTTGAATTGGGCGCATTGCCTAATTTGTCCCAAATTTCCAATTGGGGATGTTGGTGTTGGAAAGCTGGAATAAGTGACACTGCATTCAGTTAGAGTGCTGGCTATGGGCAGATGTGCAAAACAAAATATTTAGGTAGCAGTTTAATACACATGGGAGACTAGAATCATCTTTATCCCTCACCTTCACAAGTTGCTTAATGTGATATTTGGGTTGAAATGAGCAGTATGTCTTTTTCATTTTGGAAAATTGGTTAAAAAGTTGGACAGGGGGTTGGAGTAAGTGCCAGGAGGTAATACTTAGACAATGCTTCTGCACAAGTGCAACTGCATCTCCTTGTTTGATTGGACTGTTCACTAGAAATCTGTATTGTAAAATAATTATTTCCCCAAAGTTAAGGCTCGTCATAAGCCTAGATGAGCAGCGCCAGTATGAATAAGTTCCTCATAATATTTCGGAGGGGAAAATTATGCTGATAGAATGGGGAAACTCTGGGTCACGTTGTCACCATCTGGATAAGTCACTAAAAGTTTTTTTTGTAAATAAAGTTCAACAGGAATAGTTGAGTAAACACAAATATAAAATCAAAGTTAACAGTAGAATTTGGTATGTCGTTGTAAAAGTCGATTTTATCATATGATATACTATAATCTGCAAAAGTGAGCTTTAATTTCCCAATATTTTGTGCTGTAAACCCGTAGTCAGAATGTTTGGGATTTAATTCTAACTCATCTTTCTCGCATCCAGCAAGGCTCCCTGCCACTAAAATAATCTTCTTTACCAAGATATAGAATTCAGGACACTGATGTTTACTTCCTCTAATCAGTAAGAGCCTAGAAACAGCCACTGTGCTTTTTTTCTCTGTGACGATCAAATGTTTAAGTTTATTGTAGAGTGCAGATTAAATAGAATCCGCTTGATGGATTTAACTTGCATTTTTCATCCAGTAGCTGTGTTGCAGGATGAAAAGAAAACAGCACTAAGCAAGATAACATCAGTTCTGCAGTTTAACTCACCTGCTGCCTGAAAATTCTAAACTATAACTACAGAAATCTATCCAGCCAAAGTCCATTTTTTCTTTTTTCCATTACTAAAATGACACTGACTCCTCCTTCTAATTTGAAACCATTAGGCAGAAATTCCCTGCCAGAAAAAGCGAGTACATCTGAAGGCCAGTACATCTGAAGGCTCTAGACTGTGAGGGGCAACATAAAGTAGCCTGTGCACTCCCTCCATCATCCAGAGGATGGAGGGAGTGCACAGTGCACCCCTTTCTCCTCCAGGCATGCCGCGTGACCTCTGTGCACTGTGCAGAGGTGGTCTCTTGACACGTAAGTGGGTTGGCTCCATTCTAATACAATCAGAAGCAGCTGTCTGGGGAGCCTCAAGAGAATGAATTAAATTTGAATAGCTTCAGCTTTTTAAATGTTTAATGGGTCACTGGGAATGGGCGCTTGCTCAAGATGACGATCTTCTCTTGTTGCTGACTGTACTGCTCTGTGTCTATTTGCTTCTTTAAGAGTTAGGTTAGCCCCAGCCTGCTGGGACTCATAGGGATTATTTGTCCTGACTTGTCTTCAGAATTCGAGGAGGAAATACCCCACAGACCCAAGGCAAGGTGTCTGTGCACACTCGCAACCTTTTCATTATTGATTTCTAGAGCGCCGCCACATTTCGCCTCGCTATACACATCCGCCCCTACCCCATTGGAGCTTACATTCTAAACTTCCCATCACACAAGCACACTACCAGTATGTTTTTGGAGTGTGGGAGGAGACCGGAGCACTTAGATTAAACCCACACAAACTTCACATAGATAGGGCCCAGGTCAGTAATCAAACTCATGACCTCAGCACTGTGAGGCAGCAATGCTAACCACTATGCCAAATACTGCAAAACATCATGGCATCATGCTCTGAAAGATGCTCTCAGAACATAAAAAGCAGTTCACTAATATATATGTAAGCTGTCCGGCAACCAACATGAGTTAAATTCTAGGGGGGCAATCAACCCCTCTGGCTAAATAGTATGGCGGAATAATCATTCTAGCTCAATGTAACTATTGCCTAGGCCCTATGTAGTAAAATGTTACTTATTTAGAAAATATACTATGAGGGCTCAGCAGTAGTTCTGTAAATATCAGGCTGTTATTTACATGTACAATTTGCCTTGTGTGTAGCCCCTGACATTTCTGAGAATCCCCATACTTTACACAATGCATCATCTCACAGGTGCCAGATTCCGGAAATATAATGTTTTGTGAGATCTCAGACCTAGCAATTGCTTCATGCATGACACAAAACAGTTAAAATCAGGCTGTTATGACAACTTCACACCACAGTGCAGTTCTAGTAATCTGCTGCCTAGTAAAAACACAGTGAACTCATTCCTTGCAAAGGGACATTTTATTTCACTTGCATTGAGTACGGCTCGAGGAACAATTAGAGTGAATGAATGGATTGCAAAGTATGAACAGTATTGCAAGTATTTACTATGTTTAATGATATAAACATACAATAAACAGACGGAGTTGAGGAGGAGATGCAGTTACATCTCGTTCATTACCAAGTGAGAGCTGGGTAAAACACTGTTTAGTTTCTTGGTTACTTACCGAAAGTTTGAATGAGAATTGTGGTCACCAATCTTTTAATTGTTATGAAACATATGCCACTTTCATTTCTTCATATGAGACATCAATGTGAAAATGTTATATCTAACTCCTGCATCATTAAAAGGATTAGAAGTAAAACTTTAGTAACTATATACAATAATTTGAATTTCATATAAATATATGATCTCCAGAGTATAAATAAGTTAATTTATATAGTTCCACTTTGTATGCAGTACTGGACATTTGTGTTTACCATTTGATACAGTAAATGGGTATACAGCACATAAATTGTAGATACACTGGGCCTGAGTCATTAAGGAAAGTAAGGCAAAACACGGAGTAAATGTTCTCCTGGACAAACCATGTTACAATGCAAGGGGTGCAAATTACTTTATTATTTTGCACATAGGTTAAATACTGGCTAATTTGTCATGTAGCACACAAATACTTTTAAACTGAAATGTAAAGTTGATCTAGGACATGCTCTACCCCAGATATAAATCTGTCCCCACATTTTAAATTTACCTCCCCCTCCAATGCAACATGGTTTTGCCCAAGTGCACAGTTACTCCTTTTTTATGCTCTTCTTAATGACTCGGACCTACTAAGCGCATATGTTAGTAGGAACTGAACAGCACAATGGTTACTACAGCTGCCTTGCAGTGCTATGGGGTTCACTTCTGACCAGGTTGTGATCTACATGGAGTAATGTGTCATAAAGGACATATTCTCCGCCTCTATGTCGGTTTCCTTCATTTGCTTTGGCTTCTCCTATAATCTTGAAAACATACTGGTCATAGTTTATGTGCTGGTGGTTGGGAATTTCGATTGCAAGCTCCACTGGAGCAGGGACTGATGTGAGTGAAAAACATTCTATCCCATGTACTGTGTAATATGTTGTTGGTGTTTACCTAAAGAATAATAATAGGCTACAGTGAAATTATTGGCTGTCTATCCACGTGGTAAGGTAGTGACGAACTGTGTCCACAATATGCTGGGTATAAGTGTTGACATTTTGTACTGGATGATGGGTCAGTAAAGCTGCACTTCGTTGTGTGGCAAAATCTGCAAAATTATAGTTCATTTTATGGAACTAGACTTTTAAATGAACTGAGAGTGAAAGACTTTGTGCATATATGAAGATGTTCATGATTTTACCTGCTGCCACAGAAATTTTGAGCAGCACAAAGTCACCTGTCCAAAACTCTTATGATAGTGATGGACAACATTTTATACTTCTAGGGCCACATGTGCACCCCCCCCCACCTTCAAAGTAGCACATTACCCTTAATTTCAAGAATTAAAAAACAGCCCGAAAAATGACCTCAGCACACCCACGACACTCATACAGAAATGCCCACACATGTCCCCCACTAGCTACAAAATAGGCCCACATGTACTCGGACCCTCACAAGCCTCTGATCCCACATAAACTCCAAAATTCTCCCCACATGGTGCTGAACATGCCCTCCCAGAAGTCACCACATGCCCATCAGACATCCCTATATGCTCATCAGGCATCCCACACAAGCCATCAGACCTCCGTATATGCCATCAGGCCTCCCCGCATGCCCATCAAAGCTCACTACATGCCCATCAGACCCCCCCACTTGCTACAAAATAGACACACATTCTTTCAGCACCTCTCTTGCCACAAAATGCACCCACATGCACTCAAACCCTCACATGTCTCAAATCCCTCATATACTCCAAAACTCTCCCCACATGCTGCCAAACATGCCACTCAGACCTCCCCACATGCCCCCCACAGGTTGCCACATGCCCCTCCCATGCTCATCAGACATCCCCACATACCCATCAGGTCTCCTCATATGACCATCAGATATCCCACACATGGCTTCACATCTCTCCCACGTGCCTCTCACACCTCCACCACTTCTACTTACATTTACATCTGGAGCCTGAAGAGACAGAAGGGAGAGTCCACTGATGCTTCTGTTCTCAAAAAGAGAGGGGAATACAAATAAAACAGCTTTAAGATTGTATAGCATATTTGGGGTGCTAATTGTAGCTATTGCTATGCCACTACAGAGTTAGACCATATTAGTGCTGAATGTGGGGAGGAAAATATATATTCTAACCCTAAAAGAAGGTGCAATATTATATAGATGTTCCATGCTACTTAAATTTTGCACTTCATAGGTTACCCTAAGGGCTAGATTTACTAAGCTGCGAGTTTGAAAAAGTGGGGATGTTGCCTATAGCAACCAATCAGATTCTAGCTGTAATTTTGTAGAAAGTACTAAATAAATGAAAGCTAGAATCTGATTGGTTGCTATAGGCAACATCCCCACTTTTTCAAACCCGCAGCTTAGTAAATCTAGCCCTTAGTGTTTGTTGACTGACTGGCTGGTAATCATTGCTATAGATGACTCAGAATTGATTCAGTAGTGAGTGACATACAACAGAAAATATTATATATGATGGACAGATTGAAAGCTTTACATTTATATACAGAGTATACCCAAATTATTTACATATTGATATATTATTTAAAAAAGAAAGATTTATTAGAAAACTAATGGTGGTGGGATGGCGGGAGGGTGCGGGTATCAGCAAATCGCATCAATTTGACACCTGCCCACAAAGAAAAATGCCACTTTGTAATGGGGCAGGGCCCAAATGACGCGATTCACTGCAAATCGCGTCATTGAGGCTCCCATCCTGCCCACTTCACTAGGGAGTGGTTAGGTTGCGAGAAAATGGCCACACCCTACTGAGACTGTATCTCCAGGCTGCAGAGAAAGTAACACATACACATATATCTATATGTATATGTATAGCTATCTATATCATACTTGCCAACTCTCCCTGAATGTCAGGGAGATTCCCTGAAATAGGAGTGATCTCCCTCACTCCCTGAAGAGTCTGGTATTCTCCCTGATGCTGAGCCAGTACAAGACGTGGTTGGCTTCGCCATCTGTGGCATGATGACACAGTTCAGAAATTGTGTCCTATGTCCATATATTGATGCCTATGGAGGTGGCCATTTTCATGGAGACCAAGATTTAATAAAAGGCCGACTGGTAAGATAACATGACTTCAGGGTCTTAATGACGCAAATATTGCGTCATCTTAGCCCCGCCCCCTGCTGCAATTGCCCAAATTTAGGGGGCAGGGCCAAGCCCGTGCCCGTACGTCCAATTTCTCGGGATCTCCCGGAAGCCAACAAGAAAAAGTTGGCAAGTATGATCTATATGTGTACATATATATATATATATATATATATATATATATATCTCTATATGTGTGTATATATATATATATATATATATATATATATATATAAACTGTAATGCATAGCCAGAGCGTAGTTATACCCATAGTCAAATGAAAACGTTTCTTGCAATCCACTTGTACTTGAATATGGACAAACATGCGTGAAAGTTACGACGGATTTTTTAATATGCAAGTTGTGATCACATTGCGTTTGAAAATGAATTAGACCAGAGAGTATAGAAGACTGCAAAGGGAGGGGAGCAAGTGGGGTTGATAAAAGGAGAGATTATGCAAGACCGAGATGGGATAAAATACAATTGTGAACAATAAGCTTATATTGAAGGGGGTTGGGGAGGGGGGGTTTAAGAAGTTGTGTTTGCTGCAATGAGGATAGTTTGAATTAAAATCAAGAAATAGGACAGACACCTTCAGGCCAGATGTGCAACAATAGAGCTTTGTACAGATGCAGCTGTCAGAGTAAATAAGGGACCCTGTATGATGTAGGAGGAGGGAGGCAGTGAGTCAGACTGGAAACCTTCCTGTGTACACACAATCCAGAGGGTCAGGAAATCCAAATGGTTCATAGACACAAACTATTTCACTGCCAGAAGGAAATTAAACCCATGAAAATGGAATGAACATGCTTAATGGAAATGGGAAGTCAAAGCAGAGATATAAGGCAGTGACCAATAGCTTTTTATAAGCAGTCCCTCTCTGTAATGGTAAAAGCAACATGTTTGGCCTACCTGGTATTATGTAAAACAGTTATTAAAGCTTATAACAATAATTACTTGCATTCTATTCCTTAAGCAAAGAAGTCTTAGCTATAACATCAAACCTGCTAATCTGAACATGGTTTCATAGTGTGATCCTTGTAACTTAGCAAGCAGAGTGCATCTAAGACAGCTTATATTAGCACACCATTACAGCTCTGCACCATCTATCACATCACAGAAGGTTTATATTGTCACTTCATTATAACAAAAAGGATATAGTAAGTGTGCCCTGAAAAAATATACCTGTTGCGGCATAGCAAAATATATTTATATATATATATATATATATATATATATATATATATATATATATATATAAGAGAGAGAGAGGGAGAGAGAGAGAATACAAAAGTGTACTAGCTTGTGTACTCATTCTACCTTATATGCATAATAATTATTAAAATAGACTGTATTGTACAGAAAAAAAGGTTTCTGCTGCTCCTGTATGATCCTTAACCAAAAACGGATCTGGATTTCTTCAAGTTGAAAGCCCAAAGGAACCATGTATTTCAGCTACAAGATAGTAATATAAGGGGGTTAGAGAACATACTTAAAAATTAGTTTGAATATGTGCTTATATGAAAAACTACTTGATTCATACCAACATAGATGAGGAAAAAGGATAATATTCTCCTGAATACAGAATTCTGTGATGGTCCTAATACCTAAAACACCATGGTGATGCAAAGGAATAAAAATGCCACAATGCCAGTTATGTGCTGTATGACTTATAAACACATACTTTGGAACCAAATTATAGGGCTTACCAGAATGTGGAGTCCTACTGCTGTAATCGTAGTTTTGTCCACCGCTGGGGTTGGAATCAGAAGTGACTTTGCGTGACACCAACAAACTTCTTCCGCTCTCACTTGATGCCAGTCTCAACTAGACTACGATATGGAAGGCCACCCTACGAATTTTGTCGTAGACTTCATCATGGATGTCTGTATATATCAGAGCCAGATCATCTGTTAGGCAACCTACACTCCCGCCTAGGGCCCAGTGGGCACAGAGGGGCCAGAATTACTCTAACCTGCTTATATGTGGGTTGGTTTTTGCTAAAAGGTGGAGTCATGGGGGGCCCAAACCAGTGTCTTGCCAAGGCCTTATTCAGGCTAGGATGCGTGATGTCAGGGCTCTCTTCTATTCTTGAGCTTATTGTACACGTCTCATAGCTTATTCACTCTTCCACTACTTCATTCTACAATTTAATTGGTTTAATATGTACACAGTTCTCAAGTTACATTATTCAAAAAGACATGTATAGAATAGAAAAATTATATATAAAATAAATAAATAAAATAAATATTAAATATTAAAGGGCTTAAAGTCTTCAGAGCTTGCGGCATAGGTGAGGGGAATAAACAGAGCTGATATGATAGAAACATTTAAATATATCAGTTAACGGAACCCAGGAAGCTTTAGTTTATTTATTTATTTATTTCTATAGCTATAAAATACAGTATAAATAATCTGATGTACAGAATACGCTTTTCTACAAATGTGCAACTGGAAGTTGCAAAATGTCTTCTATTTAAGATATAGGACCTAATCGATACCAACTTAGAAGTGGTGAAAATACTGAGTCTTTTTGCGGGGAATGCTCCCTACATGCGTCTTCCCCACAACTTTAACTCATTTCAATTATCTCATCCCACAAATCAAAATTAGGAGCACTCATGCACATAAGGTGTTCTTGCAAGGAATCCTCCGATCAGGCTAACACCCATCAGATGGTTCAGACTTTATCCGCTTACCTGTAATAACAGGTGCAAGTGTGCAAAAGTAGGCATGAACATCTAGTGAACGTGATCGGTAGAGGTCCCTGTGAGCTCTGGAACTCAGCTAAAAATACTATCATTAATAATGGAGGGGATTTAGTGCAGGGGTATTTAAATTTGAAATACCTTTTAATGTAATGAGCTGAGGCTGATATGACTTGTGGAAAGTAACAGGTGGGCTGCAGTGAGTTGACTCTCAATATACTAAGGCAGTAGTGCTGAAAGAGGCATCTCAGAATGCTTAACTCGTCGTACCATGTCACTTATGTGGTTAGCAGCCAACAACCCCATTAAATTCTACTTCTGTTAGTGAAAAACAGGAAGTTGCCGTGGGATTATGAACACTGTACATTACACACTGGAGGATTGAAAAACATTGTCTGTTCTTATGAACCCAAGCTTCTGGTATGTCAAAACCACATGAGTTCATTCATCTATCTTGCCCAATGTCAAGAATGCAGGGTAGTGATGGAGATATTGTAATGGTGTGGGGCATTTTTGGGTTATCTGATAAAGTTATAGTAATGTTTGTATGCCACTCACTGTCAATCAGGTGTATAGCTTCCTGACAGTTTTTTACAGGAAAGCTTATGTTAATCCACCTGCAAACAGACAATAATAGTGCAATGTTAGGGGAAGTCATTCAGTGAAATCAGCTTAAAACTATGACCTCCTGAGCAACCAGTTCTCAAACCAATGCCACATCACCTCCTTGTTGAGTCCATGGGGTATATTTACTAAACTGCGGGTTTGAAAAATCAGAGATGTTGCCTATAGCAACCAATCAGATTCTAGCTGTCATTTTGTAGAATGTACTAAATAAATGTTAAGTAGGATCTGATTAGTTGCTATAGGCAACATCTCTACTTTTCCAAACCCGCAGTTTAGTAAATATACCCCCATGCCTCCATAAATTCCAGATCTTCTGAGGGCAAATGAGGAATAACTTGCTATTAGGTCGATGTACCTAATAAAGTGACCATTCTGTATTCGCTATGTCTAGCAATGGACTCTCAATGTCACATACAGTGCATGGCATTAACTGTCAAAGGACTGTTTGAGTATATTAACATTTCACTTTGTTGCAATCTCATTGGAAGGGAACCTGAAGCAAAGTACTACAGGTGTAGGGTTCATTCATCCTTATATTGTACAGCATGTGCTATACAAACAGCCCAATATGCAGAATGTAACCTGACCAGAGCAAGGTCCAAATGGAGTAAATGTTTGTATACAAGCATAATGTAAAAGTTTGTCATGTGGACTAAACCCATACTGTAATGTTTGCCCTTGGATATGTTGTAAAAACATTACACCTGTGATAACATTCTTAAACTATAGACACAAAATGTAGCAATAAAATATATTTGTGTAAAAAGTGTCTGATTCTAATGGAATTTCTAGCTAATGGTTTCCTTTCATGAGACACTAGTATGAAAACTGACACTTTCCAACTGTTTGCTTTTCCTTCCATGGTAACACCACACCTAAAATTACATCAGATGTTTTTGAAATGAACTTAAATGAAATTGCTACTACAATATTTTTTTCTAAAAAAAAAACCCCTAGAACAAATATTTTGTATAAAAGGTGCATTTTTGAAGTTTGTCTCATTTCCTGAGTTGTGGTACAGTTGCTATTTCCAAATAGATGTTGCTCCTGGTAGCATATACTGTACTAATATATATGCACACTTCCATAAATCATCTCTTTAGCTGTAGATATAAATTTTCATTAAAGGCATTCTAATTTTTCAGTTTACTTTTTACAGGAAAGTTTATGGTATGGATAATCTGCCTGCTGATTACTGAAAAGAGCACTATATAATATACATATATAATATGACATATACAAAATGGTACATGAACAGAAACTAAATTATGCAAGCTGCATTTAAGCTCCTTCCAGTGTTTTGCTTAAAATTCATATTTATGTATTCACAAAGGGAATCAATGATCCTTATTATTAATTCATACTTGCCAACTTTTTGACTCTGTCCTCCGGGAGGACAGGTCATGTGACAGGGTTAGGAGGGGGTGTGGTGACGTCTTTGCTCCGCCCCCACTATAAAATGCCAAAATTTGCCACAATGAATAGCAGGGACAGGTCTTACTGAACCGACTCAGCTTCCCCCCAATATTAAATGCCGTGAATTTTCGGCATTTTTTAGGATCTTGGGAGGTTTGCCCAATTCGGGAGCCTCCCGGAACTTCCGAGAGAGTAAGCAAGTATGTTTTAATTACGTCCATATTTTTAGCTCCATTTTTGAATGAAACGGAGTGTACCAGGGATATCTGTATGTATAAGTCCCGAGGCCTTCTATTAAATAAGTCCTTGAAATATGTGGCATGTTACCAGCAATGTTTAATCTTCCTTATCTCTAAGGCTTACTATGCACATTGCAGTCTGCTCTTTCAGCCTGATCGTTAAACTGCCAAATTTGTGAGCATTGTGTCCTTACACATAGAGGAAAATAGCAGAGATTTGGCTGTTGAAGAGCAGGACAGAGTGACCATATCACAATGGCCAGCTAGGCATGCCATGCTCCTCTGCACTTTTGGGTCATCTTATAACGCCACACAGATGCCAATAGTTCATCGGCCAACCTTTTTTTTCTCTCTGTTGGATCAAATCTAAATCTACAGAATCTGGGGCCTGATTCATTAAGGATCTTAACTTGAGAAACTTCTTATTTCAGTCTCCTTGACAAAACCATGTTACAATGCAAGGGGTGCAAATTAGTATTCTGTTTTGCACATAAATTAAATACTGACTGTTTTTTCATTTAGCACACAAATATCAACTTTAAATTTCAGTGTACAAATAAACTATCAAGTATTTGTGTGCTACATGAAAAAACAGTCAGTATTTAACTTATGTGCAAAACAGAATACTAATTTGCACCCCTTGCATTGTAACATGGTTTTGTCCAGGAGACTGAAATAAGAAGTTTCTTAAGTTACGATCCTTAATGAATCAGGCCCCTGATTTTTATCTGTATAATGTGGATTCTCAGAGCACAATAGATGGGCATTTTGGCAAAAAATCACCAAACATTTCTGGTCAAGTATATTACTAGCTTAAGTGTATTATAAAATTGACAGTCAGACTCGGTTAAGAATTACTTTGTCCACAGTAAGTAAATATAATCAACATTTATTATGTAGGAATCAACTACAAGCTTTTTATTCTGCGTATTACTAATTCATGTAAACAGTTTACACCAATCCAATTTTATATAGATGAAGCTAAAATAAAGTAAAAACTAATGGTGAAAATTAATTGATTGTATTGATTAGTTCAACTAATTAGCATGGATAATTTCCTTGAAATGAACCATCAATCAAGGACGAACATTATAACTGTGATTATGATATTGGAAATGTAATAACATTGGCACTGTTATATTGAGCAATATGTAAAAATTGAATCCTTACATCTGTTCAGCAAGTGTAATTTATTTTTGTATGAAGATTATGAAGGCTGATTAGACTTACAGCCTTATTTACCAAGTAATGCTAATAGGTTGGTTTATTTGCCAATGTGTAGGGCTATTTGGTATACCATTCACTTATTTATAAAAAAGCATTTACGCTAAAATTTGTCCTATGTGTCCTAAAAGTTTTGGCTGAGGAATAGTGCCATTCTATGTCATTTTGCATAATCGATTTTTATGTATCAGTCATGCTCTCCATTTATAACAAATTGTCAGGATTGGTCTTCTGTTAATTAGAGGCTATTCAAACCTTTATTTGGTCAGGCGATTAGTATGTTCATCACACTGTTTAGTATACCAGGCTGTGGTAAACAGCCCATCTACTATACTACTCACAGTGGCTACCTTTAGACAAGTGGTTAATATGTTAGCTATGCTGCTTTTTTTATTAGCTTTTTGTTTCAAAACAAATTTTATTGAGATTTTACTTTGTTGTCCCCTTCCAGAGAATAGTAGTAAACAATCTTATAAAAAAAAAAATAAGAAAAGGAAAAGGCTGTTTGTTTCCAATGCAAGAGTTTGTGTAGTGTAAGTCCACAACTTGATTCGTTCCTGCTGATCTATAGCAGTTCAGCCAAGGTTGCCGTATACGATCAAAGGAAATTTTGGAGTCTGTCAGAATGGCATAACATTAAATGTTTATCAAATTCACTCTCACCCAAACCATATCACTTAAGTGTGAGGGGGATATCCTTCTTCAAGATGTGTACTCCTGCTGCGTTATATATAAATTAATAAATTATGTCATTTTGAAAAACCTGCTTACTGAGTCTCCATGGAGAAACGCTGTGGCCTTTTTAGGAAATTAAATCCTGAAAACATTGCTTAGTGCTTATGTGAATTGGGATCATAAATTACCTACTATCGGTCATGTAACGTCCACGTTTGGTGGAACCTTTTCTTGTGCACCTCCCAAAGCATAATAGGTTTGGAATGGGAACAGGGGTGCAAATGAAGTGCTATAAGATATAACCTGTATACATGTTTTACTGATGTTTCTAGTAAAGACCCTTTGGGCCAGATTCATCAAGGGATGTAAACGCGATTTTGTGTGTATCATCTGCAAAATCACTCTGCGCATGGGCAGAACCGGCTCATATGCCCCAGAACGCAGTTATGTTCAATTCATTTTCGTGCGCAAAGGACACTTATTACAGCCTACGATCAGGGCAATCTTAACAACTTTATGGGCCCCTGGCTAAAGCAGTGCACTGGGGCCCCTACCAACACAACCACTCACAGGAATAAAAATGTAAATTTTATATTTATTGTTACCTGCTTAAAAAGTCAGTGTTTAAACATTAAAAACACATGCTGTACTACAGAGATTAATCCACATAAACGTTTTTTCTGTTTGCCCCCCCGTCATCCTGATTCTGGTCTCCCCCTGTATCAGATACTGTGCCCTCCATTATGCTCCTGTTTGTCCTCCTTCATCCTGGTTCAGGTCTCCGTCTGTATCAGACACTGTGCCCTCCATTATGCTCCTGTTTGTCCTCCTTCATCCTGGTTCAGGTCTCCCTCTGTATCAGACACTGTGCCTCCCATTATGCTCCTGTTTGTCCTCCTTCATCCTGGTTCAGGTCTCCCTCTGTATCAGACACTGTGCCCTCCATTATGCTCCTGTTTGTCCTCCTTCATCCTGGTTCAGGTCTCCCTCTGTATCAGACACTGTGCCTCCCATTATGCTCCTGTTTGTCCTCCTTCATCCTGGTTCAGGTCTCCCTCTGTATCAGACACTGTGCCTCCCATTATGCTCCTGTTTGTCCTCCTTTATCCTGGTTCAGGTCTCCCTCTGTATCAGACACTGTGCATCCCATTATGCTCCTGTTTGTCCTCCTTTATCCTGGTTCAGGTCTCCCTCTGTATCAGATACTGTGCCCTCCATTATGCTCCTGTTTGTCCCCTTTCATCCTGGTTCTGGTCTCCCCTTGTATCAGACACTGTGCCCTCCATTATGCTCCTGTTTGACCTCCTTCATCCTGGTTCAGGTCTCCCTCTGTATCAGATACTGTGCCCTCCATTATACTCCTGTTTGTCCTCCTTCATCCTGGTTCAGGTCTCCCTCTGTATCAGACACTGTGCCCTCCATTATGCTGCTGTTTGTCCTCCTTCATCCTGGTTCAGGTCTCCCTCTGTATCAGATACTGTGCCCTCCATTATGCTCCTGTTTGTCCCCCTTCATCCTGGTTCTGGTCTCCCCTTGTATCAGATACTGTGCCCTCCATTATGCTCCTGTTTGACCTCCTTCATCCTGGTTCTGGTCTCCCCCTGTATCAGACACTGTGCCCTCCATTATACTCCTGTTTGTCCCCCTTCATTATTCTTCTGGTCTCCCCCTGTATCAGACACTGTGCCCTCCATTATGCTCCTGTTTGTCCCCCTTCATTATTCTTCTGGTCTCCCCCTGTATCAGACACTGTGCCCTCCATTATACTCCTGTTTGTCCCCCTTCATTATTCTTCTGGTCTCTCCCTGTATCAGACACTGTGCCCTCCATTATGCTCCTGTTTGCCCCACTTCATCCTGGTTCTGGTCTCCCCCTGTATCAGACTCTGGGCCCTCCATTATACTCCTGTTTGTCCCCCTTCATTATTCTTCTGGTCTCCCCCTGTATCAGACACTGTGCCCTCCATTATACTCCTGTTTGTCCCCCTTCATTATTCTTCTGGTCTCTCCCTGTATCAGACACTGTGCCCTCCATTATGCTCCTGTTTGCCCCACTTCATCCTGGTTCTGGTCTCCCCCTGTATCAGACTCTGGGCCCTCCATTATACTCCTGTTTGTCCCCCTTTATTATTCTTCTGGTCTCTCCCTGTATCAGACACTGTGCCCTCCATTATGCTCCTGTTTGCCCCACTTCATCCTGGTTCTGGTCTCCCCCTGTATCAGACTCTGGGCCCTCCATTATACTCCTGTTTGTCCCCCTTCATCATTCTACTTGTCTCCCCCTGTATCAGGCACTGTGCCCTCCATTATGCTCTTGTTTGTCCCCCTTCACTTACCTTTCTATCGTCTTCTTCTCTTCTTTTTTCATCTTTTCTGTTTTCTTTGTCCCTCGCTTGCTTGTCCATCACGAAGTGGCTCCTCTCAGTGCACTCCTCACTGAAAATGTCGGGCGTGATGACGTCACACCCATTATTCAGTGCCAGCGCAGCAGGGAAGAGGGAGGGAGCCAGATCGCTGCCACATGACCGCAAATAAAGTATGTTTTTTTTTCTTTCTCTTAATTACTTCAAAGCCTTGGCTATGGGGCCCCTATGCACGTGGGGCCCCCGGGCAGTTGCCCAGCATGCCCATTCGGAAAGACAGTCCTGCCTACGATTTCAAGGAGGGAACAGGGTGGGAAGGGACGTCTGGCCGTAGTCACTGTGTAGTAAGGGCATGCCAATTGTGATTGCACACAGCATCGTCCGATCCAAGCTCGTTGCATATCAAAAGAACTTGTTTCTCAGCCGTATCTGTTGCTCCAGCTACAGGGCTAGTTTAGGTGCCGCATACTAATGATGACGGCTGTGTATACATGCTATAACAAGTGTTTTCAATCAATAGCAACTGTAAAAAAAATATTTTATGTACAATAGACATTAATAACATTGTAATAAATATATTTCATGTAAAAAATAAAAGGCCTTGTAAAAGCGGAACTCAGCGAAACATGCGTCAGTATTTAGCTGGATGCACTGAGCTCAAGTTAAAATATTTTCATGAGGTCTTAGGTTTAAAATTGTACAACCATTAATAATTAATTCACGGTCTTCTCTGTGAAAGATTAGTATTTTTATGCAGGTTTAAATGCTTCGGGCTAGATTTACTAAGCTGCGGGTTTGAAAAAGTGGGGATGTTGCCTATAGCAACCAATCAGATTCTAGCTGTCATTTTATAGAAGGTACTAAATAAACGAAAGCTAGAATATGATTGGTTGCTAAAGGCAACATCCCCACTTTTTCAAACCCACAGCTTAGTAAATGTAGCCCTTCGTGTTTAGCCCCCAGAATTGTGGAGCAGCAATATAAGAGATAGCAATTCACTGAATGTACTTTGATTATAGGAGAATCATGGTGTTTATATGCTGTATTTAAGGAATATCAGTGCACAACCGATTTATTAGAAAAAGAGTAATATTTAACAATCGTGCCAATTCGATCCTCAACATCAGCAGTAAGAAGTAAAAATCACAATCGTTCTAATTGAAAGCTCATGATACAAGATTGCTGTCATAGGTACTCGAGTGTACAGTAATAGGGGAACAATACTATTTTGTGACTCCTTGAATGTGAGCACTACCTGCTAATTGATTTGATTACTATTGAGTACAGCGTATCTAGAAATGCAATAACTGCTGCTATTGATCTGAAATAAAGATACAATATCTAATACCTTCTTGACTTAATAATGCTTGATCATTTTTAGGAGGAAATTGAATTATTTCATGTTTAATGTTCAAAGTTCATGTTAGTCCTCATGGATACTGTTAGGGTTTAAAGCTGTTATGATATGCCCACATGGGGTGAGGGAAAAATGGCATAGGTAGAGGGGAGGTTATAGTAGAAGTTATGGGAACTTTTTGTGGCTAGTTTTCATTTTCCCAAAATCATCAGAGGAAGGTTTTGCAGCACAGCCATTAGGAGGTAGCGGTGCATCAAGGTGTTGGATGGGAACTCTCTGCAGTCTTGTTCTCCGAGGTTTTTACTCCATCTGCCCATCTTTATCATCTCTGTAAGATGCCAACTTAGCTTTTTACCGATTCCCTGTGCCGTAGCTCATTTACGACCCATCTATTTAAGTATGTGCCTAAAAAATATATTTGAAAGAAATTATAATGAGCCATTACTTATTTTAAAAAAACAATATATATATTGTAGAGCTTTTACAATGAGCAAAACGTGTCATTTTGTAAAAAATGAAGAAAAATACAGTTATGTAGAAGTTATTTTAACTAGTAAGAGTGTGTCAATTCTCTCTCAATATGGAGAAAAATCTAAAGAAAATTATAATAAAATAGTGTGAAAAATTTAGGCGGTAGAGGTTTATTAACATATGTTTTGATAGTGAAAAATGCATTCGCTATAGAAAACACACCTCTACGATACAGCAAATATAGTATTCCCTATCACGTACGAATGAAAGTAGCAAAAAAAGTAATAATTCTAAAACTTGCACACATCATATATAATATAAGTATAATCAATGTAGAAAGCAGCTTCAGAGGTGAATTCAGTTAGAAACAGCTAACTAGCACCGGTGGCCATCACTATGATCATCAGCATGTATTTGCACCAGCACTTAGGTACCTGCAATTTTTATGGTTACTCCATGCGGTTCTGCATCTCTTTGCAGTTATGCGACCATGCCCTTACTGTTCTTGGCCTATAATAGACAGCCCCTTCCTCCCCCCGCCTCTCCAGTTGCAAGCATGGGCAAGTGTCAAATGCTAGCATATCTGCACATGCATGCGGCATGCAAAGTACAAATTTGCATATTTTATGCTAAGCAAATGGGTGTACATCCAACTAAGCATCATTTCCTGAATCTCTACTAAATTCCTAGGGTATCTTTTGTCAATACAATTCTTAATCATGTTTTTTGCTTTAAAGAATTTTCCTTCTCCCTTTCTGACATGCACACAATGGTCGTGCAGACTGGTAGACTGGCAAAACTTCCCAAAGGATGACGTAGGTATACACTTATCTATGTATAAGGATAGTAATAAGTGGAAAACAAATGAACCCTGCAGTTAGTAAATAACATTCATAGCTGATAATGGATGATAGAGCATGCACCATGGCCCCTACTCACACTAATGCTGGGTACGCACTATACAGAATTTCTCCCTATGCAATATCCTTAATGATTTTACCAATGACTGAGAAAGAAAAAAGTCCCAATCAGCATGCTGATTCATGTGTACATACTAAACACGTTTTACAAGATTTACCTTCAGATCTGTGCTCTTCATCTGTCATAACCATCGGCTGAAAAGATTGTGATTCTGTACATTCTATGGAGATCTATGGACACTGCCGGTCATGAGTGCACTAAACACTGCAGAATTGGAACGACAATGTTCCATCGTTGGACGAGATTTGTAGTTCAGGTTTAAAAATCAAATCAAGCGATACAATGTGCTCTGGAACAATAATCGTTCATCGTTGGAGCGTACACACTAATGCAATATTGGGCTGAATGGTCGTTTATCGTGCGATTGTCCCGATAATCGGCTGAAAAACCTGTAGTGTGTACTCATCCTAACACATTAAGCGTAAATAAACAAACAATTTTCTACACAATGACTTATTCTCACACATGCTACAGAATGTTTATAAATAATTTCAAAATATACGTTACATAGAGAACAAGTACATTTTTTCGTTTTATATATAAGATGAAGTTTAGCTATTTACCTCGGGAACAACTATAAAATGTAATTCACTTTACAAAATGCTTTTATAGCTTTTTACATTATTAACAATTGTTTCTCCAATGTAATATAATATGCTATCCAAAGATACTAGTTACTAGTTTCACACATGTGGGTTTTGCCATTTGGTTTCTGTCTTTTGTAGCCTCTTAATGCAGACACATAATGTACACAACACCTATCTATCTCTTTATGATATTAAACACATCATTCTACATCCTGTTTCTTTTCTTTCATCTGTTTAATATCATTTTTATTCTTTGCAGGCATTTTATATAAACCACTACATTCCTGAACTGGGGGATGTCACGCATTGGTTTTCATTTTCTCTAAATTCAGCCTATCCTGTTCCTTGTAGACCAGTTGCGTCATGAACGGACCTGACATTGTTTATTAACTGTATCCAAAGAACTAGCAAATCATGAACTGACTATACATTAGGTTAACCATTGAAGAACTCTTAAAGTGCAGCTAATGCATATATATATATATATATATATATATATATATATATATATAAATATATATATATATATATATATATATATATATATATATATATATATATATATATATATATATATATATTAGGGTGATTCCATCTCCAATGGCCAATTTTTTTTTATTTTTTTTTTCATACTGCTCCAACCCATCATTCGGTTCCACTTGGTATACTGACATTGCATCATAAATATTTTTTTATTCAGTGCATATTTTCAACTTCCACAAGATGGTCCAAGTTTTATGTTATTTTCCACAATATCAGACATAGTGACTTTGCCAATAAACAATTTATGTTAGAAATATGCATGATAAATATTTCTATTAATGCTGTATAATTGCAGGAACAAATAGAAGTGGACATTAATAACCTAATGCACTGCAGTCATGTTAATGAGTAATATAATATGGGAGATATTCATTGTTATTATCGTGTTTCCCCAAAAACGGGTTAATAAAGCTGCTCTCAGTTCCAAAACTTCAGGGTGGAACCGCAAAAACTATGACTAAGGCAATGGTGGAGACCATAGATGAGTGGGGATTGCGGGACAACATCCAAGGGCTATGTTTTGATACCACAGCATCTAACACTGGAGTGAAATGAAGTATGTGTGCTGCTGGAGTCTGAGATTGGCCGACCACTACTAAATTTGGCTTGTCAACATCACATCTCTGAAATATTGCTGGAAAACGTCTTCAGTATCCATGATGTTTCTAAATCTCCAAACATGGAGCTTTTCGTCCACTTCTGAGACTTTTGGCCTAGAATCAATCAAGCTTCATTCAGCACAGCAATTAAAGATGAAAAGACATCAGCTGTGGTTGCTCCCAGGAAAGATGACATCATTAAGTTTGCAGTTGCTCATTTGGAGAAATTCCAACCGAGAGATGATTACTGTGAGCTATTGGAATTCACCATAATTTTCTTGGGAGGCATTCCTCCACGTGGAGTACATTTCATGTTTCTTGGAGCTATCCATCAGGCTCACTGGATGGCTCGGGCCACATCATGGCTGTTCTGCAACCAGTACAATCCACAGCAGCCAGGATTCAGACAGTCACGGAAGACTCATGGGATATCGTACTGTGACAAAGTTTGGCATCATCTGCAGGAAATTTGTCTGTTCATTACTGCCATTTATGTGAGATACTGGTTCCGGAGCTCATCACCAACTGCAGCTCCAAGGAATGACCTTGCCTTGTTACATGCACTGTCTGTGTATCCAAACAAAGAAGTTGCAACGGTAGCCAAAAAGGCATTTAACAACCATCAATGGTATCTTTCAGAAATACTGGTCGGTTTCAGTTTCTTTGATGATGAAGTGTCAACAGAAAAAAAAACAACTTATGGCTGTTGCTATCAAACACTCAGATGGATCTGACAATCCTCTAAAACGTATTCCACCAGTTCAGCCAGCAACAATGGGTTTACATAACTTCATCACAAGATCAACGCTGAGTTTGTTCAAAATTCTCGTAATAGCAAAATCTTGAATCAAACCAAAACAGTCAGAAGACTGCAGACTCAGTGAAGGTAGTAAATGATCTTGCTGAGAGAGGTATGGCACTGATCTAAGAATTCAATGCTTCGCTAACACGAAACGAGGAACAGAAGCAGTTCCTTTTGCAGGTCATGGAGGAGCATCGCAGTAAGTTCTGCACGCCAAGAAAAACTGTTGCCATCAAGAGATCAATATCAAAGTGACTAACGCAAACTTGGTGATTGTTTCAAATATTTGATGAAAAAAACATTAATATTTAATATGTTATGAAACAAATTACCTTCTGCATTATCGCAATGTAATCGTCATATTATAAACTGTGGTTGAGTTGTGCAAGTTCTAAATATAATGTGATTTCAAAATAAAAATTACTGTCATGTTTTTTGACATAATGGCACATTTCGGTGGGTTGGTGGTTGTCATTTTCAAACAAAGATTTTTTGTAATCACCCTAATATATATATATATATATATATATATATATATATATACATATATATATATATATCCGACATCAACAGCGCTGTGAACCAGTAATACCAGTAATAGAGCTGCTATTCTGTGTGTACATAAAAAATGCAGAATTCTCAGTTACACATATTTACAAATGTATGGTAAGCCATCTGCCCCGTCAAGGTGCTTCTGCTAAAAGGGTGGTCCTAACTTTACACAATGAAAGTCCTTGTATATTGGGTCATACATTCATGTATTTTTAAATTGAGAGCTAAAGTACAGAGAGGTACCCCAGGAGCCTCCAAATGGTAATAGAGGACCAGCACTCCCTACTGATAACAAACATGCCTCACAAACAACAAAACAACAATACAGAAATGGCAGTTGCTCAATCAATTTATAGGTATAAATCACCCAGCAACACCGCTATGAACCAGTTAAAGAGCTGCTATTCTACTTGTACATAAAAACATGACTGCATGACCCAATATATAAAGACTCTCAATGTTTAGAGTTAGGGCCCAACTATCAGCAGAAGCGCCTTGGCTTACCATATATTTGTAAATGTGTGTAACTGACAATTCTGCATTTTTATGTAAAAGTAGAATAGCAGACCCTCTACTGGTACACAGTTGCTGGGGGATTTCTCTCTGTTTTATCTCCTTTCTGGATAACGCCGCCCTTTCAAGCTCCTGCTGTGAACCTATAAATTGATTAAGCAACCTCCATTTCTGTATTTTTATATATATATATATATATATATATATATATATATATATATCAGGGGCGCACGCGAGAGAGCTGCTGCGCATGATGCTTCTTTGACAGCTTCTTTGTGTGGGGCACTTCGTTAGCGGAGGGGAGGGGTTTCTGGAGACCCAGAAACCCCCCTGCGTGCGCCAATGTATATATATATATATATATATATATATATATATATATATATATATATATACGCCATTATTGCTGAGTTGCCCCAGTGACAGTTTATTATAAGTGCTGGTGAAAGAATGATAGAAAATCTTCATTTTGTAAGGGTGTTGATAAATATACCACTTGGACAGCCCTGTTAGCAAGAATCTACTAAATAAATAAAGCAATAAAATATAGGATAGAAATCTTATTTGAAAAATAAGTGCTTTAAGTTTATCATGCCCATTTTATGTAAGTCCACGGTGGTCTTAGTCTTTAATGTACTTTGGTATGCAGTGCTGCACCTGTCTAACAGTAGTATACATTTTCAGGGGTCACCTTTTCTCTATATATCGGTCCTAGTCAAAATCAGTTAATATCAGCACAGTCAATACGTTTTTAAATACATATTTCTTTAATTATTGTCAAAAAAGTAATTGTTTTACCTGCTGTGTGAAGATACTTTTACCAAAAATCGTAAGAATGTTTTTCATCTTTCTTTTAAATGGTAGTTTTGCACAATTGAAAATAGATGATAATACCCCTTAATATCCAGTCATTGAGCCACAGATGACAATTTCCTTCCTGTGTAAAACATAATTTCTTTGATAGATATTGCTATTGAATTTTCTTGTTTATAACAATGGGTAATGGGCCTAGATTTCTGTCCAGTCTGTAGGAGATTTCCTGGTTTGCTGTCTAATTAAGCTGTATGTGGAATGACCAGAATCAGCTAATTCCTCCTCCTAATCTAGTAATAACTGATATAATAAACTGGCAAATGACATTGACTTCCACCAATAATATGTATGCTACGGGCACTTTGCTGAAAGCACAGCCTTTAAAGTGAAGAGGGAAGTGTGTAGGCCAATGACAAAACTCCTATGGGGATTTAAATAAATCATTGTTTATTTTTATGACTTTGTCCGTGTCAGATAAAGCTCTATCTTTTGACTTTTCAAATATAATACATGTAATCAATAGGAAGGCTCTTTGCTAATAAAATAGAGTGACAGAATAGATAATAGGATAACATATGGATTCTTAGTTGTAGATCTAGGAAGCTTGGTGTTCTATACACAACACATACCATATATTTGCTCTCTAACAGCAGGGCCCTCAATGGTAAACATAGCAAATGAATGATGTAGAGAAGTGTTTGCTTATGAAAATGTAGATATTCTTAATGATCAAGGAATACAATATATTATAGAATAATATAGTTTGTACAATAATAATATTACCTTGATGCCCGACAATACTGTGTTTTATTACAGGTTTTAGTGTTGTGTGGTGTTTGTAAATACCACAATGGGCTGGGTAATCCACTTGAAGTGTAAATTAACTATATACACACTCTACTAATCCAAATTGGACTTTGGTAGTTGAGGATTGTGCTGACAGCACAGTGACTTAGTGGTTAGCACTTCTGCCTCTCAGCACTGGGGTTATGAGTTTCATTGTTCTCCCCGTGCTTGCATGGGTTTCCTCCAGGTACTCCGGTTTTCTTCCCACACTCCAAAAAAAAACCATACTAGTGGGTTAATTGGCTGCTATCAAATTGACCCTAGTCTGTGTTTCTGTCTGCCTGTGTGTTAAGGAATGTAGACTGTATGCTCCATTGGGACAGGGACTGATGTGAATGAGTTCTCTGTACAGCACTGCGGAATTAGTGACGCTATATAAATACATGATGATGATGATATACAATGGATGTCAAATAGTGTAAAAAGATACCATAATAACTAAATGAAATTTGATCAAATGAGTGCGTCAGCTGTGTTTTAATATTACTTGTATCTACAAAAAGCACAAAAGCGTATGTTTTTATAATAAACCA
Source organism: Mixophyes fleayi (assembly GCF_038048845.1). Taxonomy (NCBI): domain Eukaryota; kingdom Metazoa; phylum Chordata; class Amphibia; order Anura; family Limnodynastidae; genus Mixophyes; species Mixophyes fleayi. The sequence goes on along the minus strand of NC_134409.1, from coordinate 54,294,119 downwards.
TTGCATACCACTCAAAGAGTTAAATTTTTTTGCATTAAAACACAGATTTTTTTATGCAAAAATGGTATGTGGCCTCTCAATATGAGGGAATGGTCTGGTGAAAGTTAGGAAACATGTCTTAAAATGTCCCAATTTTCAATATAAGAATGTTGCATGTATGTCTTAAGCATGCCTATTCAAAGACTGGTAGAGATAATGACGCCTGCTAATATTTTAGATAACTAAAGAGTCATTAGTTAATCACATGTATATGTTTATGTAGAGCTAATGACTTTCTAATGCCCTGAATGAGAGAAAACACTGGCGCCCACCCGCTCCCATCTATTCCACTGCATGTATGGTCAGCCTTTTACAAGGTTAGAGCGCCCTCATGTCCCTTCCTATACTCCGTCCATTCTCCCCGTTAAGAGAAATCCAGGACTTGAATTGGTCGCATCTGCGCCCTCGGCACGCCCTTACTGTACATTGCCTATGATCATCCGTCCCTTCTCTCCTCTATTTCGCACTTCAAGTCGTAGGCAGTCGTGTCATTTGCGTTTAGACATGAATTGCATGCAATTGCGTTCATTGGCGTAAGAGCTATTTCACACAAGATATGGCATTGTGTACTTCTGCATTGTATACTCTTCAGGTGGGGCTTTGTTGTATTTTGCCATATCTTTTCTGAAAGGATATAGACATTTCTATTTCATTTTACTTTTGTTAAATTTACAGCAAATGTAGTTGTGACTGGTTTGCAGTATATCCTTAGTATTGTTATAGTATTTTTAGCTTCTATATTATTGACCAGTGTGTTGGAGGATTAAACTAATCATCATAAACATTTATTTATATAGCGCCAGCAAATTCCGTAGTGCTTTACAATTGGGAACAAACATTGATAAAACAATACTGGGTAATACATACAGACAGAGAGGTAAGAGAACCCTGCTCGCAAGCTTACAATCTATAGGACAATGGGAATTAGAAACACAAGGGCATGTGCTACATCATATTGCACAATGGACCAGCTAGAACGCAAAGGTAAAAGTATTGAGTGGGCTGTGTGTGTTGCAATGTTGGTCAGAGGGTTGTTGTCTTGCGTTAGCTGTGTAGAGGATGGTAATAGGGTAATCTAGGGAAATTAATATGGGGGTTGAGGAATATCATAACCTTGTCTGAAGAGGTGGGTTTTCAGTGAACGCTTGAAGGTTTGAAGACTAGAGGGAATTTCACAAAGTGGGTGCAGCCCGGAAAAAATCCTGTAACCTAGAATGGGAGGATGTGATGAGAGTGGAGGAGAGATGTAGATCTTGTGTAGAACGGAGGTGTCGAGTGGGGAGATATTTCAAGACCAGTGAGGAAATGTATGTCGGTGCAATTTTGTTGATGGCCTTGTATGTTAGTAGAAGAATCTTATATTGAATTCGTTGAAATACAGGCAGCCAATGTAGAGACTGACAGAGTGACTCAGCAGAGGAAAAATGGTTAGTAAGGAAAATCAATCTAGCCGCTGCATGCAAAATAGATTGTAGGGGTTCAAGTCTGACTTTGGGAAGACCAGTAAGGAGGGAATTGCAATAGTCGATGCGGGAGATGATAAGTGCATGAATTAATGTTTTTGCAGTGTCTTGTGTCAGATATGTGCGTATTCTGGAAATGTTCTTTAGGTATATGTAAACTCTACAAGACATGACTATTGTTATTCTTAGCTTCCCACAGTCTCTTTTATACTCACCTTGCTACATTGTTATGCAAATTAACCTCATACTGGCTGTACTAATTTGCTTCATAGTTGTCAAATCTACACATGCAGTAACAAATTGTGAAAATGTTATTGAAATCATAGTATGGTTCCATTAATGTAAAGCTGCATGAGCATATACCACCTACGTATCATACTTAGCTTGCAATTGCTCAAAAGCAATTGATTGTGGACGATGAAAGTAATTTCTAAAACTAGTCAGAATAGTATCATAACTGCAGCAATGCAAAAGTAGAGGTGCATAAGCAGATGTGAGCATGAGGGAGTAAAGCACAGCTGTGTGATGGACAGTCATCCAGGTGAGTGAGGACACATAGCCTGGAGATCAGCAGGTGGCTGAATGGGTCATACTCTCAAGCAATTGTAATAATTCCCATAATTTTTTCAGCCATTGCACCTGTGGGCAATTGTCTTTAGGTGCATTATCAACAAACCAAGCCAATTGGAGACTTCACACATTACTAATGTAGATTGCCATAGTCAGAAGTAACTCTGATTTATTATTTTCACATTCATGCTTAATGAAAAATGAATAGAGTTGTCTATATGGAACATTTAGCCTTGAGCAAGACGTCAAGACAGACAGAGGAACACTCCATATCAGTAGTAACATTATTGATAGGACCTTACTCATTACCAACTTTTGGAAAATTAGCTTCTTGTCTGTTTCATAATGTACATTGTAAATATTACAACTGAAATGCAATATGCTGCCTTATGGAGAATCCAAACATAGACACTTCAAAGGTGATTTACTAAAGGTGTATGATTGACAGTTTGATGGATGAGCCACAAAACAGGTTAGATTTTTTTTAACTTGTCTATCCTCCACAGAGATCCTTTAGTAAATCACCCCATTAGGCCAGATGTCCTAAAAAGGACTGTCAATATGTGAATAGTAATAGCTTACAAATTAAAATCCTTTGCATTGGCAGACTATTTTCACAGTCTAGGTTCCAGACAGTATATGGAAGTCATACACTTAGGGGTATATTTACTAAACTGTGGGTTTGAAAAAGTGGAGATATTGCCTATTGCAACTAATCAGATTTAGTTTTGAGGACCATCAAAATATTTTGCTTCTTTAGTATTCATTTTTCATTACTTGTTTTAGTTAGTTGTAGCTAGATGTTGTATAACATCATAAAAACATACACTTAAGTAAGCAAACAATATAATTAAACATGTTTGTTTCAAACATTTTTCTTCTTAATGCCCCAATATCTGTATTTTCAGTCCACCGTTTTTCTAAACATCAAACAACCAAAGGGAATATACTGATATTTAATCTGTGTGAGTGTTCCCAGAGGAGCCTGAAGCTGAGCTAGCTAATGAGTCATTACTAATTAATATCCAATCGTTCCTCGGCAAAGTGCAGCAGGATCTTGTGATTGGGAAAGAGAATAATAAAATGTTGATATGGCACAGTAAGGACAGAAGTATATCACAGTAGGAGATATATTTTTATGATGGTAGAGGAAAATTAAGTTATATGATGAAGGATCTTTTCATACAATTATTCAGTACAGTTATGTAGAATAGAGGATTTAGTTGGATTTGCCAAAATAATATGTGAAATAAAATCACAACAGGCTAAATCAAATAACAGTTTCTTATGATGTAATAAAATAACATCATAATGTTTTTAAAGAGAGAGAGAGTAGTTTTACAGGTCTTTATGATTTTGGGTATGCGTTTAGTAACGTGCAGTTAATATGGAAAAAGATTTTTTTTTTAATCAAATAAATTTTCACCCTTGTCCTTTCATACAATGTTATGGAGATTAGAGAGTGGTGCACAGGTGGTAGCAGACAAATTATGGTAATCTTTATATTGACCCAGCCAGTGGGTTTGGCTTGCAATACGTGAGTCAATACTCATGCACAGTTTTATAAAACATTCTCAATCCCAAATTTTCTGAACTGCAACAATGGCTGTGAAAATAAAAGTGTTAATGTCATCTGAGCCTAACATGCTGATTTAATGATGACAACTATTTTAAACACAATATAATTGTTCTATAATCTTGCCCAGTGGTAGCGTCATGTTGAGTAAGTGTAATATTCTATGTTCACAGAAAGTCTTCTGCAGAGAACATGGCCAGGTTTGCTCCTTCTGTGTAATGTTCGTTACACACACTGAGATTTATGTTGGTTATATAGATCAAATAATGGAAAATACATTTGGCTAATTACCGCCGTCTGCATATATGTGAGATCGCCAGTTGTAGTAGTTGTGTAGCATATGCAACCAAATCTGATTACATTCAATCATTGCAATCTGGTTGGATCTGTCCAGTTTGGCCTCAGTGTGCCTGGCTGAATGGTCACAGATCGATTAGATTGTAGTGGTCCTTTGTAATCAGCATGTGTCACTTGCATTACATCTAGATGGGCTATAAGTGGCTCTGTACAGGAACTTTCTCATGTTCCAGAGCCTGCTGGTAGATGTAGATGCAATCCACAGATCAGCTAACTCATTTACCATTGATTGCAGAGCTTTCTAAGAGAACAATATACAACACAGGTATCTATTTTCTGTTGTTGTTGTTGTTTTTACTTTCTCATGGCCATGCCTATCTCTCCACTCTTAGATGTCTTGTAAGCTTTAGATGCTACAATGTTAATTTACAATGTTGTCACTAATATTATTTAATGTTTTAAAATAATGACGTCCAGGGCAGGCATTATAAAAATGACAAATGTATTTTCCTTTGAGCTGGAAATGGTTAAATATCTTGTGTGATTAGGATTAACAGGGTATATTTAATGAAAAGACAGTTCAAACCTCTGTGCATTATTAATGCAGGTCCCAAATTAGCAGAGGTCCACACAGCCTGGCTATACAAATCAATTCATCTGTCTGAGAGTGGGGGTGGTGAAGAGGGATGGAGAGAGGACGGCAGAGAGATGAGGAATAGGAAAGAGATCAATACCATAACCATTCCTACTGAACTACAGAAATCTCAGCTGACCTGCCTTTATTTAATCAAGGGCGCCTCTGATAGACAAATGATGCAAGATTGTATGGCTCTGTTGCAGCTCTGCAGTCTGCATGTTTTGAAAGTTACTTTCCCTTTAAATGGGACTTCACTTTCTATGTAGAACAATACCCCACTTAAGAGCAACACATAAATGTGTATATTTCTGTATTCCAGTTTTCAAAATGTGTACCCTAATGACATGGATGGAGGTCATGTGTTTTTAATAGGAAAGGCTCTGTAGTTCTAAGAGAACTGATTAACAGTATTCACTATCGCAAATATATTTTGTTGAGCTGGATGTTTCATGTGTTTTGGTTTCTCGTACACCGGGGTGTTAAACACACTAGTTAATAGTGTAGACACAACTTTGTCCTTGCTTTACCAGAAAGTTAAATGCATGTTCATTAAAATATCTGAAACCTTCCCTGCAGCCTAGTGTACCGTGTAGTTAATGAGCATTCTCATAGAACTCCATTGTATTTTATTGTGTTCACACTTCTGAACACTCATTGAACCAGCGTCAAAGTCAGTTTTATAGGCTTTAAGAATGTGCGATAAATGCTATATATACGAGGCTGTAGGAAGAATTCAATTAAATAATGTCTGTAGGTGAAAATGGCCGTGTTTTGTTTGTAGCATTTTGCTATAATGTTTACTACAAGTGAATGGTTTGCATTGCATATAACAGAACATGTAATAAATATGGTGTCATATAATTAAATGGCTCCACTGTAAATTGTAACAAATGTAGAGGTTAGTATAAACCTCTGTCTCTTCTTTCAAATTCAGGGCATGTTACAACTTAACAAAGCATTAAGTGTAAAAATGTAAGAAACTTCAGTATTAGAAAATAACACCCACCAAGGCTTCCCATATTGGTTACAGTTCATAGGAGAGAGATTTAGATGTGTACAGTGATCATCATTGTTTAAATCTGCCGGTCTTCCTGGCTATATTCCTCCATAAGTAAATGTATCATCTCTTCCACAGTGATGTCAATCCTCAGTTTCCCCTGTTTTCATGCTGGAAACCCTGGGTTAGGTCATTCAGTCTTTGGGTTTCATTTTCCTGTTATCTTTCTACAGATATTAAGCCAAACATGAACATGAATGACTCTGCACTGAGAACTGTTTTTTTGCATGTTTGTATTTATTAATAAGAAGGCATCCTGCCATATTGTTTATTTTGCCAAGATAAATTTCATTGATAGAAGTCTATGCAGCATTACCTCTAGTGGCAGATTATCATAGACAATTGTAGACACATAGATTGCCATTCAGTAATATTTGAACAACACATCTTTAAGACATGTGGATACATTAGTATGAGTTAGATACACCCTATTCATGAAAGTGATGTCAAACCTGCCAGTGCTGGGCATATGCCGACTGACATAACACGTATCAGTTAGATACACTGTACTAAATAGTGTGTGCCTAACCAACGCTAAAAAAAATAGAGCATGCTTAGTATTTGTAAAATTTGAGCCTAATGTTGAGTTGGAGCATAATCTATTTTGTTTGTGCTTGTGCTCAGAAATTGCATACTTATTCGTTTATATGCAGATTCGGACACATCTTACTTGGAATGGAGGGGGGAAGGGAAAGGCAGTGTAGGGCGAATACAGTAGAGGTGTGTTCACATAATTGTGGTATAATCAGAGGAGCACAGCCACAGATACGCATGTTAGGAGGTCTATGTCTTACGGGAGCTTGACCCCTGGTGCAATGACCTGAGCTGATTATGATCATCATCAGTACAGATTGTCGTACCAGTGTCGAGCACCCCCAAGAGTTACGTGGAAACCTACTTGCTATGTTTGTGCACACATTACCGGCAGTTACAGTAATAAAAAATTTGCTTTTTTTTTGCTTACATGAGGTGCGAGATAAAAGACAGAGAAAATCTTTACCAGAGCATCATGCAGTAACACACCGCATGATGCTACTACGGCACTTCCCCGGTAATTGAATCTCCCCCTTGTGCTACTAGAGACTGTAGATCAATGTGTTCAGTATATCTTGTGCATTGAGTCTATTGAGTACCACCATCTTCAGAATCGGAATAAACCAGAGAAATTGGATAAGATTACATAAGGCACTTTTAAAGCACCACTTCCTAGAATAGCGAGTCTTACAATATTTGTAATGCAAGGAGAGAAAGTAACTTTTCCAAGGTGCTGACAAGCTGTCAGTGGGATTTGTTCTGTGTTGCTACTCTTTCTGTGTCATATTTTCTTATGCTAGATTTTTTTTTTTTAATTCAATTTTATTGAGAGAATGGTACATACATGATACTTTAAACTGACCTTTACAATATAAGCCAACAACAGATCCTTAAATTTTATTTGAATGAAGTTAACAATAAAAAGGGAGGAACGAAGGAAGGAAAAGAGAGAGAGAGAGAGAGAGAGAGAGAACAAAGGGGGAGAAAAGAAGGGGAATGGGATGGGGAGCTAGCTGCAGGGGTCAATACAGTTTTGAAAATAATATATGTTAGTTTTCAGTTATTTCAAAAGATTGAAAGATTATTTTTCAAAGAAGATATGTTAGGGGTTCCGGTTCTGCTCGTCATTGCTAGTTTTTAACTATCTACTACTTGTAGTTTTTTTCGCACCTAAAATTCTTGCACAATTATGGCAAAAAGGCAAATATGTGTTTTAGTATAGATACTGATTTAGTAATGTACTCATTTCCAATGACTTTCTACTGCTCAAATTCAAAATCTGGTCCTATTCTGGTCCTATTCTGTCTCATACAGATCTACGTGTTCACTATACATTATACTGTTATACGGATCTTTCTGTTCAATATCATTACCTTTCATAAGTGCTATTATTATGATTATCACTGTGCATGCTCAGTGTCACTATACGTCACTGTATAAATGTTAAATATTTAACTTTTTGCATACAGTACACTGTACAGCATGCTGTCCAGTGTGGCTTTGTAAATCCCCAATGTTTCTGCATAGAGCAAGAGGTTCAGTATCTCAAGATCATCTGCTTAGTTTTAGTTTGTATAACTTCCTTTCAGCCTGTTAAATATCAATATATAATTTCCAGATACAATTTTATGACGTGGGAGGTGGGAAGCAGGTTCACTTATGGACAGAGTGGTCTGTTTGTGCACAAAAGCTATTATGTGACAACATGCAATTCGTTTTTTTGCCAACTGAGCTGGGTTTTCCATGCTGCACATGGGTTTTTGTGTTCATAGTCATATTATTCTTTGGAGCATTTTTAAATCATTAAAATGACCTTTCTCTAGGTGTGCAATATATTAAAATAAGCTACAATGAGCTGAAAGGTATTCTTTAAAACATCAAAACATTTTGATTTAAACACCAAATAGTCTGCACAGTAAACTAACTATAGGTAAAAGTAAGGGTACAGTTTGGTTAAGTAAACCAATGAGATATGAAGGTGCTAGTTTTTGGCCACAGGTCGCCTGGTGTGATAGTGATTGTGATGTTGCCTCTCTGTACTGGGGCCATGGGTGTTAATCCACTCTGGGCTCTATCTGGTAATACCTCCCTATGTTTATACAGGTATCACCACACAGTCTCAAAACAGACTTGTAGCTTATTTGGCTGCTGACAACAAATGGACCCTAGTGTTTTTGTCATAGACCATTTAGACTGTGAGCTCCAATGAGAAAGGGACCGATGTGAATGGTTAAAATATTTTCCGTACAGTGCTGCATAATATGGTGGCATAATATAAATAAATGATAGGAGCTGTACATTTGAAGAAAACAGGAAATGTTTAGTACATGATGTTGAGTCATATTCAAAAGCACAGCACACAAGGAGCAGTGATTGTGCGAATGCATCAGACCCTTTCATTGCTCATTATGCAGTGAAACTATTTGTGTACAAGAACAGGTGTGCCAGTTATCAGTGCATCAACACAACTTCCAGTGTCATTCATTTTCCCTACACATTCATATATTTCTATATATAGATATAGATATGCACCAGCCATTACAGGTCACTGGCCATGTAACACACACTACAGTGACAAAATCACGAAGTTGATTAGAAACTGAATAGGTGGCACAGAAGAGGCAGGAACTGTCAGAGGTGCTCAGTAACCACAGCACAATGTCCAGCAATATCACCTGCCCTCCCAGTACCATTATATTGTTTGAAATAAAATAATTAATGTTAAATGTAATATAATATATAACACACCATTTTATTTCCATGGTATTTCTTTCTGTGTTATCACTGAACATATTGCATGTACTTTAGACATTATTTTGTACCTAACGCAAAGTGCTGATGACTTGCAAATTTGCAACAGTTGTTTCATGTAGGTTTCATAAAAGATTGGTAACCTTTATTAACTGCATTCAGTAATGATGTCCTTAATCATTATTCTGCTGGATGTCCCGACCGATATGAGAGATATATATTATAATACATGTTGTAGATTTTATGCAGTTTGTTTATTGATATTTTTCCATCCTTTTTAGTTTCTGTGTCTAAAGAATATCCGGACTTTCCTTGCTGTGTGCTGCGAGTCTTTCAACATGAAGAAAAGTGACCTGTTTGAAGCATTTGACTTATTTGATGTCCGGGACTTTGCAAAGGTATTTAACATACTTTTATCATCATTTTGATTGACTAATATACCAGAGGACACAATGCATTGAACATGCTAACTGCTCCTGACGCCTAACCTACAGTTCATATTCTTGGTCATAGCAACCAATCAGACAACTTCTTTAATTTTATAAACTGTACTAGAACACTGACAGACTGACTGTCAGTATAGTTACGGTACCTGTGCAGCAATGTCTCCTAAATTCTACAATATCATAGTATACGTTATTCAGGCTCTACCTGTCGCTACCATATATTTTAAGCAGAAATCAAGGACACCACTTTGACATGATTTATAGAAGTAATTCTATACCTTATGTATGTTGACTGGTGCAGTAATATCAAGAATATATTTGTTATGGGTGATGATTTATTATATTAAGCTACATGTTCCATTAAAATTACTTTTTAATTCTCATTATTCGTGCACAGATTCTTTGTATATGATACACTTGCATTGCATTAAAATTTATTTAGATAGCATTAATGCGCAAAATTCTCTGCAACATGAGCTTACATTGAGGTCACATTGTGTGTCCCAGAGAGTGATGCTGTAGAACATTGGAATATTCATCTAACTGTGTCCTCAATGCAAATCTGCCCTGGTCCGTTGTCCAGCTCTTTCTTTCCAAAAGCAACATAGTTGCCCAGTGGTTTCATCTGACTACACAGATGAGTTTGTCGATTACACACTTCGCTGGATGTTACCCATGTTGAGGGCTTGGAAGAGTTTCTCAATATCTGCTCATGAAACTTATTACGTAAAGTCCATTTAGAACAGGATGTTTAGCCTCAACAAGTGGATTAAATAAGTCACTTGGATAGTGCATGGCAGATGAACAAATAGGATAATGATAGTCCAGAGTGTTTTAGCATATAATGACTCCATCATTTTTCTGCAGATCAGATTGTTAAATGGAAAGAATCAGACAAAAGACCAACAGTAAATCTTTCAGTTGGTGTAGTTACTCTATGTAGAAGAAGTAAAATCTGGAGATAGACTAGATGTTAATGAATTCACAAATCGGCTAGCTGTGGATGAACATAACAAAACATGTTCGTTATAGTTAGTGAAATAAAAAATTCTACTGGAGCATTCGAGATAAGAAGCTGCAGGAACCAAGTAGAAATCAAACTGCGTTGATCGGGAAAACATACTTTTGTATGCACAGAGGCATGTTTTACTTTACCCATTAGGGTAAAGGCATAAAAAAGAGGTAAACCATTAGACTTCATGGTAATTGAGCCTGAATAGGGAAGGGTGTAAAAACATTCTATCACAGCCCCCTGGTGTCCTAGGAAGATAAGAGACATTTTCTTTAATAGAGGGGTGTCTATAGAGGCAGGTAATAATTATTACAGGTACTGTTTCTCAAAATGTGACACATGCATTATCGGTGTGTCCGGCCGTCAATGTAGGTGAGGTCTTCTCTCCTCATTTAGATACATAGCCGCACAGGCTAAGAGAGAATGAAAGTATTGGAAGAGCGAAAATGTGACTGCGAAGGCTTTATAGGCCAAAGTGAAAGCGAAGACTGCTACAACACACTAGGAATCACTTAAATGGTATATGTTATACTGTTTCTGTGTATGCAGAAATACAATGAAATAACATAGTCAATCCATGAAATGCAGCCAGTAGCAGAAAGCTGCATCGACAAGCAAACTTTCGGACTACATCAATTTGTCAGGTTAGCAAATAGTATTCTAAACATTTCTTTATGAATAAGCCATATTTGGCCATATTGGGAACAGATCTAGTTGTTTGGCTTCGTGCTGATTGGCTACATCTCAAAGTTTGCATTAAGAATAATTTTAATCTAATAACAACTGTCAGCCCTGTGTAGCTTCAGTAATGATTTGCTGCAATTTGTGTTTGTTTAGAACAATCATAGGCAACACGACATACTCCAAGGGCTGCATGTGTGGCCCTCCAACATTCAAAAGGTCTGCACAATAACCCTTAACTTCAAGAATTAACAAACAGCCCCAAAACGATGACAGCAACCCCATCACCAAAATGCCTCACATGCCCACGCAAGCACTCAAACCCCCACTTGTCATAAAATGCCCTCCACATGCCCTCAGATGCCTTCAGTTTATGGCTGCCAGGGTTTGCTGGGACCAGTAGTGCCACATATAAAAATGTCATTATTACCCCAACCGGCATTTCTTTTGTGGGCCTGAGTTCCCTGGGGAATTCAGCCCCATGCTGAACATGCTGGGGCTGTGTCCCACTATGACTCTGGGACCCCACACTGTGAGTTTCCCTGTTATAGTGGGACCATCCCAGCCTGTCTGACACTTTTGCAGGGAGAGATGTGTAAGTGTAAGATGCAGATGAACTTGCATACAGACTTATGCGTGAGCATCTATCGTGTGCTTGCGCAGTATGAATATGCTTATTTTATGCAAAAAAGATACTAACGTTCAACTCTCTTTGTGTCCTCTGTGCTTATTTGGCAGAGAAAAAGTACACGTCATATCACAGGTAAAGCACAAGTTATATCACAGGTATACAGCCCTCTTGTGGGGAAGATGCCCTCTTGCTTGCTGAGGTCAGTTATCTGGTCTGAAACGTATCTAAAGAAGTATGAGAGAAGGTGGCTTGTTTACTACAAATTCTTCACCTAGCTCAAAATACAAGAAACTAACTACAAAAAAACTATCTAGACTGTACAAGACAAACTGCATATGCTCTGTTTGAGATGTGGCATGACTAGAGCCAGTTGTTTTAGATCTGTCCCCTGAACTCAATACTTGACTTGCTATGAGGACTAATGTTTTTAAATTTGAGGTTTGATTTACTACCTGCATATAAAAAGGAAGTTCTCTCAGATCTTTTAAATGCAGTTGAAGGCATCATCTCAAGATCTTGATGTTCTAACTTTCCACCTAGCTTGGTTATATGGAAAACATAACACACTATATCCAGGACAGTGATAATATATATGTGGGCCAGCCCTGACATTTATCTCCCAGAATAACACACTTTATGTACCTGACTGGTCAGCTCTACGCGGGACATGTACCTTCCCAACGCAGCCATTCTCGTCTTTCCCACTAACCTTGCCCTTCCATCTTTCATTTTATGTTTATTAGCAGCATTTTGATGTACATCATCTTATTCATTGTACTTGATCATTAAGTATGTACTGTATATAACATGAGCAGATACCTGTTGATTTTGTCCACTTATTGTAAATCTTCCCCCTTTTCCCTTCTGTATCCTTATACTTACAGCAAATATTATTTCTAATCTAAAGAATGTACAAAATTAACGTTCACCATTCCAAAAATCCTGCTCTACACTTTGTAAGTAGTAGAGGTACATTAATGAGTTAATGCAGAATTCACATTGACTTAATTCCTTCTTGTTTTGTTGTTTAAAAGTTAATGGAAAAAAAAGACCACTAATTACTGTAGCTAAAGGCAATGGAGGATAATTGATCCATATTAAATTAACGTGCAGCCGGTTACCAGGTTCTGGAAATGTGGCAGGAACTTGTGACATCTGTCCTGCTTAATTAGAGTGATTCAGATTTCAAATGGTCATAGATAAGTGGCAAGAGAAGCAGTGAGGTTCTATGTTCTATTAGTGAGCATTCAGACAAGCATTGTCGATGTTGCTGTGTAATTCTCTTAGTTTTGCAGAGCTACATCATAGAGGGCTGAATGCCACAGCACATAATATTTAGTTATAGTAAGGTAGAGTGTAAGTGGATAGAACTGCATGGCACACAGTACAGCTAAAGAATATATCAAGGCAAATATAGAGGAAACAGCAGCGTTTTCCCACTCTTTCCTCCATTTGTGTTCAGACCGCTTTCTTTGTGCAGCCATCCGTTGTGGATCGGCAACAAGCAAGGGTGTGCACTAATGGTAATGATATTAAGTCGATTGTGATTTGCTTTCTTCTCCTCCCTGCTCTGAAATCCTATGTCACAGCTGTTACCACGTTATTACATATGGACCAAAAATGTAGCACTATGGCTCTGTGTATGTAAGTGAATCATATGGCATAAAAATAATTACTGTGCGTAACAGACCAGTTAGCATCACACCTTATGCTACAAATGCCCCATGCTTGATCTTCCTCTCTCTCTGCTCCTCATCTGCTGCAGCACTCTGAAAATTCCTAGACTGGTTCCCAAATACCTCCAGAATTCAATTCAAGCCAGACACCCCATCTTCAAAGCTCTCAACACCTATCCCCCTTCCCCTTATATATATCTCTGATCTTATATATCTCTCCCTCTCGCCCTCTTAGAGCTGACTTTGACCTGTGCCTTTGCTCCTCTGTGATAACCACTTTTCACTCCACCCTCCAAGAGGTATATTTACTAAACTGCGGGTTTGAAAAAGTGGAGATGTTGCCTATAGCAACAAATCAGATTCTAGCTGTCATTTTGTAAAATGTACTAAATAAGCGATAGCTAGAATCTGATTGGTTACTATAGGCAACATCTCCACTTTTTCAAACCCCCAGTTTAGTAACTATATCCCCAAGTCTTTTTTCCATTCTGCTCACCACTTATGGAGCACCATATCCCACCTAACAAGATTCCCCCACGTTTCACTTATTTGTTACTGTAGCCTATCCTAGTCCCACTTGTTACTACTACCTCTGACTGTTCTACCAGCTACTGTACCATTTCCACTCTGATTTGCACTAGCTCCTATTGTCCCAGCATTGCCCCCTACCTCTATACTGTAAGCTGTCATGTACAAGGCCCTCACTACGTTCTGTTTCAAGTCTACACCTCCTACATCAACCTCATATATACTTATTCTGTGTTTATTTATAGTTTGTATTTTGTATGACTTGCCATACTGACTGTCTAGGACTGCAGAGGTTTGAGGTGACTTACCAATAAACAATGATGATGCCCAACATACACAGTCATAAACTGCGAATAATAGCCTCTGTTGTTCACAGTATGGAGCCAAGTGCCCAGCTTGATAGACACATGGCCACAATATAATACCTGTACCTAATATAACAAACGCATGTCCATGTATGACATCCTATGTTACATCATATATATCCTAATGTCAACATAGTAGTATCATACCCAGCAGTCTTATACCCACCATATGCTGCTCTGTGCCTAGCTTAATAACCTCATATCCACCATAATCTTATGTCCACCATGTGCTGCCTTGTGTGTAGCATGTCAGCCTCCTGCTTAATTTATGCTGCCCATAGCATAGCCTCATTACCATAGCAGTCCTGTGTCCTCAGTGCACTGTCCTGTGTCCAGCATAAGATAACCATAGCAACCACAGTCACATGCACACTATACCTCACCCCATGCCCACATAACAACCTTCATGTCCAACACAGTCATCTGCCTAACTTATATTGCTTGTGCTCAGCGTAAAATCATCTTGCCTACAATATACAATAGACTGCGCCCAGCATAGCTCAGGTCTATCACAGTTCTGTACCCATAATGCACTGCCCTGTGTTCCGCATAAAAGCCTCATGCCCACCAATGTCCTATACCAATCATACACAACCCTGTGCCCAACATAGCAAGCTTCATAACCTCATGTCTTATGACCAGTACATCATGTTATTGGCCACCACATACCCACAATACACTTCCTTTACCAAGCATAGCCTAATGTCCATTCTCATGCTAACAGACCCCCAAGCCTACCTTCTTTAAATCCCATCTCTGATTTTTAATTAGTGTTAGTGGTGTCTCTGCATTAGCAGGGATAAGAACCCCACTCTAATGTTGAAAGCCAAAGGAGAGGAAGTGCTCCGTCCAATAAAACGCAAGCAGTTTCAGACAATGAAGGCACTGTGATTTTAAGCAAGAAGGTCACAGCCTTTTTACATTAAACCACACTGCTTCTTGTAGTGCAACAGCAGCAGTGATTTCAATTATAATGAAGACTTGGCCAAGGTCGCCTAGCTTCACTGCAGCAGGACAAATCTTTTTTTGCTAATTCTCTATTGTTTTAGGATAGCAGAATCTTATTTGTAGGAGCTGTGTTGAGGTTTGGGGGCTGTTGGTGTGAACAGTGTACTATTTTATTTTATACATTTTTTATCTTTTTTTTTATGATTATGGTTCTTGGTTGATACCTTTTAGTGTCCATATTTCTTTTGGATTTAATGTGGGTCATTAGTTGGGCATGGCTGTCATATAGAACTGGTTCTTAATCTTTATTGCAGCCTGCAGAATTTGTTTCTCAGAATATGTTTCTGTAACTATTGACAGGTATGACTGATCTGAATGATTAATTATTCTCTTTACAACGCTGCGTAATATGGTGGCACTATATAAATACATGTCATGATAATAAAAAATAATTACTGTTTAAATCCATATCCTTTTATTGACAATAAGATGATCTGAAAATGTTCATTTTTTGCTTAGGTTGAAATGGTCAAAAACAAGATTTAAAAGGATCTGCTTCCCTGGAGCACTAGGGATTAACTCCTTTATAGAGAGCTATACACTGTTGCAACAGTGAAAAAAAATAAGAAGCTTGGTCGCCGGCCAAGCTCCATTGTGGTAAATTGAGAAGTAAATGGGAAAGTGATAGCCCTGACTGCTGTATTTCAATCTGAATTCAGACATGTCAAGTGAAATTTCCAGCTCACAGATATGTTAGAATCAAGCAGAAAACAAAATAACAATAAATCAAAAATCATTTTATTGTCATCTGGGGAATATGCACATGAAATACATTAATGTTTAATTGTTTATGAAGCAGATCCCTGCTACACACATCATGCGTTCCCCAGTTATGTGTTTATGATGCAAACCTAAATATCCAACGTATAATTCAGCCTCAAGTTTACATAATTTAATAGAGCCCCATATGTCCAACATGTAATAGAGCCACCAATTTCCAGTATTTAATAAGCAACATGACCAGCATATAAATCCTTTCTGTGCAGCATAAATGTTCAGCATGTACAGAACTACAGCTTCATACTACTAGCATGTATTACAGTGACAAATACCCAGTATTATAAAACAGCCCTTTATGTAAATTATGTGTGGCTTAGACACTTGTCTGTCTGATTTTATGCATTTTATCATCATCATCTATTTATTTATTTATATAGCACCACTAATTCTGCAGCGCTCCATAGAGAACTAATTCACATCAGTCCCTGCCCCATTGGTGCTTACAATCTAAATCCCCTAACCTACACACACACAGATCAAGAGAGACTAAGGGCAATTTAATAGCAGCTAATTAACCCACCAGTATGTTTTTGAAGTGTGGGAGGAAACCGGAGCACCAGGAGGAAACCCACGCAAACACGGGGAGAACATAGAAACTCCACACAGCTAAGGCCATTGTTGGGACTGGTAATACATACTAAAACATACTACATTTCTGGCATCCCCGGATTTACATTTTGTGCCTCGATGCGTGTTCTGAGACCAGGTATAAATATTCACTGGTTGTTTGTAAATTATCGATCATATTAAAAAGAATATATATATATATATATATATATATATATATATATATATCTATCTATAATATAAAAGCCTAGTGGCGTGTGTTAGTCTGTGTGTGTGTGTAAAAAATAAAACCAAGCTGCAGCGCCACCTGCTGGGCGGAGTTATACACTGACCTACTAAATTCTTAGTGTGTGTGGAAAAAAAAATTCAGAAAGGGCTGAAATTTAAGTATACTAAGATGTTTTTAATTTGTTAATTTAATTTGTTAATTGTTAAAAGTGTTTATAAAGGTTTAAAAAATATATATATATATATTTCTTGAAGGAGAAGTGACAGTTGGGAGTGGTTGGTGGTTTCCGGGGGTGACAGTGGGGAGTGGTTGGTGGTTGCCGGGGGTGACAGAGTGAGAGGAGTGTGATACTCAGGACCGCTGAGAGAGATCCCTGTCTCTGGATAGACATCTGGATAGATGTGGCGATGAAAATGAAGGATGAGGTGATGGAGAAGAATGATGAGGTGGTGACATGTGGACAAAACCACGTTAAAAAAGGGCGCTTACGTCGGGAAGTAACGCTCTTCCCCTGAGGAGGCCTGGGCTATGGCCCAAATGCATGACAAGAACCTTTTTAACACCTTAAGTAGCTTGATTTGACTAGAATGCATGAGTATCATGAACGGGTTAACTTATATATATATATATATATATATATATATATATTCAATATACCAGGCCCTTGGTTAAATTTTTATGAGATATTTAAATATTGCACAATAAATAGAAATGTGCAAAATAATAATAATAATAATAATAATAATCATAATACTATAAATAATATCTGCATCTAATAAATATTTAATTGAAGGTCAAAAATAGAGACTTACATACACTGGATAAACAGAAAGTTCAGGCATATAAGCTGTGGGGTATCAATTAGTAATACACAAATGACATTTGAATATTTATACCTGTACTTAAAATTTATAATAGTGGTCCATTATCGAAGTCTGACTCATATTAATCTTTGTGTGTTAATGTAGAAGGATATTTAGGTATGTAGGCAAACAATTTTCCCAAGCAAACTTCTGTAACTGGCTTTCCTTGTTTTATATTTTCAAATACAGTAAGTGAATTTGTTATAAACTCCTCCTTATTATGTTAGGAACCCCTCCAGCCGGTACAACAAAACCCGGAGTCTGCTCCGAAAGTCTGGTGCTCACTTTTGCCCCTAGTGGTGGGGACAGACTTGGCCGCAGACTAACAGAGGGTCATGAAATACCGGCTGGGGAGAACCCAGGGAAAGTGGAGTGAAGTCCAGGCAAGGGTCGAGGGCCGGCAGCAGACAGCGTATCCAACAAACAAGCCGAGGTCAGAGGTCACAGGCACGGTAGCAAGGTCCAAGGTACAGGTGAGAAAGGTCAGGGTCACGAGCAAAACAGGCAGGGTCCAAATCCAGGCAAGGGGTCATACACGAGAAATCCGACAGAGTATCCACAGGACAGGAACAAGGAGCAAGCAGGTCAGCAGAACTTGTGACAGAAAAGATATAACCGGCAGTGAGGCTGCAGACCTCACTGCCTTAAATACTGGTGGCCAACAATCAGAGCCTAGCTCTGAAAACACCCACAGGATTCACCAATAAATACACCAAGCCCCTTTACATTAATCAGCCCACAGGCTGTGTCTATACCCCTGGCGTCCCGGTCATCAAGGTGACGACCGGGACGCCAGGGGGAGGAGGAAGCGAGCCGCGGTGGCTGTGAGTACCGCCGCGGCTCGTGACATATTAACAATATTATAGATGCATATTTACCTCCTGAATGACTGGCTGTCAGTCCCACTGTTAAAGCTATTCTTTAAAGCCTCCAAGGTCTGGGCCTATGTAGCTTCTCATATATCTAGGTCTTATCTCAGGGTTTTTAGAGCCCCTCCACAGGTACATATCAGTACTTATGCATCACTGTTTATGCATATAATGGAGGGACAGTAGTCCTGAACACACAAGACAAGTATAGCCCCTGGATTCTGTATGCTTATGGCGACAGAGTGAGGACCACAGTAGACCTACTTGCAGAACATTTAAATATCAAGCACACTATTTGTGTGTGTATACTTTAGGATTTATATAGCTTTCTTCAGCTAATGTTTCATTTTCCCCCAGTGAACTATTACAGCCAATTGTTCACCAACGGAAAAAAAAACTAACAGTTACAACTGTAATTATGACTGCACAGACCCAAACTTTATTTTTATGCACCTTGTTCCTCTGCAGTCCACTACAGTACAGTTATTGTGGTACCAACTGCTGCTAAAGTATTCATGGCAAGTGTGGCACACTTGTTACTAGTAGTATCCAGATATGATACGAAGTGGACGTAACCTGTAATGAACATGCTAAAGGAATCCCACTAAAAACTTCTATAAATATATTTTTGGATAAAAAGAAAAGACGCACAAAATAAATATTAATATTTTATTTTTGTAATATTAATTGCTGGCCATGGCCTCATATTAAAAAGCACAGAACATACATGTTTAATTATAATTTCTCTCTAAGGAACAGGTTATATAGAGTATTTCGAGATCTAGTTAGAGCTACTCGGAAGTATAAGAGCAAAGGTATGGTGGAACATTACCAATTAGGGAAGGATTTTTAGCAGAGTATGAGTTAGGCAAAATATTTAAAGGAGTTGTTAAAGTTGTTGGATACCTGGACCTTATTTATCATCCCTAATGTAGTGTCTGGACAGCACGAAAGTACAGCTTTAAAGTGAAATATAAAACTGGCTTGTTCTTCCAATTTTTCTGATCGGAAACTTGGACAGATCAGATAATTAGAAATATATAGAACTAGAAATAGCAGCAATTATAAAACAATATTTTCTTACAGCTGCCATTTACACATTCAGGTTGACTGACCCAATTAATAAAACTCATTACATGAGTAAAATGCATCAGACATCCATGTTGCAACATGCAACTTGGATGCTTGAAGCTCTTTGCTCAGTTTGCAATATCCTAGAGCCATACCTTGTAAGTTGATTGTAGATATTAGTCTTCTTGGTAATTGCAGTTGAGAGACGTGACTTAACTGACAGACATCGTAGTGTCATGTCGAGTCCTTTCAGACTCTGACACTCATCTATCCCCTTATATGTGATTGGTAAACCAGTATGCTGTTGCAATAAGAAGTGGCGTCACGTAATTTGAGCGTGGTGAATCTTTTAAGCGGCAGGGACACTGCCAGCATAGTTAACCATGCAGCAGCTCCTGGCCCTCGGAACATTGGCACTGCTGGCTTCTATAGTAGTGATGGGCAACCTGATACACTTCATGTGGGACCCTCCAGCCTTCAAATGGGCTGCACATTATCCTTAATCTCAGTAATAAAAACAGACCCAAAATGACTTTTGCATTCTCATGTCACTCAAACCAATATGCCATAACATGCTCCTTTGACCCCACACATGATATAAAATTAAATGCATGACGTATATCAGGGAAGATGATAAATTGGGGGCATAAAGCTGAGGGCCGCAGTTAAAAGCTCACCGGCTGCCCATCACGGTTCTATAGCAACATGCCCTGGACGACATTGATCATGTGTTTTTTCACCAGACTATCAGTGTCATCATGCATGCAAAGACTCATGAATCTCCGGTAGAGTTTGCAAGTATGCTTAAAATGTCCCGTTACTGTCAGAATTAAATGAGCATCATTTTAGGATTTTACAGTTAATATCCCATAACTCATCTTAATTTTTACATTTATTTATCTGTTTCCTTATCTACACAATCTTGGTCTTATGCCTAGGTATAACAATTACCTTATTTAAACGTTAGCACTCGTGCCCTTATGATGTAGGATATGTATGGACCTGTCCACTCCCAATTCACCAAACCTGATGACATCCTCTTTATTGAAGTCTAGATTACTTAGTCATTTGGATTAATTTTCATTTTTCAGTTATCCTTTACTTTTTACTTTGAGGAGTGTCCTGTAGCCTTTCTCATTACTTGAGGGATTTGAAGTGTGAATCCATGTCTTTTCTTCTGCTGTGTAGAGCTGCCTTCTTCTTGATCAGTTCATTATAGGGTAATTTTGTCACTTTCCCAAAGGGATTCTTACATTTTGCAATCACCTTTACACCTACTGGCTGGCTTGCTGAAGATGTTAGAACCCTTGACTTTCTTATCACCTTCAGCGCAGTGATTGGATAACTCAGTATAAATGTAATTTATCGTTACACAGAATGTTTATTCAGCTAACTTAACGGTGTAGCATACAATATACTTGACACATAACTTCTTAGCAAAATATAGCAAATTCAGCATATAAATAGGATTATCATATTTCTTATCATAATTAAATGATCTTCTTCACATAAGTATCACGAAGCACACAGGATTCTTACAAACTGCTTGGTTTAGCTCCAACCACCATGGAAAAGCGGAGTCTATCGTGGCAAAGGTTTTTGTCAGGGACTCCGCAAGGAGGTTTGGCCTTCACTGCTTATACCACGAAGGTCGCGGTTCTCTGGATGGGTCCCAGGCGAGATTGACTGGAAAAGGATGTTAACCTACTAGATGGGACCAGGATAGGAAAACCAGGATACAAGAATTACTCGAAGAGCAAAGGACAGGATATCAGGATTAGCTATTAAGCATATAGCACTGAATACTAGGATCTGCTAAATAGGAATGGCTACAGGATACCAGGATTAGCTTAGAAGCATATAGGGCTGGATACCAGGATCTGCTGAATAGGAATGGATAGAGGATACCAGGATTAGCTGAGAAGCATATAGCATTGTATACCAGGGTCTGCTGAATAGGAATGGATAGAGTGGCAGAGTGTTTTGAGGGGCAGCAAAGGCAGCATGGCACAGTGTTTTGAGGGGCATTTTTGTATACTTAAAACGGTCATTAGAGCAGAAAACCGGTTGTTAATTTATTTCAGTCCCACCACTAATCCTCCTGATTCTCCTGATCTCCCCCCCCATCTCCCCCCCTCCTCTCTCGTGTATCTGACTGCCTCTCTGCCATCTCCTCTTAGATGTCCTCACGCTTTCTCAAAATTAACATTGCTAAAACCGAACTCATTGTTTTCCCTCCATCTAAGTCCCCATCCCATCTGGATCTCTCCATCACTGTCAACAACTCCACTATCTCTTCTGTCCCCCAACTCCGCTGCCTGGGAGTCATCCTCGACTCCTCGCTCTCTTTTGCCCCCCACATTCAATCCCTCGCCCAATCCTGTCATTTCCAACTTCGCAACATCGCCCGCATCCGGCCCTTCCTTTCTCATGAAGCAACCAAAACTATTGTCCACGCGCTTATCATTTCTCAGCTGGACTACAGTAACCTTCTCCTCACCGGCCTCCCCCGCTCTCGCCTTGCCCCCCTTCGTTCTATACTTAATGCGGCTGCGAGGCTTATCTTCCTTTCTCGCCGCTCCTCTTCTGCCTCCCCTATCTGCCTTGCCCTACACTGGCTCCCCTTCCCTTACAGAATCCTCTTCAGACTTCTTACCCTCACCTACAAGGCTCTCTCCCATTCCACTGCCCCTTATATCTCCAATCTCCTCTCCATCCACACTCCCGCCCGGTCCCTGCGATCGGCCAATGACCGTCGCCTCTCCTCCTCTCTGATCACCTCATCCCATTCCAGAATTCAAGACTTCTCCCGAGCTGCCCCCCTGCACTGGAATGACCTCCCACGCTCCGTCCGTTTGTCCCCTAACCTGTGCTCTTTCAAACGGGCACTCAAAATTCATCTCTTCCTCAAAGCTGACCAGCCTTCCACCTAACCCTCTCTCCACCCTCATTCTCTTCACTTCGCTCCTCCTCAGTAGTGGGGAGCACTTGCTCCCCTCCTCCGACTCCCTTTGTGCCTGCCGTCTGTCTACCCTCCCTATAGGATGTAAGCTCGTATGAGCAGGGCCCTCCTCCCTCCTGTCTCGCTACCTTATCTTCTGCTTCACTTCAATATATTTGCCTTGCCTGGAGCCTCTGAAGTCTTGGTACTACTCATTTATTGTTTTGTTCTGTTATTCCCTGTACGATCCATTGTTTGTACTGTGTACGGCGCTACGGAAACCTTGTGGCGCCTTATAAATAAACGATAATAATAATAATAATCCCACCACTAATCCTGGTATTCTATTTGAATACCAGGATTAGCTGAGAAGAATATACCATTGGATACCAGGATCTGCTGAATAGGAATGGATACAGGATACCAGGATGAGCTGAGAAACATATATTGCTGGATACCAGGATCTGCTGAATAGGAATGGATATATGATACCAGGATTAGTTGAGAAGCATATAGTGCTGGATATCAGGATCTGTTGAATAAGAACAGATACAGGATACCACAAGGAAGACACATACCAGGATCCATAAGTAATACACAGAAATACAGGAGCAAAAACAATCCAGCAGCTTAGCAGGCTACAGGACATAAGTATCTGGCACCGTATTGCCAGACCAGGTGCCTTAAATAGTCAGGCGGATGAGGGGGAGTGAAACGTTATCAACCAAAAGACGCACTCCCAAACTCGTAATCGCAGAGGAGCACGATGGAGGAGGCCAGCCCTGTGCTCCGTTCCCTGGTAAGTAAGCCAGAGAGTCCGCTGTGTGACAGTAAGTTTTCAATACGTATTACAAGTCAGAAAACTAACTATACCCAACATCTCAATAAAAAGTCCTACAAACTATACAACTGTACATTTAATATAAAAAAATAATACTTATTACATGTATTAATATATAGCCATATTAGCCATCGATCATTATCTATTGAGTTATTTGGAACAGTAAGAAGAAGAGTTAGATGAGGTATTTGGATGAGTAATTAGGGTAGGAGTTTTTGCAGGGATTAGAATAAGAGTTAAGATGAGTGGAGTATTTAGCATATGAGGTATTTGCAGCAAATAGAACATACTTGCCCACTCTCCCGGAAGGTCCAGGAGACTCTCGAATTCCGGGTAGATACCCAGACTTCCGGGAGAGCAGGCAAGCCTCCCACATCCTGCCTATCAGGAGGCAAAATTACTCCTACAACTATAACGTGCCTGATATCCATTGTGTCCCCCCCCCTCTCTTTATGCCTCCCCTTCTCTTATTGATACCTCTTAATTTTTTTTTTGTTTTTCCTAAAAGATTAGGTACAAAACTTCAATAAAAATGTAACCAGTTAAAAAAATTATTTTGGGTCCACTTTCCCAAACGTCCCCAGGCATGTTCCAAAATCACTAGAGCACATTATAGTTTTGGCATAATGCTTTTTGGAGCAGTTATGATAGGGATTATGTGCAGAGGAAGAAGATTTAGAGAAGAGTAACTTTGATACCTGTTATCTAAAACAGAGGAAGATTTAAGTGTATCATTTAAATGAGCAGTTATGGTAGGCACTTTTTGAACCATATAAAGCAGCTGCTAACCCCAACATTTAGAAGAACAGTTTAAACCAGTTATAAGTGGGCTTAAGTTAATTATTTAGGAGAGCATTTATCATAAGTGTTAGAAGCAGTGTGAAGAAGAGAATCGGTGACCCCGAGACGTTCCCGGAGACACCTTGCACCAAATTGAGTCTCCCCCTATATGTAAGATAGGTATGTCTTTGTTTTTAGAGACATGTAAATTATTGTTTTCAATGTTGTGAAGCTTCCATGTATAACTAACTACCAGTGTGGGATTGTATACAAAGTGTCTACATAGCTATTTCTTTCTATTAGTTGTCTGAAGACACTTTAGCTGAGTCTGTGTTTTTACATATCAGGACATAATAAGCAACTAGTCCTCTCCAAGTCCTAAAATTTGATAACTAAAGTCATGTGACAAACAATCCACAACAGTGTCTATAAAAAATAAAAGAAGACAGCATGAAGAAGCCAAACAAGAGGTATATATATCCTTACTGTTCCGTATAATGAGTGAAGGTCTTTTGAGCCAAGGGAAGGTAGTCGAGGGCACTTCATTACTTGATCCAGGATGTGCTACCACCTCTATATAAGGCTGGGTACACACTGCAAAACTTTCAACCAATTTGTTATCACTAATAATTTTACAAATGACTGAAGTTCCAATCAGTCTGCCGATTCATGTGTACACACTATACATGAATTACCTTCAGATCTGTGCTCTTCACCTGGTCCAAGAGCAATGTAGTCGGTCATTCCTGTCACACTGATTTAAGGCTGGGTACACAAGAAATAAGCTTTGACCTTTCCACAATGTCATTATGAATTTTGTTAGCTTCTGTGACTTTGAAATTACATATTCAGTCTTAGAACAAACAGGTGAATTATTACACCTACAGCACTCTCTTCATTTAACAACACAGACAGAATGACAGGTTCCTACTCTCTCTCCAGGCAGACAGTCGTGTGTTTGGAATGAGATTTTAAGTTCTGATGAACAATGAAATGAAATTGCGATTGGTACTTTGGAAGGACTGTGGTTCATCGTGCGAGTATACACACTAAGGCAATATCGAACCAAATGGTCGTTTATCAGGTGTTTTGCCCATATTTGGCTGAAAAACCTGTAATTGTGTACCCAGCCTAAATGAGGACCTTTACCAGTCTGGCATGGTACATTCAGGTTTATGTTGACACAATTCAACAGAAAAAAGACTGCAGTGATCCCATCAGTCTGGAAGTGGTTATCAGGCCATTTTCAATCAATGTAAATTCTAAAAACTAAATCCAGGTATTTACAGGCCTCTGTCAACAAGGTAAATGTTAAAGTTCAATCTCTAGCATCAGAAAAAGACCATTTGTGACTTTTCATGAAGGAGTGGCTAGGAGAAATATCTAATAAATACATAAATACATAATATTGCAGGGCAGCTTAGGTTTGCAAAGTCGTATCTGAGCAACATACAAGACTTCTAAAACAATGTCTGCAAGACAGACGAGATCAAATTGGACAGTGACATGTTTGGAAACATTTAACAAGAACCTCATAACAACCATCAAATTTGGTGGTGGGAAGGAGATGATTTGGGGTTGTTTTGAGGCCATGCAATTATTGAGCCCACCAATAAGTATTCTATAGGAAGATGTGAGGCCACCTATGAAACAACTGAAGATTGTCTGAAATTTTTTGACTCTGTGAGAACTAAATGATTATTAAGTATGTCTTGACATTTAAAAACACAGTCTTGAAAGGTGGTGTATATTCTTTTTCACGTGACTGGATAGTCACTTTTTTTTCATACCAGAATGAAGTTAGCCTTCTTCTAGACATCTATGAATATTCATGAGTATTAATAAGAGTGTAAACAGCCTATGCATTGGCTGCAGCATGCTCACTGTGCTCCTGAGAAACTTCCTGTAAAGTAATTTGGAGCCGGCTTTCATTATGTCGATTCTTAATGATCACATGAGGTCGGTGTGACAGGAACCAACAGCTAAAGCTATATATTTAATTAATTACCACTATTATTAAAACAAATATATTTAAAAAAAAAAAACATTAGTCAGACAGCCCTAGTGGAATCACTTGATAGAATAAAGATCTATTGAAACTAGTACTATTACTGACATACTGGCCTCCTTTTCCTACCATGTTTTCAGGAGGAAAAGACAAGTAGACGGGGCTTAAAGACACAATTTGTGGCAAAAGTGGGTGAGGATGACATGTTACCAACCTTGCCATTTCCATACATATCAAGTGATAGGGGTGTGATAACACAATTCCATAATCATGCCCACTACTGCTAGGTGTTTACTAGTTTTGGCATGGCTTGATGACATTTTTCACATCATGAGCATGCACCCACCTTGTGGCAGGTAAGCGCTGGTAGGATATTTGCTTGCCTTTTAGGAAGTCTGGGAGGTCTTCCCCTAATTCGGGAGCCTCCTGAGCCTTCCAGGACAGTAGGCAATGATGATTAATGTTAAATTGTTTAAAACCATCTAATAGGTACTTCATACTTACCAACTTTCTTCAGCTCTCTTCCGGAAGCCTGCTGGTGGAGGTGGGCGTGAGGGGGCGGGGTGCCCCCCAAAAAATTGCGTAATTTTTGGACCCCCCCCCCGACGTCATTTGACAGCGGGGGAAGGGGCCAAACGCCGCGATTCACCGGGAATTGCGGTGTTTGGGACCTAATTCGGGAGATTTCCACACTCCCCCAGGAGTCCGGAAGACTCTTGCAAAATACGGGAGTCTCCTGGACATTCCGGGAGAGTTGGCAAGTATGAGGTACTTTATTGGCAGAATACCTAAGCACAATAGTATATTAGTAAGAAATCCAGGTTGCACTCATAATATATTAATACATTTTAGTATAATATACCTATCCTTGTACTCTTGGTTATTGCATTTCTGCATAGAAAATAAAACATAAAGAGTGTTTACAACGTTTGTAACATGTTTATTATATCACATATTTTAATGGCAATTTAACAGCAGTTCCTTTGACAAGTACATTGCAAAGTATATTGGATTTTTTTGATCCAGAGCCATTTTATAGGAAAGGAAATATGCTGTAACAAC
The DNA here is from genome assembly GCF_038048845.1 of Mixophyes fleayi. Taxonomy (NCBI): domain Eukaryota; kingdom Metazoa; phylum Chordata; class Amphibia; order Anura; family Limnodynastidae; genus Mixophyes; species Mixophyes fleayi. The sequence continues at coordinate 54,266,837 of NC_134409.1, read as the reverse complement.
CAAGCTGTTAGCTCCCTCTAGTGACCAACAAGCAGAGACACAACATACATTAGTTATGCAAGAAAGATGATCGGTATTGAATAGCAACTGAAAGGCGTATGTAAAAACATATACTTTCTTTATGTGGTTCACATGTGGTACACCCACTGGACACATTCACATGTCCTTGCGTATGTACACTATACGAACAAAAGCATTCAGACGCTTAACCATTACGCCAACAGGGACTGTAATGACATTGTATTTAAATAAATATACTTTAATATAGAGTTGGTATCTTTGAAGGCTTCCAGAAGATATTGGAGTGTTTCTGTAGAAATTTGTGCCCATTCATTCTGTAGAGAACTTATGAGGTCAGACACTGATGTTGGACTAGAAGGCCTGGCTCGTAATCTTCGTTCCAGTTCATCCCAAAGGTTTTTGATGGGGTTGAGGTCAGGGCTCTGTGTGGGCCAGTCAAGTTCTTCCACACCAAACTCATCAAACCATGTCTTTGTAGTCCTTGCTTTGTGCACTGGGGAACAGTCATGTTGGAATAGAAAAGGGCCCTCCCCAAACTGTTGCCATAAAGTTGGAAGCATAGTTTTGTCCAAAATGACCTGGTATGCTGAAGCATTAAGATTGCCCTTCACTGGTGATAAGGGGTCTAGCCAAAACCCTGAAAAACAGCCTCATACCATTATCCCTTCTCCACCAAATGTCACAGTTGACATAATGCAGTCAGGCAGGTAATGTTCTCCCAGCATCTGCCAAACACAGACTCGCCCATCTGACTGCCAAATAGAGAAGCGTGATTCATCACTCCACAGAACACGTTTCCACTGCTCCACAGTCCAGTGTCGGTGTGCTTTATACCACTCCATCTGACACTTGGCATTGGTCTTGGTGATGTGAGGCTTACATGCAGCTGCTCGGCCATGGAAACCCATTCCATTAAGCTCCCCCTGCATAGTTTTTGTGCTTATATTAATGTCAGTGTAAGTTCAGAACTCTTCAGCTATGGAATCAGCAGAATGTACAAGGCTTTTATGCACCATGCGCCATAGCAGTCCTTGACCCCGCTCTGTGATTTTATGTAGTCTTCCCGCTTCATGGCTGAGTTGCTGTTGTTCCTAAACGCTTACACTTTGTAATAATATCACTTACAGTTGACCATGGAATATCCAGCAGGCATGAAATTTCACGAACCGTCTTATTGTAAAGGTCTCATCCTATCACAGTACCACGCTTGAAGTTACTGAGCTCTTCAGAACGACTCATTTTGTATCACAGATGTTTGCAAATGGAGACTGCATGGCTAGGTGCTTGATTTTATACACCTCTGGCAACAGGTCTGATTGAAACACTTCAATTCAATAATTAACAGCGGTGGCCAAATACTTTTGTCTATATAGTATATCTAGAATGTAGCTATTCCCATTCATTTCCCTCCATGTAGGGTCCCTTTGTCATAGTGGAGCTCTCTATTTCTGTGGGCAAAAAATACCAAGTATCATTGCTGTACAAATCCATTGATGTCTATGACTAATTCATTTTTATGGCGCATTCATTCATTTTGTGTCCAAAAATCTGAACTGCAGTACAAGTATGAATTGCTTTAACATGTATGAATGCAATAAAACCCATTACATATAATGCAATGGGTTTTATTTTTAGATTTGCTCTGTGTTAAAAACAGAACATTTGAATGCCAGTAACTAGCCTTAGTTGCCTTTGAATGGGGCTTATTTTTTAAACTTGTCATGGATTATTGATTTATAGGAATGTTAGTTTTTGTCTTGAAAGGGTACTGTAGTTATCATTATTAACGTACATGCTTTGTTACCTGTAACTCAAACAATTGGAGAACATGTAAAAAAATAAATGTCAGTTTCTTTTTGTAAATATCTTTTTTATTTTTACGATTTTCCAGTTTACCATTATGTTCACACATACAGTTAAGTTTCAGGAGGTCTTGCCTGGGAGGGGACAGGTGTTCAGAATTTTGTGAGCTTGAAAACTAAATACAAGAAATTAGCACTGTGCTCTGTAAAAGTGCTACTGTGCGAGTCTGTTTGGTATCGTTTGCTGGTAGCAGAGAAAGAACTGAGCAAAGGATGCATGGATGCAGCAAAGATATGTAAACAGATTACATACAGAGATACATAGTAAGAATAGTTAAATAACAAGGAGTTAAAATGTTGTTGTATGTTATTATTTTAATTGCCCCAATAGAATACATATTTCAGTTTTCATCTGTGCAAAAACTTGTAAACCGGAACCCATGACTGCACATAGGGGGGAATTCAATTTGGCAGCGCTTAGCGCAGTGTTAATTATATAACTGTTAATACAGTAATTTTAACCCTGATTTCTGCTCGTGGCTCCCTGAAGCGGCGTTAAGGACTACCATACTAACGGTAATTATGCGCAATATTACGGCAGTAACGCCGCCAATTGAATATGTCCAATAATGGCTGTGTTGTTATTAGTGTTATATTTGTTTTATTATAAGAAGCTGCATTATTTGGTCATTTCACCAATTGTGAAAGCTATGACCTTGATGGATCTAAATACAATGGTAAATTGTGAGGCGAATTATTGATTATACTGACCTGTTTCTCTAAATATAAACTTTTATTAGAGGATAAAGAAATATATGGTGTACACAACTGGGGTGGTAGTGTGCATATATGCCTTCTTTGTAAAAATATTTCTGTATTTTAAAAGTTTTACAACCAAAACTTATGTTGCTCTTTTGTGCTTCTGTCTGCAGGTTATAGAGACATTGTCTAAACTCTCCCATACTCCTAATGCTCTGATGTGTGGAATAAGGTCAGTTATGATCCTTTCATAAGATAAGATGAAATGTGTAAAAAAGGTTAATTATGAATATCTTTTGTATTATGCACAGCCCATAATCATATAAAACAACTGGAATAGAAGTGTTCCTTGTATGTAGGATTTATCCTAATTTTGCACTGCTGCAAGTCCACACCATCTGTATTGGTGTTTATAGTGTTATTTTTTTCTGTATTTTATTCTTTACCTTTCACTTTAAGTATAAGGAAAGTCATTATAATACTATGCTATCACAGCCTTTATAACATCTTCTAGACATGTTGGGCCCGAGTCATTAAGGAGAGCAAAGCAAAAATAAAGGAGAAACTTTGTACCTTGGCAAAACCAAGTTTCATTGGAGGGGGAGGTAAATTTAAAATGTGGTGACAGATTTATAGTTGTGGTAGAGCTTGTCCTAGATCAACTTTAAATTTCAGTGTAAAAATAAATCTATAAATTATTTGTGTGCTACATGAAAAAGCCGCCAGTATTTTCCTTATGTGCAAAATAATAAACTAAATTGCACCCCTTGCACTCCTTTTTTTTCGACTTGCTCTCCTTAATGACTCAGGTCTGTTCTGTGCAGTCACCATTTACCATCTTATACCAATGGAAAGCGCATTACGAACATATACTGAATTTACGTCTCAAGATGTGTAGAGCTCCCCACTTGCAGCATACACACCAGGTTTATGTTAGGCCTACATTAGGCAGACATACACCCACATAAGCATACACACAACTAAGTCATAAGCACAAGAAAAGTTTGCTAACATTTGTTTTGATAGCGAAAAACTCATTCACTGCTAGGCTTGATATAGTACAAAAGATACAATATTCCTTCCCACGTACAAATGAAAGAAGCAAATAAATGTTTTTTTTTTAAATACACCCACACAATACTATAATATATATATGATCAGCTTCAGAGGTGAATTGAAAATCTGCAAATCTGAAGCAGCTAATTTTTTTAGGATATGTTTTTGATTGCAGTAAATGGACCCCATCACAATTTCAACATATACATATTATTTCTCTAAAAAGTACATGTGAATGCTGACCTATAGCTACGGCTATTGCTTACATTTACCTTAACCATAGGTTGAGACGATTATCAGCTCACTATTATCACCTGGGAAAATGTAATGCCCTCCTTGTGTTACTTTTATCAGGCCATTTCCAACAGAAGAAAGTGTGCAAGATGAAGACATCTACAAAGCGCTGCCCGATTTAATGGAGTATGTATTAAAGTAGTATTTGTGTGTATTTGGGTGGGATATGGAACATCAGATCTGTTACTGTATTTACATTTGTTTTTTAATTATTTTATAATTGTAGACTCTTATGTAAAATGAATTCAGCTTAAGTAAAACCGTCCTATGACTGTATCTACAATACACTGTTCTAGAGACCAGTGGTCAGAAGTCAGCCTTTTGGTTTTGGCATTCTGCACTGTGCTTCCTTTGCTGACAGTGTGATTTATATACAGGATGTAGCTATGAGTGGCTGCATAACCAGAATCCATGCGTTGCTGAAATGGACTAGATTGAGAGTCAATGTATTTTTGACTTCTGCAATCCATCATTACATTACACAGGCAGACAAATGTTTTTTCTTAAAACAAATCTCTCTCCCTATCTACCTCACATAGAATGTAATGCAATACAAAACCTATTTATTCTTTTAAAAACTAAGGAAAAAAACCTTTAGTTTTTCATTAACCTTTTTGTCATTATAATTATATTTTACAACACATATGTGAATGATACACATTGACATGTGTGAATCATGTGACGATATTGGCTGCACTGAACCAGCAGGCCACCATCCCTGGAACTTGGTTGTTACTGACTGCATAAGGTACCAATTGATTCTTCCCCTTATAACCAATAAAATGATGAGTCCTCATTACGGAGGTTCATTGATATCAGAAATTCCAATCGGAAACCCTCAAGAGTATAGACTATGCTGGAAAGATACAGTTTGCCTTTTCCTTGCACATTGAACATACTATATCCAGTGTAATCTGGCTATGAGTACCGTACATTACTTATTTTCCTCTTGCAGTGAATCGGGGATGGAAGAAGATGATGAGTTGTACTATGACTGTGTGTACATTGAGGATGAGGGAGACGAAGTGTATGAAGATCTAATGAAAGCTGAAGCTGCAATGCCCAATGTATGGGTGCTAGGCGTAATGTATAAACAACATTTACTGTTCACGGTATATTTGATTTGGTGGGATACTCTCCATCAGAATACTCATACCTTCCAATATTTCCAAACGGAAACTCAAGACAACATTTTTTAATGGCTCAGATCGCACTATATGTTGGCATAATCTCTGTGTTCCAAAAGGCTTGGGTACACTTGGGGGCTATGTATATATAAGGTCATTCTTAATGGGTTTCAGCCTGATCTGTGTTTTGTCCATTTGCAGAGGACTACAGAGAGTGACATACGGAGCTGTTGTCTTTTAGAAATAAAGCAGACGGAAGAGAAATATTCAGAGACCCTGGAATCTATAGAGAAGGTAGGTATTAAGCTGTAAGTAGGTGTCTATCTTATCCTGGTGAGGAAAACAGCTGCCACTGCTTTCATGCTATAAATCATGCCAGCCTGTTCCAGCAGGTCTACACTGCGTCATATAAGAAGAGGTGGCACAAACCATAGTGCAACCAGTGATTAGTTTCTGGTGCTAGAGCTCTGTTGGCTAACCTGTGACACTCCAGGTGTTGTGAAACTACAAGTCCCAGCATACCCTTCCAGCAATAAGCTGCTATATATTGGCAAAGCATGCTGGGATTTGTAGTTTCACAACACCTGGAGTGTCACAGGTTAGTCAACACTGTGCTAGAGTGTCTAGTCTGGCGATTCTGAACATCACATCTTTCCAGTCAGTGACACATGGCGTTCAGACACTGCACACAGCACTTTTACAGTGTCCTTGGGTAAAAGCTAATTGCTTCCCATTGAGCATTATGCACAGGAAACCCACATGTGAAAAACTTCTGAATCCAACTTTTAATTGACTGGATTCACGCAGTGTTCAGAGTCACAGTGTGACCTCAGCCGTACAGTAAATTAAATGAACCAGGCTTCCGACAGGACTCTAAATTTGCACAAATGAACATAACAGTCAGGGCACTATGAGTAGGCACCCTAAAATGTAGGTATTAAAAATGAGTGGTACGTTTTCAACAACATTTTATGCACTGTGACATCTCCCATTCTGTATAATTACCTACTTGTGTCCATCACTGTGGATTAATTATAATATTAATTATTTGTTTCTTCCCTTGTAGTTCTTCATGGAACCGCTGAAAAAATTCTTGCCTGATACAGAGCATGAAAACATATTTATTCATATTCCTGTAAGTGTTACAAATTGTAGAGTAGGAGAGAATAATGAACCTGTTACAAACTATGTGCAAAGCTATAAACCTCCCACTATGCCTATAGTAGAGCAAGTACTGTGTGCATCTACCAACAGTGCCATGTTCATCCATTTAAATCAGGGGTCAGGGAACTTTTTTTTCCCCCAAATATATTTAGATATGCCGACATTACCCCCTTGATTTGAAAGGAAGGAAATCATATATTATTAATTATTGGAATTCAAAATTTTATTGAATCTATTAAAAATTTCTTTGAAAGCTTCAACTTCAAAACTTCAGGTTTTGGAGAAATGATGTTGCTTCATTTTTGATACGACAGCATCAATATTGGGGCATTTTGATGTCAGAACAATTTGGATACAGTCTTCAGCGTACAATCGATTTCTCTGCTTTGTTTTTATGTTCGTTAGAGTGGAAAATCCTTGTTCTCAAACTTAGGTTTTTGGAAAAGGCAACAACTTTTTGACTGCCTCCTCATGTGTAATTTTGAATGCCTTTGCAGCTTTTGACATCCAAAAATTTGACAGATCTGCTTTGTTTTCAAATGCTTCATTATTGTATCAAAGCTCAAGAAGTGCCTCTGCCAACCCTTGAGGCTCTTCTGATACACCAGTAATTTCACATTTAAAGGGGTCTACAATCCAACTGACAGCATGTGAATCGGCAGCATTAACCCCAGTAATGTCATTTTTACCCCATTTGGGGTAATTTACCCCTGTTCCCTGACCACTGATCTAAATGCTACAATACAAAGGCTTAAAATGTTCAGGCATTGGGGCATTAAAAGAAACAAAAAAGACAGATACACTCTCCACTCCTTGCAGTTTATTATCACATCTCCTTATGCAAAACTAAGTCTTATTTTTCATTTTGTGCGCACAAACCATGTGCCATGTGCCATATTACATATGACAATGCCCTGTTCCTGAACACACTAAATCCACCTTCTGCATCATCATGTGCATCCATTAATTCACATGCTTTGTTGGGTGAACAGGTGCTGACTGCACTACAGAAAGAAAGAGCTTTTGCTATGTGACTCTGAAGTTTTCCATGTTCATAAATGGTTCTCATTGTGATTGATTGCAGCTCTAAACAAGAAATGTGCTTAAAAGCTTTGAGTTTACATGAAGAATGTAACTGGATAGTATAGGTTATTGCACTAGTTACATATGGCAAAGCATTCAACTGTTTTCAAGCTGCCTTTGTATTTTTCTGCTGCATACATATTTCAGTTATTAATTGTATGAATTAAATTAAGAGTTAAAAAGCAAAATAAGGTATTAATGTAATGCCAGTTTAAAACTGCGCTACCACTGAGTAAAGGATTTTACTAAGATGCTTCCCCCTTACCCAGAGCCCCAGGGGATTCTCCTTTCCAATATAGGGTTGTGAGCCACCTCCAATCAAAACATTGTGACATTGTAATTGAATCTCCTGCTGACCCCCATCTCTATTTAAGGTTGGTTAGTTAAATTGGTTTGTCTTGCCTGTAGTACAGAACCAGCATAGCCCTGGGAAGCTGAATGTAGCAGCACATTTAGTCCTCCAGTTAGTGGGAAGAGCACCTCAGTAAAATATTTTACTAGGCGGCAATGCAGCTTTACGTTCAAAATGTATGTGAAAAATATTGTATCTCAGCAGTATGGTCAGAAATTCATGATAACCTTCACCTAATTGTAGGTGGCATAGTATGAGGAGAAGACTAACCTTCTCAACACACAACCTGTCATCTGTATCTGCCACAAACCAGCTGGCTATTTGTTCCTCTTGTGTCCTCTGGTTCCCATCAGGTTTCACATCTCTCACTGTTTATCCTACAGGAACTGGTGAAAGTGCACAGGAGCTTAATGCTTGACATCAGCGACTCAATCACACATAAAAACAGCCAAAACCTATACCAGATTTTCCTGAAATACAAAGAGAGGTAATACATGTTTATTCACATTCACTCCATCAATATTGTTAGCTTTTCAATCTATACTGTGTATCTCTTTGTGCTTTAATAAAAAAGTATAAATGGGACTTCTTGAGCTTATCTCCTCCTCTGACTATAGTGTTACTACTCCATCCTCTTGAAGTACAATATGTAGAATCAAGTTTCCCAGGAAACCTTCCTGGATGAGAGACTTCAGTGCCGGTGGAAGGCAGAGGCCAAAGCAAAGCTGGTCTTCTATTGTTAATATTTCATTGCTATGCCATATTCTCTGTCTCCTTTTTATGCCAAACCATTATGTACTACCATAGGTAGTATTTTATTAAGACAAATATACTTAAGTTGTAGACCTCATTTAGGCGGTTAAGAGGAATTATAATTTTAAAAATAGAATCATAGGTGCCAAACTGACTTCCTGACTTGCAAGCTAATATACAAATACATATGTGGTTTCCTTACAGCAGCAAAGTTTTTTGTTGGCTTTCTTGCTCTATATGCATATGTATTAAATTAAAGTGTGGGGTAGAGGAGATGCCGCTGTAGTGGACACATAATTACGAAACCTTAAGAGAAGAAATACCCAGAATGTGCACTTATTTATAGAACACAAGACTCAATACACTCAAATAGAGCACATTATGCAAATCGGTGGTTGGGGTGGAAGTTTAGAAGTGACAGTAGGAAAAATGTAAATCAATGGAATTTGATAATTTGAAATTAATTAGATCTATATATCTTATCGCCCGCTAACACCACCCAGACAAATTCTCCTCCTAAATCTGTGTCTCTCCCCCTCTTACTTTGTCTGGTCATTTCCCTCACCCTCCTCCGCATGGTACCAGCTATTTGCATGTGATGTCAGCCTGATTGACGTCACCATGTTGCACACCCCCTCTCCCCCCTACATGTTGCCCCCTCCTTCTACATGGAATAACAAGCCATGATTACAGACACAAAGGTACTAATCATATACAAAATACAGGAGTAACTCAAGTGGAAAATATCAATATAACTGATCTGTTCTTCTAGTGTATAAATGTATTATACTGCTGGAGACAATAATATGACTGTGTTCAGCAGCATAAACTTTACCTTACTATGGACATCGATCTATAAGTAAGTTAGCCAGAGAGATTTTAATTATTTTAAGTCTCGTAGTTTATCCTCACACATAGATAAACACTTAAATTTAGTGCATGTTTTATTACAAATCAAAACAGCACAGGAACTGCACAAAAATAAAGCAACATAAAATGTGTAGAATAAAATGTCATTAGGTTAAAATAACGATGTAGTGCACTTAATGCATTTCAAATTACTGACATTGGATGTTCTGTGAGAGTGTGTTGTTTTATTTTTTTAGTTTGCTCTGGGTAGATGATAACATTAAATTCTTCAATACAGACACCAGCAATACACTCTCGCTGGAAACACATGCAGGAAAAGACATATACAAACGTTTACAGGATATGTTCACAGTCACTGTGTACTTTCTCTCTCCAAGTACACCTGTAGCACATGCCATAAGAGTATTGGAATGTAATGTGCACCGTACTCTGTGCTATATGTAGTATAAAGTAGAAGTAGTGTGTCAATATAGTGTTTCTCAACTGTAGGCTGCTCTTAGGCCAGATGTGGGAGATGTTTTACTAATCCATACATTTGTAACTCATAGTAATAAAGCTTAGAGCTATAGGTGAAGGGGTAAGGGTTTTTTTTCCACTAAGAACTTTACTAAATAACCTTTTTTCCCATACTTTGGTACAGGGGAGGGACCTCACCTCTATTTGTAGGGTCTGGCCTCTGTGCGGGTCTCTCCATAGCTGAATGGTGCCAGTCTCAACTCCACAGTCACCTCACATCCTGAGTCCCAGGGACCCAGGCTGCACTGTGAGTCTAACTGAGGATTTGTGCCCGCACCCTGCTGCATAGTCGCAACCACCAATCACACTGGACCACTACAGCCAATATGGCACATGGTGGTGGAGAGAAGGGTACAGAGACAGTCTGTCTTTGCTGAATAGTAGTGCTTTGATGGTCCCCGCAGACCATGCTTTGAGGCTGTCATGATGGCAAAACAGGCACACTGATAAGATGAGGGAGTCATCGGGGGGCAGAAGATATAACTCCACTCAGTCATCACATAGGTTATATTCAGTCATATGGGGTTACAATTAAAGCAGTGGTAGAAGTGGCGTTATTCTGCTATATACCGGTCTACTTTTACATGTTAAAAAGTGAGAATATATCTACAAACTCATAAAAATAATTTGATCGATGCCTCATCCAGTAGGTGTCAAAAACAGTGATAATATTCAATAGCTCAGAATCTCATAAAAATAACAAATCACCAGCGTTTCGTTAGTATATAGTAGAGATGTGTGCAGACCCCTGTGTTTTGGTTTTTGGTTGTATAACCATCTTGGTGTTTTGGTTTTGGCCAAAAATCTTCATGGTTTTTTAGTCTAGATTTAACTTAAAATTGTGAAAAATAGGTAAATCATGTGATTTTAAACTGTTTTTGTTTCTACATTACTATTTATATTATTAGCATTAATTTACAGCCATTTACAGTCTATTTTCTAATGAACTCTACACAAATGCCACCCCACAACTGAAATGGTGAGAAAATCGCTGAAGCATATAAAGTGTGTAATTCCAACTCATTACTACCACTTGCTGGGTGTGATACATATGTTTGACAGTTTCATGATCGAAATTTGTATGGTTGACACAATAATATAGACAGGGTTTGAAAGTCAACAATAATGACATTGACAATATTATTAAGTCGACAATTGAAATGTAAACAGTATTATTAGGTAGACAATTTGAATGTAGACAGTATTAGGTCGGTAATTCAAATGTAGACAGTTTTTTATTTTGTCAATAGTATCACTATCTCTAACTCTATCTCTAACCCTAACTCTAACCCTATCACTTAACCTATCCCTAGCACTATCCTAACCCTATCCCTAACTCTAACCCTAACACTAACCATATAATACTGTCAACATTTGAATTATCGACCAAATAATACTATCCACCATGTGAATTGTCGACCTAATAATATTGTTGACACCTGAATTGTCAGTCTAATGTTGTCGACTTTCTGAATGTTGTCCAAATGACTGACACTTTTGTGGCTGAAGTGCTTGATTTGTTTGGGTCCACGCAAAAGAGAACATTTTGGTTGTTGGTTGATGAACTGCAGAATATGTAGGAATTTTAAGAAATCACTGCTGGGCATTTGGACAACAGTGATCAGCTTCCTCTCTGTTGACAATGTCATCATCCTCATTATCATCTAAATAACTGATTTCAACGTCATCATCACACAATATTAGTTTATCCCCAATGGAATCTAGCGTTACATATTCTGTTTGTAAATGACAGCAAGAATGGTTTTCCTCATACAGTTTGTGGTTCATTTTGATAAACACCAGTTTTTCTACATTTTTGGGAAGTATTCTCTTCCTCCAATCACTTACAGTGTTTCCACCTTTGCTAAAAACTCTTTCATAGTGCATACTGGAGGGTGTGCATCTTAAGTACACTATAGTCAGGTGTCATAATAACCTTCACATTGGTGTGCTGTGTTGACTCATCATCAGTTTCACTCTTAAAAAATTGGATGTGGTACAGCTTAATGGTGCTGACTACACCGACAACACTTACCCCGACATCTTCAGACCGGATGGCTGCTTCCTCGACAAGGATCCATGGCGACTGTTCTGTGAAGCGACTTCAGCCAATCACGATGAAGGAAGACGCCGGAGGGATTTGATGACATCAGTGGGATAGGCAACGCTGTTAACGCTGCTCTTAAGGGGGTAATGTGAGTATGCGGCTGTGTACACTGTACTTTAGAAAGTGTTGTACAGTGTACATAGCCGCATATTTACATTACCCCCTTAAGAGCAGCGTTAACAGCGTCGCCTATCCCACTGACATCATCAAGTCCCGCCGGCATCTTCTTTCATCGTGATTGCCTGAAGTCGCTTCATAGAACAGTCATCATGAATCCTTGTCGGGGAAGCAGCCATCCGGACTGAAGATGTCGGGGTAAGCGTTGTTGGTGTAGTCAGCATCGATATGCTGACTACCACCGACAAAATTTACGTTTTTTTTTGGCAGTAGCATTTGTAGGAGAAGCTGAAGCAGGGGATGTGTCATGTGTGACTTGAGCCTACAGTTTGCTCCCAAGGAGCTGTTTGCATCTGTGTAGATTTGTGTCATTTGGAAAGAAAGACATTACATATGGCTTAAATGTAGGATGTAGGATGAACCATGGTTGACAAAATGTACTGATCTAATTTCAAGTGCTGCAAACCCTTGGATGCTGGCGAAGTGAATTAAGAACTTGGGGCCTGATTCATTAAGGTTCTTAAATGAAGAGGATTCTCATTTCAGTCTCCTGGACAAAACCATGTTACAATGGAAGGGGTGCAAATAAGTGTTCTGTTTTACACATAAGTTAAATACTGCCTGTTTTTTCATGTAACACACAAATATCAACTTTAAATTTCAGTGTACAAATAAGCTATCAAATATTTGTGTGTTACATGAAAAAACAGGCAGTATTTAACTTGTGTGCAACCTCTTGCTTCAGTCTGGGTCATGGCAGATAATATTTTTTTGCAACTTGTGCAGTGTTCTACATGTGGTCACAGAGTGTGACCTGTAAAATTTCTGCCCATTTTCAACAGACAGCATCTCCTACACTGACCTCTCATTTTGTAAGAAATTCTGCAATCTGGAATCAAGATGGAATTTGGTAGCATGGGCACATGACCTCAACTGATGATGATGAACTAATCTGCTAAAACCTGATGCATTGATGGCGAAAACTAGACACATCCAATGCTAACATGGTTTTAGTGATCCACTGTGCAACAGGATGCTGACTGTCATACTTGTTTCCGCTTGCAAACACTTCACAGACAATCTTTATTTAAAACTATGCTTACTCATCTTGGTTCCCTTCTGTATAGCTGTATCACCCCCAATCCCAGCAGCAGATGTAGCGTGCAAGGATGTTTCTTGGGAATCATGAATTGCATTAGGGGAGTGAGTTGGAATTTGAAAATTAGATGCTGGGCTACTTACTAATAATGAAGAGGTTTACGATGAAGGTGTTTACAATGAATATTGCAAGAGGTGTCTTTCCATTCAGCTTCTAGCTGATTCTGGGCTGCTTGCTACTATATACAATTTTCCACCTTTTGAAAAACTACTTGAATGAACGCGCTGCAAATGATGTAACAAGGAGGAGGTGCCTAGATGATCAACGTTCCTACCTCTACTTATTGTGGTGTCATAAAGGCTACAGATGCCTTGACAAATGTGGTCTGGGTTTGGATAAAATGATTTCTAAGTACAAAAAAATACTTTTTTTGGTCTTATGCCCTGGCATGACAATGCTCTTATCATGGGCATGAGGTGGTACCAATGGTGGCTGTCTTGCTTCAACACAATCATCATCATCCTCCTCATTATCTTGTTCAAGTACAACACATAATGTCAACACTTCTCACAATCTGTTCTTACATAAAATGTGAGAAATCCACTCCAGAAATGTTCATGGTGAACATTGACAAAACAGGCTTAGCAATAAACTTACTGATCTGAAGCACATTCACTATAATCAAAACCTAATATGCAATGAAGCAAAAAGAGGATTTTTATTTTTGCAATAAATCTGTTTCTCTGATTCCATCTAGCGGACATTGCTACCATGCGTTGTGTGAGGGGAGTCAGGAGTTGGCAATTAAATAGTTAATTTAACTATTGGCAGAAGCTTTTCCTCTCTGCAACCCCTGTAGTGTCTCAGTGTAATGTAAAAGCCCCAAGGAAGGAACCATAACCACAGCGAACATGCAACCAGCCAAACAGCAGGAAGGGAGCGAATGCAGTTTCCCCAAAATGGTATCAGACAAGCGGATTTAACGTAAGTATAAAAATCCTCTTTTCACTTTCATCCATTCTGGAGGATGCTGCTACAATGGGGACATTCTAAAGAAGCCCCCTGTGTTTTGGTTTTTGGTTGTATAACCATCTTGGTGTTTTGGTTTTGGCCAAAAATCTTCATGGTTTTTTAGTCTAGATTTAACTTAAAATTGTGAAAAATAGGTAAATCATGTGATTTTAAACTGTTTTTGTTTCTACATTACTATTTATATTATTAGCATTAATTTACAGCCATTTACAGTCTATTTTCTAATGAACTCTACACAAATGCCACCCCACAACTGAAATGGTGAGAAAATCGCTGAAGCATATAAAGTGTGTAATTCCAACTCATTACTACCACTTGCTGGGTGTGATACATATGTTTGACAGTTTCATGATCGAAATTTGTATGGTTGACACAATAATATAGACAGGGTTTGAAAGTCAACAATAATGACATTGACAATATTATTAAGTCGACAATTGAAATGTAAACAGTATTATTAGGTAGACAATTTGAATGTAGACAGTATTAGGTCGGTAATTCAAATGTAGACAGTTTTTTATTTTGTCAATAGTATCACTATCTCTAACTCTATCTCTAACCCTAACTCTAACCCTATCACTTAACCTATCCCTAGCACTATCCTAACCCTATCCCTAACTCTAACCCTAACACTAACCATATAATACTGTCAACATTTGAATTATCGACCAAATAATACTATCCACCATGTGAATTGTCGACCTAATAATATTGTTGACACCTGAATTGTCAGTCTAATGTTGTCGACTTTCTGAATGTTGTCCAAATGACTGACACTTTTGTGGCTGAAGTGCTTGATTTGTTTGGGTCCACGCAAAAGAGAACATTTTGGTTGTTGGTTGATGAACTGCAGAATATGTAGGAATTTTAAGAAATCACTGCTGGGCATTTGGACAACAGTGATCAGCTTCCTCTCTGTTGACAATGTCATCATCCTCATTATCATCTAAATAACTGATTTCAACGTCATCATCACACAATATTAGTTTATCCCCAATGGAATCTAGCGTTACATATTCTGTTTGTAAATGACAGCAAGAATGGTTTTCCTCATACAGTTTGTGGTTCATTTTGATAAACACCAGTTTTTCTACATTTTTGGGAAGTATTCTCTTCCTCCAATCACTTACAGTGTTTCCACCTTTGCTAAAAACTCTTTCATAGTGCATACTGGAGGGTGTGCATCTTAAGTACACTATAGTCAGGTGTCATAATAACCTTCACATTGGTGTGCTGTGTTGACTCATCATCAGTTTCACTCTTAAAAAATTGGATGTGGTACAGCTTAATGGTGCTGACTACACCGACAACACTTACCCCGACATCTTCAGACCGGATGGCTGCTTCCTCGACAAGGATCCATGGCGACTGTTCTGTGAAGCGACTTCAGCCAATCACGATGAAGGAAGACGCCGGAGGGATTTGATGACATCAGTGGGATAGGCAACGCTGTTAACGCTGCTCTTAAGGGGGTAATGTGAGTATGCGGCTGTGTACACTGTACTTTAGAAAGTGTTGTACAGTGTACATAGCCGCATATTTACATTACCCCCTTAAGAGCAGCGTTAACAGCGTCGCCTATCCCACTGACATCATCAAGTCCCGCCGGCATCTTCTTTCATCGTGATTGCCTGAAGTCGCTTCATAGAACAGTCATCATGAATCCTTGTCGGGGAAGCAGCCATCCGGACTGAAGATGTCGGGGTAAGCGTTGTTGGTGTAGTCAGCATCGATATGCTGACTACCACCGACAAAATTTACGTTTTTTTTTGGCAGTAGCATTTGTAGGAGAAGCTGAAGCAGGGGATGTGTCATGTGTGACTTGAGCCTACAGTTTGCTCCCAAGGAGCTGTTTGCATCTGTGTAGATTTGTGTCATTTGGAAAGAAAGACATTACATATGGCTTAAATGTAGGATGTAGGATGAACCATGGTTGACAAAATGTACTGATCTAATTTCAAGTGCTGCAAACCCTTGGATGCTGGCGAAGTGAATTAAGAACTTGGGGCCTGATTCATTAAGGTTCTTAAATGAAGAGGATTCTCATTTCAGTCTCCTGGACAAAACCATGTTACAATGGAAGGGGTGCAAATAAGTGTTCTGTTTTACACATAAGTTAAATACTGCCTGTTTTTTCATGTAACACACAAATATCAACTTTAAATTTCAGTGTACAAATAAGCTATCAAATATTTGTGTGTTACATGAAAAAACAGGCAGTATTTAACTTGTGTGCAACCTCTTGCTTCAGTCTGGGTCATGGCAGATAATATTTTTTTGCAACTTGTGCAGTGTTCTACATGTGGTCACAGAGTGTGACCTGTAAAATTTCTGCCCATTTTCAACAGACAGCATCTCCTACACTGACCTCTCATTTTGTAAGAAATTCTGCAATCTGGAATCAAGATGGAATTTGGTAGCATGGGCACATGACCTCAACTGATGATGATGAACTAATCTGCTAAAACCTGATGCATTGATGGCGAAAACTAGACACATCCAATGCTAACATGGTTTTAGTGATCCACTGTGCAACAGGATGCTGACTGTCATACTTGTTTCCGCTTGCAAACACTTCACAGACAATCTTTATTTAAAACTATGCTTACTCATCTTGGTTCCCTTCTGTATAGCTGTATCACCCCCAATCCCAGCAGCAGATGTAGCGTGCAAGGATGTTTCTTGGGAATCATGAATTGCATTAGGGGAGTGAGTTGGAATTTGAAAATTAGATGCTGGGCTACTTACTAATAATGAAGAGGTTTACGATGAAGGTGTTTACAATGAATATTGCAAGAGGTGTCTTTCCATTCAGCTTCTAGCTGATTCTGGGCTGCTTGCTACTATATACAATTTTCCACCTTTTGAAAAACTACTTGAATGAACGCGCTGCAAATGATGTAACAAGGAGGAGGTGCCTAGATGATCAACGTTCCTACCTCTACTTATTGTGGTGTCATAAAGGCTACAGATGCCTTGACAAATGTGGTCTGGGTTTGGATAAAATGATTTCTAAGTACAAAAAAATACTTTTTTTGGTCTTATGCCCTGGCATGACAATGCTCTTATCATGGGCATGAGGTGGTACCAATGGTGGCTGTCTTGCTTCAACACAATCATCATCATCCTCCTCATTATCTTGTTCAAGTACAACACATAATGTCAACACTTCTCACAATCTGTTCTTACATAAAATGTGAGAAATCCACTCCAGAAATGTTCATGGTGAACATTGACAAAACAGGCTTAGCAATAAACTTACTGATCTGAAGCACATTCACTATAATCAAAACCTAATATGCAATGAAGCAAAAAGAGGATTTTTATTTTTGCAATAAATCTGTTTCTCTGATTCCATCTAGCGGACATTGCTACCATGCGTTGTGTGAGGGGAGTCAGGAGTTGGCAATTAAATAGTTAATTTAACTATTGGCAGAAGCTTTTCCTCTCTGCAACCCCTGTAGTGTCTCAGTGTAATGTAAAAGCCCCAAGGAAGGAACCATAACCACAGCGAACATGCAACCAGCCAAACAGCAGGAAGGGAGCGAATGCAGTTTCCCCAAAATGGTATCAGACAAGCGGATTTAACGTAAGTATAAAAATCCTCTTTTCACTTTCATCCATTCTGGAGGATGCTGCTACAATGGGGACATTCTAAAGAAGCCCCCTTTAGGAGGGAACACTCTGTCAATCCAGCATAGAAAACATTGTAGACAAAATTTGTGTCAGAAGATGCAAAAACATGAAAATTATAACAATGGCAAAAGTGTGGACAGAGGACCAGGTGGCTGTCCAGCAAAGATGATCTGCCAAAGCACCATTATGTGCAGCCCAATATTCACCCACAGATCTACTTGAATGCGCAGCAGTTCTCCCAGAAACAGGGTGATCAGAACTAACATAAGCCTACCTGATGGTGCGTTTGATCACCAAGAAAAAGGATCAAGTTTAGAAACTCTCCTCACTGAAGCAATGGTAAAGAGAAAGAACACTTTCCAAGTCAAGAACTGGAACTCAACCATCTCCAACAGTGGAAAAGGAGAATTCAGTAGAACCTGAAGAACAAAGTTCAGGTCCCAAGGTGTTGTGGAGGACAATCTGCACTTCTGGAATCCCGCCAGCTACCTCTGAAAATAGAATGAAAGGGTTCACACCTGTACTTTCAAAGAGCTGATGTAGGTCCGCCGTACTCTGTGGTAAATTTGAGCAGATACCATCTTTTTGGCCATAAAAATGGTATCTACCACGTGGGAGGAAAAACCCCTCGACCTCCAGAGGCTGGCTTCAACAGCCACGCCGTTAAAGCCAACCGAAAAAGATTCTGGTGCTGAAAGGGACTCTGAAGGCGTAGGTTGTTTTCGCAAGGAGACAGACGACACACCACATCTGCAGCCTTGTGCTTTGTCTACGTTCCAGGTCCGATGGGGCCAATCGGGGGCGACCAGGATTACCGGAATCTACTCCCACTTGACCTAGCGTAGTTTCTGGTGAAGCATTAGGATGGGGTAAATAGATATCCCAATGTGAATGTCCTTGGCATGTTATGACATCCACTGTGCATGCCAAGGGATCCCTCGTCTTGGAGCAGTGTCACGGCAATAGGGATCAGTGTCGGGACCCCTGGGGCTAGCTGTGGCAGGAGTGTAGTGGAAATTGGGAGGACGGATGAATGTCTTGCTCATAGAGCTTGCTCTAATCCCGTATACTGGAAGTTAGGAGAAAGAATGCTGGACTGGACTCCGTACTGAAATAAATGCCTGGAATCTGGAGCTGATGGACTGGAACCTGGATGAAGGACTCAGAGCTCAGACAGAGGATATACAGGGGTGGCAACCTCCTCAACAGACTAAGCCTGGAACTGGCCCTGGACAACTCAGAACCTGGTTTAGGCCTGAAATTGGAAGTCGGTACCCTGAGACACAAAAATGGCTCCGTAAGGTGGATGACTCAGAACAACAACCTACTACCCCAGATAGCCAGTAGGAGAGACAGGAATAGATTGATGAGAGGAGGATCCACACAGAAGATAACAGCTGGAATCTGTACACAAGCTGATAGAATGAAGGTGAATCCACACGAGGAATAAATAACCAAAGTATTTATTTCAGCAGGCAGAATGAAGCTGAATTCACATGAAGGATGATGGTTGAGATCTGTATACAGCAGACAAGATTTAAGCAGCAACCAACAGCAACTGTGGGAGTCTGGAACCAGGACCTAGGAAAGTGTTGCACTGGCAATTTGCAGAGTGTAGGAAGAGACTCTTATAGTCTGCAGAGGAATTGGTGGATGAGATCAGGTGTTCAGTCTCAGCAGGATGTTTGGCAAATGTCTCACCCAAGATGGCAGCCTCCAGTACTGCAGACAGAAGTCATGCTTGTCCCAGGATAGAATGCTGCATTCAACCAGAAGGGAGATGTACAGTGATATGTTACCGCCGAGTGGTGTAATCAGGACTAAGATCCTGATTCGTGACAAGCAGAACCTGGGCACCTGGCGGTTGTGGTGAGACGCCATGAGGTCTGGGAGTCCCCACTTTTGAACTAAACAGCGAAATACCTGTTGTCCACACCTGGGGTAAATACTGCCTGTCACAAATGCCCAGCCTGTCCCAGATACAGCAATCTGAACAGCTGGCCGTGACTGGCGTCACCTTAGTCACTTAGCAATGAATACACCTTTTATGCCACCACCAAGAATTTTTTATGGTGTCCTTACGTTCACCAAAACCACTTATTAATGTTTCACACTTAAATCATATACACATGTAGCATGAGCCTCCCTGGGCTT
Organism: Mixophyes fleayi; assembly: GCF_038048845.1. Lineage (NCBI taxonomy): Eukaryota > Metazoa > Chordata > Amphibia > Anura > Limnodynastidae > Mixophyes > Mixophyes fleayi. Next base: position 54,246,895 of record NC_134409.1, on the reverse strand, counting down.
CTTAACTTCACAACGAATCATGGAGAACACACTAGATTAAATTTATTTAATCTGAAAAATGTTTCCAAGGCTTAGTTACAAAAATGAATAACAAAGCATACAATATGTTGCACAAATAATTTTCAGAAAATAAAATAGGAAATAAAATCAGAGTCACTACTTACTAGTTATGACCTGGTTTGTGAGGGAACACAAATGAGAAAATGAGACATTTCAGTCTTGATAGTCCCCCTCATGAAAACGCACACGGTAGAAGATTTTAAACCTTTCTCCACATGGGTCTCACCCCCCACCCTGTGGAGTTTAGCTGTCAATAAGGACAGATTGATCTCCCAGATGTCACAGGGCTTTCAAAGGGAGCTAGGAATGTCCTGAGCTCTAGAATGTTCACAGGGCCTGATTTCTCACCTCTGCTTGTTCGGCTTGGCTGGTCAGGTTCACATCCTCTGCATACCATAAAACTCCTCAGAGCTGCTTATCTATCTCTGGATAATTTCAAAAGATTAAGGACAGTTGCATAGGTTTAAAATCATGTCATTTAGCAAAACACACACTTAGATTACATTACAAGGTTACATAAGATATTCACATTGTCATACATGAATTCAACAGCAAATAACAATCAGTCACAAGCTATACTACATAATCGTCACACTGCCGGTATGATCAGAATGAACCGTTATGCCCAGCACAATATCCTGGCAGTGTCCTTCATTGTCCTGGAACTCCTGGTACTGCCCTGTTGATTGACATATGCCACAGCTGTGGCATTGTCAGACTGAAGGCGGACTGGAATAAAATCCCACAGCAGACCATGGCTGTCAAATGCATGTCATAAACCTGTATAAAATAAATAAAAATATAAAGGTAATATAAATAGCTGCAGATAAGCCCAGATTAAACCTATCTCCTTGTGCACTTAAAAAACACTGTGGAGCTACCGTGGTTGCAGAGGGGAGGAATTTCTGTCAACAGTTAAAATAACTATTTAAGTGCCAACATCTGAGTCCATTCACACAACCCAAGGTAGCAGTGTCCCCCATATTTGAATAAAGATAAATATTGGTACTGATAGTTAATCTATAAATGTATACATATATGACCATGTTTTGTTACTTGTATTGTGACATGACTGAAGGTACCCAATGCAGGGGTGGGTCTAGGTATTCCGCTCCCTAAGGTCCAAGTTATCATAATTATTTTTTAGAAACACAGTTTACATTATAAAAGACATAGCAATGATGGCCATTACAGAATATGGTTTGGAGAAGTGGTTTAGAGAAGTCGCAGATATATATTATGTACATGTAAATAAATAACTACAACTTATTTTCGATGTGCACAATGACTATAATCCCTGTTCTCAAATTTGTTACTGCTGCATTTCATTCCCTACAGGTTGAGTGTTCCAATATGAAACAACAATACCTTTGTTCTGGCTCCTTTCCCTATCATTAATGTTTGTTGTCAGGTTATTTCTGATATAGAAACATATTGGACACGACAATGTTTCATAAGTTAAAAGTATTATCTAAGTGCCTGCTTTTTCCCTATAAATGAACTCTTGTTATATATAACACCTTAAACAGTCTGACTCACAGCAAATGCAGTGGAAAGCAATAGACTGCCAAGTGTGTCATATAGTAGGTTATGTCTGGGTTTCTTGTAGTGAGTAAACTGTACTTAGCAGTAGTAGGTACATGTTACGAAATTGAAGGCTCCTTTGATTACATAGATATGGAGGTAAATAAGCAATGCCCTCTTCTTTCTATCCTTGCTGCATTTAACAGGAAGAGAAAACTATTCCCCCTTCAGAGAGATAACAGATATACAGAACTATATACTTATAACTTAACCACAGGCTGTATCTAGCTCAGCTGGCTGCTTAGCAGCTTCATGGTCCCTGGCTGTTTTGCGCTCCGTACAGAGTGTTTGGTGGCAGGTATAATTTTATATTATTACCCTGGATGTTAGATGTAGAGCTTAAAGGAGTGCATAGTCTACATTCATTGTAGTTGTTTGTAACTTGTATAAAGTGTAAGACTGTTCATTAATTTATTTTACTGTTGTGATGACGCACAGCAAATTATAAAAATATCATTAATATGTATTCACAGTTCTTGATGTCAGAACATGCCAAAGGTAAGGATATAGAGCGATCAGCCACAACATTAAAACCACTGACAAGTGAAGTGAATAATATTGATTAGCTTGTTACAATGGCGCCTGTCGAGGGGTGGGATATATTAGGCAGCAAGTGAACAGTCGGTTCTTGAAGTTTATTTGTTGAAAATAGGAAAAATGGGCAAGTGTAAGGATCTGAGCGACAATGGCCAAATTATCATGGCTATAAAACTGGATCGGAGCATCTCCAAAACGGCAGGTCTTGTGTGGTGTACCCTGTATGCAGTGGTTAGTACCTACCAAAAGGGACATGAGTGCCCAAGGCTCATTGATGTACGTGAGGAGAGAAGGCTAATCCATTTGGTTCAATCCCACGGAAGAGCTATTGTAGCTTCAAATTGCTGAAAAAGTTAATGCAGGCTACGATAAAAAGGTGTCAGAACACACAGTGCATCGCATCTTGCTGCATATAGAGCTGCATAGTACCACAGACCGGTCAGCGTGCCCATGTGCCTTCTTCCATCAAGTTGTCTTTTACACCTTGTGAACAGCCAGGTGCGAGTGCGTTGTTTACTTGGTGAAAAGATGGCACAAGATGCATTATAGGAAGAAGGGAAACTGGCGGAGACACTGTGATGCTCTGGACAATGTTCTGCTGGGAAACTTTGGTTCCTAGCATTCATGTGGATGTTACTTTGACATGTACTATCTACCTAAACATTATTTCACAAAGTATACCGCTTTATGGCAACACTATCAGCAGGATAATGTGCACTGTGACACTGCAAATATTGTTCAGGAATGGTTTAAGGAACATGAAAAAGAGTTCAAGATGTTGACTTGGCCTCCAAATACCCCAGATCTCAATCTAATTGAGCATCTGTGAGATGTCCTGGAAAAACAAGTCAGAGCCATGGAGGCCCCATCTCACAACTTATAGGACTTAAAGGATCTGCTGCTAATGTCTGGATGCCAGATACCACAGGACACCTTCAGAGGTCTTGTGGAGTCCATGCTTCAACGGTCAGAGCTGTTTTGGTGTCACAAGGGGACCTACACAATATTAGGCTGGTGGTTCTAATGTTGTGGCTGATCAATATATTTACCATTTGTTTATTTATGGATTAATGCACCCTCTGCTGTGAAATATAAAGGATATTAGAAGTCAATGATGAGTTCTGTGACCATATAAAAGTGTGAGGTTTTGTACGGGTTACTTTTAGTCTTTTAATATTTCACATAGGGGAAGCATTATTCCCTAAAATACATGATACAACATAATACATGTAGTTGTTAGCAAAGAAATGAAAACATTTGAATATTTTAATGATCAAATTATATTTTAGTATGATTTGTTTCTTGTTGACTTATATATTTTAATATTAATATATATGTTTTAAATATATTAAATATATGCAAGTTAAAAGCCTGTGTCTTGTAAGAGGATCCTGTGACAGGTTGCTGTATGTGGGTGGAGCTGTGAAAGGGTTTTCTGCGTGGTATAATTTATGCAACGTAATGTTTGATGGAAGTAAATAGTGAAGGAGGAAGATGGGAATGAAGTAAAGAAGCAATAAGTATTATGCAGACACATTGTATGAACAAATGTGATGCCAGTGGCGGAACCACCATTGGTGCACCAGGTGCCGTAGACCGGGGCCCATGGACAGACTGTCACCTGTTCAAGGAGAATGGCATGCAGCTAACAGCAAATGTTATGCTGTTAGCTGCCTGCTGTCACTGTAGTGCTTCCGCGGCGCGCAGTAATCTCCTTACTGAGGAGATCTTGTGAGAGTAATAGTTTTACTCTCACGAGATCTCCTCAGTAAGGAGATTACAGCACGAAGTTGTAGCACTACAGGGAGTGGAACAACGGAAGGAGGTAAGGGGGGCGCCTCATGGGGGGCCCTCACAGTACCCTTAGCCCGGGGGCCTCCCTTCTTTTAATTCGGCCCTGCCCATGGACATAATGGGGCCCGCTGCAATGCAATTGTCAGGGGACCTTGTTCCCTCCTCCCCGCCACCTTGCATCGAGGGCTACAGACCGCTAGTTTCGTCTTTGTGTGATGCTTATTATCTGTAACTCGCTTTCTCTCTCCATATATATATATATATATATATATATATATATATATATATATATATACACACTCAAGTATTCTTACCACTAATGTATTGTACAAATATTAACACCGCTTATATATTCTACATGTATAATGTAAATATGGTGGTACTATGCACATTTAACGTGTTCTCTCCTCCACATTAGACTTCTCATTTATGGAAAATACTGCAGCCAAGTGGAGTTAGCCATATCTATTTTGGATAGCATCTCTAAAACCAGAGAAGACGTCAAACTAAAGCTGGAGGTAAGTTGTCAGTGGCTGAACCAGTTGCTGTCAATTAAGGGTATATTACATATTTAGCGAGTTTGAAAAAAGATAAACATTTAACAAGTTCAAGTATTAAATAATTAAATTGAGTTAGAAAAAGGCTGATTTTTCTTTATTGGACATCTGCTTTAAAGACTATTTACAATGTCCTGTTAGACATGTGCCCTCCATTCACTGTATAGATCATGGATCTTATACTGTATATAATATTAAATTAGTTTGGTGGGTCTTTAATGCAAATGGCATTTTGTGTACTTATATTGGCACAAATACACGCTATCTCAGTGATGGCAGGTGGTGCAGGGGCTTGCATCTTTTAGTGGGAATCGCTGGGGATAGATTAGGGTGTTGCTTAATGCAAAAAGTTGATATAGATTTTATTTTGTGAGACAAGATATATGAATAAAATTCACAGATTGGAGAGAATGCTTTTATGTGGGCGTATGAGTTCTTATTCTCAGAATAAATCATTTTTTATAATTCAATAATACTATAATATAATAATACCACAGTATACTATAATACCATAATAGTTTAATAATATCTAATAATATAATAATATATAATATTCATTTTTAAAATAAATGTAATACATTTTTATCATTTTTTTTAATAGTAGAACTGAAGCCCATATCTGGGCTGCCATTACCACTGCACATGTACTCACGCATGTGCACAACTGCAGTAATTTAACTGTTAGTTAACCAAAAAAATATCACAGAGACAGCTGGGCGATACTAGCCCAGAAAAGTAAGGGTTAATCTATCACTCCAGGCTAGTATCGCCAGCTGCCTCGGAAATATGTTTTTCGTTAAATTACTTTGATATGGGCTTTTTCATTGATGCGCTAAACGGCAATAAATATTCCTACTTATTGTCAGGACCGGAAATTCAATGATAAATATGTTCCCGAATCTGGTGAGCTGTTTACAAAGCTGTTTAGTGTATGAAACTCACCCTAGTTTGGTGGCTAATAGACAAACTGACCCCAATCTGGTGATCATTCTACAAAGCTGAACACAATCTGGTGTCCTGTGTACAAAGCTGAACCCGATCTGGAAGCTGCACCCACTGCCCCTCTGCAAACACTTAACATCTTTTAACTGTTGTATAAGAGTCATTTTTCCAGTCCTGAACTAAATTCCAATTGGATGACAATTTTAATGCAGGAAAGGAAACAACTAATAGTAGTGACAGCTTATAGAAAGCTCACTCAGTGAATGGCTGTGCTTTGTGCATTACCAAGATCTAAGAAACAGCTATGAGACCTATGCATGGGCAGCCCCTGACACAGTCATCTCCAAAGCTGAGGATTTGTCAAGTTAATTAAAAAACAATAGAAGAAAAACCCTTTGGAGTTACCTTTTTTTTTTTGTCATTGTTCTTATTGAAGTGCTAAAATACCTCTCTCTCCTCACTTCTGCTTCTGTGCATTGTCAGTAACACTGAGTAAAACTTCTCCATGTCACTGACAATACAGTTAATTACAAAGTAAGCATTTCAGGAACTAATGGGATAGTACAATATATAAACAGTCTGGGAAGAAAAATTAAAATGTGAAAACATTGATTCTTGGTGACAATAACTACTTAAAATGTAACAGTTCAGATGCAAGCAGTTTCTTGTAAATGTTTATACATATAACAGTTTATTATTTCAACACATTTCAATATTTAGTTTGTATTTAAGTTATGCTTTTAATAAATATGTAGGTGTTTTGCAAATGCAAAGACCATTAGAAGCACAAAACACACGCTGCACACAAATACATTTACATTCAGTGTCCAGCTTCTTGACCACACTCCAATCAGAGCATTTATTTTTACTATACTTAAAAGCTATGAGGAAAATGGAATGATAATGCCCCCTAGAGTTTGTAAGGAGTATTGCAGGGTATCATTTTACTTCACTAGCAATTTGAAGAAGAAAATATGAAATGGAATGATATCTGACTGTATTCTATTGTAATAATAATAAAAAATACACCCTCCACATTAGGAATCAATAATATTTGTACCAAGTCCCAGTATTAATCAGTTTTGAGTATATTTTCATTCCCAGTATTCAACTGTACTACATTTATATCCAAGTTTTCCTCTAGACAAGGATTTTAAACTGGTAGTCCTCTATTATTTTTTTATATCCCTCATCTCTTCTAAAATTATGGCAGATAAATATCCAATTTTAATTGACACCACTGTCCAGGGAAGTTAGAAATGCAGTCTTTTAATAGGAGACTCAACTCTTCTTTTAAACAGGAATGTTCAAAACGAGCCAATAATGGGAAATTCACCTTGCGAGACCTCCTTGTTGTTCCCATGCAGAGGGTTTTGAAGTATCACTTGCTGCTTCAGGTAAGCACCTCATATTCATAAGCAAAATATACATGGGGACACATGTGGAACTTAAAGCAATTTCTTTATTTTTGTTGATTATGACTCTTTGTGAGGTTGACCATTCAATGCTTGAGCTCTGGCTGTTCAGTGACATCTAAACAAACTTAATCTTAAATTTTCTAAAAGACACAATAAACCTAAAATATATAGCAATACAATATGAAAAAATATAATGTAATATTTACAGACTTGGATGGGCGAATGTATGTACAAGTTAGAAGCCAATTATATTGTCCATTGAGATTTACTGAAACTACACTAATGGGGAGATTCAATTTCCGGCGATGTGACGCGAGGACATCACCGCAATGTTCGACTGCGCACATTGCCGGCAATTACGGTAGGACTCTCCAGCCACAATATCGGTGCGAGGTGTCTACACGGAACTTCCAGAGACACTTTGCACTGAATTGAATCTCCCCATAAAGTTTAGGCTCCAATAGCTATTTTTATGCAGCTTGGCTAGCTTACTCCTTGGGGTAAATGTATTAACTTCCGATTTTTTGAACTCACCGCTATTCGGCGACTTAGCAGTGAAAATTTATAGTGGCAATGCCTTTAAAGCTATTCAAATTGTCACTGCAAACTCGTCAAATAGCCCCTGGAATATATCCAGCACAAATGTGAAAATTCTGATGCCATGACCAGAATTAATATAAACAGTTTAATATGTATTTTTTTTTAGCTAGATTGAGGCCAAGGTATTCTCCTTTATACTCACTGATTGATGGCCTCATGTAGACTTGGACATTTTATGTAAAAAATGCAAAATGTGTCCAAACAAAATGCAATTATGTCTGTATTCTGAGCTACATTTATCTTATGATACATGCAACTAAGCATGTTACGTAAATATATGTGTTGCTTGAAAATACGTTTAAGGCGTATCATATACTTTAAAGAGTATCATGCAGCAGAGAGATGTAGGTCACCATTATTAATTTGATGATGATGGATGGCGTTTTAATTTTAAATGTTTAAAAAACAGTGTGCACCCCTTCAAATGCTACTTGAACTAGTGCTCATAGCCTAAAATGGTAGTGCGGGATCCCACTGTCATAATATGACTCAGCCCCAGCATGCTCAGCATCCCAAGCTGTTCAACAACAGAACAAAGAAAAAGATATCTTCTGCCTATCAACCTAAGTACATTTACCACCTGTGTGGGCCTATACTTTGTGTGCATTGAGGTATATCTATAACAAGCTAACTAAGGAGGTGGGCTTTAATGGACAGCATGTTGTGTATTAGCCATATGTAGATTAGTGGTTGCACTAATACAAATATATGTGATAGTTTGTGTAAGGCAGGCATGTCAAACTCAAAACCCCAATTGGGTCAAATAATCAAAGTCTAAAATTGTGTGGGCTGCAAGAAAAGGAAAGTCTCCTATGCAATTTTGTGAAGTTTAAGTTAAAGTATTAAGAAAAAAGCAAAAATAAAGTTTAATGATTTCTTCCCCATGTTTGACACTTTGCCCTCCATGCTGCTTTTGCTCCCCTTCACCTGTCTTCCCTGTTTCACACTGTGCCCTCCATGCTGCTTTTGCTCCCCTTCATCTGTCTTCCCTGTTTCACACTGTGCCCTCCATGCTGCTTCTGCTCCCCTTCATCTGTCTTCCCTGTTTCACACTGTGCCCTCCATGCTGCTTTTGCTCCCCTTCATCTGTCTTCCCTGTATTACACTGTGCCCTCTATGCTGCTTCTGCTCCCCTTCACCTGTCTTCCCTGTTTCACACTGTGCCCTCCATGCTGCTTTTGCTCCCCTTCATCTGTCTTCCCTGTTTCACACTGTGCCCTCCATGCTGCTTCTGCTCCCCTTCATCTGTCTTCCCTGTTTCACACTGTGCCCTCCATGCTGCTTTTGCTCCCCTTCATCTGTCTTCCCTGTTTCACACTGTGCCCTCCATGCTGCTTCTGCTCCCCTTCATCTGTCTTCCCTGTTTCACACTGTGCCCTCCATGTTACTTCTGCTCCCCTTCACCTGTCTTCCCTGTTTCACACTGTGCCCTCCATGCTGCTTTTGCTCCCCTTCATCTGTCTTCCCTGTTTCACACTGTGCCCTCCATGCTACTTCTGCTCCCCTTCATCTGTCTTCCCTGTTTCACACTGTGCCCTCCATGCTGCTTTTGCTCCCCTTCATCTGTCTTCCCTGTTTCACACTGTGCCCTCCATGTTACTTCTGCTCCCCTTCATCTGTCTTCCCTGTTTCACACTGTGCCCTCCATGCTGCTTTTGCTCCCCTTCATCTGTCTTCCCTGTTTCACACTGTGCCCTCCATGCTACTTCTGCTCCCCTTCATCTGTCTTCCCTGTTTCACACTGTGCCCTCCATGCTGCTTTTGCTCCCCTTCATTCATCTGTCTTCCCTGTTTCACACTGTGCCCTCCATGTTACTTCTGCTCCCCTTCACCTGTCTTCCCTGTTTCACACTGTGCCCTCCATGCTGATTTGGCTCCCCTTCACCTGCCTCCCGTTTTACACTGTTCCCTCCATGCTGCTTTTGCTCCCCTTCACCTGTCTCCCCTGTTTCACACTGTGCCCTTCATGCTACTTCTGCTCCCCTTCACCTGTTTCAGACTGTGCCCTCCATGCTGCTTTTGCTCTCCTTCACCTGTCTCCCCTGTTTCACACTGCGCCCTCCATGCTGATTTTGCTCCCCTTCACCTGTTTCAGACTGTGCCCTCCATGCTGCTTTTGCTCTCCTTCACCTTTCACACTGCGCCCACCATGCTGCTTTTGCTCCCCTTCATCTGTGTCCCCTGTTTCACTCTGTGCCTTCTATGCTGCTTTTGCTCCCCTTCACTTACATTTCTATTGCTTCTCTTCTCGTGGCTCCTCTCTGTGAGCTCCTCACTGCAAATGTCGGGTGACATCACGCCCAACATTCAGTGCAAAGGGAGGAGTTGTAAGGGATATAAAATACCTAATTTCAGTTGCTGCCCCAAACAGTAGACTAGTTAGGCACTGCCAAGTTGTATGTGCATAGTAAGCTGAAAGGATGATGTATGGATGTCTATGCAGAGCTTAGCACTAGATAGTATTGTGACTTTTGCTGCAACTATTGGACACCAATGGGGCAAGCAATACTCCTTGCTTTTTTTGGGATGTTGTGAGAGTCAGCAGACCAATGATAATGTTTTAGCCTCAACTTTGTCGAGTCTCCTCTGTGCAACAGATTGTATGTAGTCACATGGGATTTTGTAATTTGTTGCTTGAGATCTTGTCACAAGTGTATCTTAGCTCATAGGGCTCGTTCACTTATCAAGACATGCAGCAAATTTGGAATGGTGTCGTTATGCACGGGAGTATGGATTAGGTGCATTCGCATTATGATCCCTCTTCCAGATATTTTTTATTACGCTGTGCATGCGGCTCCTGTAGTCATACTACACTGCACGAGTCTGAGATTTCAAATGACAAAGATACCATAATGTGTATGTTTTGGCTTTTATAAAACGTTTTTTTCTTTATGTCAGTATGCTTTGTCTGTAATGAGTGCTTTGCATTCATGAGATAAGATCTCTAAATTGAAAGATCCGGAAATGGAGGCCAGGCTCAGATTAAATATTACATTTCCACCTTATAGCCTGTAAGGAGCAGGCATCCTTCAGGTAAGCATTTAATTAGGGCAGGAAGATATAGTGTATGGGGCATTTGATGGCTGTTTGGAGCCTGATTAGAAGCAGAACAGAGATATAAGTCTTGCTGCGTCTTTCACCTGCTGCTGATGCTGGAGAACTGTCACTTTGACAAACAAGTACTGCTTAAACCCACGGAACAAACTGCACTCAGAGGGAACCTTTTTATTTATTCCTCCTTTTTGCATTCTCATATTATATCGCTTTCAATATTTGTAGAGTTGCCTGCGAGGCAAAGAATGTATTAATGTATTCAACAAAGAACATTATTTCATATGAATTTGCCTTATAGCTCCATTTCCTGCTCTACATAAACCCAGTTTATAGTTCTAGATATTGAACCGTATAGACTTTCTACAAAAACACATCTTTTTGTTCAGTAAAGTGCTCTTAACCTTTTGCTTTTTCCGTATGGCCTTTCCTTATAATATATTGTACCTCTTATCTTTCATAATCCTTCTGACTGCTCAGTGTAACTGCTTGAAACCCAGTAAACCTTTGTCCCATAATATTTCAATAACTTTGCTATAAAGCCACATATTTCAGTGTCTTATTGTTCCTTCCATTGCCCAGCATAACTTATAAATGCTTCAAAAGGATACATTTTCTCTTTCCAATTTACGGATTCGGTTACACTCTGCTGTGCAACACGTATTCAAAATAAGTAATGCTGAGTGGGCAAAGACTATTTATTAAACGCTTACTGACCTATGGCCCTAGTAAGCACAATACATGTTTAATTGCCTATTACATGGGACTTAGTAAGGTAAACATGTTCATTTACTATATAATAAGAACCGAATATAATCAAAACACATACACTAGAATGTTTGGTGGAAAAGCCACAGCCTTCTCTATTGTTCAAGTGCTGTTAACATAACACATTGTAAGCATTCATATCACATCACAAATAAACATGTACATGAACAAACTGCAACTTAGCCTTACTGGCCAAAGGTGACCATTTAACCATATATTTTAAGAACATAGCCATATAACTTTAGTAACATAATTATATAATCCCTTCACATCCCCCCAGAATTTAGGAATTGTCCTGATGAGAAACTATGACGACTAAAAACTTGCTAAAGGCAGATATGTCTGTCCCAGGTTACTGTCTTATGTGTTTTAGAAACCCAGGGAGATTGTTTGTGTTTGAGAGAGAGAGAGCTTCCCTAAGAGTGTTTTTGGCTGTAGGCCGATATAAGGATCCCTGGGTTTATGAATAGAGAGAGAAGGATGGGCTCCATTCATCAGGCCCATTCTAGGACTTCCACCGTAGCAAACATTCTGCTGATAATCAGGAATGGCCCTTGTGTAGTGATACTAAAAAGCTGTTTAGCTGTTCCCTCAGTCTCTCATTACCTGGGGAACAGGTCAGATGCCTGCTGAGAGACACTGCAATTTGTTACCAGTAATTTCTGTTATTTTGTGTGTGTGGGACACTAGGTCCTTCACTTTAGAGATGGTCTTCCTGTTGTATTAGTTAGAAGCCAGTTTTTTAATTTTTTGGAGCTGCTAAATAAAACTAGCTGCGCCTACTTGAACCAAGATACTGGACTGGTGTGATATACTTGGTTAATGAATATGAAGTACTCCCGTTTTTCCCCAGTAGACGGCACCCCTAACCTGATCTTGTGACAATATATAAGCTGAAGTCAACAGAAGTCAAAAGATCGTAGAAGGTAGAATAGTCATGGACAAAGCCAAAGTCAAAGGATTAGAGAAGGTAGAATAGTGGGGTAAAAGGCAGAGGTTGAAGGATGAAGGATTGAAGGCAGAATCATGATGTACAGTCAAAGCACAAGCAGAGAAATCAAGCCTTTACTCCTGGGAAGGTTTGGTAGGACTCAGTGTTGGAGAGGCAGACACTTTAATCTGCCTCTATTGTTGGGAGTGGGAGGGCACGCAGTTCATGCATGCACACCCCACATGTGATTGGATATCACTGGAGGAGCGTCAGTTACATGCTGTGGAGAAATTAGGAGCGGAACGGTTCTACAAATCTGTTTCTTTGCTGATCCTGCCATATCCATTTGAACTGCTGGTTCCGGGGAGTGTGCCACATTGCTGGTAAAAAATAAAAAGGTACTGGGGCAGGCACTAGTCCATACAGGCCCCTTACACCTGTACCCATGTACCTCCCTGATGGCGGCCCTGGTTGCTAATGGCCACTTGGACTGCAATGTACATAGCATGCACCTGCCCATCACTGTGATTTCCTGGAAATGATTTTCAATTGCTGCGACTATAGTTTATGCCTTATGACTGCTATGTCATTAAACTGCATCAAGCAGCACAATGGCTAAACACAAACGTGAACATGGCCAACATTTCTGGAGTTTCTCATTTCCAGACATTTAGTGTGCATACTTGTCTGTTAAGGGTAGGGTCAGATTCATTGAACCTAGCAACAAAGTAAAGCACAAATGTATATCAAATGGCCACTAAATATTAAACATATTGTAGCACCCTGCCCCTGGTCTGAGGTATGCATGGGTGTGGTAATGCACCTCCTCTCCTGCATTCTTCTCTGTCTTACCTGCTCTGTGAGTTTGGGCATAAGTGATGACAAGGCTCCCGCACATGCAGGCGTTAGGAAAATGTCTTTAGAGGATGGACACAGATGTAGTAAGGTGGTGGTGCAGTGTATCAGTTCTCACAAAGTTGAGTGCCAGACCATCTATCACAAAAAATATACTCTTTATTTACACCCCTTCTTCACTCTGGCACATTCATAGATGGTTGCAGTAATAAATCAAATATATATAGCTCCCTTTCTCCTCCTGCACGGATCATAAGGGTTACATTAAAAAATTCAGTTACATTAGTAACAGTTGTCATATTACATATCCGGGTCCTCCTGGGCTTAGTAGTTCCACACATACTTTGTATAGTTATTTCCAACATACACCTGCAGCTCTGACACCTTTTCTGTTCCACTCTCAGCCCTAACTCATCCACCTCTGTGGGGGTAATACCACTCACTTGACTCTGGTACTATCTTTGGTGCACTCTCAGCCGCAACTCACTCCACCTCTGAGGGGATGACTTCTCCATTTATTTGGCATCTTACACTTTCTCCCTTGTGCACCTGGGCTCCGACACTTCCTCCAGTTTAGCTCTAATCCCCCTCAAATACACACAACGCTGCCTCTTCCTGAGCCAAATATTTTATAAAACATTGTTCACTCACTGATCTCTCGGGTAGTATGTCACAGTCTCTCATCATAAATCAAGGTGGCTCCTCTATCCACATGCTGTCTGATAATAAATGTCTGGGCTCATCGCGTCCAAAATCCGACTCCTTGTGCCTCCTCTGATCTCCAAGGCTGTCCCCTTTTTCTCTCCCTCTCTATAGAGGGCCAGAGCTTGACTTTATGCCTCACCCGCACATAGCAGGTCTCACTGATGCATACTTTCCTACACTGAGACATTGAGAGTTGGAACACAATACGCCCTGTGCCCAGATTTGCCCAAACTCCACCCCATATCTCCTAAAAGACCCACTTTTAGGTGAAAGTCCGCCCTTTTCTGCAGAAGCCTCGTCCCATTTTGAGGTCCGTGATACAAGAATGTCCCACCAAAATCAGGACAATATGGAGTTATGCTTATTATTCCAATTTCTTCTTTTAAATACTGGCCAGAGCTCTCTACTTTAATATTGGCTTTTTAAATTGGGGCTCTTCCCCTGTGTTACTTTACTGGGGACTCCCTCCCACAGGTTTTGGTGCCTCTTTCATTCTTAATATTTGTCATTTTAAATAAATTACATTTTGTGAATGTTTAGAATAATTATCAAACTGTAGAAGATTCTGGGCCTGATTCATTAAAGAAAGTAAGGCAAAAATGAGTACATTTTCTTCTGGACAATCATGTTACAACGCAAGGGGTGCAAATTAGTTTATTATCTTATAGGTAAGGAAAATGTTGGCTTTTTTGTCATATAGCACACAAATACTTGATAGCTTTATTTTATTGTAATTTTGTAGCTTTTTGTAGTAATTATTTAATTAAAACATGACTTTTTAATTCCAGTAGCATCGGATATTTGGATCCCTTAATAATACCTGTACATTTAAATCTCTCTAAGATCTTTATAGTTATCATAATCAGTGCTATGAAGTCTTTAATATTTTTTATACATTTTATCTGAATCCCTGCTGGGAATTTCTTTACATTTATATTCTAGTACATTATGCACTGGTTGAAATCTTTGCAATGCTAAGCAGAAGAACTTATTCTAGAATAATTAAAATATAATTGGCAGAGACCAGTGTATAATATATTCTCAAAACTTGGTTTATTTAAACATTATCTAGACACATGTATACTAAAATCAATTAAAATAAATTCTACACACACAGCATATCAGGGGAGCATAAATAAACATAACATAAATAAAAACCTTGCCTGTCCGACACTTACTTAAACATTTGTGGATATCCCCTCTCCTGTGCAGAACCTTATGTCCCACACACAAATCATATACACATAGTTGCTATATATATATTATCTACCTATCTATATACACATATATATATATATATATATATATATATATATATATATATATATATATATGTGTGTATATATATATATATATATATATATATATATATATATATATCTATAATATAAAAGCCTAGTGGCGTGTGTTAGTCTGTGTGTGTGTGTGAAAAAAAAAACCAAGCTGCAGCGCCACCTGCTGGGCGGAGTTATACACTGACCTACTAAATTCTTAGTGTGTGTGAAAAAAAACCTCAGAAAGGGCTGACATTTAGTATACTAAGATGTTTTTAATTTGTTAATTTAATTTGTTAATTGTTAAAAGTGTTTATAAAGATTTAAAAAAAATATATATTTATATTTCTTGAAGGAGAAGTGACAGTTGGGAGTGGTTGGTGGTTGCCGGGGGTGACAGTGGGGAGTGGTTGGTGGTTGCCGGGGGTGACAGAGCGAGAGGAGTGTGATACTCAGGACCGCTGAGAGAGATCCCTGTGTCTGGATAGACATCTGGATAGATGTGGTGATAAAGATGAAGGATGAGGTGATGGAGAAAAATGATGAGGTGGTGACATGTGGACAAAACCACGTTAAAAAAGGGCGCTTGCGTCGGGAAGTAACGCTCTTCCCTTGAGGAGGCCTGGGCTCGGCCCAAATGCATGACAAGAACCTTTTTAACACCTTAAGTAGCTTGATTTGACTAGAATGCATGAGTATCATGCACGGGTTAACTTGTGTATATATATATATATATATATGTGTGTGTGTATACAGCCAAGTCAAGTCAAGTAGTCAAGTCCATAAACATTGGGACATCAACACAATTCTCATACTTAAGGCTCTATACACCACCACAATGGATTTGAAATGAAACAAGAGTGACAGCTCTTTGGATCTCATATTGAGAGTTGACAGCAACAGATTCCAAATTCCAAATCACACCTAGAATCAACTCTAGACCTTTTACCTGCTTAATTGATGATGAAATAATGATGGAATAGCCCACACATGTCCATGAAATAGCTTTTGAGTCAATTGTCCCATTACTTTGGGTCCCTTAAAAAGTAGGAGGCACATATAGAAACCGTTGTAATTCCTACACCGTTCACCTGAATTGGATGTAAATACCCTCAAATTAAATCTGAAAGTCTTCAGTTAAAGCACATCTTGTTAGTTTAATTTCAAATCCAGTGTGGTGGTGTATAGGGCCCATAATATGAGAATTGTGTCGATGTCCCAATATTTATGGACTTGACTGTAGATATAGATATATATATATATATATATATATATATGTATATATATATATATATATATATATATATATATATATATGTATATATATATCCCTAAGGTCTAAGTTATCATGATTATTTGTTTAAATACGCTCTGTATTAAAAAAGGCAACACAGTATTGTGTGTGTGTTTATGTATATATATATATATATATATATATATATATATATTTATTTATATTAGATCTTTTTACATTTTTAAAACCTTGTTTCACATTTTTTCAGTTCTCGTAAATTCCTGTAATTTTTCCATATACAGTTTTTCTGACTGCAACTTTGTTGTTTTACATTTTAACATGCACTGTATCATGATTGTCCCTTTAATGGAAATCATATGGCCAAATGTCATTCTGTCAAACACCAGTTTTTTTTCTGTATTATTTCAGTAACTTCTTGGTAATTCTTTAAATGCTTGGCTACTGCCTACTAATTCTTCACATTACTTTTTACAGAAACTGTGATTAGATTATAGTGTAACACTGGGTACATACTAGGCAATATAATATCTCAATATTACCGGTATGCTTATTGTTGTGGAATGGATGTAGGATATTGCATGGAAATATATATTCGTTCCTCGTGTAATTCCATTTCTTTCTTTTTTTTTTTCAGGAACTGGTTAAACACACTACTGATGATACAGAAAAAAACAACCTGCGTTTGTCACTGGATGCTATGAAGGTATTGGTTTTAGTGTTGCCCAATGTGCCTAAGTGGTTCTATAGTAGTGTCTTGTGTTACTGAACTGGACTTCAGAGACTTTTAAATTCTAAATGGAGAAATGTGATAAACCAATGACTTGTGTTTGTTTATATGGACCACTTATAGACCAGAACTACTAACCTTACATGGATGGTATCATTGGTTGAATATGCTTTTTGCTGTGTATCTAGTAGCTTTAGCTCCTCTTTATTTGGAATGTTATTTGCTCGTCTTTGGAAACCATTTGGGCTCCAGGGGAAGACACTGGGCCGACCAAATAAATATGATGCTCAAGAAGATGATTAATAGCTTTTGTTTGATTGATTTCTTGTTGTTATTACCAATAGCATTTTAGGTTATTATAGGTAGACTATAGTTATTGTAAGAAGTTTGTAGATTGCTGTTCAACAGAAAGAAATCTATTAGATTGAATTATGTATGTTTTATAAACTCATGATCGTCAATCATAGGAAGCAAAAAGAACAAGAATAAATGTGGGATTTTCAATAACGGTTGTGTAAATAAGCCATATTTCAAGTCTAATTTAAACTTGTCTGTTCTTCCTTATAGGATTTAGCTCAATATGTGAATGAGGTTAAGAGAGACACAGAGACCATGCGAGAAATCGAGCAATATCAACACTCCATTGAGAACCTGGTAAGTATTTCCTGCTTAGCAAATAGAGTATGGGAGAAATGTTGAAATCTTCACGAATAACTGGGATAACAGTAGGCAAATAACATCTGTGATCACATAATATATATATATATATATATATATATATATATATATATATATATACATATATACATTTATTTTACTTGTCAGGATGGATAAACAGTCTTGGCAGTGTCTTCAGCAAACAAAATAAAACTTTCACAGCAATAAACAAAATCCAATAACCCTCAACTCTGGCTATAACAGTCCCTAACTAGTTACTGGCCAGTCTCCCACCCAAAAAAGAAACCCAGCTGTTTAAGCTTCCTCCTTAGTTGATTAGACCAGGTGTGTGTGTGTGATTTAACCGTGTGTGTGTGTGTGTGTGTGTGTGTGTGTGTGTGTGATAGTGATATATAACCCTCTCTGCACCTTTAGGCTGTGGTTTCCCAGGGAAACCACCATTCTTTCCTCTATTAGACAGTGGCAAAGTATATATATGTAGATACACACAGTTATGGCCAAAAGTTTGGGGAATGACACAAGTATTGGGTTAGACCTTTTTGTTAGATGTTGCTATGGTGTACTGATGTAAAATTACAAGCATTTCATAAGTGTCAAAGGCTTTTATTGACAGTTACATTTGCAGTCAATATTTGCAGTGTTGACCCTTCTTTTTGAAGATCTCTGCAAATCGCCCTGGCATGCTGTCAATCAACTTCTGGGCCACATACTGACTAATGGCCGCCTATTCTTGCCTAATCACTGCTTGGAGTTTGTCAGAATTTGTGGGTTTTTGTTTGTCCTCCAGCCTCTTGAGGATTGACCACAAGTTCTCAATGGGATTAAGGTCTGGGGAGTTTCCTGGCCATGAACCCAAAATTTCGATGTTTTGCCTTATTGCAAGGTGCTCTATCATGCTGGAAAAGTCATTGTTCGTCACCATACTGTTCTTCGATGGTTGGGAGAAGTTGCTCTTGGAGGATGGTTTGGTACCATTCTTTATTCATGGCTGTGTTCTTAGGCAAAATTGTGAGTGAGCCCACTCTCTTGGTTGAGAAGCAACCCCACACAAGAATGGTCTCAGGATGCTTTATTGTTGGCATGACACAGGACTGATGGTAGCGCTCACCTTTTCTTCTCCAGACAAGCGTTTTTCCAGATGCCCAAACAATCTGAAAGGGGATTCATCAGAGAAATGACTTTACCTCAGTCCTCAGCAGTCCAATCCCTGTACCTTTTGCAGAATATCAGTCTGTCCCTGATGTTTTTCCTAGAGAGAAATGGCTTCTTTGCTGGCCTTCTTGACAACAGGCCATCCTCCAAAAGTCTTCGCCTCACTATGTGCCATTCCTGAGCAAGCTCTGCACTGGTGGTGCCCCGATCCCGCAGCTGAATCAACTTTAGGAGATGGCCCTGGCGATTGCTGAACATTCTTGGGCGCCCTGAAGCCTTCTTCACAATTATTGAACCTGTCTCCTTGAAGTTCTTGATGCTCTGATAAATGGTTGATTTTGGTGCAATCTTACTAGCAGCAATATCCTTGCCTGTGAAGCCCTTTTTGTGCAAAGCAATGATGACTGCACGTATTTCCTTGCAGGTAACCATGGTTAACAGAGGAAGAACAATGATTTCAAACACCACCCTCCTTTTAAAGATTCTAATTTTTTATTCTAACTCAATCAGCATGACAGAGTGATCTCCAGCCTTGTCCTCATCAGCACTTTCACCTGTGTTATCGAGAGAATCACTGACCTGATGTGAGCTGGTCCTTCTGTGGCAGGGCTGAAATGCAGTGAAAATGTTGATTTTGGAATAAAGGTCATTGTCATGGCAAAGAGGGACTTTGAAATTAATTGCATTTCATCTGATCACTCTTCATGACATTCTGGAGTATATGCAAATTGCCATCATAAAAACTGAGGCAGCAGACTTTGTGAAAAATAATATTTGTGTCATTCTCAAAACTTTTGACCATAACTGTATGTATACATGTATATCTTACTAATGTTGGGAATGTATAGTAAGAACGTTCCATCGCACATGTAGTCAATTGAAGATTCTCGTAAGTGCACTTTCAAACATATAATTTGCACCCACTACAGGGCTGGTGTAAATGTCCATTGATAGTGATGACTGTCATAGCATAGTCTTTGATTTAAAAGTACACCTATGCGCGCCACTAGCTAGGACAGAACATCTGTATGCAAGTAATATAGGCTATAAAAACGCATTGTATATACAGTACGTATTGAAATAAACTTTATTTATCATCATCTTCAGCTATTTACATAGCACCACTAATTCCGCAGCACTGTACAGAGAACTCACTGACATCAGTTCCTGCCCAATTGGAGCTTAGGTCTAAATTCCCTAACAAACATACACGCAAACTAGGGGGAATTTTGATACCTGCCAATTAACCTACTAGTATGTTTTTGGAGTGTGGGAGGAAACCGGAGCAAACCCACTCAAACAAGGGGAGAACATACAAACTCCATAAAGATAAGGCCACGATCAGGAATTGAACTCATGAATCCAGCGCTGTGAGGCTGATGTGCTAACCACTAAGCCACCGTGCTGCCCTATTTATGCAATTAATTCATATATATATATATATATATATACAAGTTAACCCGTGCATGATACTCATGCATTCTAGTCAAATCAAGCTAGTTAAGGTGTTAAAAAGGTTCTTGTCATTTTCATCGCCACACACACACGCCGCTAGGCTTTTATATATTAGATAATGCTAAGAATTTAGTAGGTCAGTGTAGTATATTACTCCGCCCAGCAGGTGGTGCTGCAGCTTGAGCACTCTGTCACCCGGTAGTTTTTTCCACACACACACACACACTAACACAGCATGTGTGTTCATGAGGTAAAATTACCTAACGAAAATGAGTTTGAGCCCTCAACTCGTAAATTTAGCCTTTACTACCCCTCCCACGGGGGGAAGGGGGGATGATGGAAGTTAACTGACTTCACTATTATAATTTTTTTGTCAAATAATGTCAGTATACCAAATTTCAGGTGAATTGGATGAGCCCTTTCTGAGAAAATAGTTTTTTCCACACACATTAACACACACCGCTAGGCTTTTATATATTAGAAGATAATGCTAAGAATCTAGTAGGTCAGTGTAGTATATAACTCCGCCCAGCAGGTGGCGCTGCAGCTTGAGCACTCTGTCACCCGGTAGTTTTTTCCACACACACACACACACACACTAACACACGCCGATAGGCTTTTATATATTAAATATATATATATACACGTACGGCAAGTACTGTGTAGGCACAGCGTACGTACATCTAGATTGAAGTGGAAATTTATCTTGAGATACGCTTGGATTTTAATTCGGTTGGAATACACTCAAGTTACATGCTCTTTTTCCAGACCCAATTAACGTGCAAGTTGCATTCGGACCTTTTTCTTTCACATAGATAGACACACACCCAGATTCTGTTTTTGTGAACTGCTACCTCCTCTTACAATCACCCCTCGCTTACCTTTACAGTACTGTTGGTCTGGCTGGTGCAATGTGAAAAAATGTCTCTTAAAAGTCTTGTTTGCTGACACTTTAGAGCAACCTTCTTCATTAAATAATTTTTTGCACTTTCTTTTTATAATACTGCTTATTCAAGACCCATTATGCCTTCATTTTCGAGAGTGAGTGAGCATCTTGATTACAGTCACTTGTTTAGTAAGCAATCCTTTTGCAAGGGTAAAAGAGGCTATGTCGCCTTTCGCAAAAGTGGAAGCTCGGAAAATGTGCCCTCTTCACTCTTTGCATCTAATTTAAATATTATATCCTGTAAAACAAAATATTATTTTTGTATGCAGTGTAAGGGGAGTATGTGAGGTCAGCCCACATTAGCTCGGGACTTACTGATCTGCCCAGCTGCTCACATGCATCCTCCACAGATGTCACCATCTTTATGCACAGATCCACGTGCTGCCATAAAAACAGACACAAAGAGGAAGGAGTTTGGATTTTAGATGTGACATCTACTCTTTTGCACAGTCACCTCTTGTCATTTGTCTACCTCCCAGCACGCCAAGGCTGCCTTGTAACTTGCAGAGGTGTCTCTGAATAGAGGAGAGCAGGCTTGCACCTTGATGGGTATACCATTTAGGTATATTCCAATGTATACATCCAGTGTGCTTACTAAATGGGGTGCCTTGTGTTCAATGTCCATCCTATAAACCTATCCTCCTCCACTTTATAATGCTGCCATTATCACATTTAAAGAGATTTGGCTATAACATAATAGTTTGTGAAAAAAAACTCGGAGGTCACAAGATCTTTATAACTTGTGCCGACGGGTCAAATACTTTTAAAAATAAGATTTTATCATCTGAGAACATGGAGCTGTCTGGGATTGTAGTTGAACGCAAATCAAATCTTCTGATGGCCTTGTATTGTCTGTTGCACACTAGTTAGTTGTCCGAGTAGAACATTCATTCTATTTTTCATACCACTAAGAAACCTCTCTGAACTTATACTAAAATTGTGGGAAAATCGCAGCGAGCGTTCTGGTAAATATGTCTTTTTAATTTGGACTTTTTTACCAACACAAAATACGACAGACCTAAACTTTAGCTTTGATTAATTAGCTGTGTTGCGCCAATTAGAATGTTTATACCAAGAGTACAAAAATAATAAGAATATTACAATAACTAAACAGGGATGATAAACTGTTGGGAAGAAATACATTTGTATTTTGCAAATAAGGGGAAGAAAGGAGATTTGCACCCCCTTACCTTAATCGAACTATTCAGCACACATTATACTGCAATAAAGACTTATTAAGCAAAATACCATTTGTAAGCTTAATGAAACCAAGAGGGTTGGGGAGGATGGGCCTGACCAGGCCTGATAAATACACCTTTGGAAGAACAGGCAACAGTTATACAATATGGGCAGTATATTATCAACTATATTTTCTAATAGGGCAGGACAGGGTGTTAGACTTGAGTAGGAAACCAGGGTACCTCGCTCATTTGTGTACACAATACCATACAATATGGAAATGTGGAAAGATCTATGGAGTATATTTACTAAACAGCGGGTTTGAAAAAGTGGACATGTTGCCTATAGCAACCAATCAGATTCTAGTTATCATTTATTTAGTACATTCTACAAAATGACAGCTAGAATCTGATTGGTTGTTATAGGCAACATCTCCACTTTTTCAAACCTGCAAGTTAGTAAATATACCCCTTGGAGTTAGAATAAAGGCGTTAATCTGATGTTTCCCATTGTTGAGCATGCCAAAGGCTAGGGGCTCACTCATGGATCACCAGATAATTGCACTAGTCATTCTGAGCCTGGAATCCAATGACAGGAAGGTGGAATCTAACAGTATGGATAAGCTTTATACACCATGAAAAAAAAACTAATAAGCATGTAAAATATATAATTTACATGCGGTGGCTCAGTGGTTAGCACTTCTGCCTTACAGCACTGGGGTCATGAGTTCAATTCCCAACCTTGGCCTTATCTGTGAGGAGTTTGTATGTTCTCCCCGTGTTTGCGTGGGTTTCCTCCGGGTGCTCCGGTTTCCTCCCACACTCCAAAAACATACTGGTAGGTTGATTGGCTGCTAACAAATTGACCCTAGTCTGTGTCTGTGTATGTGTGTTAGGGAATTTAGACTGTAAGCTCCAATGGGGCAGGGACTGATGTGAGTGAGTTCTCTGTACAGCGCTGCGGAATTAGTGGCGCTATATAAGTAAATGGTGATGATGATGATATATGTAAAAGTTTCAGGAGTAACAAAAGATATTTGAGATAAGGTTATAATCATGGGGAATATATGATTTTTAGTAATATGAAATACATTTTAATATGCATCGGTGACTTCCTGTCAGTAATCCTTGGATCCTGCAGGCTCTTATAGCCAGATGTCGCTGAAAATCGTGACAATTAAGTTTGAGAAACTCCTGAAATGTTTACTAGTTTTTCTGAATATTATTAGTAGTTCTTTCATATAAAATTATCTGGAATTCCAGGAGGGCCTGATTAAGGGTTCTGGCTGCCCTAGGCTAATACACCCGTAGCGCCCCTCCCCAAATCACTAAAGGAAAATTCAGGAGTATTTTCCAGCAAACAAATTTAGACAGATTCTCCAACCTGTTCTTGCTGTTCTTTCTTGCTTGTTCTTACAGTTTTGTTGTCATTTAGCTGTCCTCTGGAAAGTTGTGGTCCTGTTTTGAAAATGTACAAACATTGCAAACCCTGCACAAACACACACTCTGTCCTCCCATTTCTGCATAAACACACACTCTGTCCCCCCATTTCTGCATAAACACACACTCTGCTCCCCCCATTTCTGCATAAACACACACTCTGCTCCCCCCCCTTTCTGCACAAACACACACTCTGTCTTCCCTTTCTGCACAAACACACACTCTGTCTTCCCTTTCTGCACAAACACACACTCTTGTCTTCCCTTTCTGCACAAACACACACTCTGCCCCCCCTTTATGCACAAACACACACTCTGTCCCCCCTTTCTGCACAAACACACACTCTGTCCCCCCTTTCTGTATAAACACACACTCTGCCCCCCCTTTCTGCATAAACACATACTCTGTGCCCCCTTTCTGCATAAACACTCACTCTGTTCTCCCTTTCTGCAAAACACACACTCTGTCCGCCCTTTCTGCACAAACACACACTCTGTCCCCCCTTTCTGCACAAACACACACTCTGTCCCCCCTTTCTGTATAAACACACACTCTGTCCCCCCTTTTTGTATAAACACACACTCTGTCTCCCCCTTTCTGCACAAACACACACTCTGTCTTCCCTTTCTGCACAAACACACACTCTGCCCCCCACCTTTATGCACAAACACACACTCTGTCCCCCCTTTCTGCACAAACACACACTCTGTCCCCCCTTTCTGTATAAACACACACTTTGTCCCCCCCTTTCTGCATAAACACATACTCTGTCCCCCCTTTCTGCATAAACACTCACTCTGTCCTCCCTTTCTGCAAAACACTCACTCTGTCCCCCCTTTCTGCATAAACACACTCTGTCCTCCCTTTCTGCACAAACACACACTCTGTCCCCCCTTTCTGCACAAACACACACTCTGTCCTCCCTTTCTGCATAAACACACACTCTGTCCTCCCTTTCTGCAAAACACACACTCTGTCCTCCCTTTCTGCATAAACACACACTCTGCCCTACCCTTTCTGCATAAACACATACTCTGTCCCCCCTTTCTGCATAAACACTCACTCTGTCCTCCCTTTCTGCAAAACACACACTCTGTCCCCCCTTTCTGCATAAACACACTCTGTCCGCCCTTTCTGCATAAACACACACTCTGTCCCGCCTTTCTGCACAAACACACACTCTGTCCCCCATTTCTGTATAAACACACACTCTGTCCCCCCCTTTCTGCATAAACACATACTCTGCCCCCCTTTCTGCATAAACACACACTCTGTCCCTCCATTTCTGCATAAACACACACTCTGTACCCCCATTTCTGCATAAACACATACTCTGTTCCCCCCTTTCTGCACAAACACACACTCTGCTCCCCCCCTTTCTGCACAAACACACACTCTGTCTTCCCTTTCTGCACAAACACACACTCTGTCTCCCCCTTTCTGCACAAACACACACTCTGTCCCCCCTTTCTGCACAAACACACACTCTGTCCCCCCTTTCTGTATAAACACACACTCTGTCCCCCCCTTTCTGCATAAACACATACTCTGCCCCCCTTTCTGCATAAACACACACTCTGTCCCCCCTTTCTGCATAAACACACACTCTGTCCCCCCCTTTCTGTATAAACACACACTCTGTCCCCCCCTTTCTGCATAAACACATACTCTGCCCCCCTTTCTGCATAAACACACACTCTGTCCTCCCTTTCTGCACAAACACACACTCTGTCCTCCCTTTCTGCAAAACACACACTCTGTCCTCCCTTTCTGCAAAACACACACTCTGTCCTCCCTTTCTGCATAAACACACACTCTGTCCCCCCTTTTCTGCATAAACACACACTCTGTCCCCCCTTTTCTGCATAAACACACACTCTGCTCCCCCTTTTCTGCACAAACACACACACTCTGTCTTCCCTTTCTGCACAAACACACACTCTGTCTCCCCCTTTCTGCACAAACACACACTCTGTCCCCCCTTTCTGCACAAACACACACTCTGTCTTCCCTTTCTGCACAAACACACACTCTCCCCCCCTTTATGCACAAACACACACTCTGTCCCCCCTTTCTGCATAAACACACTCTGTCCTCCCTTTCTGCATAAACACATACTCTGTCCTCCCTTTCTGCACAAACACAGATTCTGTCCTCCCTTTCTGCATAAACACACACTCTGTCCTCCCTTTCTGCATAACCACACATCTACTTACCTGTCTTCTCTTCCACCGGCAGTCAGCTCTTCTTACTGCAGCTCCTCACTGACACAGTGAGCATGTGATGATGACATCACGCTCGACAGTCAGTGAGGAGGGAGGAGAGGGGAGGGAGGCGGGAGGGACAGTGTGTAGGAGGGGGAAGGGGTGCTCCGTGTGCAGGAGAAGCAATAGTAAAAAAAGTTCTTACATGCTGCAGGTGTCGCGCCCCTCCAGGTCCCAGCGCCCCAGGCTGCAGCCTGATCAGCCTATTGGTTGATCAGGCCCTGAATTCCAGGTTTAGTGCTACTTGTTATTTTTTAAAACTTGGTTTGATCAAGAAGATTAAACAACTATACTATATAGCACAGGAAATCGCAGAGTAACACATTTGCATTTCTTAATTCTAAAATACATAAAATACATTAACAATTTCATTGTAACGAATGGTGTTTCTTTGACTTCTTACATTTCTGATTTAGTGCATCTTAAAAATGTAACCAATGTTGATTTAAGATATTTTTCAATAATTTGAGCATATATCTAATGCTAACAATTGTGAATTGTATTACAAGTAAACAGATGAAAATTAAATAATATTATTACTGATAGTATCAGTATTACCTATTCTTTATATAGCACCAACACATTATGCAACATCCTACAGTTAAGGTGTCAAACATAGAATGCATATGTTGAAATGGAATTTGATTAATCCCTATTCAGTCATATCTATCTACTGGAAAACACATTTAAAAAGCTAATGTCCTGGCTGATGGTCCTACACAATTTTTAAGTGTAGTATCCATAATGGCCATAAGAGGGCAGGATGAGATCATTAATCCATTATTTCAGCTTTTTATGTATGTGGGTGACAGTTGAATAAATATATCATAATCTTGAATTAGTACTATCTAATGTCTTGTAATTTATAATGGGCTTTGACTCTAGAGTTTTTATTTTTATTTTAGATTTATATTTTAGATTTATTTTGTCTTGTTCTTACCATATATTGGATTATAGCATAGTTTATATTTTACAATACAGAGTTATGAAAACAATAGTGTTATGGTACATTTGCACTGAACACATTTTAATCATTAATTAAACATGTTTTTTATAATAAGTCTGATAGTTGTAAACAACTGTTTATTTCTGTCTTCGTCCTTTAATAATTTGCTTTCCTATACTTTACATTCATATAAATGCTGGCAGCAAACATATTTTTTCATGAAACACTGTAGTTGAGCCCAGTCCACATCAGTAGTTGCCATGGAGGCCCTGGCCTATGTACTGTCTGCCTATCTAGCCCCCTGATGCCCAGCATCCTGCAGAAAATGGGACCCACTGAATCTTGTATTATCAGTGTCAGCTAGTGGAGATCAGTTATCAAATGTCTGATGTGTTATAAGAGTTATAGATAAAAAAAAACCGATCTGAAGTACTAATAAAATGAGGAACTGACATATTGGATAGGTAGTGAACAGCAATAATATTGTGAGCATTATGCTGCCAAAATTATGAAACACTGAATTTGATCAGATTGAGGAATGATACTAAAAAATATCTTGATTTATAAAATCAGATCAGTGGAACCAATTAGTCTGACATTACATATATAATGAACATTCAGAAGGTTATTTATGAAGCATATTGCAAAAACACCTTACATGTGTACCAGTACAGGGCAAGGCACACTCCTACCTTTGTGTCTCCACAGCCTAGGAGCACACCTAAGAGCAAATTTATATCCAA
Source organism: Mixophyes fleayi (assembly GCF_038048845.1). Taxonomy (NCBI): domain Eukaryota; kingdom Metazoa; phylum Chordata; class Amphibia; order Anura; family Limnodynastidae; genus Mixophyes; species Mixophyes fleayi. The sequence goes on along the minus strand of NC_134409.1, from coordinate 54,219,035 downwards.
GCTCTTGCTACCTGGGTTCCTAATGCACTCTGTCCTGTTAAACCACCTTAAATCAATTTTTTCCAATGGCAGGGAATACCTCCAAATACTTCTGGTCACCTCCCTCTTTTAGATCATTTAAATATTATAGACAAATCTGTCAGTGACCTTCATTTATGAAACGCACTAGATGCACAACACAAAAAACCTTTGTTTTGCACTGTTGCACCTAGATAATCCACCAGGACATTTCAAGGTCGTCCACTGTCGGGAAACACTTCTGCAAGCTAGAAATGTGCCTAAGTGCAAGAGGAGGCAAGATAAATGGTGCACTGGGCAAAAGTGTAAGCACCGCATAAAAGTACATTTTACGATGATCACTAGTACCAACACATTAAATAAAATTATTTTTTCATTTGTTTGCTTAAAATTTGGTCTGTCTTTATTACATGTGTCAATTTTGTGTGTGTTGATCTTTTTATTATGTGAAAAGCTTTCAAACAGATGGATCCGCACACAGGTTTCTGCTGAACCACGTTGACGTTTATTTACTTGTCAGGATGGATAAACAGTCTTGGCAGTATCTTCAGCAATCAAATGAAACATTCACAGAAATAAGCAGTCCCATAACCCTAAACTCTGGCTATCACAGTACGGTCCCTAACTGGTCACTGGCCACTTGTTGGCTTCAGTCTCCCGCACACAGTTCTAACCCAGCTTTTTAAGCTTTCTGTCAGGCCTTGCTCTGGTTGACTCCTTAATTAATTAGACCAGGTGCTCCACCTGGTCTCCTGCTGTGTGTGTGTGTGTGTGTGTGTGTGTGTGTGTGTGTGTGTGTGTGTGTGTGTGTAGATTAAACCCTCTATGCACCTTTAGGCTGTGTTTTCCCAGGGACACCACCACTCTTTCCTCTATTAGAAGGTGGCAAAGTGTCCCAATTGGCACAATTACAATAGTTAGAAATACACCTAGTCAATCCAATATATAGGTGCAGATCGTGTCTTATTAAAAAGATAGGATGAGACATGAAGTCTGCCAGCTCAGTGCTAGTACAAAACTGAAGTCCTTCTGTGGAGTGTGACTGGGCATTCACCACTTTGCATGATAATGAATGTAATATCCTTTCTGCACTGCTCCACAAGGTGCATTGATGCCTCAGTACTTTACTAGGATCGCCTTTACTCCACCTAATTCCTCCCTTCTGGGAGCTTCTGCTGCTCTGTAAATGCTGTCATCTTGTTCTATAATCCTAGTTGTGTTTTTAAAATTGAAAACATATTTTTCTCATTAGCTTTGTTTTGAATAACATAGAAGAATTTCTTTATTTTCAAACTACTAGAAAGCCTGCTACATTTGTCTTTCTCCACTCATTGGAAGGCCACTGGCATTAGAGAGTAAATGTCAGCAGACATGAGTATAACAATATAAATTTAACTTAGTAAAAGGTGAGAAAAATAGATACTCTGGTATCGACAAAGTTATTGATGTATTGTTGAACCAGACAGTATTTATTAATGGCGACAGGTCCACTTAAAATATATTTAGAAATACAGCAGGTATGTGCAGCTAAGACTTTCATCTTTTTTACTGTTTTAGATTCGTTGTTAGCTGGCAGATGAGTGCAATGAGGATATTATATGTTCTCGTGATTCATTTAAGAAATGAGACTAAACCAAGCAGCACTTTGGGAAAACATTTAATTTGAATTAAATGTGTGCCTCTAAAGTAGAAGCAAGTTGAACTTTCTAGTGATGTTTTTTTACAGTTGAGCATCCACATTGTATAAAGTATCTGCATTATGCTTGAGTTTGCTATAGAGAGAATTTAAATCATTGATGGGGGAAACATTTCCACATTTCTGGGTACATGGTTATAAAATAATGAGTTTCATTTCAGATACCATAAATAACAACTGTTTGCTTGTGTCTAGAATCAACCTCTAATACTGTATGGAAGACCGAAAGTGGATGGCGAGATCAAGTTCAGTACACTGGACAAACGCACAAAGCAGGACAGGTAAAGAGATCATCCGTATGTCTGTCCAATTCATAAACAACATAACCTAGTAACTATGACATGATTACTTGGTTAAATGGTCAGCTGAAATTAGAAGATTGTGACCTACTGTGACCTTTTGACAATTATAGCTTAATGACTAACGAGTAAGTCCAATAATAGTGACATGTTTACTCAGTGACACTATGTCAATAATATGTTTACTGAGATACAGGGTCAGTCCCCCATGGGAACAGTCACCTATAATGTGTTTGCTGGGTCACAGGGTCACTTCTATTGAGGATCCGGGTGACTTGGTGAAATCAATTTAATTTTCTGAGTATTGAATCCAGATAATGCTGATGTTGAATTTTACACTCTTTTCAAGGTATATATTCCTGTTTGATAAAGCTGTCATTGTGTGCAAAAGAAAAGGGGACAATTATGAAATGAAGGAGGTGATAGATCTTCAAAAATACAAAATAACCAGTAATCCAACTACCGACAAGGAGAACAAAAAGGTAAAAGAGAAAATAATTGAAAAAAAAAAAGTTACTGCAAGAAAAGAACTTGAACAAGTGGAAGAGAGAGTTGGGAAGAAAATGATTTTCTCTTTAAAAAGAGAAGTTTGGATAGACGAAGGAAAAGGCTCCATAACTGAGGGGAACAAAAAGCAGACATGGCATCCAGGCAGTCTGAACTGCCTGACTTGTTATGTGAGCTTCCTCTAGTGGTCAAACTTAGTGACCTCAGATCAGTATTTCTAAACCTGATCCAAAACCGGCAATTGCCATTCATTACAATGAACGCCACTTGCATTTTTCTGTTGGCCGCTGCTTCCTTGATCATTTATCTCATATTCACTTTTTCATTTTGAAATAATACGCAAAGCAGTTGTGCTTTGTGTTATCATTCCCTCTTTAAAGTGGATCTGCCTCATTCCGATGTGGCAGTCATTGTGTAAACTGAATCAATATTTATCCTATTCACTTTGAACTACTAACATCACTGATGCTCACGTGTCAGCAGTATCATGAGTAGTGTGGTTCATTCCACATATCAGCTGCCTTCAGAGTGTATGTGTCCACTTTTAAAGCAGAGGTATCTTTATAAACTGGTGTGATGCGCTATAATCATCTTACCCAAGGACATGACTACCCTAGATGCAGAGGGTGTAAAGGCTATGGGGCCCACAGCTGAAGGGGACCCCGCCTTCCCTGTCAAACCTCCATATGTATTTGTGATTTTTTTTCACCATTGGGAGGTACATGGGGGCCCTTACAAAATTTCAATGTCAAATTACGCCTCTGATTTTACTAGTTAAACGTAGATCTTTTAAAATGTCTATTCCTGTTTTTATGGAAAATGTTGAAATTAATTCCCTTTATACCACTTCAGGTTCACCACATCATCCCCCGTTTTGTATGTTAATTTACAGATATATCTATGCACGCCTGTATTTTTCAATGTTGATATTGTATTATATATGTATTTTCTGCAGTGGTCATATGGATTCTACCTTACACATGTCCAAGGGCAAAATGGTTTTGAATTTTACTGCAAAACCAAAGACTTGATGAAGAAATTGCTGGAACAATTTGCAATGGCTTTGTAAGTTTCTACTTGTGTTGTATGTTTGTAGAGTATGTGCATATATGTATACAAGCTCTTTCTTTGTGCCAAATTATTTGCATTTGAAAACAAATCATCATGTAGAAAATTATTCTTAAATGTGTCAGCAATTATTTTTAAAGATGTATATGTTAAACATTTATTGCAGCACATGTACAGTACAATCATTTAATATAAAAGCATTAAGCTGTACCAATAAACAATTACATACAATAATAATATTACATGAAAAGCAAACACAAAAGCGACTTGAAATTAACATATTTATAACATTTGTTATTATTATTTGGTATCTGCATGAAAAATATTTTACAATTGTAGTTTTTAACCTGTTAATGCACAAAGTATTAGAGAGATTTAATTAATAATAAATAGTCATATATATATATATATATATATATATATATATATATATATATCTATCTAAAAACACTGATATCCTATTCGTTTGCTATTGGTAGTTCCTGTGTGTAATTTCTATCTTGCTTGTTACTTAAATAATGGGTATATATAAGAGTGAAGTCATCTTAGAAATACACATATGATAGTAATTCAAATCCACAAATCATCTAAGTGGGTAATTCCTGTGAACGGTCACTTCACCCAGGATGCATATGTGCCAACATCGCTAATTTCCTGGAACACTACCAGGTTTTAAAGAATTGTCCCATGTAACCGATTACACAGTATAATCCCTCCTATTCTATACATCAAATGCAATTATCAGCATTTTTTCTATTTCATAGGCTTTATGACTTAAGATATCTAAAATCATTACACACATATGACCTACTCAGCAGCAAGGGTCTCTAGAAATGATTTTAAAATATAGGCAATTATGCAGGGTGCTCAAATGCCAATAGACTTCCTATAGAGTCGTTGCGTGAAGAGACCGCTAGATCCATTAGTGTCTATTAACCACAATTTGTTAATTCAGCCTCTCTATGATTTCCATGACAACTTTACTCTCTACTGATCTCTAATGGCGATTTGCATCTAGTGTCAGAGTGAAAATTACGGCATTTACCCATGCCTCCTGGTGAAGGTTAATTCACAGTGTGCCTGCTGATATGTTTAAAGTGAGAGTAGTAATCTATTGAAAACATTGTTTAGTTATTTATAAAATAAGAAAACATTTACTCATATTTAATGGGGATCCCTGTTTACCACTGTAATAGAAGGCTATTTGATAAGGAACGCTCTTGGAACTCAGATTAACTGAACAAAGACAGATATCTAATGAGATAACCAGCGACATCGGGAGCATACCATTGCACTCCTCCTAGGGTGCAAGACGCGCTACATTTTTTTCCAAAGACGCACGTGCAGCTTAGGAAAGGAGTCCTTGCAGTCACACCCTCCCTCCTTGGCTGCATCCACAGCACAGGTTTGTGGCAATGCTGCATGCATAGATAGGCATGAATATTAAGAAAAAAAATAGAAGAATATAACACAGATTGTTAGGCTATTAAACAGATTTGCCATTTAATTGAGTAAGGCTCATTGAAAGTGCACCTCTTGCAATGTTCATTGCAAAAAGCAGATATTAAAAGCTAATTTTCTGCACAATTCACATAAATATCTAAATACCAGGGGGGGCGATTCAATTCCACGCAAGGTGGGACAGTCTGCGGAGACTTATCGGGCTCGAGTCATTAAAGAGATCAAAGCAAACAAAAGGACTTGCATTGTCACATGGTTTGTTCAGGATCAAACTTACTCCTTTTTTTTGTTTGCTCTCGTTAATATCTCAGGCCCATCGCCGCAATGTTTTTACTAAAATCTCTGCTCATTTTTTTCCACGTCCCATAGAGATGCAAGGAGACAATGAGCGGAGATTTGTTACCATATTGGCCAGACATCGAGGTGAATTAAATCTGCCCCTAAGGGTTCTATGTACATAAAAACCTATTGCTCCTTTTTGGTGCAGAGGGGCGCATTATGTAATATTGAGGTATTACATAAATTGTAGCTCTATCCCAGGAACAGAACACAATTGGCCTCATTAACATGCGTGTGTTTCCTCGCTCTACTCCAACTCTCCCTCCAGCCTTGCCCGATAGTCAGCTGCGCAGAATGGAGGAAATATGCCATTTATTACCTCTATATTTATCCTGATGCATAGAGCCCTAAATGTGTAGCAGTATAGTATAAATATATTGGAAGAGCCTCATTAGAGTTATGAGTAAATCCAGCTAAACGGGTCAGTATTGCACCTTGGCAAAACCATGTTGTTCTGCACGGGGGCATATTGAACATGTACTAATAGATTTATTAGTGGAGTGGGGGTCATCCTAGCTCAATTGCAGTATAAAAAAAAATCTGCCCAGTATTAGTATGCAACATGCAAAAGCAGCCAGTATAACCTATGCACCCCTTGCAGTGCATCATGGTTTGTCAAGGTGTAAATTTGCCCAAAAAAGTCATCATACTCTGGTATTTCTAATAAATACATATCATGGTTGCATAACCCCCCCCCTCCCACAAATGTTATCACATAAGAGGGATCTTTTTGATTTTAATGCAAAGTAATAGAAAACTGTTTAACTGCTAACAGCCATTATCAAAATATACCCGGGGCTGTGTAAAAAACTATTAATACACAATGTATATATTGCTTTTTTAAAAATGCACATGTGCAAAATATATTGCTTGATGTTAACCAGAAGGCTTTCAGCTGCTATTTCGTTATTAAGGATCTTCCATTTATTGCACATAATAGAGAGAACAGAGGGTGCAAGAAGCATTGCAGCCTACAAAAGTACAAATAATTGTATTACATTAAAGCAAGAAGCTGAATGTCACAATAAAGAGGAACTAAACTTCTGTGTAATTTTTAAAGAAGAGAAAATTATGCGTTTTCTTGAAGCACTCTAGGATTTATCCTGGCTTTCTAGAGTGCTTCAAAATGCATTATTTTCTGTAAGAATTATGTATAATTACATGTGTATGGGTGCACCTCCCAGAGTACGGAATAATTAGATAGTTTGGGTGGATATAATTATTTAAAGAATTCCGAATATCCAGTCGCACCAAATATTTGATATTTGGTGCAACTGGAACAAACTGCTACCATGAGCATTGAGCTTCTATGTATCAGTCATGAATGTGAAAATGTTATACTGAATTATATATTAGACAGATTGCAGGTTCTCCAGAATGGGACCAAGTCAATCCTGTAAGATAACCATGGAGCATGAATGTGGCACATAAGATTACTGCACACATTCAAAGTACTTACTTTGATAAATTTCAAAGGATTGCTAAAAATTGACCAAGCTAGTTTTGTGATTTACAACTTCATCATTTCCACAGGAATTACGCAAAGGGTGTAAATGATGTTTTATAAAGGATGTATTCATTCCATAATCCCCACAACCTTAACTTGTTTTTTTATCTAATAAAACTATTTCCACTTTGATACACTCTGCATATCCAGTGTAGCAAGAAATGATGTATTCCGGGTATAGCGCTTTACAGTTATGTGCCCCAGACAATTTTAAAGTTAAAACAAGAAAAGACAGTTTGCAGATTAAAGCCACAATCACTTTTCACTGTGTCAAGACCCCCTTCACCATCCTATGCTTTTTTTCCATACTATGCCACCTTTGCCAATGATAAATATACATTATGGCAAAGTACTAGGGGTGGGTGGTAGTTGTAAAGGTTCCATGAGAATTTGTGCACCCTATTAATCACCTGCTGTTCTTTCCTCACTGAATAACTGGATGTGGCTGTGTATGTCTTCACAACCAAACATCACACTGAAGCAAGTTAGTACTGCTCTCTCCTCGGAGAGGGCAGAGTGGGCTCCCCTGTTTCAAGAGGGACATCTGATGGGTGTTTATCAATGTCATATTGTACTCCTTCTAGAATTTTTTTTTTACACTTCAAATATTTTTTATTGAGTTTATAAAGAGACACATAACAGACATGGCAATGGTTACTGGATACAATTTGGGATGTAAAAAAAAAATTGTACAATCAACATTGCCAACTCATAGCCAAAAAACACCAAACACTCCTAGAATTTAAGTGGACAATCAACAGGTTACTATTTTCTCTGCTTGGGGCTCCTGCTGTCCTTCTTCACCTCTGCCGAAAGCGCAGCCAAATTGCCAATAATCCTGGGTTTCTGCTTATCTTTCCAAATAATCAGTCATAGGTGACAGAAAAGAGATAAGATGACTGAACGCATTGTGTAGAGATTGTAGAAGCCACCCTACATCTGAACATTACAGGTGTTGGTAGTGTAGATGAAGAGGTTAAAAATGTATAAACTTTAAGCTAACAACCTCTTTATCTGTCTGCACCTGCACCTGTCTGGTTACATCCTTCCTTTTGTTCTTTATCCTGGTATCGTTCAGCCTGACATTTTCATATTTAGGAAGCATGGAATGAAATTTCACATCTGTTGTGTACGTTGTATAACTCAGTCTGGGCCCCAAAGCTTTTTGGTGGTAGTAAAGTAAGATGTATGGGTTTATTTTATTGGAAAAGAGAAGGAGTGTTATGGGGAACCGGTAGCAAGACTCTGACAGCAGTGATTCAGGTGAGCCCTGCGTTTAGTAAAACATTGTAAAGAGGGGCGGATTCGGCATCTCTGGTTTGGAGAGTTTAAATCACTAGGCAAAAGCACACTGAGAATTTATAGGGTCTAGAGACTTATTTTAGTGATGTTCTGTTTTTGGTGTAGGTTCTTTTTCCAGTGCACATCTGTGTTCCTAAAGTGCATTGCCTGCATACACCACTCAATAAACACTTGAAGCCCTATAACATATATTAAAAAGACGTACATTCAAACATAAATCACATGTGAATGAAGTGTGTGATTGTTCTAAATTGAAACACTTTTATACTCAAAAGAATAAATTGTAGGGGCTACATAATCCGTTTTGTTTTGTGAATGCTGAACTTGCTCTGCTTTATAGAACAGGGGGTTTCATTCTACAGTACTTGATGTCTTTCTTTGAGTCACTCCAACTACATTCCTTCTCTTTTTTTCTTCTTGTAGGTCCAACATTCGGCCGGACAATGCAACTGCAAATAATCATGATTTTCATATGCATACATTTGAAAGTGTTACATCCTGCAAAGTGTGTCAGATGCTGCTCAGGTGACCCATCTAGCCATTCAATAAACTTCATATTCATTTTTATATGCGGTGTATATATTATTGTATGTGGTATAAGACGATATTGCACTTCATTCTGTATATTTGTTTATTTTGTACCAGAATTAGACGTAGCTGGTGTACAGGGCATGATTAATACATAGAAACATTATAGCCCAATTGTGTGATGCAGTCATTTCTACAATAGCCTTGCAGAAGAGTTAAGGCTAGCATGCGATTGAGTGCTAGTAATCTTTGAAATACTAGCACTACAGAGGACGTAGGACAGAGTACTTTTTGTACAGCAGTTTGATTTCTTAGACTTTTCCAGGGAAACTCCTGATATTGCCTATTAAGAGTTTAATGTGATTGGTTGAAGGGACAGCAACAGCTAGGAACATTTTGAAACAATTAAATGTTAATATCTTTTTTAATAATGGTAATTTAGTTGTCACATACTGTCATAATTTGTGGCTCTGCCAGATGTGCTCTCGTTCCGCATATATGTACCTCTCTCTATAGTACCTGACGTGCCTCTACAAACCGGGTTCATACCTGCTGACACCAATAGGCACCATGTTCAAAAGTTCACTCAGTGCACTGTTAGGTCCCCTAACAGATTTGCATATGATATTTAAATGAACTAAAAGGTAGCGATGACCAGACTTACTTAGGACTGTTCTCTGCCTTTCTTAGGCATAACTAGCCCTGTGCTAATAGCACTCTGGCTATTCCCACACCCCTGGATGGTAAGTGTCTTTTAAAAATTAAATTAAAGTGGAAATATATCATTTCTCTGTGGTGCCGTGGTGCTCTGGCATCCAGGGCCCACAGGAACCAGGGAAATATGTTAAAATAAACCCCACACACCATAGTAAAAAAAAAATGACTCTACATAAAGACCACCCAAACACACAACCCTCGCTGACCCTCATTATGTCCTCAACTAAGTGTCGGCATGAAATTTGGCACAGCTGGCATCTTCTTGTTGGATTAAAAAATCCTGATAGGACAATGCATAGCTGGCTCTGCCAAAAGCTCTAAATTAACTGTTAGCTGCAGTAAAGTAATATTCACCATAGAGCGGGCCTGATCCCCTAAGGGGTGGTTGGTACTATGACAGAGGATTCCGCACTGCAGGATTTCCTGCTGTGGTGCCAACTGCCCTGGCTGGCGTAGCCTAGTGCTGGTATCTTCAATATTTTGGGGACCCCAGCTAAATGTATTTATTTTATACCTCAAGATAAGCTTTTACCTTTGATTTTGCATACTACCCAAATTGCGTGCTTTTCATGGATTTATTTTATCCCTATGCTTTTGGCATAAATGACATCTGACGCTACATCAACCCCTGTATGTGAATGGCCGTCTAACAACATGCAGAACGAGGCTGGCATATTTGTGTGATATAAATAACTCCCTTTATTGTGCAAGACAAACTGTTATCCACAGTTCTGTCAACCAGTGGTATCACTCAGGGGATGTGAAAATGCACCACTGGATATCATTATAAGGCAAAAGATTAAAGGGGTTTTCCATTTTATAAGACACATTACCACAGTAAATAGTTATACATACCCGCTCACCCTAGCTAAGGGGTTTTACAGGGGCACCTGTATTTCTCTCATAGCCGTGGAGAAATTTAAACATCAGTCAAGAGATTACAATTTTTGTCTGCTCCTCTTACTGAAACACTCCCCGGCCCAGCTACCTATTAAAGATGGTGAGCTTTATTGAGCTCACCTTTCTGGGGCTCCGGCTAAAGGACGGGAGCATCTTAAGAATATATTTTTCAAGGTGGTAGTGTAACTTTAAAAATCAGTGTGACTAAACAGCTTCCCTTTCCAATAATATTACTAAGCAGAGCAATAGCATTTAGCAGATTCCTGTCACTTTACATATCACTATATGGACTAAAGTATTCAGATGCTTGACCATTACACCAACAGGGACTGTAATGACATTGTATTCAAGTACATATACTTTAATATAAAGTTGGTCTCCCTTTTACAGTGGTAAAAGCTTCCACTCTTCTTGGAAGGCTTTCCACAAGATGGTGGAGTGTTTCTGTGGGAATTTGTGCCCAATTATTCTGTAGAGCATTTATGAGGTCAGGCACTGATGTTGGACGAGAAGGCCTGGCTCGTAATCTTCATTCCAGTTCATCCCAAAGGTGTTCGATGGGGTTGAGGTCAGGGCTCTGTGCGGGCGAGTCCAGTTCTTCAACACCAAACTCATCAAACCATGTCATTGTAGTCCTTGCTCTGTGCACTTGGGAACAGTCATGTTGGAATAAAATAGGGCCTTCCCCTAACTGTTGTCAATAAGTTGGAAGCATAGCATTGTCCAAAATGGCTTGGTATGCTGAAGCATTAAGATTGCCCTTCACTGGAGATAAGGGTCTAGTCCAAACCCTGAAAAACAGCACCATACCATTATCTCTCCTCCACCAAACTTCACAGTTGGCATAATGCAGCCAGGCAGGTAACGTTCACCTGGCATCCACTAAACCCAGACTCGCCCATCTGACTGCCAAACAGAGAAGTGTGATTTGTTACTCCAAAGAACATGTTTCCAATGCTCCACAGTCCAGTGTTGGTGTGCTTTACACTACTCCATCCGAGACTGCATGGCTAGGTGTTGATTTTATACACCTCTGGCAACGGGTCTGATTGAAACACCTCAATAAAATAATTAACAGGTGTGGCCAAATACTTTTATCCATATAATGCAGCTTGGACTTCTGCTGTTCACCCCTGGCACTGCTTGGCTCCCGCTGTAGCAGAACAGAAGAGACAAAGGACAGACCGAAAGAAGGAGTTGGGTAGAGGGAAGGGCGCTCTTTGTGACAGAGTGGTTGCACCGGTGCACTTACTTTTGAGGAGCAGTGCAAAAATAATATTTAATTTTATTGAGCATGATTTTTGAAACGAGACAACCAGGTGGAGGGTACATTGTTAGGGGTACTCCTTGCTGTGCAGAGAATTGAATGGCTATTTTCACTCTGCAAAAGCATTATAATTTTCCACCATCTCAGTGGTGGCGATCTTTAGGTCTTGTACTATACTTTTAATGGGACCTATTTTGTGCCTCCACGTTCTAAATTGGCTGAGAAAAAAGCTTTACACTCACACAAAAGAGCGGCACATGTAAGAAAATGTCCCGATCTCCCCTTATTCTCATAATTAATTTAAACCACAAATGATGCTCAACTGACCAGTACCTTGATGTGCACTGGTGGACCAAAATAAAGGTATTTAATTACTGCATCGAGACCACTTCTTAAAGGAGGTCGATTGTTGAAGATTTTAAAGTACATTCATATCCAAGGATGTTAAATATTGCTTCATAGTGGTAATTTACATTTTAATAATAACATTTGTTTAAATTGGAAGCCTGTTAACCTTGTTAAATTTCTTTTGCAGAGGAATATTCTTCCAGGGATATTATTGCCCCAAATGTGGGACGGGGGCTCACAAAGAGTGCCTGGGCAGAGTGGAGACCTGCGGACGGAGAGGTATGAGATATTGAACGTAATTGCAGTGTTTTAATGAGATCGTAAAACAGTGCAGGAATAATTAAGGTTTATTCCAAGTGTGATGTGTTTTTATTGGAGCACATATACTCTTAAAACTGCCATTTATATGCACAATTACAGTAGCATGTGAGATTCATGAGGACTGTGACCCTCCTTAATTATCATAAGAGTATCTAGGGAGACGGCCAGGAATCGCTGCTGAGATTAACCCCTTATCTGCCACCTGACTGTAATCAATGTATGCCCAATGCTTATGGAATGTGCAAGGATAGTGTCATTTGTCAGCTTTATTTTTAATACGTTTTAATGACTACAATGTTTCATGTAATGGTATTAGTATATTTTATATTCATGAAGATATTGCATTGCTATTTTGTAATTTCAAAAATGTTGTCTTACAGAATTATAGATTTATGATGAGCAATTGGATGTGATTGGTTGTATTAGATTTTTAAGATTGTAGAATAATATGCACTGTTTAATAATGTATACAACCTAGGAACATTTACTAAACATAGCATATAAGCAATACATTTGCTGTCATTGTGAGAGAATGACAGCTTTGCGGCTATTCGCAGACTAATGGAGTACAAAACATATACAGTACAAATTTAAATTATGGCAGTTGCATACTAATAGACTTGTGCTGCTCTACATAAATGACCCTTTCACAGTATTTATGTGTACATTATTTATAAATAGTCTACGCTAGTGATATTAATGGGGCTTTGTGTTACACTGCACAATTCTTTGACATTTTTTTGCCTGTTTTTTTTTGCTCTCTATTGTTTTCATAATTCACAATACTGCTTGTTTGGGGGTGATCAAAATTCTGTTGGGATTGATTGGATTTTGGTAAAGCTGGCTGGAAATTATGATGAAATGATCGTCATATTGGAGTATATATACAGTATGTTCACTGGATAAGCATAAAACATGGAGCATTTTGCGATCTGGGGGTAAATGTTTTAAGCTGAGAGTTTTCCGACGGGTTTGAAAAGTGGAGATGTTACTTATAGCAACCAATCAGATTCTAGCTGTCATTTTGTAGAATGTATTTAATAAATGACAGCTAGAATCTGATTGGTTTTTCAAACCCGCCGGAAAACTCTCAGCTTGATACATTTACCCCCTGGTCATTGTTGAAGTACTAGATCTTCATCATCTGCAGAGCAGCCACTTACCAAGTTGTCCAGTGATCTAGATGTATTCACCGGATTGTTGCTAGTTCTTATTATAGAACACAGCTGTAAATCTACAGTTCTAATGTGTTACTTAGACAGCATTCACACTACAGACATTCACCAGCACTTTATGCCCTGTCATATTCTTCACTTCTAGTTTATCACAGCTTTGCAGTACAGACACTGTAGAAAACAAACCCATCAGAGCGTATGACTGACAAGAGGAGAGAGCAGCAGGTACAGACATAGGGCCGCCCCCCTTATCCTGTTACAGGGATGTGTACACCCAGAGCAGGGACACTTTGTTCACAATTTGTAGTTCTTGTGCTTTCCTATCTTTCCACTTGTAATGCCGATTTCCAATTTTCTTCCAGACACCGGTACGCTGAAGCCTTGGGTAGGTTAGTTTTTATTTCTATATTACATTACCTCTATGAAAATCCGACTGCCATATGTTGCTAAAAAAAGAGCAGTGTTTATGTATATTTTCATAATAGACATATGTGTTCATATTGCTGCTATATTCAAACTGTGAAAGAGTAGGTTGATAAGAAAAAGTGATTAGTGATGCACTTTTTCCTTTGTTTTTAGTTTTTTACTGAAAACACTTGTGAAAGTCAGTTGGGTATATTCATTTAACTCTTTACAGCATGTGATTACTGCGCCAGTAAAATAAAGCATCAGTTGTTAAGAAAACAAAGTAATGTTTTGAGAGATTGTATAATTCCTCATGTAACTGCCTTATTTATGAACGATTGTGTCATTTAATTTATTATTAATGTAGCCATTTATTTGATGATTGTTTTGATTGAGGCAGGTACAATTAATAGTAGACAGTTTTAATCCTTTGCTTCCTATTTATACCTATCCGATGCACCACCACTTACCAGCAGGTGTATTCTCTACACAAAAGTTTATTAAAATATATTATTTCCATTCTATGCTACTCTTGTGAAATGTCTCTGTCTCTATAAACTGGTGTTATAAAGTGAGCACTGTAATTTGAAAGTGTTCTTTCTGAGGAGAATAGAGCTTTGGGTTTGTTCTGTTCTAAAGATAAAAATGTTCTCCAGTTTCATCAGTGGGTGGTATTACCCACTTGATGGCGGTTTAATGCCATAGAAAACAATCTTGCATCTTGTAGGGCAGCAGTGGTGGCAAAAGGGGGATGGGTGGAAAGTACCCGGACCCGGGATAGTTGCAAAGTACCTGGTTCTTTGAGGGTCTGCAGCAGATTATGTGTTACTGCCCAGGGCATTTATATATTATTACTCTGGAAGTAATAGAATACTATACTGGTGCAAGTGCCCAAGGCAGGAAATGGATTGCATGCACAGTAAGCCGCTCATTCTGCCTTTGTTCATAGCAGGACTGAGTAAATAGGGGATGGCTAACGCCAAGGACCAGTGGCGGAGTTTCCTATTTGTCCACACAGTCAGATCCCCCCAGTGGGTGGAAAGGTTACACCCCCATGGGGGCCCCGAGAAGCAGTGGCAGTCTCATTCCATAGGAGCAGCCTCACATATTGCAAAAACTATCATTAGATGGGAATAGTCATATCAAATTAAAAGATAGTCTTATTTGTGGGCAGTGTTACCTATATTTTGAAGTTGAGCCTTATATAGTAGAGACCAGCTTAATTACATGGAAAACATGGGATATACATTGGAGGGCAGCATTTACTCATAAGAAGATATTCACAAATGTGGGAGGTTTGGATCCAATAGATTATTCATTTTTTTTAAGATTAATTATTTTATATTTGGAAGTCTTTAAACTGTTTTTGGATACAGTCATGCAGTAAATATAACATGTAAAATGTAGAGCACATACAGTACACATGTCATGGCAACCAGTGTACATCAGTGGTGAAATTTCCAGCTGCTGAGGTCATTCACACCTGCAGCTATTTGCCTGTCTCTGTTCCAAAATTTCATCACCAACCTAGTCCCCCGTTCCTGGTAAGCATGACATAGAACTGGTCAGAATAATTTTAGAATCATGTAATGAGAGACAAGTCTCCACCTCAAGGCATTCTATACACAACTCATACCTGTGACATCCCTGCTATTAATATGTAGAAAGACATCCTTGGGCTACTAAGCCAAGGGCAACAGACTCTCTTCTAGAATTATGTATAAGCACATAATGTAACATAAACAGTACTGTACAGAACAACATGTCAACAATGAACATGTGTAATATTAGTATAACATTTCTCTACAGTTAGTTTGTAAGCTAACAAGTTTTTTTAAAAGGTCCATTATTATACCTCTAATGCAAAGTCATTGATGAAAAATATACCTTACTGTAGACTGAGCCCTTCCCAAGCCCTGAGAAGTGTTAGAGACTCTCTCTCTGTCTGGGACAAGATGTTGATTCTCCTGCCAGATTTTCATCTCCCCTCCTCTAGCCTTTCTACAATTGCACTGTTCCAACTGATTCCAGATCTGCGCCTTGGCTTTTGGGACAGGCAGGGGGCTAGCCGGGTGCGAGACCTAATGGAGGGAGGTTCACTTCTCTCTTTTTCCCAAATTCAAGAGAGATATGATGTCCCAGTCCGTGACTTTTACAAGTACCTCCAAATTAGACACTGGGTGCATTCTCATCCCTCATTCCCTCCGGTCTTAAAACCGGCTCCCCCTGGTATTATGTTGTCTCTCTCTCCCACTTCTCATGCGGGAGGCATCTCGGTCTGGTACCGACTCTTGATGGTTCCTGTGGACAGCAGAGATCTCTCAGTGCAGGGGATTTGGGAGAAAGAACTAAATTTAGGTATTTCACCAGAGGCCTGGACGAAAATCTATCAGAATATATACAAAATGTCAAAAGTGTATTAACCATTCAGAAATGCTTATTAAACTGATTCACAGGGTGTATCTCACGCCAGACAAACTGCATAAAATCTGGCCGTCAGAAACTAAGTACTGTTGGAGAAATTGTGGGGAAACTGGTACGCTTATACACGTTTTTTGGAGCTGCCCTAAGCTACAACCTCTTTGGGTTGAAATTTTCCAGCTAATCACCCAGGTCACTAAGGATGATTTATCCCCATGTCCGGCTATGGCACTTTTACACCTATATCCCCCTCATCTTCAGCGTTATAATCACTATGTGGCTGGGCACATACTCATATCAGCCAGAGCCGCAATAGCTCAAAGCTGGAAATCCCCCTTGGTTCCATCTCTTACCAAAATCAGCAGCAAAGTACAACACAGCTATGAGATGGAAACCATAGGCTTTAACTTTTCCTCATGAGCTTCCTCGCCCCTGGTTAAATGGTTCATATGGTACGAATTCTTTTCAAAGTATAGACCTGTGTCTGCCACCTAAATCTTCCATGCTGTATACCCCTCTGGAGGGTAGCTGTCCCGTTCTCAAAATGTGCCTTTATGGTTGATTGGGGTCAATATGGCCAGTCTCCGACTCCTGCCCCCCCTGTCTGTTTCCCTCCTCCTCCCCCTTGAAGTCTTTGTCTTATGTGTATTTGAATGTTTCCTGTGTTATTGTTTTTTGATTGTTTATGGGCAGCTCTGTTTGATTTATTGGATCTACATCATGCACTGTACTCTGGTAACTGCTATGTTTGTTACATATTCTTTTACTAAAAACTTAATAAAAACCTTTTGAGGAAAAATATACTCATGACAGAGTGCAAAATGCTAGTTGTTCTGTTTCACTCAAAATAATGTTGCCTAATAAACTAATTGTGCTGGAATTTATTGGAATATCCCCTGATATTTGAAATTGGATATATATACCTGAAATGTGCCAGTTGAAAGCCAAGAATCACAATCTCACTGCTATTTGAGAGATGTCAGGTTGTAATAACTGATTTTTCTTAAAAGCATCTGTAACTATGGAGACAAACCATTAAATTAATTAATCGTTCCCATGCTTACAGATCCTGCTAAGATAGGGGACTTATTCACAACCTATATGTCATATGACAGCAACAGTGTGTTTATCTGCTCTGAACAGGCAATTTCAGAATTTTTATGGTTTCTATGGAAGTATATGTCACATGTTACCACAAGGCACCCACTAAGAGGAATTGTTCAGCCTAGTCGCCATTGGTTATGGATGACTTCATTATGTGTTCCAGGTTGTCTTCCATGCTCCCTACTGCATCATTCACCTAGGGGTAAATATATCAAGCTGTGAGTTTCCGGCGGTTTTGAAAAGTGGAGTTGTTGCCTATAGCAACCAATCAGATTCTAGCTATTATTTTGTAGAATGTACTAAATAAATGATAACTAGATCTGATTGGTTGCTATAGGCAGCATCTGCACTTCTCAAACCCTCCGGAAACTCGCAGCTTGATAAATGTACCCCTTAGTGTTACAGAATTAAAAAATCTACTGTGAGTGGCCTGTTACATGGGGCTGAAATTCTGTGATGATGGGTGAACGGAGGGAAGTAATAGGAAGGGAGTATATACAGCCCAAAATCCGCAATTAAGTTGTCTGTTTCCAGCGAAAACCACCACCCATAATGCTTCTCAATAGTTGGTAATTCAGAGGATACAAGTGGTAAATCTTTTTACAGAAGCAGGAAGTACCCCATTCTGAAACCTATGTGAAGATAATAGTTTGGACGGAGTGGACATGTGATAAAAATATGCACAAATTTGTAATAACACAAAATCCAGAATATCCCGTTAGAAGAAGCGAAAAGAGAAATCTTTAAAAAAAATTGTTCTAAAATGACAAAAACAAGATACTGCTGATTATATCAGAGAAATCCAAAAGTGTATTTGATGAATTAAAAAATATGTCTCCTCACAACAATGTTTTAACTGCAAGCCTCCCTCATCCAGACTAATATATCCTTTGTAATTCTGGATAAATGCACCCCCACCAGTACCTGCACTTATGCATACAATCCTGGAAAAATTTGAAGAGGGACTCACTCAGGTTACAAGTTTAAGCTGAATGAACAGCTACAAACTACCAACTTCAGTCGACTCTCTGGCTCTGTGACCAATTAAGTTAAAATATCTTGAGGATATTCTACCTCGAAAATATATCAACTACTGGAAGAAAGTACCTTCTAAACTGGAGCTTTCAATATTCTAAGTAGACATTTCCTCTAGCTATTGTGGAAAGCCTTTTTATGGACAGAGGATATTTGATGTCAATGGAAATGTATAGGTTTATAAACATTTTTCTATTTTTGCAGAAAGATGGCTTCCAGAAGACAATCGGAAACAGTGATCCAGGTTTGTTCTAAGATATAGCCTCTTTATGAATAGACATAAGATTTCTAATAACTAAGTACCACTGCCTTCCCTTGTAATGCCTGAAGATTTACCTTATTTCCCAAAAAACACCTAAGCCAACACAATACTTATGGTTTCATGTCCTGCAGTGTTTCACCCTGAAGAAAACTTGTCACTTTTTATAAAGATCTAATTTTCCATATAATGACAACATAGAAAAAAGAGCGTACAGCATGCAAGTGTACTGACTCGGCTTGAGACAGCCAACATATGCTGGCTCCTGGACAGGTTTCACCAAAGTGTTTCTCTGCCTTGCAAGGAGAGTTATGACATATTAAGGGAGCAGCAGCAAGCCTACCATTGCATACTGTCTCACTCTTAAGATGGGTGCATGTAAAATTAGTTTATCTACAAAGTAACAAAGTTCTCCATATAGAATAATTCTGGCCACCATGTATCAGTGGACCACACAATCCCTGTCTATCTGGCACACTCCTGCCATTCCAGTCATTTGTCAGATAGGGAGCATGTTTTCCACTTACAATATACTGCTTGTGGGAGACTGCAGGAGTAAGGGGAGGATGGTAGTGGATCCACCAGGTAAGTTTTGGGGACTGGGGTTTACATAAGGATTTCAGTTTTGGGTGAAATTGCCATTTAATATTATTTTAACCCTAAGTGACAACAATCTAAATGTGATACCCTTTTTTTTTTTGCTAACTAAACAGATTTAGTTTTCAAGCTTTCAAGGCTACAGTTATCAATCAGTAGATGAATTGTGTAAAGTCCAAAATATACCTTTCTTGATCATCCTATTTCTCCCTCCCTTATTATGATTTCCCCTTCACTGCTTCTCTCCTCTCTAGTCTGCACTCATGAACTGTTCTGTCTCTTGAACCCACCATACTCTCCAACCTACATAAACAGAAATAAACTGCACACCCACAAATCCTCCTTGCATGTCCACTACCTCACCCTGCTCCTTCTCATGGCTGCTGGTGACATCTCACCTAATCCTGCGCCCTGTACAATCCCCACTCTCTACTAACGCTCCTCGCTCCACCCCAAACCTTTCCATCCACCCTGTACTTGCAACCCCGCCAACCTTATCCACATATATCCACTGCGCTCTCTCCCCTTCTCCTGTGCACTATATAATGCCAGATCTGTTTGTAGCAAATTTGAATCCATTCATGATCTATTAATTTCTAAATCCCTCAATCTCCTTGCCATTACAGAAACTTGGCTCACCTCCTCTGACACTACATCCCCTGTAGTTCTCTTCTACAGGCACTCTCCCTCAGCAATACTCCCAGACCCGGAAAAAAACAGAGAAGGTGTTGGAGTAGGCATTCTACATTCTCCAAGTTGCACCTTCCAAGTCATATCCCCTGAACTCTTCCTTCTTTATCTTCCTTTGAAGTCCACACTATCCGTCTCTTTTATCCTCTCCACCTTCGTGTTGCTGTCATTTATCACCTGCCGGGGTCAGTTTCCCAATTCCTTGACAACTTTGTGGCCTAGCTCACTTATTTGCTATCCTTAGACCTGCCTACTCTCATACTATGCCATTTCAACATTCCCATTGATAATCCCACTGTTTTTTCTGCCGCTGAACTTCTTTTACTTACTTCTTTCATCCTTTGGTCTCTCGCAATGGACCTCACCTCCCACCTGCTGTGATGGGCACTCCCTTGACCTTGTCTTCTCCAGCTACTGCTCCATCTCTAGTTTCACCAATTTAGCCTTCCCACTCTTCAACCACATCCTTCTTTCTTCAACCTCACCTTATCTCATGCCCTCCCCCCTATACCCAAAGTCACCCATATTCAATGATACCTAAGTACTCTTAACACAATAAACTTCTCATTTTCACTAAAATAAATATTTTCTCCTATGACTACATTGTCCTGCCCTAATCAGGCTCCATATTGCAGCCCTAGATGCTAATGCAGCTCCAGCTACCACATAGAGTCTCCGACAATCCAAACCCCAACCATGGCATACCATACACACCTGCTACCTGTAATAGTGTTCTTACACCGCAGAGCGACCACTAGAGAAAATCTTGTTCCTATCCCGATTTCCTTTACTATAAAGTCATCCTTTCATCTTAAAGCACTGCCTTTTTAATTGCCAAACAAACATTCTTCAATTCTCTAACATCCACCCAGTCTTCTTACCCGCATTGTCTCTTTGCTATGTCCGACTTTCTTCTTTGTCCACCTGCACCTTCTTCCCCTTCCTCCCTCACAACCCATGATTTTGCCACCTACTACAGACAAAACCGACACCATTTGACAAGATATTTCCTCATGCCAAATTCCACACATTCGTCCCACTCTACCCACTTTCACCTACACTCCCCAAACCACCCTTAATTCCGTCTCTGCACTCAGCATCTCATCATCTCACCCTACAACCTGTCCCTTTGACCCTATTCCCTCCCAACTTCTCCGCTCCTTCTCCTCTACTACATGCCCACCTCTATCTCACTGCTTCAACCTGTCTCTCTCCATTGGCAAGTTTCCTTCCTCCTTTAAACATTCGCTCATCTCACCGATTCTAAAGAAATAATCTCTCGATCCAGCCTCTCTCTCCAAATACTAACCTATTTCTCTTCTCCTCTTTGCCTCCAAACTACTCAAGCAATTTTAAGCAAATGCCTGTCTCACTTTCTCTCCTCTCACTCCATTCTCAACTCTCTGCAATTCGGCTTCCGTCCCAACATTCCACTGAAACTGTTCTCACAGAAATGAACAATGATCTACTTTCTGCAAAGTCTAAAGGTCATTTCTCCATACTCATTCTCCTGGACCTCTCTGCTACTTTTCATACTTCCTTCGTGACACAAATCTATCTTGGTTCACTTCTTACCTATTAGTGTTTCTACCTCTAGCACATTCTCCCCTCCACTCCCACTATCTGTTGGGGTCCCACAAGGCTCTGATCTTGGCTCTTTACTTTTTGCATTGTACACCTCTTCCCTTGGGCCACTATTTCGCTCCTTTGGCCTCCAGTACCACCTCTACGCTGATGACGCCCAAATCTATATCTCTTCCCATGACCTCTTCCCTTCTGTACTATCTCGTGTAACTAACTGTTTTTCTGCTTTCTCCATATGGATGTCCCAATACTACCTAAAGCTCAACATGTCCCAAACGGGACCTATCTTCTATCCTGCTAGAGTCACTACCTCTCTTCAAATCTCCCTCACTGTCAATAACACCACAATTTCCTCAGTCTACCAGCAGGTTGCCTTGGTGTCACACTTTATTTCTCACATCCACACTCTCTCCAAGTCCTGTCGACTCCACCTTAAAAACATTGCCAAGATATGCCCTTTTCTTATTCAACATGCTACCAAAACTCTGATCCATTATCTCGTCTTGTCCTGTATTTACTAATGTAATCTCCTGCTATCTGGTATTACCAACATCTATATATCCACACTTCAATCCATCCTAAATGCTGCTGCAAGACTGATCTTCCTCTCCCACCTCTCCACATCTGCTGTACCACTTTGCAAATTCCTACACTGGCTTCCTGTGTCTTCCGGAATCCAATTCAAATTACTCACCCTTACCTGCAAAGCCCTCAACAATACTACCCCTGCATACATCTCAAATCTCATATCAAAATACTCTTCCTTCAACCCACTTAGATCTACCTCTGACCTGTGTCTTGTGTCTTCTCTGGTAACCACCTCTCGCTCTTGCCTACAAGACTTCTCCCATGCTGCTCCCCTCACCCAAACAAGCTTTCCCACAGCCTTCAAATCTTTAGATGCTCTCTGAAAGAGCTTACCCTATCTAATATACCATCTATTACACTTACTAATGCACCCTCACAACTGTCCCAATCTCCACTCTAAGCCACATTTGCTCCTCTTGTTTCAGCTATGCCCTCTTCCTCTCAGAATGTAAGCTCTCTAATGAACAGGGTCATCCACTCCCTTTGACTTCATGTCTGCATTTATTTTGTGTACATTACATGTCCCTGTTTTATGTATGTTCTGTACTGTACAGAGCCACGGAGCGCTGTGGCGGCTTATAAATCTACGATAATATTATTATTATTATTATTATTATTATCTGCTGTGAATAGAAATGCTATGGTATATATCATGTTTTGTAATTATTATTTGCTATGTATAGTTATAAGCTATGCTATATTCTATGGATTTTGATTATTATCTGCTGTAGATAATTATGCTATCCTGAATGCTCTGTGAAACCACATATTATGCTATAAGCTATATATTGTGGCCAGGGAGAAATATCTGATGTAGATATTTATATGTTATTCTCTTCGCTTTACTCAATGGCTAGGGATAAATAACCGCTATAGATAGATAGATAAATGTTATGCTATACTAGGGTTTGGATAATTATCCACAATATATAAGGAATTGTATGTGATAATCTTTGCCTTTTCAGTATGGCCACTTCTATTTTTAAACTTCATACATGTTTGAAGCAAAGTATTATGGAGATAATCAGGCTCACAGATTAGTCACAGAGCATTGGCATCCAAGTTTGTGCTTAATTTTTTTTCGCTCAGGATTGTGTCTACTGGGTTCATAATGTTACTACAGCCAGATATAAGAATGCACTGCTTTATACCTAATGTTGATTAGGTTTGACAATTGTATCATTTGTGCATCCGGAGCAAATATGTGTCTCCATCACCAGCTAGAAAACTGAACCTGTCTGGTATAGGTGCTGAAATTAATTATGGTAAGAAATGATTTCCAAACATACGTATAACCCAAACTAAGACAACCTGATGCTTACTGCTTAACTGGCGTGTGATGCACACACTTACACGGGAACATCCCCGTTTGACCTCTTGAAGAGCAAGAAACTGCAAGATACATGCAGCTTAATACTGTCACAAGTTCTACATTTTACACAAGCCTCATATTTACACAGCACATAAATACTTTTATCCATCTTTAAATTACCCCCTATAGCAAATCATGGTTTTTACCACCTATCCAAGTGGCATTTTTTTTTAAGACAAACCCAAACTAATATAATCATGGACAATGATGATGTGTCTAAGAGAAAAACAATGAAAACTAAATATATAAACATGTGTAAATATGTATATATGCTCTATTTTAGGGGTAAGTTACTCTCGTTTTGCATCCAACTCTGCATCAGCCCCTGTATGTTTTGGCTGTTACCCCAATCCATGTTATCATACCTTCTGAGCATGTACCTGGATTAACTCCAGTTTTTCTCTAAATAGAGGAATAGCAATCAAAATAGTTATCTGTAAATCAGTAATTACATTCAAATATACAAGTTGAATATTAACCTTGGATCATTGTGTACATATAAGGGAATCTTTAAATTTACATACATAACTACCACACATCTGACCACTTCCTTTGTTTCCACTTTAATAGAACTTAATTTACATTCTTGCCACATAAAGCAACTAACACATTTTTTTTATCATTGTGGTGAAGTTTGAATGTCACATACTTGAAACAATTGATTACGACCAACAGGAAGTTGCTAGTTTTATATCTGTTTACATTGGCAGTTAGCCATTGTTTGTTTATAGTCATATCTTGCTATGTGAAGGCATTTTAGCATTGTAAAGAATTCTGAGTATCTTCTCGCTATGTCACCTTGTTATCAGACTTTTCCATAAATTTATTTTGCTTAGTGGTTGTGTGGAAAGAGAGTTAACCAGGATAAACTGTAGCAATTGTCATGTGTCATCACTTTATCCATAGTAGCATATCAGTGTAGGGAGGGATTTTAGGTTTGCAAAATTATGACAGTTAGAGGCATAAACTGAAATTCATTTTAAAATATTAGAGAATGGTTGTTCTCCAAAGTAAAAAGAAAACATAAAAGAAAAATTGAGTAACGTTTTAATCTTCATGTATTCCTTTAGTAAAGGCTGAACACAATTCATTCTCAGGGTGCCGGTTAAGAATATGCGAGTAGGAGAGACAAAGATGGTAATAGGCGCAGGCGCGACGGGGCTCCCTCCTTCATCTTCAAGCCTTCACTCTCAGCAGTGCTAGTTCACATCTCTTTTCCACTATACGGTTCTGATTTTAATGAAAATTAAATGAGTGACAAAGATTGCAATGACACATTTAAAAAGCCAAGTGAAGCTAAGTTTTGAAAATTGGCGAACTTAAACATTGGTGGGGAGTGAAGGAAGCTAATTAGTAGGGCACTACAAGCTTATTAGGCTAGGGAGGGTTGAACCCTTAATCAGGATCTGGGGAGGAGTAAAGTGGTCTAGCTCTGTCTATGGGTTGATTTAGCCTGAGGCAGAGGTATCAATTTACTGCCTGCTCCAGTTCAGAGTTGAGCCCTGTTGATTAAAGTTATCATCATGTGTCTCCTGTACCCCAATATGTGTCCAGCTCATTGCGTAATAAAGTTAGACTGGCAATTGGTATTTATAGTGCAAGTAGGCCAGTTTTGCTTTCAGCCTTTGTACAAAAACTGTGTATTGTTACCATTCTATACGCTGATGCTCTTTTCAAGGAGTGACTCATTAAAGCTTTGGGGCTTCACCTCTGAGGGGGTAGAAGTATCTGGGCCTTATGTGAAGCACGCCAGGATTCATACACTGTGGTGGGCTTAGCCATTCTAGTACCTGAGACAGACATTGAAATTACTTATTTCGCAAACCTTACACAAAGTTGCAGAACTACGGCAACTACAGGGGGTGTGACCCCTTCGGAGGTAGGTGAGGGAGGGTCGGCAATGCCGGAGAGAGCAGAGTTGCGGCCCCTTCTAAGCCTTAATTGGCACATGCACAGTGAAGACCAACTGTGGGCCTGGGATTTTATAGAGGCCTTGCGAGGCCCTCCCCCAAATTTTGCTATGGAACCTGGCAATGCAGAGTTCTGCCCCTGATTATGCAAGCTACAAATACAGTATATTATTATCCATGTAGTTTATGTTATAACATACACATATTGCTTCTGTACTTTAATTATTATATGATCTATATTGATGAGGTAGAAGCCAGCTGTTACAAATGGACCTTCATCTGGTCTGTCTAAAAATGATTGAAAAAGCCTCAAAATGATAATTCACATTCTCTATTTATCCAAAATTGCCACCACCAAGATTTGGTTTCAAAGATCAAGATTTGAGGAAGTCTTAATTACTCCTCTTAACTCAACATACCATCACAACTTATACCCCACTACAATTCATCTTAATATAACCATAATTTTCGTTAGTTTCCTTATGTTTCAGTTATGTAGCATTTAATAGGCAAGTTTTCTAGCATGTGAATTTGTTAAGACACAAAGCAGCAGATTTAATTAGCCTTAATATCCAGCTGTGCACCTTGCTAGGTATAGCGGTACAGAAATCAACGCTCATTTTCCCTTGTATCCCACAGAGATGCAAGGGAAAATGAGTGGAGATTTTAGTAAAAACACAGAAACAATATGTCTGCGCAGACTTTTCTGGAGACACATTGCATCACCTCGCATCAAATTGAATCTAACCCAAAGGCAGAACATTAAGATATTACATTTGATCGGACAAAGAGTCTCAATGTTTAAGATATAAAAAAGTAGGATAACAAAATTACACAAAGTAATACACGATTATACAAATTAGTTTCTTTAAAATAAAATAGAGAAAAGGATAAAAGATAAAAACATAAAAGAATTAGACAATTTCCTATCTGTTGTGAGAGGATGCAGAAACATGGACCAGTTCCCCAATACAGATTGGTCTCCCGGAATAATAAATGTTGGTATTTTATGGCTTTTTAAACATGGTCAGCAGTTCCCCTCTCCTCAAAAAGGCACTGTATATGCTAATATGGGAGAAATTCACACCTGAGTTTGAGTCATAATGTATTCAGGAATAGCCAGAAATACATGCCTAATTTTCATGCAAATAGCAGAATATAAATTCTCCTATGTGTAGACATGAAATATCATTATAAAATATTAATTGTTTGGAATAATAATCCCTTTAATTGTTTGCGTGCCAAGTAGACCTTTCTGTTTGACATCAGCTGTAGTTCATTTTTCTGGTTATGAATATGTACAAATACTTTCTCAAATATGAATAATAAAAGAAATTATTTTGATGTAGACATTTCTTATTTGAAAATATAGATCTGACCATGTACTCTGAATTCATTATGGTTGATCATAAATTTTTATCTGACATGGTCATATATGTCAGCAAAGCTTGTTAACCCCTTTGTTACTTGCCCACAATGAATTACACACACTCCATTGTTATATTCCTAACCCTGATTTATCTGCATTGAGAAACTTCACGGGTAATTCTCAGGGAGTGAATATTTATATCTTGCTATATTATTTTGGTTATTCCTGAGTGTATATATATATATATATATATATATATATATATATATATATATATATATATATATATAAATAAAACTCATGACACCAGCAATTTAGATTTGCAGAAAAATATATGTTCCATATTAATTCCATTATTTTTTGCTCCCAAAACCCGATTCTTGTTGCAGGCTGCCTTATTATAGTCCCATCCCTGTCTATTCTTGAGTATAGCATCAGTCCTTACTAGCCAAGAGCCCTGTGTGTATTGCCCTCTAAATCCAAGACTCAGCTGTTGCCGGATGGGCGTCGTGTCCCAGTCTGGTTACTCCTTTGGTGTGTCCAACAAGGAGAATAACTTTCTGCTCCTTAAAGTTGCTTTGGTCTTATTATTTCTAGTATGCTTCAAGTTCAATCCATAGTTTGTTTCTTAACAGCAATATAAATAAATAGATCAGTTCGGCAACCAGACTTTTTGGAGAGATACATTTAGTAATGACTAATATATCAGTTATGGGATTAAAAGCAAATGTGTATTCATGAGGTTTTTATGGATATGCTTATAACACAACATATTACACTCTGACCTTCCTTAACTGAAAAATCCTTCAGTTGTTAATTATTAGCTGGACTAGGGCCCGTGTTCTTTCCAATCACGTATGTACCAAGGTAAATTACTAATAAAAATAAAGAACACTCGGCGTCTCAGAAATAGCCCACTAATTCAGCTTTAATTGCTGCATTTGTAATAAATCACTGTTTGGTTACAACAGGTTTAATTAATGTTTCTATTTCACCACTTAAGTGTGAGGAAAAATGATCAATTTAAATGCTTTCTGCAATTTCTCCATCTAATAAGTTAACACCAGTGATGGCATCAATCTAAAAGAAGCTATTGATGGTCATGGGAAAATCTGTCCCTTTCAAACAACCTATCACAGTAAATACGAGCTGCCAAGCAAGTGATGATGATTGTTAGTGTTATGATGGTATTTCTGGTATGTTATAGCAACAGAAATGTCTGTTTATCAGCGATATCATTCTAGCTACTACCGTATTTATTTTGCAGGATATTATCATAATTTATTGTGCATTTTATGGTATTACATCTGATAGTCATTGTTAGAGAATATAAAATGTCAAGGCAATGTTTTTCTCTGCTTTATCAATTTTAAATTGTTGTGTATGGATGTTCACAGTGTAATTGTCTTAACTAGAAATTTCCATTCTATATATGTGGACACCAGACAAACAATACAAGAATCATGGTGGTCTTGAAATGTGCTGTTCCGCAAATTTAAAATGGAAATTCCTATTTAAAATAAGTGCTGCCTCAGCATTATTTTCTTGTCTATGGTCAGAAATCAGAGAGGTTGAAACCCATAAAACATATAGGGACATATCTAATTATATCATTATTATAAGTACCCCCTGTATATATTCTATTCAGATTGACTATGTCTACAAAACAGCTTTGCACAGCAGACAGCTTATTGGTGATTTATTTTGCTCGATTCACACAACTGGCCTGGCTTAAGCTAACTAGGCTACAGAAACCATTATCCACTATTACATGGTACTACAGATATGTATTATTATGCAGCATAATGAAGAGAGGCAAGCTATTGAGGCTGAGAGAGAAAGCTACAGAAATAATGACTAAAACTTCACAATGCACTGACATTTATTGCAACCATATAACAATAAACATTTATACTTAGCTCAAGATGTTATCTTAAGGAAATGGATAACATCTATACATCCTTAAAGCATAAATGATAACTCCATATAACATGGAATTTTTGCCCAAGAGCACCCATTCCCCGCTACAAAAACTGTGGGGAATCCATACATGGACACTGGACATTCAGGGGAATTCACCTCCTATGCTCTGCAACACTTCTTGTCCCAGCATATAGTGAGATAGCAGTTCAAATGCAAACACAGCTTATAATACAGGCACTGACCGCACAGCTTATAACACAGGCACTGGCCGCACAGCTTATAACACAGGCACTGGCCGCACAGCTTATAACACAGGCACTGGCCGCACAGCTTATAACACAGGCACTGGCCGCACAGCTTATAACACAGGCACTGGCCGCACAGCTTATAACACAGGCACTGGCCGCACAGCTTATAACACAGGCACTGACCGCCCAGCATATAATAATACAGGCACTGACCACACAGCTTATAACACAGGCACTGACCGCACAGTTTATAACACAGGCACTGACCGCACAGCTTATAATACAGGCACTGACCACCCAGCATATAATAATACAGGCACTGACCGCCCATCTTATAATATAGGCACTGACTACACAGTTTATAATACAGGCGCTGACCGCACAGTTTATAACACAGGCGCTGACCGCACAGTTTATAACACAGGCACTGAACGCACAGTTTATAACACAGGCACTGACCGCACAGTTTATAATACAGGCACTGACCACCCAGCATATAATAATACAGGCACTGACCACACAGCTTATAACACAGGCACTGACTACCCAGTTTATAACACAGGCACAAACCGCACAGCTTATAATACAGGCACTGACCACCCAGCATATAATTATACAGGCACTGACCGCACAGCTTATAATATAGGCACTGACTACACAGTTTATAATATAGGCACTGACCGCACAGTTTATAACACAGGCACTGAACGCACAGTTTATAACACAGGCACTGAACGCACAGCTTATAACACAGGCACTGACCGCACAGCTTATAACACAGGCACTGACCGCACAGCTTATAACACAGGCACTGACCGCACAGCTTATAACACAGGCACTGACCGCACAGCTTAGAACACAGGCACTGAACGCACAGTTTATAACACAGGCACTGAATGCACAGTTTATAACACAGGCACTGAACGCACAGTTTATAAAACAGGCACTGACCACACAGCTTATAACACAGGCACTGAACGCACAGTTTATAAAACAGGCACTGACCACACAGCTTATAACACAGGCACTGAACGCACAGTTTATAAAACAGGCACTGACCACACAGCTTAGAACACAGGCACTGAACGCACAGTTTATAACACAGGCACTGACCGCACAGCTTATAATACAGGCACTGACCACCCAGCATATAATTATAGAGAAACTGACCACACAGCTTATAACACAGGCACTGACCACCCAGCATATAATAATACAGGCACTGACCACACAGCTTATAACACAGGCACTGATTGCACAGGATCCATATGGTTTTACTAATTAAGAGAAGGAGGAGTGTTGAGAAAAATTGCAATTATAGATGCTGTTACTTTTTAAGACAATGGTCCTTATTTAATAAGCAGCAATAACACAGGTTTGCTGTCACCATTATCACAGCAATAGATAATTAGTTATCGCTGCAATTTACAAAGATAATATCACCAGTGAGTGATATTCAGCTGCTCTGTGATTCCGGCCTGCAGTGGTAAGAGTAGTCTTACAGCTTCGCCAGCCAGTGTTGGTGGATCTGAGAAGGTATGACCTGGCTTTGTAGGTTCACACATGCACAGTGCATCTGGAAGCCATCACTTAAGATTCCAGTTCTACTTTACTGGAAAAAAGAATGAAAATGTTAAAAAATAGTTTTTTTAAAAAAAGCTTTTTAAAATAATAGCCTATCTGAAAAAAATACTTCACTGGGGGCTGGATAATACAGGTAGGGACAATATCTTGTATATCTTCCTGTGTATACCCTTATATCCTACGCTATCTCCATCCTGTAGATGTCCCGATTACATCACTGTCTAAAACAAACAAGTGCCAGCAGCATAGATGAGAGCAGCGTTTAACAGTTTAAAGGTTTCAGAGGCCTGTCAGATCAGAAGAATGCTGTATATTAACTTCACCTGCTGCACTCCACCCAAAGTAACATGTTACGTTTTGAGAGGAGTTCTTCTTTAATATAGAAGACAACATTTCCTGACATTTACAATCACTTTCTAAAAGTGCCAAAGTAGATGTATTTCTGCCGATTGTGTTCTGAAACTCACAGCAAACCTATCGTAATAAGACAAAGAAAGACTGATGATCTTAGCATGTAATATCTCCAGCCGACATTGATTTATGTCATGTAAAGGATTTTGTGATAACATAATGACAAATTATATCATTAATGATGTCACTGATGAACATGTTCAACCATTATTAATTTACTAATCACTGATCATCATGCAATATCCCTTATGACATCAATGATTAGTTGATACAAAACCCACAGATTCCATTATTACTGATCATATATTATTAGGACTATATTTTGATTCAATGTGTCCTTTGTTATTTAAGCTAAATCACTCTGCCTATTACCAGTGATAAGGTGCCCCTGTCTCTAACATAAAAATCAAGCTTTTTGCAATGTCAGAAATTTAATTTATTTTTTACAAATCTCTGCAAAGACATGTTTAAACAGTACCTACCAATTATAGCTCTAAATGTAGCTCTAGACAATGCAACCCTTACCATTGTGTGTATTAAATACATTTTTATCAAGAAACGTCTCCTGGGGAAAGAGAGGGCATTACATCAATAAAGGCAGAATAATGCAAACTCATGCTGGCACTTTTTATTCCACAACAACTGGATAGCCACTGGTTACCTATGCCTACTTGTTCTCTAATGGCATGACGATGGGTAGACCCCTCCACACCAACATTTTTAACCTGTCGCCTACACCACGGGGGCAGCATTTTTGATTTATTTATTTCTAAATATTGAAAGCCTGTGAAAGTGCTGGGTCTGTAATCATAGCATTCCCAGCCCTCCAGTAGGAAATGTTAGCAATCAACACTATTGCTGGCAATTGTAACTTAGTAAATGGGGTAGTTGGTGCCAATTTGCAGAGCCATAACAATGGCTGGGCAAGAGAGGGGCAACCGCCCAGGGCACATCGCTGTGGGGTGCGCAGGGAAATTAATATGTTAGATTCATTTGATTACAGCTGAAGGCTAGGAGGTGTCAGATTTACTTCTTGTCCCAGGCGAGGAGGTGTCAGATTTACTTCTTGTCCCAGGCGAGGAGGTGTCAGATTTACTTCTTGTCCCAGGCGAGGAGGTGTCAGATTTACTTCTTGTCCCAGACGTTGAAATTCTTAGTTATGGCTCTGCCCATTTGTGTTAATTTCCAAAGACATTGCCTATGGCTGGCTCTGCATTTTATACTGACATGAGTCTTTTACTGCTGTGTCCTCGCCGACTGTTTACAAAACTCTCTGCTGCTCGCATTACCTTCAATGGTAATTTTTTTGCAACAAAAACATATAGACTAGATTACAATCTCCCATGCCAAATTTCATAGATAACTTTTCAGTCGGTCTTTAGTTTCATGAGGCCAACTCTCCAGTCAGAAAATATTCAAAAAAATCCCCCTCTATTTTTTACAGGTTCTATGGGGCATATTTAACAAGAACTGCGTTTTTGACACAATCCTTTTCATTCCTTATTACAATGATAAGGAAGGAAAGATAGCGACCATTTATGAAGAGTGTTCTGCCGGAACAGCAGTCAGGAATAACGGCTGTCCCGGCGAAACACAGATTACCTACTTCCTTTCTCCGCTATGGTCACTATTGCAAAGTGACCACCTTTGAGATATTAACCGGAGAGGAGAGCAGGCAGGATGCCGTAAGGGATCGAAGATCCCTCTTGCGCAGTTCTCTCCCCATAGGCTTCAATGGCTAACACCATCTTCAAATGGGACTGCAGCAGATATCGGAGATATTTGCTGCGATCGTTTAGTTATAAGTAGCTGGGATCCTTAATATAGCGAAATTAGGAGCTTCTTAAATAGACCCCAATGTGTGTTATTTCCAATAACCAAGTACAGTAAAATGTGTTACTAAAGTAGATGTATGTAACAAAAACATATCACAAGTGAAAGTGTAAAGATATTTAGTGCATGGTCTTGAATAGGTTCAGAGGTATAGGAGAAAGTTATGTATGAATAATGGAAGTTGTGAGAGAAGACAAGTCTCTCTAGACTGGATGTAACTTGCTTGTATAAAGTGATGCCTTTCCCTTAAATCAGCACAGGAATGTGAAATAAATAGCTTACTGTCAAACAAATTCTGCCAGAAGACACAAAGCACAGTATTGTGTGTGTTTGAGGTAAGGAGAAGTGAAATTTCAATAAGAAGGGAGTTTGCAGAGAAGTGACATTTGGAAAGTGTGAAAATGATTTGTTTTCATCTATGTTTAAAGCTGAAAAAACCTTAATATCATTACAGCAATCACACCTACAGTAAAATATATGTGGTCTACTGCTCTAGTTATGGGTTAATTACACAAGAACAAGATTTATTTTGATTAATGGCTAATTGCAGGAAAACGTGGTCATGTCCATATAACAAATGGACAAGTCTATGGTAATCATTTTCCTTGCTATCGAATGGTCTTTACGAATAGAATGTGTTGATCATTAATAATGCATAATGACTATGTATCACTGTGAAAGTGGCACAGTGGATTGTCGTGTTTCCTCAGTGCTGTGTTCATGGGTTTCATCCCAACCATATGCTTGTGTGGGTTCCTTTGGGTGCCCCAGTTTCCTCCCACACTCTAAAGACATATTGGCAGGTTAAATGGTTTTTGAAAAAATTAACTCTAGTTTGTGTGTTTGTGTGATAGGAAATAGAGGCTGTAAGCTCCACTGGTGCAGGGACTGATGTGAATGATTACATATTCTCTGTAAAGCACTCAGGGCCGGTGCTAGGGTCCATGGCGCCCTAGGCATTTTTAAAAAAGCGGCGCCCCCCCCCCCCCCTGCAAAAATCGCCGCCCCCCCCCCCCCGCAAAAATCGCCGCCCTCCTCCCTCCTCTCCTTACCTTGTCTCACCACCGCCGCCTCTCTGCTCCGTCTCCTTCCCTCCACTCACTGACACTAGTAAGTGGAGGGGAGGAGACGGAGCAGAGAGGCGGCGGTGGTGACAAAATAGCCTCTTCCCCCCCCCCCCTCCCCGTGCATCTGAATTCTGTGCGGCGGCCGTGACAGGTATGGTCAGCAGTCGCCGCACAGTTTTAAAGTATTTTAGAATTCTGTGGCGCCCTCCAGAGCCCGGCGCCCTAGGCAAGTGCCTAACCTTGCCTAATGGGAGCGCCGGGCCTGAAAGCACTATATAACATGTAGGTGCTATATAAATAACTGTTAATAAATAATGGATTAATTATATTCAAACATCATATTAATCCAGTGTGTATCTCCCATAAGCATCACGAGTATTTAATTCAGTAATGCCTATAATGTAATGCATATGCCCTCCCTTTGTAGTTTTTTTGGGTCTAATTTACAGAAATACTATGACTGTTGTCCTATATCTAACTGTTGGTTAGATACACTCTATAGCAGAGTGGGGTTAACTAGCATCCCTTTGGTGGTCCGAGTCTTGATCTTCACTGCACAGGACTACTATACATGTCCATGTGTCATCGTCATCTACCCAGTGACGTTCGGTTTGAACTGATTAGCGCAAATATAAAGAATGGAAGCTGCAATACTAAGGAGGGAATTCAGTTGCCGCGCTCATTGCCGACAATTACAGTAGAAATCTCTGCTCATTTTTCCTCACAACCCTTGATTTCTGTCAAATCTCCAGCCCAAAGTGTCTCACGGACATTCCAGAGACACTTTGCGGCTAATTGAATTCCCTCCAAAATGTACAGGTTGGAAGCAGACGGGACTTTCTTTTCACAACGTGTTTTATACTATCTCAACTTGTCATCTTATGTTATTAGGTTTTTGCTGAGAGCAATCAGGTTATATATATTCTGTATGTCAGGTATAAGACCACTCGGGAAACACCTCACCGGCGTTTGTATACATGAATGCACATCAGTCAGGGTTCTAATATGATGTGTTAAATGCCTCCTAATTTTAACATAAATTCATTTTCAGCATCTGTGTTTTCTGCCAATGCCAATTAGTGACTTGTCTGCAAATCATTTTCTTGCTAATATGAACTTGTTTAGAAATTAAACCTGGCATTTTCATATTAATGGAAAATTCTCAGAGAAAACAGGGTTAATTAGCCTGTTTAAGAACACAATATAATAAGGTATTGTGCAGAATATAAAAATATAAAATTTCCACACTACTAAGTCAGGCTTCACTATAGTCTTATAAATGAGAAAAGTCATCTAACAAATAATGTACACAAGTTTGAAGTTCCTCTCACCCAATGTTCTCCGTTGTTAGTCATTAAAACGATTATCGGAACCCCGACAACGGATACCCCAACAGTAATACACCGAAGGTGTATTCCCCGACAGACTGCTAATACTGACAGCTTGAAACACAGATCTCAAACACTGGCGATGAATGAAGAACCCGGCAGGCAGCGATGACGTCATTTTCAAGGTCCACACTGTGATTCCTGCTGTTAACCTGGTAATTTAAGGAGATGCCTCCTGTACAATGTTCTTTACAAAGCCTAGTACATTGTACAGACGGCACCTCCTTAAATTACCAGGTTAACAGCAGAAAACATAATGTGGACCTTCAAAGTGACATCAGCTGCTTGCCGGGTTCTTCATTCATCGCCAGTGCTTGAGGTCTGTGTTTCAAGCTGACAGTATTAGCAGTCAGTTGGGGAATACATCTTAGGTGTATTCCTATCGGGGTATCCGTTGTTGGGTTTCCGATCATCTAAAAAGGTACCCCACCCATGTTCTCGCCAGCCCTTCCCCTGTGTTAGCAGTATTCTTTACATACTAAAGTGTACGTGTCACTTACACACAGTCATGCCTCTCAGACATGCATAATAGGTCCCACCCCCGATCCACACAGACGCTGCCCTGAAACATTCATCTTTGGGTGAAGCTCTACCCATTTTCATGTAAGCTTTGCCCGTTTTGAGGTTTGCTATTTGGCACTGTCCCACCGAAATTGGGACAATAGTGATGGAGTCAGCCATTTTGTCGGCTGAATCAATACTTGGGCGTCTATTTAAGAAATGGTGAAGAGACAAAAAGCTCTTTCACAGCTTTTTGCTATTTAAGAAAGGGTTAACACTGAAGAAATCATAGACTTCCTTAACCCTATTAACGGAGCATACTGCTGTCCTCAAAGACCTGAATGGGGAAAGCAGGACTAGCTAATTTATGAAGTAAAGTAACGCCATCTCAGCATCGCGTTACTGGTCTATCTCTATGGCATCCGGCTGAAGCCTCTCTAGCTTCGCTGAATCATCTCTCCAGGAAAGGGCTATGGGTATAGCACTTACTCCATTTGCCAGCAGTGTTAGGCTGCCGGTGAAGAGGGAAAACATTTTGTTGAGGAGGAGGGTCGAGGATCAACCCCAGGGCTCCCACAGCAGTTCCGACATAGTAAATTGAAGCAGTGCTTCCTTATGTACATATTGAGGGCTATTGCGCTGGAGCCATAACTAGATCCCTATGTTATACTTCTGTCATGCTACTAGTTCCCAGTGAATTGCTAGGCTGCATTCTCATGAATATTGTTTCAGCCCACAGAATGGATGCCCTACTGTGTGTAGGTTGCAAATACACATTAGCCCTGCTCTGCCTGCACACTGGCTTCAGAGCAAGGACAAGCTTCCAGCTCCAGTCTGCTGCAGAAACTCTGCTCCAGGCAGCTCCGCACTGCTGCTGCTGCTTCTTCTACTTTTCACAAGTTCTTAAACTAAAAGTATATTGTTTTGTTCTGTTTTATACTTTAGATTTAATGTCACACCAATAACCAATGGTCATTGGATATAAATATTAGTCGTATTTTTTGTTTTATTTTTAAAAAATGTACTGGAACAGAAATAAGAGCAGGTACAGAAGCTTAGCTACAGCTCTGGAGCCCTGCTCAGATCAGCTCCACTCTGGATTTGGAGCATAGTTAAAAACAAGTGGTCAGCTCCACTCTGGCTCCAGGTTTTGTTGCTGGCTTATTATTATTATTATTATTATTATTATTATTAATAAAATATTAGGCAGCACTATACATTGAGGGGATAATGACAAAGCAAATGGCATACAATGACATGACACAGAAGGCAAAGATGGCCCTGCCCAAATGAGCTTATAATTTTAAAGGTGTGAGGAGCACTTGATACATAAAGTAGAGGAATAACCGTTGGTAATCCATATACCGACGCTTGGGATATCGACACCCACTATATCTACAAAAAAAATCAAAGACTGAAATAACGTCCTACTTAAAATGTAAACTGACCTTAACCCCGACGACGGAGATTACTGAAAGCACTGCTATGCGACTGCTGATAAATGCAAATATGCTGGAGGCCGGTGCTTCATTCTGACGTAACTGAAGACAGTGACATATACATTTAAAGTTGTGTGTTAGGGTTATGGGTTAGGATTAGGGTGCGCCGAACGTCTGTAACTTACGTGACATCAGAATGAAGTGCCGGCATCCAGCATCTTCGCATTTAGCTGCAGTTGCGTAGCAGTGCTTTAGGTAATCGCCCCCGTCTGGCTTAAGGTAAATGTACATTTTAATTAACTCGTTATTTCACTGTTCGTTTTTGTTTTGTAGGTATAGCGGGTATCAGTATCCCAAGCATAGAGATATCGTACCCAACCCCAGAATAACAATTATAGTTGCTGTTGGGGAAAGTGAGCGTGGTTATTGTAAAGCAACAACATTATAAGCCTCCAATAATAAAGCAGTCATTGACGACTGGCATTTCTGTGCAGCTACTGATGCTGTGTCGTACAACTGGCATGAGGAAAGACAGAGGAAAGTGGAGACATGAACAGTCACTTTAGAAATCTTAATACAGTCAGCTGCTGGCAATCATAACTGTCCTTCACAATGTATCTGTCACGATTTGCACTCTGCAGCTGCTGTCTGCAGTGACTCTATTGGATTTGGTATGCTTTCCACTTGTAGTACCACTGCCTACCAAAGGGGCAACTGTGCTACTTGATTATTCTCCTTGATCACTGGGAGTAGTTTCAGCTGCATGAGGCCTATTTATACCTGCCTGCTTCAAACAGTCTGGGCCAGATCATCAGGTCATTCCGAGGAGTATTCCCTGTGCTAAGCTTCTATCTGCTATCTGGACTCCTGTGAACCTGCTCCCTGTTTACCCCTCTATTCCTCCTACTCCTGTGTACCTACCTGGCTGTGACCTGACTATTCTTTGGCTTATCCCTGGCACTACGCAACTGGACTATCTTCTGTGTACCGACTCGGCTGTGTTACCAACTATTCTCTGGATCTTCCTCTGGCACCGTATATCTGATACCTTCTGTGTACCGACCCGGCTGTGTAATCCACTATTTGCTGTTACCTGTGTCCTGGACTCCTGCATCTTCAACCATTATACCTGGTACTTGTAGTTCTACGCTGCCTGTTGAAATCCACTATTTGCTGTTACCTGTGTCCTGGACTCCTGCATATTTCTTCGTTGAAATCTACTATTTGCTGTTACCTGTGTCCTGGACTCCTGCATCTTCAACCATTATACCTGGTACTTGTAGTTCTACGCTGCCTGTTGAAATCCACTATTTGCTGTTACCTGTGTCCTGGACTCCTGCATCTTTAACCATTATACCTGGTACTTGTAGTTCTATGCTGCCTGTTGAAATCTACTATTGCAGTTACCTGTTTCTCATCTGCACTTTGAACTGTCTCATGAGTTACCTTGTCATCTCTGTTTATTAATAAACTCATTATAACCACTTATCTCCTCTCCGTGGTCATACCTGGGAAATCCTGACAGTATGATCTGGCCATAAAACCAAGCCTGCTGCTGCACGGCTTTCATCTCTTTTGGAAAGGATTTCCAGGGAAGTGACCTACTCCGTTTTCAACATTAAGA
Source organism: Mixophyes fleayi (assembly GCF_038048845.1). Lineage (NCBI taxonomy): Eukaryota > Metazoa > Chordata > Amphibia > Anura > Limnodynastidae > Mixophyes > Mixophyes fleayi. Next base: position 54,180,230 of record NC_134409.1, on the reverse strand, counting down.
CCATGACTGCTATTTCCTCAGAAAATTCACTGTTCCAGTTGCTCCAAGTGGACATTCTTCAACTTCGCACTCAAATAGCGCAAGTATCTTCCTTGCTGAACCAAGTGCTTAAGCAACTTCCAGTTTCCACCCCTAATACATCCTGCTGTAAGGAGTCTAACTATGCTGCTAACATTTCATTACCAAATTTGTCTGCCCTTCCAGTCCTCTCCAGAGGGGGCGCTGCCCTTCCAGTCCTCTCCAGAGGGGGCGCTGCCCTTCCAGTCTGCTCCAGAGGGGGCGCTGCCCTTCCAGTCTGCTCCAGAGGGGGCGCTGCCCTTAAAGACTTCTCCAGAGGGGGTCCTGTCCCTCCAGTCTGCTCCAGAAGAGTTGCCAGTCCATGCGGCCCAGCCCGAGTTGCCAGTCCATGCGGCCCAGCCCGAGTTGCCAGTCCATGCGGCCCAGCCCGAGTTGCCAGTCCATGCGGCCCAGCCCGAGTTGCCAGTCCATGCGGCCCAGCCCGAGTTGCCAGTCCATGCGGCCCAGCCCGAGTTGCCACTTGGTGCTGTCTGCCCTCAGGCTTCTCAAAGTGCTGTCTGCCCTCAGGCTTCTCAAAGTGCTGTCTGCCCTCAGGCTTCTCAAAGTGCTGTCTGCCCTCAGGCTTCTCAAAGTGCTGTCTGCCCTCAGGCTTCTCAAAGTGCTGTCCCTGCCAGGCCTGCGGCCCAGTCCGGGCCTGCTCCCAAGTCTGCGGCCCAGTCCGGGCCTGCTCCCAAGTCTGCGGCCCAGTCCGGGCCTGCTCCCAAGTCTGCGGCCCAGTCCGGGCCTGCTCCCAAGTCTGCGGCCCAGTCCGGGCCTGCTCCCAAGTCTGCGGCCCAGTCCGGGCCTGCTCCCAAGTCTGCGGCCCAATCCGGGCGCCCTGCCAAGTCATCTGCCCAGTATGGATTGTCTTCTGCCAAGGGGGTCCTACCCAAGTCCCAAGGGATGTATGTTCAACCCGAGCTGGCCGAGTCTCATGCTAATTCGAATTCACCTTCTGTTCAAGTCTTCCAACCACCTACCTTCAATGGGGATATTCAGCAATTTCGTGCTCTTATTAAATTCTGTATATCATATTTTCCCTCTGTATCCAACCTCCTTGATACTCAACGAAAGCAAGTGTTTTACATGTTGGCCAACTTTACAGGGGAAGCTCTGGAATGGGCAGAGCCCTTAATTGAAACCCAAGATCCCATTCTGTCTGATTTACAGCTTTTTACTGAGGCCGTGATCAAAGAATTTACACCAGCACCTGCTATTCTCACTCCCAGTGCTTCATCTATGCCACATGTTCTATCTCCAGCTACTCCCACTTTGAGATTATCGTTTTCTTCACTCCATTTCCAGCAACCCTCTAAAAACCATAAAAAGAAAGTGAAGAAGAAGAAAGATTCTCCTGGATCTCAACTCCCCTGTGGTGTGGTTTCTATACCCTTCCCGTCCTTGCATGAAGACTTCTCAAATACATGCCCAATTCTGGACTATGACTCTGACTTTTCTGACCATTTCTAGTATTTGGGCGTCTGGAATCCGCCCTTTAAGGAGGGGGTACTGTCACGATTTGCACTCTGCAGCTGCTGTCTGCAGTGACTCTATTGGATTTGGTATGCTTTCCACTTGTAGTACCACTGCCTACCAAAGGGGCAACTGTGCTACTTGATTATTCTCCTTGATCACTGGGAGTAGTTTCAGCTGCATGAGGCCTATTTATACCTGCCTGCTTCAAACAGTCTGGGCCAGATCATCAGGTCATTCCGAGGAGTATTCCCTGTGCTAAGCTTCTATCTGCTATCTGGACTCCTGTGAACCTGCTCCCTGTTTACCCCTCTATTCCTCCTACTCCTGTGTACCTACCTGGCTGTGACCTGACTATTCTTTGGCTTATCCCTGGCACTACGCAACTGGACTATCTTCTGTGTACCGACTCGGCTGTGTTACCAACTATTCTCTGGATCTTCCTCTGGCACCGTATATCTGATACCTTCTGTGTACCGACCCGGCTGTGTAATCCACTATTTGCTGTTACCTGTGTCCTGGACTCCTGCATCTTCAACCATTATACCTGGTACTTGTAGTTCTACGCTGCCTGTTGAAATCCACTATTTGCTGTTACCTGTGTCCTGGACTCCTGCATCTTTAACCATTATACCTGGTACTTGTAGTTCTATGCTGCCTGTTGAAATCTACTATTGCAGTTACCTGTTTCTCATCTGCACTTTGAACTGTCTCATGAGTTACCTTGTCATCTCTGTTTATTAATAAACTCATTATAACCACTTATCTCCTCTCCGTGGTCATACCTGGGAAATCCTGACAGTATCTTAACTGAACGTGCTTCCTTTGCAGGTATTGTGGTTATCTTTTAGTTTGGAGCAACTTTGTGTAGCCCAGTGGTTTTCTTTTGTTTCAAGCTCGTTGCTGGAAAAAGAGCCAGGATGGTTGTTCCCCATGTTTGGGGGCAGCTGCTGTCATCAGGGTGGTGGTGGAGATCACCAGTCGAATAATAGAGTTGGCAACTACAGTGACAGTTGAACTCACAGGGTCCAGCAGCTGAACTGAGATAGTATTCAGAACATCTTCTAAACAACCTGTTCTTGGCACTACCATATAATATCCCACATTTTTAAATATTTTCTATTTGTGGGAATATGATAATGAGGAAAGTTGAGCACAGGGCTGATCTCCATCTTCCATCCATACGCTTATGGGGTCAGAGCACTGGCTGTCACTATGTAGGATCTTGTCTTCCTGGATTACCATTTTATTACCTCCTTTCTGAATTCTAATTTTGGTTAACAATAATTTCTGATAACTATATATTACTAATATTGTCTTAATATTTTATTTCTCCTTTGTAGATATACAATAATAATCTCAATTTTAGACTATAGTTATAGTCTTTTAAAAGAGACTATCACCATTGTATATTAATTACTCCAGAGGACAAAAAGAGGTTTATTTGCATGCATCCGGCTTGACAGTGTTAGTAGTAAATGTTACCATATTTGTATACAATATCAAAAGTAATTAAGTGCGATATAAACGAGAAAATATTGCCTGAACTGTTATTAATAAATGCAAAAGTTGCATATTTCTACATAAAATATAATTAAATACAAATAAAATAAAATACAAAATTCTGTTGCTTTCCTTTTCTTTCTTAGTAATTCCAATAAAATTCTCAATTAGTAATGCAAATAGATGATTTCATATCATATAGCTGTCAGTCTAATGATTTAAATACTGGAGGGGTCAATATGCAATCATTCAAATAGAAGCTGCTAGATAGTGTTACTGACAGTCATTATCATTGGATACTGTTGCACCATCTATCCAGTACCCACATGAGATAAGTCTCCTAAGATACGTATCGGCTGATGTGTCCCCATCTAATAGTGTCGCAATTTCGTGAACATGTTCTTAGTGTACTCAAACTACACCTACTTGTCCCCACTCTGCCTCTTCAGGCATAACAATGTATATACAGACATATTCATACATATATTTGGGGTCTACCTCTAAATTCTATGTTAAAGGGTGTTAGACTAGTGTCAGAACATCTTTTAGTTTTCAGTTTTTATCTCCTGTTTGTTACTGTGTGTCCCCAGGTATGAAGTGGGTGGGCATAGTGTGAGTGTGCTGGTTGTAGGGAAGGCAGTGATTGTCCTTCTATGTGAACAGGGGCTGGCTGGGCTAGGGATTAGGCTGGGTCACTGGGCTACCTGCGTTTTTCTCCTTAAATATTACTAATAGGCTGCTGAGCCAAATCTCGCCCCAAATCCCATAAACCCCCCCCCCCCCGGGCTAAAATTTGACAGCCAGCCCCTGTACATGATTATGTAAGTATGGGAAACACGATTCCGGGACAGTGTCTTGATTTGAGTAAGGCAAGTGGGAAGCCTCAGACTGAGAGTTTAATAATGGAAGCAGTAGGGTCCCTAACAACACAAAGTAGTAATGTGAGGCTCCTGTCACAGATGTACGGAAAGATGGTGATGTCAGGTACACCTCTGCTTGAAATTAAACCAGCTTGTTTACATTTATCACTAGTTCATACAATTATCAATTCCTTACTGTTTTACTTTATAATCTTTCACAATTTACAGGTTTACCAAAGCTGCAGGTTATAAGGAATTACAATGGTTTCCCAGCACCCCCTGTGAAAGATGGTCCATCCCTCATTATACACATTGGAGATACCATTGAGCTGATAAGGGCTGATGCACACAGCCTGTTTTGGCAGGTAGGTGTGATTTGGATAAAGTTATCAGAGGGTATATCACTGAAATAATCTTTCCTAATTGATGTACCTTTTCATTTATAATAATATCTGGTCATAGTGTATTTCCTTTTTCCAAATGTTACAGCATGTAGTTAAAAAGGACAAATGCAGCATTCCTGCCTCAGTTATAGGGGTGGAATTTTGCATTTAAGAACATTTTGTCATATTTGCCTTTTTTCTTTTCCAGGGAAAGAATATTGCCACAGGGGAACTTGGTTGTTTTCCAAGTGATGCTGTTAAGCCAAGCCCTTGTGTAAGTATATTAAACATGAAGTATGTAACTCATTTAAAGTACACACTATATCAGTCCATTACAATCAGTAGAATCCAATAATTCTATGAATCCTACAGATAGAGTAAGCTTCATTTAGAGTCAGGAATAAATCCAGCTGAAAGGTGTAATTGTGCCTATTGGCAAAACCATGTTATGCTGCAGAGAGGGCAAATTTAAAAACCAGGGACAGATTTGGAGTTGGGAGGTGGGTGCATCCTAGCTCAACTCTAAATCACAGAATTAAATAAAGCTGCCCAGTATGTGTGTGTTACATGTAAACATGCAGTATTTCCCCTGCATGCAGAAACAATTTCATTGGCATCCCTTGCATCACAATACTGTTTGTCCAGGTGCAGATATATGAGTTAGCTGGATTTGCACCTAACTGTAAACAAGGCCCAGTATGTATCATACCTCCCAACATTTAAAAAGCCCAAGTATTGATGTGGCCACGCCACCTCTGAAGTGCCTCCCCCAACCCTCATTCTGTCTCCTAAACGCACCCTTGAATTAAGATAACCAAAAATGATTTATTTACTATTAATGTCCAGAAGAGTGTTCTGGCCAGAACTAGCAATAGACAAATAAAAACAGCAGCAAATCTAAAATAACAAAAGTGAATATCAGGTAATCAATGTCCACGAAGACTGCAAATAGGTGCCTTTATCTACGCTCCATGTCGGTGGCATAGGATAAATGAGCTGCCAAATGGAGATGGAAAGAGGAGACCCCTATTCCTCCGAAAGATACAGACAAAGTAGTTGGAACGCCAAGGTAGAACAAGGCTATAGGGTAGGTTTGTGTAGGTCTTATAAGTATACAGAACTGGTGCAGTATGGTAAGCAACTTAAATTGCAAATGAAAGTAGGGATATTGGCAGAAGATAACTCCAGTATGCAGTCCATAAAGTGGGGTGTAATAGTGCATACAATATTACATACAGGCCTAAAATAACATAAAATTATTTAATAACTATCAATGTACAGAAGAGTGTTCTGGCCAGAACTAATAGTCAAATAAAAAACAGAGTAGCAAATCAGAAATAACAAACAAAAGTGAATATCAGGTACAGACAGCCACTAAAGTAGTGTGTAGAGATAGGCTCTGTCTGGACTGCAGTCCACATGGTAGTGTCATGATCTGCCTACAGCGTATGTATTACATGCTGCTTTGCATGGCAGCTCCTGCCTTTTTGTCATTCTATTATTTGTATTTCTATTTTGTGTTCCAGCAGTACCTCTTTTCCCCAGAGGTGCTGCTATTGTGCATTATTCTTGTGCTTAAGGAGTTAACCTGTATGTTCACTAATTATCTCATGCACCTGGGTGTGTCTCATTCCCCTTATATATACCTGTTCCTCCCAGCAGTCATTGCTGGTTATTGTTGTCATCCTGATGTCATATCCTGTGGTTCCACCTTGTGATCCTTTCTCCTACCCTGCTCCTGTGATTGTATGCTGCATTGGGATCTATCTCAGCATACTATCTGCTGACCTGTTCCTTATTTGTACCTGGGACTTATCCGTGTATTTCCCTGTGCATGCTGTCTGGAATATTACCTCACCTCCTTTACCTGCATCAGCTGTATATCTGGTAAACTCTGCAAGATATTATCTCATCAACTGTTCACCAGCAATAAACATTGTTTGTTTTCTCCACCTATCCATGACTCCTCAGCTGTATTTCTACTCTGATTCGTGACAGTATAACCAGCCCAAAAAACAGCTTTGGAGTCAGGTGAAAGTTTTGTTTTATTCTGGGACCTTTTTTTTGCTGCAATCAAGTTTTCATTTGTCTTTTGCAACATGTCTGTTTTACCAATCATGGAATTGCCCCTGCTACAAACCTTACAAATGGACATTATATTGTTGCGCTCCCAGCTGGCCGGATTTTCCGCTTTGCTTTTGGACCCACTCAGGAGACTATCAGAGACTGTTTCACTGAAATCTAATGCTGTTGATTTGACCCAGCCAACTCTGTCTGCTGCTGAATCCGTGCCGCCAACACCTTGCAATAATACCATGTCAAATTTGCATTTAACTAACAACTGCAGTTTAACTAATGCCCGGTTCACAAGTGGGCCACGCCCCCATCTGACCGAAGTGGAGCGACAGCGCAGAGTAACCAACAAACTGTGTCTCTACTGTGCCAGCAATGCACATTTCTTGCAGGACTGTCCTGTCCGTAGACCACGTCAGCTTACTGAACCATCTCCTGTTGTTTCCTCTCGGCACTCCAAATCTGTTTATGCTCCAGCATTCCTGTTCTCTGCGAAGAGACCCAATCTGCCAGCTCCAGCCGCCTGTCCTGAGGCACCCATTCCCTCTGTCTCCTGTGCCGAGGTGCCAGCCTCTGTCTCCTGTGCCGAGGTGCCAGCCTCTGTCTCCTGTGCCGAGGTGCCAGCCTCTGTCTCCTGTGCCGAGGTGCCAGCCTCTGTCTCCTGTGCCGAGGTGCCAGCCTCTGTCTCCTGTGCCGAGGTGCCAGCCTCTGTCTCCTGTGCCGAGGTGCCAGCCTCTGTCTCCTGTGCCGAGGTGCCAGCCTCTGTCTCCTGTGCCGAGGTGCCAGCCTCTGTCTCCTGTGCCGAGGTGCCAGCCTCTGTCTCCTGTGCCGAGGTGCCAGCCTCTGTCTCCTGTGCCGAGGTGCCAGCCTCTGTCTCCTGTGCCGAGGTGCCAGCCTCTGTCTCCTGTGCCGAGGTGCCAGCCTCTGTCTCCTGTGCCGAGGTGCCAGCATCTGCCTCCAGCTCTGAGGTGCCAGCATCTGCCTTCAGCTCTGAGGTCACATCATCTGCCTCCAGCTCTGAGGTCACATCATCTGCCTCCAGCTTGGAGCCTGCTGCCACTGTGTCCGGTTCCGAGTCTCCTGCCACTGTGTCCGGTTCCGAGTCTCCTGCCACTGTGTCCGGTTCCGAGTCTCCTGCCACTGTGTCCGGTTCCGAGTCTCCTGCCACTGTGTCCGGTTCCGAGTCTCCTGCCACTGTGTCCGGTTCCGAGTCTCCTGCCACTGTGTCCGGTTCCGAGTCTCCTGCCACTGTGTCCGGTTCCGAGTCTCCTGCCACTGTGTCCGGTTCCGAGTCTCCTGCCACTGTGTCCGGTTCCGAGTCTCCTGCCACTGTGTCCGGTTCCGAGTCTCCTGCCACTGTGTCCGGTTCCGAGTCTCCTGCCACTGTGTCCGGTTCCGAGTCTCCTGCCACTGTGTCCGGTTCCGAGTCTCCTGCCACTGTGTCCGGTTCCGAGTCTCCTGCCACTGTGTCCAGTTTTGAGTCTTCAGCCGCTGTCTCTGTTCCTGAGCTCCAGTCTGCTCCAGAGGGGGCGCTGCCCTTCCAGTCTGCTCCAGAGGGGGCGCTGCCCTTCCAGTCTGCTCCAGAGGGGGCGCTGCCCTTCCAGTCTGCTCCAGAGGGGGCGCTGCCCTTCCAGTCTGCTCCAGAGGGGGCGCTGCCCTTCCAGTCTGCTCCAGAGGGGGCGCTGCCCTTACCGTCTGTTCCAGAGGGGGCGCTGCCCTTACCGACTGTTCCAGAGGGGGCGCTGCCCTTACCGACTGTTCCAGAGGGGGCGCTGCCCTTATCGACTGTTCCAGAGGGGGTTCTGTCCCTCCAGCCCGAGTTGCCAGTCCATGCGGTCCAGCCCGAGTTGCCAGTCCATGCGGTCCAGCCCGAGTTGCCAGTCCATGCGGTCCAGCCCGAGTTGCCAGTCCATGCGGTCCAGCCCGAGTTGCCAGTCCATGCGGTCCAGCCCGAGTTGCCAGTCCATGCGGTCCAGCCCGAGTTGCCAGTCCATGCGGTCCAGCCCGAGTTGCCAGTCCATGCGGTCCAGCCCGAGTTGCCAGTCCATGCGGTCCAGCCCGAGTTGCCAGTCCATGCGGTCCAGCCCGAGTTGCCAGTCCATGCGGTCCAGCCCGAGTTGCCAGTCCATGCGGTCCAGCCCGAGTTGCCAGTCCATGCGGTCCAGCCCGAGTTGCCAGTCCATGCGGTCCAGCCCGAGTTGCCAGTCCATGCGGTCCAGCCCGAGTTGCCAGTCCATGCGGTCCAGCCCGAGTTGCCAGTCCATGCGGTCCAGCCCGAGTTGCCAGTCCATGCGGTTCAGCCCGAGTTGCCAGTCCATGCGGTTCAGCCCGAGTTACCACTTGGTGCTGTCTGCCCTCAGGCTTCTCAAGGTGCTGTCTGCCCTCAGGCTTCTCAAAGTGCTGTCTGCCCTCAGGCTTCTCAAAGTGCTGTCTGCCCTCAGGCTTCTCAAAGTGCTGTCTGCCCTCAGGCTTCTCAAAGTGCTGTCTGCCCTCAGGCTTCTCAAAGTGCTGTCTGCCCTCAGGCTTCTCACAGCGCTGTCTGCCCTCAGGCTTCTCAAAGCGCTGTCCCTGGCAAGCCTTCTGCCCAGTCCGGGCCTGCTCCCAAGTCTGCCGCCCAGTCCGGGCCTGCTCCCAAGTCTGCCGCCCAGTCCGGGCCTGCTCCCAAGTCTGCCGCCCAGTCCGGGCCTGCTCCCAAGTCTGCCGCCCAGTCCGGGCCTGCTCCCAAGTCTGCCGCCCAGTCCGGGCCTGCTCCCAAGTCTGCCGCCCAGTCCGGGCCTGCTCCCAAGTCTGCCGCCCAGTCCGAACCATCCGTTGCCAAGGGTGCCAAGTGTGAGCTGTCATCTACCTTTGAGGGGCACCTTTCTCAATTTAGTGCTCTACTGAGGTTTTGTGCTTCTTATTTCCCCTCAGTACCTAGCCTTGCCAGTGACCCAAAGAGGCAAGTTTTGTTTTTGTTAACACATTTTAGAGGAGAGGCTATGGAATGGGCAAACCCTTTTGTTGAGTCTGATCACCCCATTCTTTCTGACTTACAACTATTTGTCGAGGCAGTGATCAACAAGTTTTCACCAACACCTCCCGCTATGCCTTGTTACGGGGCCTCTGTATTGTCAGCAGGTCCACCCATCTCACCTGCCCTAGAGATTTCTTTGTGCTCCACCCAATTGGTTCAAACTGCTGTTCCAGGGAATTCTCGCAAAAAGAAAAAGCGAAAGAAGAGAGCAAGGTCTACAGAGCTTGAACTGGCAGCTGGCATAGTCTCCTTTGCCCATCCACCCATGGACGAGGACTTTTCTGCCGGGCCCCCAATTCTGGACTATGATTCCGATGAATTCAGACATTTTTGGTAATTGGGCGTCTGGAATCCGCCCTTAAGGGAGGGGATACTGTCATGATCTGCCTACAGCGTATGTATTACATGCTGCTTTGCATGGCAGCTCCTGCCTTTTTGTCATTCTATTATTTGTATTTCTATTTTGTGTTCCAGCAGTACCTCTTTTCCCCAGAGGTGCTGCTATTGTGCATTATTCTTGTGCTTAAGGAGTTAACCTGTATGTTCACTAATTATCTCATGCACCTGGGTGTGTCTCATTCCCCTTATATATACCTGTTCCTCCCAGCAGTCATTGCTGGTTATTGTTGTCATCCTGATGTCATATCCTGTGGTTCCACCTTGTGATCCTTTCTCCTACCCTGCTCCTGTGATTGTATGCTGCATTGGGATCTATCTCAGCATACTATCTGCTGACCTGTTCCTTATTTGTACCTGGGACTTATCCGTGTATTTCCCTGTGCATGCTGTCTGGAATATTACCTCACCTCCTTTACCTGCATCAGCTGTATATCTGGTAAACTCTGCAAGATATTATCTCATCAACTGTTCACCAGCAATAAACATTGTTTGTTTTCTCCACCTATCCATGACTCCTCAGCTGTATTTCTACTCTGATTCGTGACAGGTAGTCTCCGCTTCCCCAGTCTCTTTAAAATGATGATAGGTGTATTCATGGTGTTTGTAGGTAAACGTGCAGTAAATAGATAAGCAAATGAGGGGTATAACAATGTGTTTGTCTGTTCCATACAGGAAGGCTTCCTCGGGGCGATTGTAGATGATAATGTCTGCCAGGTGTCCTTATAAAGGCTAAAGGCAACTGTTCAATTGACCAGCCAATGGGAACAGGTTGCCTAATAATGATTAACGCTTAGGCAGGGGTGCTTTTTATTATCCTACTTTGATTGTGAAGTAGGCAGTAAATTGCATCAAGGAGTGTTAATTAGGTAGCAGGAAAAATATAAAATAAACATGAAGTCATATAATGCAGAAGCTGATAATTTATACTTATGGATATATCATAGCATAATTGACAGAAGGTGATTATAAATTCCATATGGATATGCATAAATGACAGGGCTGAGTGACACATGACTGGTTGTGAATTAGTAGGAGAAAAACAGACGAGTACAGCGTATACTAAAACAGGTGATTACAATACTTAGGGATAGGTATGAAGTGATAGTGATAAATAAATATGCAGTAACAGTTATTATGTTTGTAGGCCAATAATAAAATTGGTTGTGCTTTCAATGGGACAGCATAGATTATAATTGTTATTTAATGCTATTCATTGGCTTTCAGGAATGGAAACAACACACATATTTATTTGCAGAGTAATAAATTCAGTACTAAGCGCAGCATAGGCACCATATATCAGATGTAACAATAAAAAATACACAAAAACCTTTCTGCATCGGGTAGGTCAGTAACTCCAGGATACTAATTACAGGGGATCTGCACTTCCCACTAAGAAATCAAAACCAAGAAATAAAGATGGTTGCAATAGCGCCCTGGAACCAATAACAAAGAAATGGTCTGTGGATAATTATTATTTTTTTAATAAACACTTATATATCAATTTACAGCCAATATGAGCGCATATGTAAAAATACAATAAATATCGTAAAAACATATAAAATTCACATCGCCAGGAGAGCACAAGAATAATATACTAATCAGAGCTCTGAATGAACTACTGAATAAACATAAAACTTTCTATATACGATGTGAAAACTTAGATTAATAGCTTCCACTGTACTCTAGACCTGGTCCAAATAACTGTTATGGACAATCTTAATTAATTATGAATTAAACACTTCAAATTCAGTTAATGTAACTTATTGGAAAGAAGACACTGCTCTTTGTAATTGAATATGGAAAATTGATGGAGACAGAGTCAATTGATGTACTAACTTTGATAGAGTGATATTAGAGATCTTCATTCAACGCTCCAATTTATTGTGACATTTTTATCCACTTTATATAGAATAATGACAGGCACGAGACAATAGACTTAGTTGGCTGTTTTCAGCATCTATCCCACAACATATTTCCATAGCCGGTTGATACTGGGGCTTGTTGATATAAATAAAAGACAGAACGAACAGTGATCTTAGCAATTCTCAGAAACCGGCGGATGTTCCAATAATTTTCGTGAGCGGTACACTGGATTCTCACGGCCCTGTGTCACAGTTTAGATCGCAATCACAGGGATATCTCTTACTTATGGCTCTCAGAGCATGTAAGCAAGAAAATTGAAAAATGTTTGTTTTTAAAGCATTAATTGAACACAAGCTCTAATCCATGGATTTACGCGTTTCATAATGGGGCATAGTGAATCTGATTGTAATCCACTGATGTGATAACAAATGTATAAAAGTAGGACATCCATTAAACAACGGAACAGGATAACTGAGTTATCAACCACTTAAATAACATCAAAAGTTTAATTTAATTTTAATCCACATGGTAAAATGCCAGATGGAGCAGGGTAAGGTATCTTAAATAATGATCACATACATAGAGTGCATTAGAAACACGGTGTGCCTAAAATATATTGTGGGATCAAAGTCCACATTAAGGTCCTTGGTGGAGAGAGTGTTAAATCTTAAAGCCATTGGGCCTCTTCTCTGAATATATACCCTTTATAGAATCACCCCTCCCCAGTCTTTAGGGACTTTCTTAATCTTCATAAATTTCAGAGTAGTTTGGACGTGTCCATGGTATTTAGAGAAGTGGTCAGAGACACTGTGTTTCCAGTTGGTTTCTAATGTTTACAGCAGGCCTGTCCAACCTGCGGCCCTCCAGGTGTTGTGAAACTACAAGCCCCAGCATGCTTTGCCAGTAGACAACCTGTTGATAGCTGGAAGGGCATGCTGGGACTTGTAGTTTCACAACATCTGGAGGGCCGCAGGTTGGACAGGCCTGGTTTACAGCATACTTGCCAACTCTCCCGAAATGTCCGGGAGACTCCCGCATTTCGTGTGAGTCTCACGGTCTCCCGGGAGAGTGTGGCAATCTCCCGGATCTGCCCACTTCCTAGTGAAGAATTAGGTCCAAAACGCCGCAATTCACCGGGAATCACTGCGTTTTGCGTCATTACGTCACGGGGCCAAAATTACGCTATTTTTGGTACCCCGCCCCCTGCACGCCCACCTTCCCCGGCAGGCTCCCGGATCATATTTGCCATAAGTTGGCAAGTATGGTTTACAGTGTGAGCTTGGCCACAGAGTTAGAGTTATTAAACTAGAGGTATTAAAGCATTTCAGTCCACTAGTAATCATAGAAACATCTTTATTAATACCACATTAAAAAATAGTTTACATTGTTTGATTGTTAACCAAGTCTCCAGAAGGCAAAAATATTAAAATCTGATAGGTGAATAAAGTTAGGTAGGATAGTGAAATAAAAATAGTAATCAGACCCTTCAGTGGAGCCAGTCTGATGTGTGTGTAAATGATATGTCATCCAGTTCTCGTAGTTATTAAGAAAACCTCATATTATCAGTTTATTAAAGTCTGATATTGGTCAAAAAAACTTGTGTCATTTTCTTGTTGTACCTCATTATATAATGTCACTTCATTTTTTGTGATTGAGGGGTGGGTCTGTCTCTATGAGCTATATTTGCTAAACTGCTGGTTTGAAAAAGTGGAGATGTCACCTATGGCAACCAATCAGATTCTAGCTGTCATTTATTTAGTACATTCTACAAAATGACAGCTAGAATCTGATTGGTTGCTGTAGGTGACATCTCCACTTTTGCAAACTCGAAGTTTAGTAAATATACCCCCATGTTTCTAGTATACATATGGTTAGATATAATTTGTTTTTAATAAAATCTATTAAACATTTTACTACAGGAGATTTCATAATTGTTGCTATTTATTTGTAAAGGAGATTTAAGCCTGAAAAATGCTCTTTAAATCTGAAATTCTGCTCTTGGTGACACTTATAGGGCATTCACTATGTGCTGTTATCACTGCGTGTGTCACATATTTATGATTTGCAGATACACAGTATTTTATGCTGTTGATAGACCTCGAAACCAAAGTAATAGTATGTAACTAGGTCAATTAGCATGTAAGTACCAACAACATTCCAGTGAGCTTAGGTGCACCCTAATATGCTGTCCTCCAGATGTCACTTGTTGCACAAACGATGCAAATTCGTGCAAGAAATCTGTAACTTATATCTGTAGTAACATTGGGACACATTTTCTCTCTGACCATTGTAGCATTCATCATATATATGCCATTCACTACTCTAACTGAATTTATGCAGGGTACACATGCTGTGACCTCTGATTTAATCATTAGTTGGTGATTTTCTCTCACTTATACTTTTCCTTTATCTTAGCAGGTTCCAAAGCCTATAGATTACTCTGGACAGCCCTGGTGCGTATATTAAACCTTTGTTTAAGACAATGATCTTTTAATTGATCAATTAACCTTCTACATCTTATTTTGTGTCTAATATTTCTAGAACATTTATACATATATATATATTTTACCACCCCAGGTATGCAGAAGCAATGGAGAGAGTACAGGCAGAGATGGAATTAATGAATAGAGAGAACAGCACCTACCTCATCAGACACAGAACGAAGGAGAACAGAGAGTATGCAATCAGTATTAAGTAAGTCATACCTTAAGGTCACAAAGTGAACATTGTGGAGCATATGCAATGCATGTTTTGATTGTGGCGGAACATTGCAATGCCCTGGTACTTTTTTGGCTTTCAGAGCGACTCACTAAAAGTATGACAAAGACGAACCGCTGACCAATGCTTTTCTTCATTATATACTGATATCTGTATCGTGCTACTTATTTCTACTTATTTTATCCTGTACGCTTAGATATGTGACTAAACTGCATCTACAAAATCCTGTTTCTGTACATTGTCATATTAGTCTCACCTTCTAGACCACAATCAATATTTTGCCTAGCCAAACCCACATGACTGTATTACTTTCCACAGTGTGCCTTGTATACTATAAAATACTCACCTTCATGACTAGTATAGGATTATAGTACTGATTCATTGGCTAATTTTCCCAGTTTTTAGCTAAAAGGATACACCTGTCACCTAACATAAGTGTATGATGTACCTAATTGTTACCATCCCTTCCTGCATTTACTTAAATGTTTAGTGTTCTTGTTAATATAATATTGTGCTAATATTGAATTCCTGTTAGCTATGCAAAGATTTGTTTATACAAAATGCTACATCCATATTGACATCTTGTTTCAGCCATGTAGGTAGGAGTGTAAACAATTACTTCCAAGTCCCTCACGTGCCAGTATAACCAATAAGAGAGCATAACAACACCTATCAAAGATATAGAGCATGTTCAAACATATACAACTAAATGTTTCTACCAGTCCTGAGAAGGCATCCTGCTCCGCTTGTGCAGCAGTGAAATAAAAATCAGGAAGAAAAGGGGGTTTACTGACGCTTGATGGATGAATGGGAATTATCCGGTAATTACAATTTTTTTCTTTGTATCTCCTATCACAGTAAGATGAGTGACAGTTGTCAAATCAATGCACCCACGGGAGGGGTAGTCTATAGCAGCATCACTCTTAACAGCGGTTATTTTAAAGAAACACCAAAAACAGGAAAACCCCATTCAAAACATGGATATAATACAAGACTGTCTAAACAAAGCAATAATTGATCAACCTGTTAATCGCTCCAATTAAAGAAGCAAATACTGTAACAAAGCAAAATCCATCTACTGTATCAGGTAAAGGCCTGCAACAGTGAGTCCTGAGCACAGCAAAGCAGATAGAATAACAGCCGCATTAATATGTTCTGCGTAAGAGCAATAACCAAACTAAAAGATTAATAAAGGCCAACTTGACCCTGCAACCTGCAACAGTAATTCAATAAACAGTATTGAGGATTACAGAAAGAGTAATCGAAGACCCAGAAACTGACCGAAAGGACATAAGAAGAGCCATAGGGTTCCACTTATTAACATATAGCGACAGGACTGATTTTCCATCACTGGTTACTGCGGTGATTTTAATAATCGCCTGTTGTTATAATATATTATTAAAATCTTGCCGAGGCCTCTGAGAGTTACTCGGCTGCATTGGCGATACTGGCCCGGGGCAGTAAGAGTTAACTTACCAATTCGCTGGACCAGCTTGAGGGGATAGATTCATGCATGACCCAGCATGCGCAGTGCAACTGAAAGCCCAAGTAATTAAAAAATATAAAAATGAAAATTAAATAGATTCAATGTTTAAAAGAAAATATTTAAAAATGTTAACCATTGAAAAAAATATTTATTCTAAGAATTAAAGCATGTTTCCATTAATTTGTTTCTGTTATCGGCATCCTGGCATGGCAATAACAGAAGAAGAATAGGGGCAGTACTTGTACCACTGTGATCCTTGTTCCCCATACTTTGCAAGGGGAAGATTTTATCTATGAGACGTGGTAAAGCACTGCTATCGCTGGTGGGGACCTCTTGTATAGGCCAAAGCTCACTGGATTTAGGGCTTTTCTCCCTATAATATATAAACCCACTTGTCTGTGCCAAAGAGAACTTAAGGGAAAACATTACAGGAAGTAGGCTTTGTGTTACCAGCTAGAGGGACTGACACTACTACAGGCTCTGAGACAACGAACAGAATAAGAGTTACAGACTCAGCTACAAAGGCCATGGAAGAATACACCAACTTTATATATGTAGCAGATTCTGCAAGTCCACAACAAACTAGAAGCTGACAATGATTAGGAGCTGCATATCTATACAAGTTTAGATAAAATCAAGCAGACAGTCTAAATAATATAATTCCAAGACAATTCCAACATTTCTTGAGTTGGCGCTAAAAAAACTGGCCAAAAATAAATTTTGCGAAGCCTACAGAACTGGATGGTTGCATAATCAGGCCTACATCTATACCCTTGGCCCTTGAAATTTTCCTGGAGGTATCAAGCATTGGGGGCATAGATTTAGCCTAAATTTGGAACCTTGTAGAATCCCACATCTGCTACTGTGTCACCCATGCATGCTACAAGACTGCAACTTATATCCTTTTCACAGTGATCCAGAGAACTATATAATTGTCAGATGTAGGTAATCATCTCCCCAAGGGCAGCTGAACAAAACAAATCAATCTCCTTAGAGGAAATGTCCAACCTCCTTGTCTGGTTGGCAGGATACCTACTGTGTTTAAGTAAGCAGGGTATCTGACCTTGCTGAGCGGGTTATGCTATACTGGCATGGGAGGAATAAAGAACAAATCATAAAAAACAAACACATGTTTTTGTTCCCTCTCCTTCAGTCTCCAATGCTCGCTGCATGCCTGTACACTAAGGGCCACATTTAGGCCCCTATTTATTCATATACGGCAATAACATCGCTCATCGCAGCATTAGAAAATCTGTTATTGCCGCTATTCATTATTAACAAATGGATGGAGCAGCTGAGTGATACTCATTGATACTCAGCTGCCGAGCAGTACTGGCTTCGCTGTGCAGTCTTGGTGGAACTGGGAGCCTGACTCAGGTTTTCACTTTCATTGTAAAAAAATGAAATAAAATATAGAAGTTTAAGAAATATCTAAAAAATATTGCTACATGGTTTTGCCAAGATGCGCAATTGCACCTTCTCGCAGACTTTACTCCTAGCTCAAAATGAGACCCAGATTCTGTTAAATTTTATTTTCAATTTGTTAACCGTTTAGTCGTCAGAGGTGTGAAATGGCCACACCAATTTTTTTATTTTCTTTTACATGGGAAATAACCTTTTATATTGTTGTTTACCCAAGTGAACCTTTTTTTTTAAGTCTGAGATACATATTACTTTATTCTGTCCCAAGCTACAGCTACTTGTGGAATTATTGCAACCCCAAAACATAATCAACTGCTTCTCCCAAGTGCAGGGATAACAGATGTGTCTGATTTCTTACACAGTTATAGTGTTCAGAAACAAGCTAATAAATGTTGTTTGTTTAGTAAACTTTTTTTTTAACAGGGGAGACCATGAATATTCTCCACTATCCCAACAATAAACGATCTGATTAGTATCTGGCATGCTTGCTGATGGTGTGACTGAATAGATACATCATTAGAATTGTATCTAAAATACATGTAACTATACCTCACCTAAAAGTTCTGGATGACTTGATAACCAGCAAAGTTCATTTATACACCTCTAAATATTGAAATGATGCACTGGCCCATAAAAAAAAATAATTTGAATTTAATTGTGCTATATATAAAGAATTAATTGGATATAACTGCGATCTTGCAGCCTGATCTTTCAAAAACAAACTACGTGTTTTCTTCACCCTGCTAAATATATTCTGTTAATGAGTTGTCAGGCCTGTGTTGGATGGAATATACACTCAGCCTGTGCAATGAATCTGTTTACTCTTGTTCTGGGCCCTGCCCGCAGGTAATTATTGATCCTTGGCTGATTAAAAGCAAATTTATATTCAGAAGTTATGCCTTGCCCGCAGGTACAACAATGAAGTGAAGCACATCAAGATATTAACGAGAGATGGCTTTTTTCGCATTGCAGAAAATAGGAAATTTAAAAGTTTAATGGTAAGCATTGATTCCGTTCCTTTACTAAAAAAATGTCACACTGATCTATTGTTTGTTAAACTCTTTCTGCCCAAGAGCGTCTTTTCTAAAGTTGAAAGCTTTATGGCTTGTTAACTAAAAATATCAGCACAGGGTTTACTTATATTGCATAAATCCAGTCCGTATCTGATGTCATAATGGTTGGGTGCAATGTAAAATTGCACATCTCTGTTATTTGCCTGCGTTTGCTGTAAGCACACACGTGTGCACGCCAATAACATGCAGAAATCTGCCTCACTGTGCGTCCCTTTTGTGAGTTTAATGTGTGCTCTATGTCTATGGGCTACAGGTCAGTAAAAACATCTAACTACTGGTATCCCGTTGGTCCGCCACACTCAGTAAATAACCATGGCCTTTGTATTATTATTTTCTTGCCATTTAATTTCATTATTTTTTTTTTCCTTTTACTTTGCGCTCATTGTTGGTCTCTGGTTTCCAGGAATTAGGACCTTTGGCCCAATCACAGGAAATAATAGAGCAGGTTGTTTCTCCTGAAGTGACTGCCAGAGATTAGTGTCTGCACTAATAACTAATCATAGCACAGGTTGCTTATTGTTATTTATTATCGCCAGCGCAATTTCTGGCACACATTATGTTAGTCCCATCAACCATCTCTAGTGGGGAGTGTGATGTGCCCTATGATGTCACCTCCCCGACCTGCTCCTAGCAACAGATTTGTATAATGTGGTCAGACCGTTATAATATAAAACACTCATTTCTGCTGCAAACTGGGATGTACAGTGTTTTCAACAACATTTACTGAGTGGCCTTTTTATTTCCCATAAGTATTGTTTAGCAAAAAAAAGGCTTAGAGAAATAGGCTAATCAGCACTTTCACATGCAGATTCTTGTATAACTCATCTTACTGTACTCTACCACAAGCACTGCAAAGGTTCAGTCTCCGGGGGGATTCTCTCTGTTTAGGAGCCATAAAAGCCAATAAGGCTGTGATGTCAAAGCCAAGAGGCACACTCCCAGTCTGATGAACCTTGGATGCCGCACCTCCAGCCTTTCAAGGCAAGAGACAGCGTGTTGGGGGGTGCTGTTTTTGAGTTAGAAGGAAGAAATACCATCTAGGACACCCCCAAGACTTCCACCGACCCTGAGAGCTGCATATGTACTTCATATGTGTATGGTTTTAAATGGCTGAATAGACAACCCAGCTTATATTGCTTGAGTTATAGAAATGCTCTTTGTGATGCACTGCATCTGTTTTATTGCCCTTAGATTAATTGGACTTTACAGCAATTTTTTTTTTAACTAAAATGAATGAAAAAACTGACTTTTAGGAGGCATAATAATGAAAGAGATTTAATTTTACACATAAACTCTCCAAATTGTGCCTCTTCGTATTGGTGTTTTATAGTTTTACAAATCAGGAACATAGCAATAAAAGTAGAACAATATATTTGTGTAATTGGAATAGAGGGAATAAATTAGTTAACTTACTATTGTAATATATAGCCTGTATATTTGTCTTTGCTTGTGCTTGTCTACACTTGTTAGACTTGAGCTGTAGAAATCCAATGCTTGAAGCTGATTATTTCTTGTTTTTTTTATATCTGTATGGGTGATAGTCTACATTAACGCATATTAGGCCTTATTTAGAGTTGAAGGTAAGTCAGTTTTTGTGGAATAAATATATGCATTTGCATACTGCGCATGCATACCAAAATATATCTAGATTTGTCCTGACCTTAGATATGCAGCCCCTAATGTCTGGAGGTGGAACTTGGGTGGGCAAGTATAAGTTGAGTACTGTAATGGCACATTAATGTAACTGTAGCACGCCCCCTGGAGATGTGACCTAATGACATTTGGACGCATCCCCAGTACAGGTGGCTTAGTGGTTAGTACTTCTGCCTCAAAGCACTGAGTCATGAGTTCAAATCCCAACCATGGTCTTTTCTGTGTGTAGTTTGTATGTTCTCCCCGTGTTTGCATGGGTTTCCTCCAGGTTCTCCGGTTTCCTCCCACACTCCAAAAACATACTAGTAGGTTAATTGACTGCTATTAAATTGACCGTAATCTCTCTCTCACGGTCTGTCTGTGTGTGTTAGGACTGTAAGCTTTATTGGGGCAGGGACCGATGTGAGTGAATTTCTCCGTACAGCGCTGCGGAATTACTGGTGCTATATAAATTAGCTGATTATGATGATCCCCAGCTGATACTACTTAATTCAAAATTGTGGTCATCTATCTGGATTGCGTATTTCTCATTTTGCATTTGAAACAGACAGATGTGGGGGTGTTTGTATCCCATTACAAATTATATAGAAAATAGAACAGCCTATCAGAAATGTTCCAAGTACCTCAGTGATGTCACTGTTTCCTAGGTAAATGATAGACTGCATTTTTATGAACATTGGCACAAATCCCAAAATGGCTCTCTCCACTGTGGGTCGTCATCGGGAAGGCCTACCCTGTGTTGTTCATTTTTTGTGCAAAAAACCCCAAAAAAGCATGTATAACCCACCCCCAAACCACTCAAACACCTTCCTGCCCACTTTAACAAGTATGACAGTGGTACCTGTGTTACCAATTATCTGGTCTCTTAACTCCATATCAAGATGGAGATAACAGAACTAAAGCTTTGAAAAAAGTGCTTTAGGAGCATACTGCAGTGACCGGCCTTGGGAAGCAGTAAATTAACTCTTACTGCCTCAGGTTAGTATCGTCAGAGCAGTTGAGTATCCATCCACTTTTTTATTTTTTTTATTTTTAATAAATGCCAGTAATAAATGGTATACCCGTTGTATGGTATGTAGTTGTGAATAAACACACTGACCCCTTGGAGAGCTTAGGAACAGCAGTCGCTGAACCGTTTATAAAGATGACAGTCGGGCACATGATTTAAATACATTTCTTAGAACATAATCCCAACGTATACCTCCGCAGAATTATAAAGTAGTCCACATACTACATGCATGATTAAAATAAAATTATACTTAACTCCTTGATGGGAGAACTAATGACAAATGTGCCCCTTTGTCCTGTGTGAATGTGTTCACACTTCAAAATGTCAAAAGCATATTCACACTGCAGACGGCTTCCACCTCACAGTGCTGCCCTGTGAGGAAACCGCTAGAACTATCTAGAGGCATTTGGGGTAAGTAGGCAGCACATAGTCAGTTTTTAGAAGGATAGCCCCATTTAATAACACATTTTATATGGAAATAAGTTATTCCTTTCATAATAGATTAATCCTATTTTCTGTACAGGAACTTGTAGAGTACTATAAACACCAGTCTCTCCGAGAAGGTTTCAGGAGTTTGGATACAACTCTACTTTTCCCCTATAAAGCTCAAGAAAATCAAGGTGGACATGCGAGTAACCGATCTTCAGGAATGTGTAAGTATTTTTCCGTGTATGTGTGGATCAGTCTGACATGGTTCTCAATGGAATATTCTAGTCTACTTTCCTAATTGATAGATTTTATTAAAAGAGTTTGTCATCCTTGTAGACATAAAAATGGCAGTTGTACGTTACTAGAAGGAATTCAAAGGCCTTCACTAGACAATGGCAATCTGTCATACAATTTCTAGAGTAATGAGAGAAATAACTAATTTGCATAGCTGAAATTAATTTACAGAACTTTTTTTAATGATCATTATAGAAATTAGATTCCGTTTTTCACCAGGAGCTGCCTTTTTCTTCTTCAGGAGTGTGTGTGAAAGCACAATATCTATCTTCAGCGCTTGGAAGATAATTCAAGGGTGGATATTACAAATTGCTATTTAATATTAAGTACAATCTACTTGTTTTTAGCTATATATTGATCTTTACTTAGGACGACCAGATTTCTGAACCCAACCCAATTATATGAGTTTGTCAGCAGAGCACATGAGTGAATGAAAAAAACCCAGAAAATACTAGAGTTGCACCAATTTCTTATACAATCCCCCAAATGTTAATTATTACAACCATACATATAATCCAAACATAAACACATAGGGCCTCATTTAGAGTCGAACGCAAAGTCTGTTTAAGAAGTGTAGGAGTGGGAGTGTGCCGCAGCTTGGTAGGGTATTACGAGTGGCAAGCAATCCCATTTGCCTCCCACTCGTAATACCCTACCAAGCTGCGAGCAGTTCCTGCAGCTAGCTAAAGTTTGTGCCACCTAATTCCTGCCGCACAGCTTTAGCCCTGTTTTGACGTGTGTTGCGTCTGCGCCTCACTGCGACTAGGATGTATTTACATGGTCACGCCTTCACAATTCCGCGTTCCTCCCATTCTCTCGTAGTGAGTCGCAAGCTCTCGCAAGTGTTAATTGCGTCCAAGATGCAGGCGGATTTGGTGCTTTCTGCACATGCGTGGTAGTGTTTTTTTGTTGGATGTGCCTAAAACGGACTTTGCGTCCGACTCTAAATGAGGTCCATAGTGTGCAACTCGCTACAAGTGTGTACAAAGCACTGGTAAAATGGTTTAGTTTGATAACCTCTATTGGCCACAAATGGTACTGCAAGAAATTACCAACATATTTTAAAGCAGTATTTCTATTTTGGAGATGTCTATACCTATATCTAGATTCCCTTAAACATTTAAAATGTTATTAAAAAGTGTAATTCAATAGCAAAATAAATTATACACAAAATGAATACAGCTTTACAGTAAAAATAAGTAATTTATCTTTAAAAAAATGACTTGCTGTCCATTATACTATTTAAAGTTCTTTGTAGTGCTAGTTCAGGCTTAGAGGGCTCAGGTACAATTTTTGCATCTGACAGAATCCCATTGTGCTGTGGTGAACTCACAGGAATCCTTCTCAGAGGGTTCAGTGATCCCCCAGGATGCAAAAGTGCTAGTGTGTTGGGCCCTTGTTTAGTGCATGATGGGTGTTATATCTGAATATTAGCTGGTGAAGTATGCTGACTGGTCTACAGCAGCCACCCATTTTCAACTCTTGTACAATATTATATCAGGATAATAATTACACAAAGTATGATTTTCAACTCTCAGAATAGCACATTAACCATTGTAATCCAAGTATTGAATCCATTCACAGCTTCACACAACAACATTAATAGACTTCTTGTGACTGTCCAGCTGTTTTTTAACTACTGTAACACAGAGTCACAGGTTAGCTGCCCTATTGGGGGAAATGTGACTGAAGGAAAATGTGACTGAGCTATTCATTGACACTGTTCAGCAGATCTGCTGCTTAGTGATGCCGTATAAAGCTGTTGTGGTTTTACTTCTTAGTGACATTGTGACGTGGTTGTGACTCTCTGGTCTTTGCTTGTCTGTCTTCTCTCCAAGCCACGTCTGTGCTATGTGGGTTTGCTTTTGTTACTGCGCCTGAGTACAGCTTTGTGCCCCCCTCCACCGCTCCCTTCTGGTCAGGTAGCTATTGCACTGCTTTCTATTCCTCTTGCATGTCTATCAGTGTCAAATCAGAGCTGCCAACTGACTAAGCCTATTTATCATTGCCAGACACAGCAGCATGAATAAGTACAGTGCTTTAGTGATGACAAAAATTCATTATAAAGTTGATACTATTATTATTATTATTATTATTATTATTATTATTATTATTAATAATGATAATAATAATAATAATAATAATAATAATAAAGCAATTATTACAATTTTGCTTAAGGTCCAAAAGGTTATACAGTATATACACATTTAGAGGTTGTGCATCTTTATGGTAAAAGAGCAGTTAGAGTAGCATCTGCGCCTTCTCAAGTATAATGTTTCCTTATCCATAAATGTTTATAAATGAGTTGAACTCCGTAACTTATGCATTATCCTGTACAAGACAAAATTAAGCAAAAAAAAATGTTTGGAGTTGGGCATAGTTATCCCTCTGTACAACTATGAGCACACTTGCAGTATTTTGTCAGTAGCCTCTTTTCTTGCCTATTCTATGTCATCTTTTTAGACCTCTGAACTGATGCCAGACCATTCCCTAAACTATTGCATTGAGAGAGGATTATCAATCATGAATTATATTAATAGGCTAATATACTTGCAGTAAGCCTTCGCCTCCCACGTGGTACGCCATAGGTAAAAATTAACCTTTCCTAAAATTTTAAATCCGGCTTTCTTCACCCCCTCCCCCCACCAAACAATGTTTATGTTCCTGTGTTTTGGAAACTCTTCTACACTTGAATTTTTAAAAAGGTTGCGACAATTTTGCACAACCCTCCCTCAAGCCTAGTACCCTAGGCTGCAGCCTAGTCAGCCTATTGGATAATCAGGCCCTGATTTCGGGGCAATCGACTGTCTCAAACCAGTGAAATTAAATTTGGTGCTTTCCCTGGCAATGTTGCAGGGCTCACTTTGATAATTATCCCCCCTGAACTTCACAATGAGATGTATAGCATTTTATTTTATTTTATGTTTATTTTGGATGGTTTGAAAGACTTGATATTTACATGACAATTTGCCATTAGTAGAGTGTTGCATATCACCACATAAATCATTAAAAAATAGGATATTTTGACAAAATTGACCTTTGATAGATCTCCCCCATAGATTTGACCCTAGAGCCTGTTAGCACAGCTTCTTCTACTCACTGTACACTCAAGCTAGTTAAAAAAAGACAAAAGCTCATAGATACGCCAGGAAATAGAAAAGTAGAATGAGATAGTATAGTATACCTCCAAACCCTAATCAGCTGGCTAATTTTTATATATCCATTAAAATCTAAACTTCCATGAAGGTCAGGATAGTGTCACTCGCTGATGCGTTTTCAAAACATGTGCAAACGCATACGTTGTCCAAGTCCCAGTTATACTTTTCCTTGCCAGTCTTGTTGAACAACCGAGCAAAGAAGTTGGAAAACAGAAAGATGATAAAGAAAGGGATCATCTAGTTTTTAGCTACAATAAAAGTTGGCATCTCTGATACGTACAATCCCTTAGCATGCTGTGTCTGACTAAGATCCGTCTGTCTGGCAATTAGTAGCAGTATCCCGTGGAGTTGGGAAAACTAGCAGAATGAAGACCAGGAACTAGGTGCACTTTAAATAAGATTAATATGTTGCATTTGAAGAAAATTTTTGGAAGTATTATATTAACTCAAACATTGTTAAGTATTGACTTTTATCTATTATGATCCAGTTGTTGACCTAATTGTACAATATTGTTTAAAACAGTAGGATACATTATAATGAAACTTCATGTAGAAAAAGAAAAGATAAGAAAAAGACGTAGTTAGCAATTGCAGAGGTTCACCCATTTATGGCTGACCTGAAGTTTGCTTGGGCTCTAAAATCCACCCCATAGTTTTTGTCTTACATTTTAGGTCTCAAATAAGGTAAGATAGTGTTATGAACCTATTGCCACCTATCCTCTTCATTTTGATGCATTGATTGTCTATATTGTAGAGAGAAGAACAATTAGCAATATTGGGTGGAAGAAAGGGGACTGTCCTGGGAAAATCAGGACATGTAGCACCCTCCCCATTTACTACTTTCATTGATTTAGAAGACTATATAACATGGAGATTTAAAATTAGTGCTTGGGTTTGTTTAAGCAGTTGTTCAATATAATCCTATTTTTAGTTATCATGGACCTCCACTAACATGTTTGAAGTTTAATACACTACTTTCAAACCCATTTTATTGTCTGTACTGATCACTTTACTAATTTTTATGAGGTGACATTTTATAGCTCCTGTTATAATGTGTTTCTATTGTTCTTTCAGTCCTGAGTCCCAAGGTTCTAGGTATTGCTATTGCTCGCTATGATTTCTGTGCCAGAGACATGAGGGAGTTGTCCCTGTGTAAAGGAGATGTGGTTAAGATCTACACAAAGGCGGGGACAAATGGCTGGTGGAGAGGAGAGTCCAGTGGAAAGGTAGGTTGATGGGAAATGGGGTATTCAGTAAATTTGTGGATTATGCTGGCGTGTAGTGTGTGGAAAGGGGAACACCTGCGACTACTCTGAAAAATGATAGACTTCTCAGTTATACCATTTACCCAAAGTCAAGATGACATGTCTTTTAAATGGGTGACTGGCAGATCGCACAAAACTCTCCCTCAGAAGATGAACATACAGTATTTCCTGATGATGTTTGTATTTCTGTTTTAAAATGTGAGAATAAACAACAAGAGCTGGACACTCAGTTGCATGTATAGTGTTCCTATCACCTACATACAGTGGACTGTATGGATATTCATGTGAAATCAATAGAAACTAGTGACATCACATTCTAATCACTTTATGCCCCCAGGCCTCATTGCTGTGATTAAATCTTAGTGAATTGATAAGCTGCATTCCCAGGAAAAATGTGTTTGGAATGGCTGGAAATGGGCACACTTTCAGTTAAAACCACAATGAAATATTCATATGTTAAAATTTGTTTTCCTGACAATTCAATAAAATGAAAAGTGAGCCTTATAGGTTCAAGTAATGTTCCTCTCCGGTAAACTAAATGAAAAGATCTAATTACCTGTTTCCCTTTCTTACGTAGGTTGGCTGGTTTCCATCCACATATGTAGAAGAAGAAGACTGATTATAATGATATAGCGTATAACACTGGAAAAATTCCTAACGTTCGCAGAGTTCTAACCTTAAGATTCTGCCTTCTGTCCCTGTGCAAAAGAGACTGGACCAATAACCTTTGTGGCACCGAGCCATCACTGGATTTTCCATTGTCTCCATATTGTTTTATGGAACAGATGAGCATGCTTAGTATAGGAGACCATACACAATCGGGATGTACCAGATCATAGCAGGTCTGAGTGTGCACAGAATGAGCCAGAAACTGTCTGTGCAAAGCTCCGCAACAAACAATGTGTTGCACGGTAATATTTGTACAGAAAAGTATTTTAAGGAACAACTAAACACATTTCTTATATTGCTAAAGAGAAATCATTACGTGCATCTAATAACCTATTGGCAAATAAAAAATAAAAAAAACACAAGTATTTCCTCACCATTTCCAGTACTAACCCTGCTGCTTGTATAGCTGTTTCCATGTTAAGAAGCCTCAAAGAGACTTTGGTGTCCCATCTTCTCCTGTGCTGCCTAACCTGCAGTTCCTTTCAATAAGCACAAATGGACCCCTAAGCATACACTATGAAGTACTCCACTAGAAGTTATCATTCTGTGGGCAGGACTACAGAGGCAATATATAAAGCTGAAGTCAGGAAGAACATCAGGAGCTAAACACCTGTGGCATGGTCTTTTATATATGGATTTTACATTTGTTTGTATTATTTCTTTAAGCCATTAATGTGAATGTTCGATACAGAAGAGTCTTGTTCCATATGCTGTACTATGATCTTGCCCGAGATCCAATCGTATTATTTATTACAAACATAAATTTACAATAAACAATTGTAAATTTCTATATTACATTATATGCTGTCAACTAGAAAAACTCTTCTGCTACACGCACCACCCTTTTCATTATCTATTATCTTCATTTTACTCAAGATCTAAAGTATTTGATATATTTTTAATCTTTTTCATTTTCATTAAACTTCTTCATGTGTGTTAATTATCAGCTAATGCCCGGTTGTACTTAACTGGTAGTGACACAGAGGTGGGGGTAGGTATGTCTTCAAATGCAGAGCACATATATTTCATTTATATATTTTTCAAAATAACTACAATAGTGGACACATGGCTTAATAAGATTGGTAGTTTAATTAACATCTCTTTAGTCAGTCCATGCATTATGGATAAAAGGGAATGAGAGAATGGGAACAGAACATTTCGTCCTAGTCGGAATAGGTCAAGTTGAGCTGCGTCTGCACTGCTATGTATCCCCAGTAAATGTTGCAGTTAGACAACAGTGCCTCTAAGCCTACACATACACGGCACTAAGCCAAACACATAATAACTAGAGACGAGCAAACACCAGACTGGTGTTATGTTTCTAAAACTCGTCTTTTGGTGTTTGGCTTCGGAATTAACAAAAAATTCAAATTTGATCAATCATGTTAAAAACACATAGGGCTAGATTTACTAAGCTGCGTGTTTGAAAAAGTGGGGATGTTGCCTATAGCAACCAATCAGATTCTAGCTTTCATTTATTAGTACCTTCTACAAAATGACAGCTAGAATCTGATTGGTTGCTATAGGCAACATCCCCACTTTTTCCAACCCGCAGCTTAGTACATCTAGCCCATACTGTACGTCTGAGCTGTTTTTGCCCCTATGTTAGTAATAATATAATTTACTTATTCTGTATTGCATACACAAAGGTATTTCAAATCAAATAATATCAAAATTATCACAAACATAGCAATATTCAGTGTTATATATACAGTCATTTAGAATTAAATTACATCACCAACACACCGTATAATGGTAATGTCATTATGCCAGAACACTTAACTAAT
Source organism: Mixophyes fleayi (assembly GCF_038048845.1). NCBI lineage: Eukaryota > Metazoa > Chordata > Amphibia > Anura > Limnodynastidae > Mixophyes > Mixophyes fleayi. The sequence goes on along the minus strand of NC_134409.1, from coordinate 54,151,643 downwards.
GCAGAATGAAGGCCAATGAAGAGAAGTATGCCTGAAATCTCCAGGATTTCATAACACAACAGTTCCGTGACCTCCCTTACACATAATATGAGGATGTGTAAAACCAGACAAACAAATGGCCATCAAATACATGATAATAATTTCAATAAAGACAATAAAATACATGCTTGTCTGCCTTGCGTAAACCCCTCTACAGATTTGTAAGCCCAGGTTTTCCTCCATATTCCTGGCTACCGGTGACAATAGCTGTCTCTTTCTGAGAAGCCTAGTTTTTACTGCTCACTGATTGGTCTAACAATGCCATGACACTTTTGCATGGACTCAAGGAATTGTAGTTGTGCTTCTGATAGAACATTGTGCACTTGAGCAGGACTACAATTCTCAGAAAATTAAAAGCCTGGGCTGATGGCAACTAAATCTGATCATGTGAAAATAAAGTGTTCAGCAGCACGTGCAATTTCAGGTCAATTCGAGGTTCCACTTTGATATGTAAAACTCACATTTTGATGGATTAATCAGAATCCGAACCACTCATCTGTAAAAATGACTTATGATCGTGTTAACAACTGAAGTGTGGAATACCTTCTACCATACCTTCCTCATACAATTGATGGTTACTTTAGGAATTATAACATTTTGGATTCCTCTAGAGAGAGAGATACTCCATTAACTATTTGGTGTACCCTCTGACCAGAAAGATCTTAAGATATCTAATACAAGTCTCTACTAGTTAAATGAATAAAGAGAAAACATAAAAAAGAAATGTAATTAAAAACTTAGCTGATGAGAAATGGAATACAAATTATCAATGTGTATATTTGTGTATTATATATTTTATTGTAAATGTTTTCCTGTACAGTCTACTCTATCACATCAGTGTTAAATGATAAAACAGTTATATATTTGTAATTGTATTGATCTATGGGACACACTAGAAATCTTTGTTCCTGTATTTATATCTTTATACAGGTGAAATACAAGTCTGTATATACAGGAATGGTTGTCAATCACACTCTTTCCCTTTTATTGCCACTTCAAAAGGGGGTCAATTTCAAGCATTAAGTACACTTCTGGCAAAGTCATCTAACATTACTTATGTTACCTTAAAGCATCAAAACATGTCATTTTATTCACTGGACTTTGTTAAAGTATATTTGTCTTGCAGATTTCATAAAGAATTGAAAATCATGAATTATACAGAGTAGAAGCTTTATTGCAGTGCAATATTATTAACACAGGCACATCCCGTTCTTGAGGAAATCCCTCCCTCTCGGCCTTGTGCTTACTCTAATTTGGGAAGATTAGCTGCTGTAGTTGGCTGTACTAGGGACAGAAAAATCCTCCAATCATGATCCGTTGAGTGTATTTCTTGATCGGAGTTGGGAAGACCTAAATTGGTTGTTTGTTTTGCTAATATGTACATGTACAACCCAATGTAGTATGTATTAAGCAAGGGCTTTATTACTGCATGGTAAGTAAAGTGAGTGCTGTTAGCAGCACTGAAGTAAAAATAGTATTTGCATTCAATGATTAGTATCTGGAATAAAAGAGTCCGTAATATGTCTGGTTGATCATGCTGGAGATGTATTTTAACAATAGCCAGAGAACAACAGATTGCAATAGACTGCAGTATAGACACATTCTTGTCTATTACCCTGAATAGTGTAAGCACCCCCCTATAACTCTTGAAATTGCACTGCAGTTATTATGTTAACTACTGCAGGTAGCTAACTAAAATTCCTAATACATTCCTAGCTGTAGATAAACATTAGCGTAAAAAGTTACTCTGCATATTTCTTATCCTTCTTTCATTATACTTTAATGGTAAAATAATCTCAAACTCTATGGGGTCTTGCTGAGTTGGATGCATGTGCAACAAAAAAATAATCTCTAAAAAGCTGCACCTAAAAATAGCGTATTTACCCCTATAAGAGTCAGTATCTTAAGATGCATCCAGCTCTGCACCAGTCGTATATGCAACAGATGTCAGACGTACTTACACCCATCCAGTTCATAAACACAAGAAAAGATTTTTAACATTCGTTTTGATAGCAAGTGGAATGCGGGCTGGAAGGGGCATGCAAACGCAGGCCGAGTACACTGGAGGTGTGTTCACGAAAATGCAGCTCATGCATATGTGCAGAATCTGTGCATATGTGCCTGTTAGGAGGCGTATGATTAGCACCTGCAACTGAGTTGACAATGACATATCGTAAACAAGGCGCATATGCTGTTAAATTCAGAGGTGGACGCATCTCGAGATGCATACAGTTCTGCATATTGGCAGATATTCTCTCATTTTCCATGCTCGTTTTCTAAGAATAAATTATTTCTATTTTAGCTCCCACTCTGGATCAGCTCTATTGTCTCTAGGGGAGAGCTAGCAACCTTTGGCCCAGGGGACAGACAGAGGTAACTGGCCTATGCTACTGCTGCACTAGTTACATTTTTTTTTTTTTACAATAACAGTGTACAGGTGGAATAAATGTAGAAAAATCTACATGAATCAGCCCTCATCTGAAAAATACAAGAGCAAGTGTCCCCATTTCTATGCACCCTTTGATTAATTTTTAAATATACTACTGTTGCTTTTAATGTCTTTTTAAAATGCATTTTTAGCTCACCTAATTGACCTAGAGAGTGCAGAAAGTATTCACAGTGCTTCACTTTTTCCACATTTTGTTATGTTACAGCCTTATTCCAAAATGGAATAAATTCCCTTTTTCCCTCAAAATTCTACACACAATACCCCATAATGACAACGTGAAAAATGTTTTTTTGAGATTTTTGCAAATTTATTAATAATAAAAAGCTGAGAAATCACATGTACATAAGTATTCGCAGCCTTTGCCATGAAGCTCAAAATTGAGCTCAGGTGCATCCTGTTTCCACTGATCATCCTTGAGATGTTCCTACAGCTTAATTGGAGTCCACCTGTGGTGAATTCAGTTGATTGGACATGATTTGCAAAGGCACACACCTGTCTATATAAGGTCCCACACATGACAGTGCATGTCAGAGCACAAACCAAGCATGAAGTCAAAGGTATTGTCTGTAGACCTGCGAGACAGGATTGTCTCGAGGCACAAATCTGGGAAAGGGTACAGAAAAATATCTGCTTCTTTGAATGTCCCAATGAGCACAGTGGCCTCCAACATCCGTAAATGGAAGAAGTTCGGAACCACCAGGACTCTTCCTAGAGCTGTCCGACCGTCTAAACTGAGCGATCGGGGGAGAAGGGCCCTAGTCAGGGAGGTAACCAAAAACTCGATGTTTACTCTGTCAGAGCTACAACATTTCTCTGTGGAGAGAAGAGAACCTTCCAGAAGGACAACTATCTCTGCAGCAATCCATCAGTCAGGCCTGTATGGTAGAGTGGCCAGACGGAAGCCACTCCTTAGTTAAAAGCACATGGCAGGCCGCCTGAAGTTTGCCAAAATGCACCTGAAGAACTCTTGGACCATGAGAAACAAAATTCTCTTTTCTGATGAGACAAAGATTGATCTCTTTGGCGTGAATGCCAGGCGCAGAGCTGGATTAAGGTTCTGGGGGGCCCGGGGCACTTAAGACGGGGGCCCCCTATTGTGTAATATGGTCTTCATTTTAGACAAATAAACAGGCAATGCTGTGTGCACTACTGTTAGATGCACGCAGCTCTGCCATCACAGCATAACAGTGTGAAGTAGGACATACCTCCTAACTATCCTTGCAGTCAGACCAAATCCTGACTAAGTGAGACAGTCACTCACATTCTGGACTGTCCCACTATATTGAGGACAGTTGGAAGATGTTCCTGCTCTCTCCTACCTGCTCTTGTCCCTTTTCACCACCTGTGGCTGCTGGTGTCTTAAGCTCAGCTGCTGCTTGTGTAGATTCTGGGATGTCGGGGCCCTATTTTGAAAAAAAAAGGTACATAAACTCTAGGAGTCCCAAACACTTCTGTTAATAAATCAATAGCACCCCCTTTAATAATTAGGCCTCTCTCCTTGCAACCAGCCCCAAACTGGAAATTAATACTATTCACATTTAATAATAGAACTATTTTCCCCAAGCAGCCTGACATTAAATTAATAGTGCACACATTTAATAAATAAACTTATTTCCCTCCCCACCAAACAGCCCCAGCAATAAAATTTACTTAAATTTCCCACAACTATCACAGGCATTAAATAATTCATATTTACAATTACAAATAATAAATAGCCATCCTCCCCAAAATCAGTCCCATATTCATCTAATAGCCCCAAACCATCTCATCTTAAATTAATAGGACCCAATATTAAATTAAATTGCCCCTCCATCACCCCACAAATAAAATAGCACTCATTAAATAATTAGCCCCCACCTGCATTCCACCATTAAATAGCCTACCTCCCACACTATATTAAGAACCCCCCTTCCCCTACATATATTAACATACTGCCCCCTTGCACACTATATTTAAATACAGGCCCCTCACACTCACATACTTTAGTTTATATACTGCCCACACACACAATATATACACTGCCCACACACACAATATATACACTGCCCACACACACAATATATACAATGCCCACACACACAATATATATACACTGCCCACACACACACACACAATATATATACACTGCCCACACACACACACACACACAATATATATACACTGCCCACACACACACAATATATATACACTGCCCACACACACACACAATATATATACACTGCCCACACACACAATATATATATATATATATATATATATATATATATACATACATACACTGCCCACATGCACACACACACAATATATATATATATATATATTGTCGAAGTCAGCAAATTGGATAAAGTCATTTCAATTAAAGTCTAGCAAACTTGGTTGTCTTTGTCTGAAAAGATGCGTACGGTACGCATCGACGTACAAGGGCACGCTACGGCGTGAAAGGGCGTACGCATCCACTACACGTGGCAGCAACAGTAATTGGTCTTTTACCATACATTCGCACAAACACGCATACTTATAAAATAGTACACATTATTGGTAGTTGCAACACATAGTCAGTTATGTCGAAATATAGTAGTATTTATATGTTATATCAGAGTTACATGCATATTAGTGAAATACACAGAATGGGTTAAAGGAATAACATCATGAGTGGTATCATAATGAACCTTGTTACATATCCTACTGTTTGGTGCGCTCTGCGAGGGAATCGCAGAGTGCATACGCAAGTTATGAATGATAGGGAATTATGAACTACTTAAGACTAAGGAATTCTGGCGGGAAGAGCAGAGCATACTCCCTGCAGAGATGACCCCCTCCTTTGGATTCCTTAGGATGAACCAGCCAATGATTGACGACCCCTTGGACATTCCTGAGACCCGGACCAATAGATGCAAGCCATACCATCTTCATTGTATTACTGTACTTGATTGTGTATATAAGCAGCAGCTTGTGATCCAGAGTGCAGACTTCTTGTCCCCAGACTTCAGGATTGAATGACTGCACTGGATCCAGAGCGCCTGCGTTAAGTAACGGCTGTATTTACTATTACTTCGCTTGAGCATATTTTTTTCCACTTATTGCGAATAAATCTTTGTGCGTTGGAAACACAAATCGAGGTTCGACAATCGTTATTGGTTAGCGACAGTACGCACATTACAATATATATATATATATATATATATACAATGCCCACACACACACAATATATATATATATATATATATATATATATATATATATATACACTGCCCACACTTAATATATACTACCCCCCCCCAGATCTTAACTTACCTTATGCCTGACAGGCAGGGAAGCTCTTCTCTGCTCCTCCTCACACTCATTTACACGGCAGCTACGGAACCCCAGAAGACAAAAAAAAAGAGCATGCTTGTGCTGATAGTGCTGACAGAGCACTTCAACTCGGAACCCTGTGCTGCCCCCTGTATTCTGACATTTGGGGGCAGCAAAAAGAGCCACACCTGGTGCGGGGGGCCCCCTGAGAGAGGGGGACCCGGGGCACTTGCCCCCTGTGTCCCCCCCTTAATCCGGCCCTGTGTACAGTATGTGTGCAAAATTTTTTATAAAATATTTTGGAAACTATATATTACAACATTCTTAACGTTGAACATTTCACACAATTGGCAAAACTTTAAGCATTGCCTCAAGGACAAACTCAGAGACTGCAGGCTTGCTAGGGGGACAGGCGGTAGTTCCCCAGTTGCCTTGAACCTCAGTTCCCTGAAGACCACAGCATTAGCCTGCATTGCTGATCAGTTGGTGCAGGGTGTGGGGTGCATTGACACAGGAGATAGTCCCCCCTATACCCCAGACATAAATTGCAAATCACAATACATGCCTAAAGAATTCCAAAGACTAATGTTTTGTTTAAAGAAATATAAACACACCCAACAATAATAGATTTTTATTCAATTTTAGCACTTTCCAATTTGAGTGCAAATAAAACTCCTAAATCCTTTGCACTTATACTGCAACCTAACCAGCCTATTGTAGAATCTGGGCATGGTCCTCAAGATTACTGAGTATTTTCAGAGTATCACTTAGATTTAAAATGGATGCTTAGCAAAAATTTCATTCAAGACACAGATATGCTGTTTTTTATATTTATATGGTATAATACGTTTTTTAAAATTCAGCCTCTCCAACCTCTGTTGCTCCTCCACTCTCTCCTGCTCCTTCACCTTTTGTTGCCCCAAAGTTTTCCTTGTGTTTTTTGTCCATTTACTTTAAGCATTACAGTTGAAGGAAAGACCAAAAGCTACTTACATGTAAAGTATGATTAAATCATATATACTTTATAGTATAGAATAGTCTTGAGAATCTGTAGGACTAGGATTGACGTCATCCACCTCCTCGCCAGCAACCTCGGCCTCTTCCAGCTAGGGATTCCCACTCCTGATCGCGATGTAATGGAATGGCATACGCAGAGCAATTATGTCGTATACAATACTGAGTGCATACATAAGAGCTCAACCAGACCGGACAAGTCAGCGGAATCTGGCCTTTAAAAGGCCAAAAGTACACTCCATAACTGATCTGGTGGATCTATGTGCCAAATTGTATGTGACTTATTGCTCCGTGTGTGGATTTAAAGTATGAAGCCAATGGCTGAAAGGGTAAGCGTTGTCTCCTACGAAGTGTAAAAAGAAAGTTTGTTTTTTTAGTAATGAGTAACTAAACATACAAACAATTAGGGAGATCTTTCAACATGATATGGTGCTATTGTAATGGTTCAATATTTGACATTTCATTTTACAAGTGCACCATAATGCAAAGAGTGATTCTATTTGGCAAAGGTTCTATGCCTACCATTTATGATTACAATGTATACTAATGTATTAAGGACAACAAAGACAGGGCCATAGAGAGGGCGGGGTGGGGCAGGCCCTTGGGGGTGCAGCAGCTGCCCACTACTTGCCCAGTGCTGTGTTGGAATAGCTGCCATAGGACCTGCTCCTTTCTTCTTCACTCCGGGTAGGTGTTGAAATGCGGTGTTGCCCCTGTGTAGCACCTCATTTCAACACCTGCCCAGAGAGATGATCATAGAGCTTCCGGCTTCCTTGCAGAATCATGACATCATAATGCCGACCCTCTCTGAGAAGAGGAGCCAAGAGCAGCCAGCTCAGCAAAGAAGATAGAAGAATCAGCGGAGAAGACTGAAGAATAAAGAAGACAAGGTAGTTATGAATGAAATAATGGGAGAAGATGTGGCTGAGAGGGGGGTAAAAAGAAGGGGGTACAGGGGGCTGTATAAATCACGGTGAAGAGGGGGCTAGGTAAAGGGCGCAGAAAAGAAGGGGGAGAGGGGGCTGTAGAAAATGGGGGTGAGGGGGCTGTAGACAACAGGGGAGAGGGGACTGGAGAGAAGGAGGGATAGGATGGAAAAAACATGGTGGAGAGAAGGGGGAATGGATGAAACAGGTGTTAGAGGCATCTGTAGAAAACAGGGTGAGGGGGATGGAGAAAGGGGGGGGGATCGAGAAAACAGAAGGGAGAGGTGGCTGGAGAAAATATAAGGTTAAAGGTGGCTGGAGAGAACAAGGGGGGGGATTCAGTGGGCTGCGGGTTGGAGAGAATGGAGATTTTTCTTTGTTTGCCAAATATGTATAACACTGTAAGTACCACACAACATAAGTAATTAAGTATAACTATAAAAAAATAAATCAGTAATATTCAAAAGATGATGCCTTTATTAGCAATAATATTCTTTATTATCTCTATTCTCTATATTGGGGCTTGTGGGAAAATAAGTCTTTTTATTAAATGCCCAGCCCGTTAGAAGCGCTGTTATTAATTTAATGTCGAGCGTAGTGAAAGTGGGCGTGGGGCAGGAGTTGGAATATGTATGTCTACTAAATGGGACTGTTTTTAATTTACTGATTGTGCTGGTGAGGCAATATGTTGGCTTATTACACGGGCATACTATTAATTTAATGTCAGGGGTAATGGGGGGAAATAGATCGACATGATAAGTAGGAATGCTATTAATTTAATGTAGGGGCTGGTCGTGAGGAAGGAGGCTTATTTTTTAAATGTAAGTACTATTAATTTAATGTTGTGCTGGTTAGGGGGAAGGAGGCCCAATTTTTAAATATGGGGGCTTTTAATTAAATGGCAGAGTTGTTTGGGGGGGGGGAGAGACATTTATTAAATAGGAATGCTATCAATTAAATTCTGGGGCTGGTTGGGTGGAAGGAGGCCTATTTATTAAATAACAAAAAGCTACTAATTTATTGTCCGACTGGTTGAGGGGCAGGGAGACCTAGATTGTTCATCCCACTGCTCAACTTTCTAGGGGGTCAAATAATAACTATTTCTTTTCCAAACATGAACCCAACATTCTAGGATCCGGCCAATCAGCAAGTGAGCTTAAGATGCCAGCAGCAGCTCCACGTGGTCAAACTACAAGAACAGGAAAGAGAGTTGTACAGGGGTGGAGAACTATCTAGTACTTGTATAAGGCTAGGTGTGTTCCCCCCACCCCACCCTTCACAATAGGATGGCTACTTCTTTTCCAGCAGTGCACAACTTGGGAGACTGCATCTGCTACCCACCAAAATTGGTGGGGCGGGCGCCAGTGGTCTATCTTGCCCAGGGCACTAAAATCTCTAGCTATGAACTAAGGTACATTGTAAATAATAATGTGAGAGTAAATAGCACTTAATAGCCCTGCATCACCTGATGATAAAGGAGTCATGGGTGGTCCCCGGCCATCTAGCAACCACGCATGAAATCTGGAGAAGTGCATCACATATAGCCTAGGTATTGATCAAGTGGAAATGCTTTCTATTCAAATAGAACCAGGGCTACATGTGTACCAGCTACTTACAGGTAGATATAACACAGGAAAGGAGACTCTGTCCGTAGATGCCAGAATTGTGGCAAAAGGAGAAGTAAGGGATATGTCTGGATACTGGATAGGGGACGGTACCAGGAATACAACAGATAAGTGATGATACCAGGAACGCACTGGAAGATGGTTATGCCAGGAACACACTGGAAAATGCTAATACCTGAAATACACAAGACAGGTGCTGATACCAGGCATACACTGGACACATGACAATATCAGGAATACACTGGATAGATTATGATACCAGAAGCACATTGGAAAATGATGATACCAGGAATACACTTGAAGATGATACCAGCAACACAATGGGAGATGCTGCAGAAATACCAGGAAAGTACTAGGTCAGGAGCAAAACAGTCAAAGTAATATGTTCTATCTTGATATAAAGATCTGACACTATACTGCAGACAAATGTGATTAAAGTAGCCTGGGGAAAAAAGAGGAGAAAGAGAGCCAGCAGCCAGTGAGAAGAACAGCATCCTGGGAAAAACATGGCGGTTGCCAGGACAGGAAGAGACTGGCAGTGCTGGAGAAGGACGGAAAGCAGAGATAGCTCACCAGACCTCGGTAAGTGCACCAGAAGGTCTGGTGTGCAACACATGTGGGCTCACTTGTTTGCTGCAAACAAACAGCTTGTATTTGAACACTGAATCATTGACATAAAAGGCATTTTGTAGTACTTGTGATGATCCACTAAGTGCTACCCTGGACTGCAATGTGCGCTGTTATTGGAGGTTATGCTCTGGAAAGATAAACAATCTTATCTTGACTCTATGACTGCTCCAGTGTGCAGGGAAGAAGCTCAGTGTTTTATTGAAATAAAGCCATGAGCAACCTTAACCAGCAAGTATCCAAAAATACATTTTAAGTGTAGTTGGGCGTAAACTCTCGGGTCACAAAAATAACTATACTTTCCTGTCTTACAATACAATATTGATATAATCAATAATGTGACCCCCTTCCCCCCTTAAAGGCAAATCTAGATTTGCACTGATGCAGCAAAACTGGGAGATCTGTGAAAATGACTTTGGATGCTGTAGATGCTCTTCGGACACCTTATTTCAGAAGTGGAATATGATGGCACAAAGCAGCCTGTGTACATATCTGGGGATAAAGTCCTAGTACAGAAGTTACAGTACAAATCTCTTCATGATATAATACCGGCCATGTTCCTACTGTGATAATAATATACTTGAAGACAGAAGTTGCCTTGAATGTTACAAGTGGCAGTGACAGGAATCTAATATGTAGAATATGCAGAGTATTCACAAAATGTATTTATTGATCCATTTATACATTCACTACTTAGGGTTTGTCCACTATATCATAAATTTAACGTACTTGGTTTCCTCCCATAATTTAAATGCTTTTACTTGTTGTTGAAAGTAATGTTCTAAAAATATTAAAGAAGGTCTGAAATGATTTTAAAGTTTGTTTTTTTTACCTGTTGATTCAACCCTTATACATTGTCATTGCTATAGACATTCCTATGCCTCCTTAGGTGATCCTTGCTTCCTATTGGTGATAGCAGCTGACATCAGACATGGGGAACACCTGTCCTGGTTCTTTCATCAGAAAGGAGCAGGACAGTAAAGAGAAAACTCAGAGTTGCAGTTACTCCAAAATGACAGATATCTCCTAGAGTGTCTGTACAGCACAAACAGCCTCCTCTAGACCGAGCACTGGAAGGACGCTCACTTATGATAAATGGTGAAGGACAGTTATAGTTACCAGCAGCTACTGTTTTAGGATTTCTACAGTGCCTTGTTCATGCTTCACCTCTCTGCCTTCTGCTGTCTCTGCTCCTTCCAACCGTACTACACCTCCGGTAACTGCAGAGAAATACCAGTCGCCAATGACTGCTTTATTAATTTTTGGTGGCTGTTAATGCTGCTGTGTAACAATAGCCATCTGCACTTTCCCTACCAATTGTTACTCCATTACCTTCTCTATCATGTGTTCCTACCACCTTTTATATTGTAAGATCACTTGGGTAGGGCCATGTTTACCATCTGTTTCATGTCATAGTATGTAATATGTTTATGTCATGTACTTGGCTGTGTAATATATCAGCATACTTGGGGAGTTGACCAAGGATCCGTTTTTGGCCCCTGCTCTTCTCTCTCTACACCTCCTCCCTTAGTGACCTCATCAGCTCCTTTGGATGTCAGAACCACCTTGACAGGCCAAGGAAAATGGCGACAGAACTCCATTTTATTGTTCTTGTACTTTTATGTGTGTATAAGGAAGTAATAAAGGCAAGACTGGTGCAAGTCAGCTAGGCATTGTCCCAATGCTTACGGCACATACACAGAAAGTGATAGAAAGTTCTGTGATGCAAATTATCTGTAGTTTAACCAAAACTCTTGTTATAAACTTCAATTCTATTGCACCTGCATGGAATAAGTGTTTGAAACGGTTTAATACTCATAGCTGTACCAATAAGTAGTTTTTAATCATGATTATACCTTATATGCTGGGTTGCTGTGATACCCGGAGTCAGTCTTCATATTACCTATCCAGCTCGTAGAGAACGGGACCATGGAACTGTCGGCTGATTGAACACATTGCTAAGAATACTATTGGAAGATATTATTAACTTTTTAAATTGTTTGCAATTAAAGATTGCCATTTGAACTTTGTGGTCACAAGTCTTTAACTCACTTCAACCTGAAAGAACCCGAGTTTCCACCAGAAACACACATTGATGCTGAAGATACCCAAATCTGATTTTACTCCTTTCCCTAATGCCTCATGTCTCCTGTTCTCACTCGGTCATCTCAATTTGGATGCTCTACCGCTTTCTAAAACTCAATATTTCTAAGACTGATATAATCATCTCCCTCCACTTCATCTTGATTACTGTACCCTCCTTCTCTCTGACCTACCTAACTCCTGCCTTGACCCTCCTCAGTCTATCCTCAATGCCGCTGCCCACCTTACTTTTCTCTCCCGACACTCTATCTCTGCTGTTCCTCTGCTCTAGTCATTACATTGGTTTCCAAAGGCCCACAAAGCTCTCAACCAATCCTCCACCTCCACCCTCATCTATACCCACACTGCTTCCTGCCCCCTTTGTTCTGCCAATGATGCCACATCACTACCACACTGATTACCTCTTCCCACTCCCACCTCTAGGACATCGCCCAGGCTACTCCCTGCCAGTGGAACAATCAGCCATGCCCTATCAGATTAGCCTCTCCAAGATCTACATTGGGCCCATAAAATTTATTTATTTATACAAGTCTATAAGCCTTCCTCCTGACTCCTTTGCTTTGGGCTATCACCTCCACTCAGTGCCACCCTATTTGTCCCCCTCCTCTTTCCTCCAGGATGTAAGCTCTCATGAGCAGGGTCCTCTTAGCTCATGTTTTACTTCTATGTATTGATCCCCCTCTGTACCTCTAGGCCTGCTTCCCTAATCATGTTCCTACTTCACATTGGACATTACCATCACTCTCACTCACTGTCCCGTAAATACCTTGATCTGCATTACCGAGTTATCAGAGCGTAATGTGTTAATTAGTAAATGTTTGGACTTTGTATTATTTTAGGTTTTTTTATGTACCATGTAATATATCGTTGTCGTCTGTGTATCGTGTATTACTGTACTCTGCAGATATTTGGTGGCGCCTTATGTGGCACCTTGTACGGACCTTTTGGTTTACCTTATGAAAAAATAGATAATAATAATACTAATACTACTACTACTACTACTACTCATAATAAATAAATAATGATTATGTTAATGTTTAATTCTCAAACAAATAATGATCAGTAATATAACATATAAATATGGTTTCATGGGTTATATATTCCTTGTCCTAATCTCCAAGTATAAATCCCTAACTGCACACGATCATAGATGGAAAGTGTCTCCATGTTGTTGGTTAGTGTGGTCTCCCTACGTTGATGGTTCCATTCTTCTCCATTTCTTTGGGTGGGAGCAGCCTCAACAGATGGTTTGGGCCCTTCAGTTGGTATCTTCTCCTCACATCCATGTATTTCAGTCTCCACCATGGTTGTGGCTTCCAACTTTTCACGCCGAGCTGCTCCTCCGAGAGCACACGTGTAAATGCCTAAACTGATGTGCTCGATGAGGGGGAGGCTGTTTACATCAGTTACATTTCTTAATTTCTCTTGAACAGATTTTTCATTCCTGTTCCTCTTGTAAGAGGCTGCCTGGAAACCTAATTAAAGGCAAAAATATAAATTTACTAAAATAAGTGTAAACAAAATCATATACTGTAAAAGGTACTGAGAGCACACCTAAACTGATTTTTAGGAAAAGGTAACCTAAAGGAATATGACCTAAAGCAGTTTCTGAATAGCTGTAACAAGAATTAGCAATTATAATCCTAGTGAAACATCAGCTTTATAAAGTAAAATGTTGATAAACTGACTTCTATACCAAGCAGTGTTCTAAATTAGTCTTATTTTCAATTATATAATCTGATTACAAACCACACTAACCTTTTCTTGTTAAACATGGACACAATATGATGACACATTCAGCTAATATGTCTCATTAGGGTCTGTGTGTTTATTTCTTACTTTTGAGATTAGTGTTTTTAGCAATAAATCCAACCAACAGGGAAATGTTTACAAATACATTTCTGATTTAAAATGACAGAAAATATATGTTTCTAGTAACATGTTAGTCATTGAATTAACAGTCTGCAGTCTAAGACCTATTTGTTGTGGGGATCTGCCTTTGTTTGACTCTGACTTCACCAAAATGGCCACCAGTAAAAGTAAGTTTATTGAGGTGGCGTGATGACGTCATTGCGTCACCTTAGCCCCACCCCCAATAAAATTAAGCAATTCAAGGTATTGAATAGCGGGGGGAGGGCTTAATGACATGATTAAGCCCCACCTCCTGCTATTCAATGCCGTGAAGTTAGGCATTTTATAGGATCCGGGAGGCTTGCCTACTCTTGTGGGAGTAGGAAGGACTCCCCAAAATTCGGAAGCCTCCCGGACATTCCAGGCGAGTAGGCAAGTATGCTATACCCCGGACCTGGCGGCATTGTTTGTTCTTTTAATGCTGGCATTGTAAATGTCGCAAATCACACTGACGACATTGTAAACTTGTCTGCATATTCTAAGTCTCAGCATTTAGCCTGCCAATATTTTTATATCGGCAGGTTACGTGACGGCATTCCCTCAATTGCAATTGAGGGAATGCCGGCATGTAAGTGTGGGAGGGGGCTGCTAAAGTGTGTTATGCTAAAATGTGTAAAGGAAAGGGGGGGTGCTAAATTATGTTATGGTAAAGTGTGTGAAGGGGGTGGCTGCTATAATGTATGAAGGAAAGGAGGGCAGTGTGAACTGCTACAATGTGTGAGGAAGGGGAGTGTATATACCTCTGTAATGTGTGAGAGAATAGGGGGTGTCTTAATATATTGTGTAATATGAGGGAAGGGAGGGGGCTGCCTTAATAGTACATGGGTGGGAATTAGGCTATTTATTTACAGGTGGAGTTTAGGTGGGGGATAATTATTTAATGGGTGCTATTTTATTTGTGGGGCAATGGTGGGTCAATTTATTTATTTGTGGGGCTATTTAATTTAATACTGGGGCCTAATAAATATAGATGGGTTGACGGGACCATTAATTTAATGCTGGGGTGGTTTGGGGCTATTAATTGAATGTGGGGTTGTTAAATGTGAATATTAATTATATAATACCGGGATGGTTGTGGGAAATGGTTATATTAAACGATTATTCCATTTATTTATTTTCCCTGGGGCTGCTAGTACTATTATTTTAATTTTGGGGCTGGAGGGAGGCCTAATTATCAAATGTGGTTGCTATTGATTTAATGCCGGCTCCAGACAAGCAGTCACAGGTGGTAAAAGTGACAAGAACAGTTAGGAGAGAGCAGGACAGTCTGCCAACTGTCCTGAATCTGGTGGGGCAGTCCCAAATTTGCATGACTGTCCTGCTTAGTCAGGATTTGGTCCAACAACAAGGACAGTTGGGAGGTATGTCCTGTCTCACATTGTACTGCTCGTGAAGGCAGAGCTGCGTGCACCTAACAGTAGTACACACAGTGTATTTGTCTAAAATGTATCTAAAATGATAACCCCCCTCTCTTAAGTGCCCAAGCCATCCCCAGAGCCCTATTTCAGCTCTTGTGATACCTTAGTGGTTCTTGCATTGATTCCATTGCCTGCCTTCTACCTTGCACTAGTCCCATTCTCAGTTCACTTTGATGAACATAAGGCCAGCCCACATTGCGCTGGCAATATCATTAATCCTTCCTCCTTTGCACTTACTATATCACCAGCAAACCTGTGGAATAGCTCTCCCCCTATAAGGATTATTTTTAATGCATTATTTTGAAACACACAGTACACATTTGTATATATTAAAGAAAGAGATTTGGCTGGTAGTTTGCATCTCATGACGTCAGGAGAAGATACAACAGTGCATGAGGTGCTCATCTGCTCATATGCTGCTCTGGCAGACTGATGAAATACAATTGTGCGAACATGTTTCATAATAGTTAAACTTATTAAACAAAGTCAGATATGTTTCTATGAAGGGACTATTGAAAGGATGTGTTAGTAGACAACTAAACAAGTTTGAGCACAGAGACATAAACCAATCGCAGATAATGCAAAAGGATTCATGTATTTTTATAACACAAGACTGGCAGCTTTTTCCCTGCATTGCTTTAGTAATGACCTATTGTGTATTATTAAGTCACCACATCTAGGTTTTCCTAAATGTTACTATTCTAAATTCCAGTACTTATAAACCCCACCTATTTTTGTGTTGGCCCCACCCACAGTTGATTTGGTCCCGCTTACATGAGGCCACTTCCAGAATTTTTTCCAGGGCCACGTTAAATTCCTAATCCACCCCTGATAGCAATGACCATATTATAATTCAAATTTAATTCCTGTTTACATGTAGTGTGGGCCTGGCCAGAAGGGGAGGAGTTCGGTGTGAGTTGGATAGATTAACATGTATTGCAATATGTGGAACTATTTCTCATGTCCTTACCGTTCTCAGAAGACGCTGATGTTTTGTCTTCTGTGGGAGCAGCCTTAATAGATGGTTTTGGCCTTTCAGTTGGTATCTCATAGCCGTCTCTTTCTGGCTCCACCATTTTTGCAGCTTCCATCTTTTTTGCAGCTTCCATCATTTTTTCAGCTTCCATCTTTTTTGCAGCTTCCATCTTTTTCTCAGCTTTCATCTTTTCTGCAGCATCCCTTGCACGCCCAGCTGCTCCAAGATTGATGGTGTAAATACCTAAACTGATGCGCTCGATGATGGAAAGGCTGTTCACATCAACCCCATTTCTTAATTTCGCTTGCACTTTCTCTTGAAATTCTTTTGAACCTCTGTTTCTTTCTCTGTAAGAGGCCATCTGTAAACCTACTTTAAAGACAAAAAAATATAAATATATTAAAAAGACCTTAAACAAATGTTATATGTTTTAAAAGATACTGAAAGCACCTCAAGTTAATTTAGAAAAATGTAACCTAAAAGTAACATGGTCGTAAGAAATTTCTGAATAACTGTAACAAGAATTAGCAAGGATAATCTTAGTACAACATCAGCTTAATAAAGTCAAAAAGAATTAGAGCGCTATAAATGTGAAAGCACAGATATAATATATAAGCTTACCTTAGACTGTGGTATGATCAGCAGTCACAGCAATAAATAATACCTGTGTATATGTATATATCTCTGTATAGCACACAGCTCACACTCAGTGATAAACTGACTCTCCTGTACCCAGCAGTGACAGTTATACCACAGCTGAGTGACATCACAAAGGCTCTGCATGATGTACGTCAGTCACATGATCAGCCTAGTCAGCTGATACATCTCAACCTACCAGCATTTCACCACTATATGTCAGGATTCATATGGTTCCTTAAAGAGAAACAATAAATGTTTTATAAATCCACACCTAGGCACCAATTAAGGTTTGTCTGTATTTTTCCTCTCAACTTTCTAGGTCTTCAGGAAGTGGGTTAGACGTTTCTGACCACCCCCTGCACACATAGTAGTAGAAGGGATGTTCGTCGCCATGGCGATGGGGGTTGGCCACATAGTGATTGGGGCATGGCCAACATGGAGTGTGGCTGCACCTCTTTAGACATGACATATTATATATTAAAATGGTGTTGCTCTCATCTACCTGTTATTGCAGCTTTCACAACCTGGTACTGGATTTTTAGATGGATCCTGGAATGTTGGGATCTGTTTGGAAAATGTATAAGTACTTGAAATATTAAAAACTGAGCAATAACTGACCACAGAAAATATAGAGAATATGGTGAGCACTCTTGTGACCGCCAAACAATACATAGAGCACCCCTGTGACCGCCACACAATACAAGGGCCACCCCCGTGACCGTCACACAATACAGAGGGCTCCTTTATGACCGCCAAGCAATACAGAGGGTACCCTTGTGACTGTCACACAATACAGAAGGCACCCCTGTGACATTACCATTAAAGACATAAACACAGACAGATCTGTTATGTACTCACCTCAGGCCATTCACATAGACAGTCTTCTTTTCCGCGGCATGGCATGCAGAGCTTCATTTCATGGAGGCTTCCCTGAGTTACTATCCTGTTCATTGATCGCTCGTGTACCAGACCCTGGCTTCTTCCTGACACCCTATCTGCCTCCTTATTCTGCTACCTCATTGTCCACCTTTGTACCAGACCCCGGCCAGCAGAACCTATTACTTCATTAACTATTCATGTACCAACTCAGACTCAGTTACTCTGCTGTCAGTTGCTTCTCCCCTCTACTACTGTGTAATGTATCGTGTGCAGGGCTGCCATCAGGGGGGTGCGGCCAGTACTGCTGTGAGGGGCCCGGACAGACTAGGGGGCCCGGACAGACCTCTCCGTCTGTCCAGACTCCCTGGACTGTCCGGGCCCTGCAGTCACCATGCCTCCCCTTTTTTTTTTTCTTACCTTCTCCGCGATCCTGCAGCTCTGCTTCCCAGACTCTGATAGGCTGGGAGCGCGGCGCGGTGACATCATCACCGCGCGCCGCACTCCCAGTGTATCAGTGACCGACAGGCAGAGCTGCAGCATCGCGGAGGAGAAGGCAAGAAAATAGGCTATTAATTTTTTTGAGGGGGAAGGGGGAGGGAGAGGGAGAGTCAAGGGGACCGGATCTGTGGAGAGAGAGGGGGAAAGAGGGGGACCTTAATTGTGGAAGGGGGGTTGAGGGGGACTTTAATTGTGGAGGAGGGAGGGAGAGGGGGACCTTAATTGTGGAGGGGGAGAGGGAGAAGGGGACCTTAACTGTGATTGGGGGGGAGTGGGGGACCTTAACTGTGATTGGGGAGGAGAGGGGGACATTAACTGTGGGGGTGGTGGATGGGGACATTAACTCTGGGGGCTGGGGGGTGGAGGGGGACATTAACTGTGGGGGGAGGAGGGAGACATTAACTGTGGGGTGGAGAGGGGGACATTTACTGTGATTGCGGGGAGGGGAGTGGGGGAAATTTACTTTGGGGGGAGGGGAACATTTACTGTGATGAGGGAGTGGGGGGGAGTGTACTGTGTTGAGGGATAGGGGGCGCATGTATGGCGAAGATGGAGGGGTGCACATGTATGAGGAAGGGAGCACATGTATGGGGAGGGGGACACATGTATGGGGAGGGGGGGCCCCGCCAGATTAATTAGTACTGGGCCCCACAGTTTCTGATGGCAGCCCTGATCGTGTGTTACACTTAGTGGCAGGTCAGGGGACCTCAACCTCCTTGTTCTCGGCAGCTAAGTCCATCCCGCCTTGTGGCGGTTCTTGGTGAATACACGGGAATCTGTTAGACTCCACACCCCTGGTTTGTCAGCGCCTAACTAAGCTAACACAAGGAATCCTACCACTCAATACTTTATAGTGACCTTTAGGCCTAATACATTTCTAGCTATATGTACAGTCAGAGCTGGATTAAGGTTCTGGGGAGCCCGGGGCACTTAAGACAGGGGGGCCCCCTATTGTGTAATATGGTCTTCATGTTAGACAAATAAACAGGCAATGCTGTGTGCACTACTGTTAGATGCACGCAGCTCTGCCATCACAGCATAACAGTGTGAAGTAGGATATACCTCCCAACTATCCTTGCAGTCAGACCAAATCCTGACTAAGTGAGACAGTCATCCACATTCTGGACTGTCCCACTATATTGAGTACAGTTGGAAGATGGTCCTGCTCTCTCCTACCTGCTCTTGTCCCTTTTCACCACCTATGGCTGCTGGTGTCTTAAGCTCAGCTGCAGCTTGTGTAGATTCTGGGATGTCGGGGCCCTATTTTGAAAAAAAAAAGGTAAAAAGGTACATAAACTTTAGGAGTCCCAAACACTCCTGTTAATAAATCAATAGCACCCCCTTTAATAATTAGGCATCTCTCCTTGCAACCAGCCCCAAACTGGAAATTAATACTAGTCACATTTAATAATAGAACTATTTTCCCCAAGCAGCCCGACATTAAATTAATAGTGCACACATTTAATAAATAAACTTATTTCCCTCCCCACCAAACAGCCCCAGCAATAAAATTTACGTTTAATATAACCATTTCCCACAACTATCACCGGCATTAAATAATTCATATTTACAATTACAAATAATAAATAGCCCTCCTCCCCAAAATCAGTCCCATATTCAATTAATAGTCCCAAACAATCTCATCTTAAATTAATAGGACCCAATATTAAATTAAATTGCCCCTCCATCACCCCACAAATAAAATAGCACTCATTAAATAATTAGCCCCCACCTGCATTCCACCATTAAATAGCCTACCTCCCACACTATATTAAGAACCCCCCTTCCCCTACATATATTAACATACTGCCCCCACGCACACTATATTTATATACAGGCCCCTCACACTCACATACTATAGTTTATATACTGCCCACACACACAATATATACACTGCCCACAAACACAATATATACACTGCCCACACACAATATATATACACTGCCCACACACACACAATATATATACACTGCCCACACACACACAATATATATATACACTGCCCACACACACACACAATATATATATATATACACTGCCCCCCCACACACACACACACAGACAATATATATACACTGCCCACACACACACACACACACAATATATATACACACTGCCTACACACAATATATATACACTGCCCACACACACACGCACACATACACACACACACACAATATATATATACACTGCCCACACACACAATATATATACACTGCCCACACACACACAATATATTTACACTGCCCACACACACACACACAATATATATACACTGCCCACACACACTCCCGGCGAGTTGGCATTTCTCCCGCATCCTGGATTTCACAGAGAATCGCGTCATTTCAAGTGATTCTCGGTGATTCACGCCATTTTGGAGGGCGGGAGGGTGCGGGGAAGGCCAATCGCGTCATTTTGGCCCCGCCCCCCACGTCAGGAACTATGGTTTCGTGGGGGCGGGGCCAAAATGACGCGATTGGCCTCGTCCCACCCCCTTCCGCACTCCAGTCACGCCCCCTCTCCTAAGATAATTTTGCACAGGTAATGCCTTGCATGTTTAAACCATCTGTTTTCAATGTAGGCACGTTTCCCTGGTACTGGATTTTATATTTAAATTAGTGTCTGCATACAGATTTTTTTAGCTTGTTAGCTTATACATACCATATCAGTAGTACCTTAATAAAACAGGTGTTGGGTAAAAAATTATTAATAATTACTATATTACATGACAGTTGCACAGCAACATTATAAAAACCTAATTATACAGGCTAGTAACTTAAGAAAAACACACACACACACACACACACACACACACACATATGTATATACTGCCCATATACACACACACACACACATACACACACACACACACCATATTTATATACTGTACTCATTCTCACAAACACATCCCCCCCAGATCTTAACTTACCTTATGCCTGACAGGCAGGGCAGCTCTTCTCTGCTCCTCCTCACACTGTCATTTACACGGCAGCTACGGAAGCCCAGAAGACAAAAAAAAAAGCAAAAGCATGCTTGTGCTGATAGTGCTGACAGAGCACTTCAACTCGGAACCCTGTGCTGCCCCCTGTATTCCGACATTTGGGGGCAGCAAAAAGAGCCACACCTGGTCCGGGGGGCCCCCTGAGAGAGGGGAGCCCGGGGCACTTGCACCCTGTGCCCTCCCCTTAATCCGGCCCTGGCCAGGCGTCATGTTTGGAGGAAACCAGGCACCGCTCATCACCAGACCAATACCATCCCTACAGTGAAGCATGGTGGTGGCAGCATCATGCTGTGGGCATGTTTTTCAGCAGCAGGAACTGGGAGACTAGTCAGGCTAGAGGGAAAGATGATTACAGCAATGGACAGAGACACCCTGGATGAAAACCTGCTCCAGATCGCTCTTGACCTCAGACTGGGGCGACGGTTCAACTTTCAGCAGGACAACGACCCTAAGCACACAGCCAAGATATCAAAGGAGTGGCTTCAGGACAACTCTGTGAATGTGATTGAGTGGCCCAACCAGAGCCCAGACTTGAATCCGATTGAACATGTCTGGAGAAATCTAAAAATGGCTGGGCATCGATGCTTCCCATCCAACCTGATGGAGCTTGAGAGGTGTTGCAAAGAGGAATGGGCAAACTGCCCAAAGATAGGTGTGCCAAGCTTGTGGCATCATATTCAAAAAGACTTGAGGCTGTAATTGCTGCCTAAGGTGCATCAACAAAGTATTGAGCAAAGGCTGTGAATACTTATGTATATGTGATTTCTTAGTTTTTTATTTTGAATACATTTTCAAAAATCTGAAGAAAAAAATTTCACGTCATTATGGGGTATTGTGTGTAGAATTTTGAGGGAAAATGGAATTTATTTCATTTTGGAATAAGAATGTAACATAATAAAATGTGGAAAAAGTGAGTGTTGTAAATACTTTCTGGATGCACTGTATATAACACAGCAGTATGTTTCAATAACAATTTAAATTGTACAATTTTCAAAATCAAAATCTTGATTTTGTCAAAAAGCCATATTTTTAAATTTTTGAAAAACATCTCAAAAATTGTTCATACTGGGCCTGTTTCTTTAAGGAAAGCACTCATTTTTTTTTTACTAAACTTTTCTCCTGGACAAAACCATGTTACAGTGCAAGGGGTGCATATTAGTTTATTATTTAGCAAATAAGGAAAATACTGGCTTTTTTTCCTAGATCTACTTTATATTTCAGTGTATAAATAAGCTATCAAGTATTTGTGTTCTACATGAAAATACAGCCAGTATTTTTCTTATGTGCAAAATAATAAACTCATTTGCACCACTTACTCAAATCAAAACTTACTCAATTCCTTGCTTAATTTTCCTTACTGAACCAGACCCACTGTTGTTAATAATTCCCCAAAGTTTTATTTTGAGATTATGATGGTATCATCTGCTACAAGACCTTTCATTTTTGAGTGATTCATGAAAATTGTATTTACTGAGGCACTTGTGGCCCATTCCTTTCCTCCATTAATCTTGTTACATTTTATATAGTTGTTAATTCATTATCTAGCATCTGCTTCACTACCTCTTCACTTTTCTGGTCTGTATCCCCATATTTCATGAAATTTACTGTCCTTTCTAAAACATGATCTAATTACCCACATTTTCAAGAAATTTATACTTGACCCATTCTGTCTTTGTAATCTGTGATACATCTTATTGATCCCATTTATCTCAAAACTCTTTGAATGACTCACATATAACCTGGCACACTTACTGTCTGAAACAACTGATTTGACCATTTACATCAGGTATTTGCCCACTGAATAAACCCTCATTAAACTGACAATAATCTGTTGTCAAATTCAAAGTATTAATCCTTAATATATAAATATGTAACCGTCTCAGAATACTTGCCCAAATGCACACTTCACTGTCTCGAGATCTGTTACTCACAAACATTAGACTGTCCATCAGTTGCTCAACTATAAGTGGTCACTAAAAGCTCAAATTTTCAAAGCAGCTTTCCTGATCTTTGTTTTTTCCTGATCTTGATCTACGCTTACACGTATTATTTAACCACAATTTTGATCTGCTTTCCCACACTGTTGGTCTCTCTTGTACCCCTATTTCAAATGAGATTTAAGGCCAAACAAGAAGAATCCTCTTTACCATTTTGTATTGGTTTGTTCTTAGTTTTTTTTCCCATTGTCTCTTAGAAGTTTTACTATATACTATGATAATATTTACCTGAGTCCTGGAAAAGAAACATTATAAAATAGTCATCTGGCACAATGACCTTTCGGTAGAGGTGGAGATTCTCTGGGTGACATGCAATTCCCTGTTGCTACAGGTAGAAGACCTAGACATTAGGTCTAGAAGAAATAACCTTCACCTGTGTGGATTAACAAAGGAAGTTGACAATTTCATTTAGTTTACATTTTACCTAAATCTGAGTCAAACTTGAGCTATCTTTAGACTGGACTGAATTCTCCAAGCATAGCGACCCAAACCAGCTAATGGCAAAAGGGGTGAGACATGGTTCTATTCGTATATTGGAAAACATTGATGGTGTGTAAAACAGCCACAGTAAAGTGTAAAATACTCTGGTGGTGCTGGTCGAAGCATACAGGTGTACTTAGATTTTCCCCAAAGCACATTGGTTTGTACAGCAAGATGGTGGAAGCTTGCAGTTGCCAATGGAAGGTATTAGACAGAGGAAAGGTGAAGAAAGTTCACCAGTACATCTAGTTTGTAGAGCAGGATAAATTGATATTTGCATTTCCAGTAGAGATTCCAGAAAAAGATAATTGAAATGAGAATGATTTAGCAAGCACACACCTTTAGGGTGTTCTTTATTTTGTGAAAGACCTTTTGGATAAAGTACCCGACTTTTCTACCTGCTCAGAGATTTGGAAGATCGGTTCTCATCCTATACTTTTAATCACAGACATTTTCTACATTTAACTTGCTTTTTGATTGAGAAGTGCATTTATATGTGCACTCAGGGCCGGATTAACCCTAGGGCTAACTGGGCTACAGCCCAGGGGCATCGGGCATCCAGGGGGCCCTTGAAAGTGCTTAGCAGCAGTATTGATCAGTCGGGGGCGCCCCCGGCGCGATCAATGCTGCTGAGCACTTTCACTGCGGTCCTTCCCCGGTGCGTTGTAATCTCCTTACTAAGGAGATCTCGTGAGTCTCACTCTCACGAGATCTCCTCAGTAAAGAGCATACAGCTCGCCGGGGAAGGACTGCAATGCCAGGAGAAGAAGGTAAGTGCCTTGGGGGCGGCTCGGCTCACCAGGGGGGGTGGCTCGGATCACGGGGGGTCCCTCACGGGGGAATGGAGGCCCCCTTAGCCCAGGGGCCTCCATTCCCTTAATCCGGCCCTGTGTGCACTTTACCTGATATAAGCCTTCAAACACACAAAAGTACAACAAGTAATAAAGACAATTCTGATGTCCCATTATCCTCATAATTAATGTAAGCCACAAATAAGGTTAACCAAACAGTATTTTAGGAAAACATGTAAAAGATTATTTCAGTGAAAGGAGTGTTTCTTAAGAAAGGCTGGACTTGGATGTAACAGTTACACATTTCTGATTGTTTCACAAACCTAGGTGCACTTCTAGTTTGTTGAGGTATCTCCTAGAAGAGCACAGGTGCAAAACCATGGTGCAATGTATGTAGTTCTATGAATAAACACACTGACCACAAATACAGTCATGGGCAAAAGTTTTGAGAATGACACAAATATTATTTTTCACAAAGTCTGCTGCCTTAGTTTTTATGAAAGCAATTTGCATATACTCCAGAATGTCATGAAGAGTGATCAGATGAATTGCAATCAATTTCAAAGTCCCTCTTTGCCATGACAATGAACTTTATCCCAAAAACAACATTTCCAATGCAGTTCAACCCTGCCACTAAAGGACCAGCTGACATCAGGTCAGTGATTCTCTCGTTAACACAGGTGAGTGTTGACAAGGACAAAGCTGGAGATCACTCTGTTATGCTGATTGAGTCAGAATAACAGACTGGAAGCTTTAAAAGGAGGGTGGTGCTTGAAATCATTGTTCTTCCTCTGTTAACCATGGTTACCTGCAAAGAAACATGTGTAGTTCTCATTGCTTTGCACAAAAAGGGCTTCACAGGCAAGGAAATTGTTGCTAGTAAGATTGCACCTAAATCAACCATTTATCGGATCATCAAGAACTTCAAAGGGAGAGGTTCAGTAGTTTGAAGAAGGCTTCAGGGCGCCGAAGAACATCCAAAAAGCGCCAGGACCATCACCTAAAGTTGATTCAGCTGCGGAATCGGGACACCACCAGTCCAAAGCTTGCTCAGAAATGGCAGCAGGCAGGTGTGAGTGCATCTGCAAGCACAGTGAGGCAAAGAGTTTTGGAGGATGGTCTGGTGTCAAGGAGGCCAGCAAAGAAGCCACTTCTCTCCAGGAAAAACATCAGGAACAGACTGATATTCTGCAAAAGTGTACAGGGATTGGACTGCTGAGGACTGGGGTAAAGTTTTTTTCTCTGATGAATCCCCTTTCAGATTGTTTGGGGCATCTGGAAAAATGCTTGTCTAGAAAAGGAAAGGTGAGCGCTACTATCAGTCCTGTGTCATGCCAACAGTAAAGCATCCCGAGACCATTCACGTGTGGGGTTGCTTCTCAGCCAAGGGAATGGGATCACTCAAAATTTTGCAGAGGAGCACAGCCATGAATAAAGGATGGTACCAAAACATCCTCCAAGAGCAACTTCTCCCAACCATCCAAGAACAGTTTGGTGACGAACAATGCCTTTTCCAGCATGGTGGAGCACCTTGCCATAAGGCACAAATGATAAATAAGTGTCTCAGGGATCAAAACATCAAAATTTTGGGTCTATGGCCTGGAAATTCTCCAGACCTTAATCCCATTGAGAACTTGTAGTCAATCCACAAAAGATGCGTGGACAAACAAAAACCACAAATTCTGACAAACTCCAAGCATTGATTAGGCAAGAATGGGCGGCCATCAGTCTGTATATGGTCCAGAAGTTGATTGACAGCATGCCAGGGCAAATTGCAGAGGTCTTCAAAAAGAAGGGTCAACACTGTGCAGTTAGGTTAGGACAAGATACCACAGGTACAACAGTTTATATGTGTTTTCTTTAATATGTGCGTTGATAGATGATATGGAAGCTCTTAACCAAATGTGTGATCAATCTTCTGTGTCTAGTTGCACACCCATATCCCTTTCCCTATTACTTTTATGGAGGGGCTTCAACAATACAGCTTTTATTAAGGAGCAATGGTAAAGGGCCAAAATGAGGCCCCTATTCGTGGGATTACCCAAAGATATTCAAAGGAAGTTAGCGGCCTAGCAGAGATCCTGGACAGGAAGGACTGATAGTAATGTCTGACTTATAAGTATTAAAAGCAAGTGGGAAGTACATGAGATTCCTGAAGATTGGAGAAAGAGGGAAATATTCCTCTTTTAAGGAAATTGTTGAGAAATCTAACATTTGATCCCAACCAATATGTGAAAGGATGAGGGTTTAGATCTGGGAAGAAGTCTGAATTATGCCAAAATGGGATGAGAGAAGACAGAGAGAGAACTAAGCTAGAGAATTTGTTGTAACAGGTCCTAATTGTGAGGAGCAAATTAATTATTGAGTGGGAGCGAGCTCCAGAGGGCCATCGGGAATGAGGAGACCATAGGATTGCAGACATGGATGATGTGGATTGGGAGGCAGATTCAATATCTATCCAGACTCAACACCCGGGAGGGGAATACGCCAGTACCATTTTTAACTTAACCCCCACCACTTCAGGGGTGACCCACATTACATGGCTGTATGCTGTGTTCAATTCAAGACAAGACAAATGTTTTTCTATTTCCAATCTGTTAATTGTGTCCCACTCATTTTCTGTCACCCTTTGTACCTGTGAAGTCTTATCTCATTCACGGTGAGGTTGCTGGGGGCTTTTCTTTTGAATTTACTTTTTTATTGTACAATGAAAAGTGAATAAATTAACAACAGGTGCAAATTAAATCATTGTACAGTGTTTTTGATTCTGAACAAATATACCTTAAAAATTATCCCTTACTAGTATTCATATACATATCTTAAATCAATTTCAATAAGAAAGGAGGAGGAAATCAAACAAAAACAAATATCATAGTTTTCAGTCTACAGGTCTGCCTGGGAAAATCTCATGGAAAATTAAAGGTTCATATATTAAGTGAATATTATGGTAATATTAAAAGGAAGAAGAGACACTGGAGGGGGAGCACAGAAGAGCCAAAAGATTATTGCTTTTAGTGCAAAATATTTAATCCGTGAGGGCTAGGTCTTAGTCAAGGGGCCTGAATTACCAAGGAACATAAATGCCGATATGTGCTGTCTTTTGCATAAAATCACTCTGAACATGACCAGAACTGGAACATACACCAGAGAACTCTGTCCAATTCATCTTCGAGCGCAAAATATCCTTACTACAGCCTTTGATTTCAGGGGCAAAAATTGGAGGGGAATGGGTGTATGCATGTTGTCAATGTACAGTAGGGGGGTGCTAAGATGGAGCACACGCAGCATTGCCCGATTCAATTTTTGGGCATCTTTAAGGTAAGTGATTTTCAATTGTATCACTTGCACCAGCAACAGTTCTGGTGTAAGTAACGGCTGTGTATGCAAGCTACAACATATATTTGCATTCAGAAGCAACTGTAAAACTGTAGAGATTTATAAGATCATCATAAATGTATGTTATGGAAAAACATTTTTCATATTTTTATCGTTTTGTCATTAATGACTACTTTATTAAAAGGTGTCATTAATTGGATAGTTTTTTTTTTTATTTCTGGGCATTCTTTTGTGATTTGATATTCCACATATGTATTGGGCATATCCCGCAGTGCCTTGTCTGTTAGAGCAGAGCAGACCTAGACCCGTATTTATCAACAGTAGTATCTTCACATCCTCTCCTTGTTGAATACTAACGTACGTATCCCCGAAGTACGTGCATTTTGGAAAAGATGCACAATATAGTTGTTTTGTGTTCCTTGATGAATGAGGCCAAGTTTTCTAAGTGAACACTGCGTGGTTGTCTGTAAAGCCTTCATAATCGTGGATTTCTTTAATGTGAATATGCAAGGACCCCATTTATTGTAGAATTTGCAACGCACTTCTCTCTCAGGACAAGTGGTCCTTCTCATAAAGTATAGTAAATCTAATAATTCCGTCTTATCTGAAGTTGCATTAGGAGATAGGGTTGAAGTTCATTTCCTATATATAGTATAGCTATTTTTTGCAATTGTAACCATAATTGTTTAAAAGTGTATATTGGTGTTAGGCAGCTTTTCCTTCCAATGCCTAAATTCAGAAAAGAGGTTTATGTGAATTTGAAAGTGAAAGCAGTTATTAATAAAGTTTTTCTATCTTCCTGCATTTCCATACATTATGAATTAATGTGGCCTCTTGTCTCTTGCATTTTGCCTGCATTCCTGATTCTGATTTGCCAATAAACTTTCTTTGGGCTTATAAATGCCCTGGATATTGTTTTTATATTGGCTACATGGAGAATCGCAGGGCTCAGAGTTTTCATGGAATGGCTTATATAATCTAGAATTCTGTCTGGGTGTTCTATTTCAGGTAAGACTTTTTGCCATGTTAACTAATTTTTGGCCCACAGGGTTGCATGATCCATTTGAACTAAGTCTTATCCTAAACTGGTTAGTATGGAAGAAGTCTATCACAGAAGACAGATTATGTTCTGCTGAGGATGGATTGTCAGAAGTTTGTTGAGTAGGTATAAAATGGTGATAATGTAAGTACATGAAGAACTGGGAGGTTGGAATGTTACATTTATCTTTCAGTTGTTTAAAGCTGTACAGTATATGGTGCTTTCTGGGTCAGAAATGTTTCTTATTGCAGTGTTACCTTCATCCCTCAGCCTAGGAAAGTTTTGTTTTCTAAAGAGGGGGTGGGGGGACTCTAAGCAGATGTATTTAGAGCATAGATGATTTCTCTTGAATCTTTGTTGATGACAATCCATGCTCTGCATGTATCTCTCAGTAGTAAGTTTTGTAAAGTTTGTTGAGCGATACGTGATTCTGCTAGGTGCTGTAAGGTACTAGGGGAGTGAGGTGCAAGGAGTTCTTCTTCGAGTGTTCTTTTGTGAGAACCAATCCAAGACATACCAATGTTAAAGTCAGTTTATTTTTGTCAATTTTTTTTTTGTGTTGCCAGATAAATTGCCAGATAAATATGCTAAAAATATTGGAGCATTTTCTAGAATCTAATCTGGATAAACAGATAGGCAACATCTGACTAAGGCTTTGGGAATATGACACTTTTGATTACTACTATTCTGCCCAATAGGGATAATCATACATTTTTCCAATTTTCTAATTGGTTTGTGATTTTATCTATTATTGGCGACAAACTAAATCAATACGGGTTATTTAGTTTAGATGTTATGAGCACTCCAAGATATTTTATCTTATCTATAGTGACTGTAAATTGAGTTGTGATTTGTGCAGAGTTTAACATGAATTTGTGATTTGTTAGGGGTTGGATTTCAGGACTTATGTTGATCTTATAACCTGCAAATGAACGTAAGCAATTACCTTATTGTATGTTCTTCCTGACCTGCATGCTGTTTCAATGTTTCTTTATGACATTTCCTGCATTCTTTATTTAGCATCATGTGAGCAGGGCCGCCAAGAGGGGGGGGGGGGGAGCGGGTACTAATTACCCGGGCCCGGGCATGTCATCACGCCGACGATTTTTTTTTTTTTTTCTTCAAAACTAATTTTTTTTTTTCAGCGGCCGGGGGGGAAGAGGGGGGGGGGGGGGGGGCTCGGTCGTTGGTGGGGGGAGCAGGGTAGTTAAAAAAAACCAATATCATACTCACGTGATTGCGGCGCCTGCGTCCCTCCTCTATGCTGCTCTGTTGCCCAAATGCTCCAGACTGACTGAATGCCGGGTGTGACATCATCATGTTACGCCCAGCATTCAGTCAGTCTGGGTCAATGGAGCACAGAGCAGCAGAGAAGACAAGAAGGAAAAGAGAAGTAAAGGCAAGTGAAGGGAGATAAATGGGGGGGTTAAAAAATGGGGGGGGTTAAAAAATGGGGGGGGGGGGGGGCAGCATGACATAGTGGGGTTAAAGAAAGGAGGGACAATAGCAGCATGACACAGAGGGGTTAAAAAAAGAGGGACAATAGCAGCATGACACAGAGGGGTTAAAAAAAGAGGGACAATAACAGCATGACACAGAGGGGTTAAAGAAAGGAGGGACAATAGCAGCATGACACAGAGGGGTTAAAGAAAGGAGGGACAATAGCAGCATGACACAGAGGGGTTAAAAAAAGAGTGACAATAGCAGCATGATACAGAGGGGTTAAAAAAAGAGGGACAAGCAGCATGGCACGGGGTTAAAGAAAGAAAGGAGAAACTCAAAGAGGCACAGGGGGTTAAAGAAAAGAGGGACAAGCAGCATGGCACAGGGGTTAAAAAAAGAGGGACAAGCAGCATGGCACTGGGGTTAAAGAAAAGAGGGACAAAAGCAGCATGGCACAGGGGGTTAAAGAAAAGAGGGACAAGCAGCATGGCACAGGGGGTTAAAGAAAAGAGGGACAAGCAGCATGGCACATGGGGTTTAAGGAAAGGAGCAAAGGCAGCATGGAGGGCGCAGTGTGATCATAAGGGGGCATAGCGTGGTGATGATAAAGGGGCACAGTAATGTGTGTGTGATGGCACGGAGCTTTTGGCAATGTAGTGTGTGTGAGGTAGATGGTGGCTAATTAATGGCTGCTGATTTGTTTGCGGGGTAATGGGAATACTATTTTAATGTTGGGGCTGGAGGAAGGCCTAATTATTAATCATGGATGTTATTGATTTAACGATGGGGCTGGCTGTAATTTTCTAAATGTAGCCATTTTTTTTCCAAATAGGTCCTCCAACATTCCATGATCCAGACAAGCCGCAACTAAAGAAACCAGCAGCCACATGTGGTAAAAGTGAGAAGAACAGGTAGGACAGAGCAGCATAGTGTGTGAAATGTTGTGATTCTAGTAGGGACAATATCAATGTTTGGTGAGCCCAGTGAGCGCAGGCTAAGACTGAACTCTTTCTGTACACACTGCATTCTTCCTATACTACACAAGGGTGCTAGATGTCCTGAAAGTCAGGTGTGCTTGGACAAATGTCACGCTCCGCTGAATTCAGGACCTAGTGATCTTATTATGCTAGCCACGCCCCAATGGCGCCCCCAATTGTGTGACCATACCCATGAAAAATTTTGCTTATTCAACTATAAGGGGGGGAAGGGGGGGCATGAATTTGTTGTACCGGGGCCCTGAATTCCTCTTGGCAGCCCTGCATGTGAGGTCTGTGTGTCATTCATGCAACCCCTTTTTATGATAACTCTGATGCATCCTTTATTGCTGTCTACATTGAAATTGCAATAAACACTGCATGGTCTACTGTTATGTATCTGGTTCAGATAATAATCTCTTTTGAATACTTTTACTGTGCATACCATAGCCTGTCTCTTATTGCATCTGAGAGACTCACTCCAAATTGACAGTATTCAGATAACCGTCTCTGCTATATATGCAGAAAAACTTTCACCTTTATATTGACTTCTATTATAAAAACAAAATGTTTCTACAGTGAATAGCAGTTTGGGGATCAAATAGTTCATTAGAACATCAGCAATTTCCTAAAACATTTTGCTGATGGATTTTGCGGGTGTTTGTGCAACAAACTGCAAGTCTTCGCCTCCATTAAATGTAATAGTGCTAACCCTATCTTTTTGACCATTAACATTATTTCTTAGTCAGGACTTTGTCTCGACTGCAAGGATAGTAGAGATGGATGTCCTGCTTCACACTATACTGCTTATTAAGGTTGAGCTGCTTGCATATAGCTGTATTTGCCATAACAAGCAGTACAGTTTACAGTGGGACATCCCAACTGTCATTGCAGTTGTACCAAAGTCCTGACTGAGCAGGACAGTCACACAAAATCTGGACTGCCCCACCAGAACCAGGACAGCTGGTAGACTGTGCTGTTCTCTCCTGTTCTTGAGGCTTCCAGTACCTGTTGCTACCTGTGTCTTAAGCTCTGTTGCTTCATGCCTGGATCCTGTAATGTTGAGGTCCTGTTCGGAAAATAAGGATACATAAATGAAATGTGGAAAGACTAGTAGATAATGAACCATTTAGACCTCCCTGTCTAAAGCAGCCCCCACATTAAATCAGTAGCACCCATGTTTAATATTTAGGCTTCCTTACCTGAAACCAGCCTGACATTAAAATAATAGCATTCACATTTAATTAGTAGACCTATTTCCCCCTACCCAGGGCCGGACTGGGACTAAAAATCAGCCCTGGCATTTAAAGCACACAGGCCCACATCTGTTGATGGGCAGGAAACAAACAGTGTCGCCACGGAGTGGTGGAGCCACCAAGGGAGTGGCCACATTGTGCTGGGGGCGTGGTCAACATGGGGTGCTGAAACATACATTATAATAACAAATTACATTTATAATGCTATTACCAGCCACATCACGCCAATCCCCCAGGCACATTATTACACTCCCAGTCCACTGTACTTATCTATCCATCCGGATGGGAACTTCCTGTAGAGTGAGCAGGGAAGCTCTTAGTATCATAAGATTTCCAAATCTTGTGATACTTAGAGCTCCTCGGCTAGCTCTGCAGGCTGTGTCCTATCCCGGGACTGGGAGCAGCTATCAGCTTCCTCCTGCTAACCAAAGCTGGATCAAGGCTTGAGGGGCCCGGGATATTTAAGAAAGGGGGTCCCTATTATGTAACATGTTTATCATTTTAGACAAATACACAGACAATACTGTGTGCACTACTGTTAGGTTCACGCAGTTCTGCCTTTACAAGCAGTACAGTGTGAAGCTCCCAACTGTCCTTTTAGTCGGACCAAATCCTGATTAAGCGAGACAGTGACTAAAATTTGTTACTGCCCCACCAGATCCAGGACAGTTGGCAGACTGTCCTGCTCTCTTCTACTGTTCTTGTCACTTTCATCACCTGTGACTGCTGGTTTCTTTAGATCAGTTGCTGCTTGTCTGGATCCTGGAGGCTCTATTTGGGGGGAAAAATGGGTACATGAAACTTAGAAAATTCCAACCAGCCATGGTGTTAAAGCAATACCACCAACTTTTATAGTTAGGCCTCCCTCAACCCCCAACATTAAAATAACAGTACTCACATTTAATAAATAGACTGATTTCCCTCCAACCAGCCCCAACATTAAATTAATAGTATACACATTTAATAAATAAACCTATTTTCCTCCCTCCAAACAGCCCCAGCAATAAATAAATAGCAAATATGTTTAATAAATATAACCATTTCCCACAACCATCCCCGGCATTAAATAATTCATTTTCACATTTAATAGCCCACCTCCCCAAACCCAACCCCATATTTAATTAATAGTCCCAAACAACCCCAGCATTAAATTAAAGGTCCTGTCACCTCACCTTAAATTGATAGGCCCCACTAAGAAATTAAATAGCCCCAGCATCACCAACAAATAAATTAATAGCCCTCCACCCTCATCCCACAATTAAATTAACCTCCTAACATAAATTAGTCCACCTCCCATCCACATTACATTAATATACCCCCCCCTCGCACTTACCTCCTTTCACCAGCGCTAGTGTACCTGGGTTTGTGAGGAGTTAGAAACATCACTTCCATTAAATGTTAAAATATTGCTCTGTTCTGCCTCATTTATGGCTCAAAGTAAACAGGCCTGATGTCCCCTCACTCTCATATATTTGTTACATGTGTGTTTGAAGGTATTTTTACATAGGGCAAAGTGCAACTGGAAGATGCAAAATGCATCTCATTAAAAAGTATAGGACAAAACCCAATCTCCACCGGCTGAGAGCTGGTACAAATATTGTGGTGTTGCAGAGTGAAGTGATTTTAATGATCTTGATCTACAAAATGAAACGTGTTTGTGTAATGTTAAAAATAAGGTGTGCCTACTGCATACTTCGCAACTGCTCCCATCGACCATTGCAAACCTCTATTCATTTATCAATGTTGCCATCTTTCACTGAAAGCCTATACACTTTGGTGGATATAGAAATGCACCAGGGCAAATCGAGGTGCATGGTGTCAGAGGAATCTGCACTGTGCCTTTGGAATCAGGGAGTGTATCTGTCTAGTTCAGAGCATGGGTCTACATTGCCAGCTGTCATATCAATAATGTGCCATGTGAGTTACACACTTCTAGTTGGCCCAGTCTCCTCCTCTTCCTCATAACTGTGTTTAATTTGTGAACAATTGAGTTTTGAATAAAAAGCCATATACTGGGGCACATAGTCTTGGGCACTTGTAAAAGAGATGCTCATTAGCTAAAACATTGAATTTTTCTATAATTGGAACCACTTATGAAACTCAGTGACTATTTAGCATATACAATATCCAATGCTTTGTGTTATGATGCTATAACAGCATTATTGGAAATAACAGGCACCAAAATAGGCAATATTGGGGGTAATATCATTATTTGAGTGATAATACACAATGAAGTCTGATTCTGTGCCATTTGTTTTTCACATACATATTATTGGTTTTTTAAATAACCAATTCACAATCACTGCTTACACATCTCTTGGCATATACTACAGACAACTTATACTCACTTCTTGTGAAAGTTCTGGCCTCTGCAGTCTTGTCTGGGTCACTAGCCTTGGATACATTTAATAATACAAGACTTCTAACAAGAGCGCGCCGTCCGGAATTGAATCTGCGGTATGCGTTCCACGGTGGAACGCCCCCCGACTTCCTGGTTAACAAGCTCTTCCTGTGTTGCGTGTATGCAACAACAGCATAAAGTAAGGCGGCTGGTCCCGGAGATGGGGCCAGTCACCAAGTAATAGTGACGGACAAGCCCAAAATAGTTTTTTCCTGGCCAAGCCCGACCCTGGTGCCGGGAGATGCAGATGCTGGGGCGGCCAGATCGGCCCATTTAGCCATCGGCCCTTCTGGCATTTGCCAGAAGTGCCAGATGGCCAGTCCGCCCCTGCCCCTACCAGCGCTAACATAAAATATTAGCATTCACATTTAATAAATAGAGCCATTTCCCCCTACCAGCCCCGACATTAAATTATTAGTACTTACATTTAATAAATACACCTATTTACCCCCAAACAAACCCAATATTGAATCATTAGTATTCATATTTAATTAATAAAAAATACAGTTATGACAAAGTCATGGCTGTGTGAGACAGTTCTCCAAACTCTGCTCTGTCTAGCTAGAATCAGGGATTTTCCCCGGTACCTCCAAGCGGGTTAGGTATGAAATGACTAAATTCATAATGTTGACCTTCAAAATGTCTACACCATAATGTAGACAGTCAAAATAGCTACACATTCATAATGTCTACACAGTTAAAATGTCAACATACATAATGTGTACACATTCAAAATGTCAATATGTCTACAGGGTTGCAATATCGACAATCAAACGTAAATAGATGTGAACAAAAAACACGGCAATAAATGTAAAAATAAAACAGCATGCCCTCTTTCCCCCGAGTTTATTATTACCAGCACTAGGCTTTGACAGCCTGGGCTGGTGGCACTATAGCAGGGAAACCTGCAGTGTGGAATCGCCCTGTCATATTGCCAACCCAACCCCAGGCTAGGTGGCAGTGGCTCAGTGGGTTAATAGATAAGCACTTTGTGAGTAGTATGTGGCTGCAGATCAGGTTAAAATCCCCTTACAGGCAGCTTTTACCTCCCATCTGTTCTGATTGGTTGACCTAAAAATGGGAGGGGCTTAAGTGACAATTGATTCAGCATTAAAACAAAGTGAGTGGGCGGAGCTTATTTTTCCTCTGCTTTGCAAGCTTATGCATTGGATGAGAAGTATGCAGTAGGTTACTGCAAGCAGTGGCGGACTTAGGCCGGGGGCCGGGGGGCACCGGCCCCCCGGGCCGGTCAGTCTGATGGCTTTTCGGCCGGCCGCCCACCCCCGGAGATACTATATTTTCCAAATATTACCGGCGGCCGCATAACAATATACGTGATACGGCCGCGTCAGCGCACAGGCGGCCGCATCACTTGACACGCGATGCGGCTGCCTGTCTGCCCCCTGGGCTGAACATTGCCAGCCCACGTCTGTCTGCAAGTCTTTAAAAAAGTTTCTTGTTTGAAGCACAACACCAAGTGGATCAGTGGACTGATAGGCAGATTCTTTGTGAGTAGTTCCTGGCTGTGGCACAGGTTCAAATCACCTTGCAGACAGCTTTTTTTTTAATGGCTTTGCATGCTGCTGTGGTAATCCTTCCATCTGTCTTGGGTGGTTGACCTCAAAAGGGTGAGAGCTTAAGCGACCATGGATTCAGAATCACAGCAAAATAGGTGAGCGGGCTTTTTTTGCAAGGCTATGTATTGGGTGAGAAATATGCAATAGGTTCATGGAAGACATAAAAAAAGTCTCTGGTTTGAATCAAAACATCAAGTGGCTCAGTGGTCTAATACACAGTAGCTCATGACTGCGGTATTTGTTCAAGTCTTCTAACAAGTAACTGTTTCAATGGCATTGTATGCTGCTGTGGGATACTTCCCTTCTGTCCTGATTGATTGACTTCAAAAGGGGGAGAAGCCTAAGCAACCATGGATTTAACATTACAATAAATTGGGTGGGGAGTCTTATTTTGCCTTTATTTTGCAAGCATATGTATTTGGTGGGAAGTATGCAGTAGGTTGGAGGAATAAATAGATAAAGGTCTTCAAGCAAAATCAAAACAGCAGGTGGCTCAGTGTACTACTAATAGGTTACGGCGCTATATAAATAAATAGATTATGATGATGGCTTCAGCACAGGGTCAGATCCCTTTACATACAGCTTTTCCTAATTGCGCTACATGCCACCTGTATGTTGCAACTGTTTAATCTAAAAAGGGGAGGAGCTTAAACAACCATGGATCCATGACATCATCACAACAGACTAGTGGGAATTATTCTGCATACCTATGTATTGTGTGAGAAGTATGCAGTAGTATAGTGAAAGAAAGAAAAAAATCTCTGGGGGAGTCAAACTACACAGTGGCTCTGTGGACAATTTGGAAGGCATTCAGGGAGTATTTCTTGGTTGAGGAACATACTCAAATCCCCTTACTGGCATTTTTTTAATGGCTTTGCCTGTTGCTGTGGCATATCTTCCATTCTTCCTGGTTGGTTGACCTCAATAGGAGGACTAGCTTAAGACACCATGGATTCAGCATCACAATAAATTGGGTGAGCGAGCCGTATTTTGCCTTTATTTTGCAAGCCTATGTGTTGGGTGGCATGCATGCAGTAAGCTGATGTAATACAAAGATAAATATCTCTGGGGTATATTAAAACAGCAGATGGCTCTGTGTACTACTTAAAGTAGTTAAAGTGACCATGGATTCAGCATCACAACATAGTAGACAGGGCTTATTTTGCAAGCCTATGTATAGGGTGAAAGGTAAGCAGTAGGCTAGTGAAATACTTACAAAAATTCTCTAGATTGAAGCGGAGCACCAAATTACTCAGAGACCTGAGAGACAGGTGCAGTGTAGTTTATGGTTTCAATAAAGGTTCAAATCCCCTTAAGGCAATTGAGTTTTTAATGAGTTTGAATGCTGCTGTGGCATACCTCCCAACTGCCCTGATTAGTTGATCTCAAAAGGGGAAGAAGCTTAAGCAACCATGGATTCATCATCTGGACATAGTAACTAAGCTTATTTTGCAAGCCTATATATTGGGTCAGGAGTATGCAGTAAGTTGATGAAAGATATATCAAAAAGTCTGATTGGTTGACCTCAATAGGGGGAGGAGCTAAAACACCCATGGATTCGACATCACAACAAATTAGGTGGGTGATCCTTATTTTGCCTCTATTTTTCAAGACTATGTATTGAGTGGGTAATATGCAGTAGGTTGATGAAAGACAAAAAGATCTCTAAGTTAAGCCAAAGTCATAGGTACCTCAGTGGACTAATATACAGGTGCTGTGTGTATAGTTCATGGCTGAAGCATAGGTTCAAATATCCTTACAAACCACTTTTTTTTAAAGACTTTGCATGCTCCTCTACCTCCCATCTGTTCTGATTCATTAGCTTCAAAGGGGAGAGCAGCTAATGTGATCATAGATTCAGGAATATAAAATAGTAGGCAGGGCTTATGTTGTCTCTATTTTGTAAGCCTTTATATTGGGTGAGAAGAAGTATACAGTAGGTTAGTGAAATACTTAGAAAAAAGTATCCAAGGTGCAACAAAACACCAAGCGGCTCTTAGGCCTAAGAGTAGGAGGGGGACTCGCAAATTTTAGACTGTGGGGGCAAGACTCGATTCACAGCCTATTTTAAAGGAAAAAAATGCATGTGACCCAGCCCAAGGTAGTCCACTATGCCCCTCTGCCCCCCAGCCCAACTAGCCCCTGCATAAGAGGCAGGTAGTGGATGGCTTTGCCAAAGGTTCAATTGCATAACTTTTTCATACTACCATTAAGTGTTTGTGCATGCTGGCACTTGGGCTAAGACAATAAAAGCACCACAAAACATCCCTCATTGGTCTCCTAGATCCAGGCTCTTCATCTGTAAATAATATAGGGATGCTTGCCAAAATAAAAAACCCTTGCATGCAACACAATACTAGTCCCTGGCGCATATGAGCACCTACCAGCAGTTCAGTCACATATATAACACAGGGATTTCAAATAGACTGTGTTCAAACCATGAAAAATTCCCATGTTATATATGACCACTGCCACGAAGACCTCCTTTACACCAGGAGCTCTTAGGACCAATATTGTATCACATTTGACTGTTTTTTTTACTTTGCCAGGCCCAGGATCCCTGGATTTGTTACAGATGAGATGGAGTGTTTTTATTTAATTTTTTTTACACTTGTATCTGTGTTTTATTTACATTTTTGTGAAGTTCCAGCATGCCATGGCACCCATGGGTATGCTGGTGCTTGCAGTATTACAAGCGCCTGCATGGTCAAACACTTGGGCATGCAGCCTAAGTATGCTGTGACCTGTAGAGCATCAGGGACAAAATGTTTTTTAACATTTAATTTATTATTACTCCACACCCACCACCCCAGGGGAAGACCCTATAACTATCAGCAGGGGCTGGTTAATCCTAGGAGGAGACGGCCCACATTTTCTTCATCTCCCTAGGAAATCCACACACGAGATTGCCAGTTGCGTTTTTTCCCTGCTATAGTGCCACAAGCCCAGGCTGGCAAAGCCTAGTGCTGGCAAAAGTGCATTCAGTGGGACCCCACCATTTTTGTCACCGTGATTTACTAGTAACATTCTAGGTTGGCAGCACTAGGGTTGGTTATGCTGTTTGGAGGGGGGAGCACACTGATTTATTTTTTTACATTTACTGCTATTTTTTATGACGACATGACAACCCTGTACACATTATGACATATGACAGTGTGTCAAACGTATAGACATTTTACCTGTCTACAATGTAAATGTGTACACATTATGTATGTTGACATTTTAACTGTGTAGACATTATGACTGTCAACATTATAAATGTAGACATTTCGACTACATCCCATCCAAGCATGTCTACAGTCTAAATAGATCACAGATAGTAAAGTAAATATACAGTTCTTAGGGTAAATCAATCATTAATGTAAAGAAACAATCTGATGGGCATCTCTTGATTACTTGACGACCTACTCTGTTAGCAAAGTATTTCCAAAAAACAATTTAACAATGTGTAGTATATTAAAAATCACAATATGAACCTATTCATATGACTCAAGATCTCCCCTACAGGGAGCTGCCTACTGCCTACAAAGCAGCCATCAATACTGGACCTGTTTTGTGTGAGCTCTGTGAGACCTCCCAGCATTCACACACAATTCCTTAGCTTCCCCGGATTTTATTCCTTACTTGTGGTCCTCTAAAGTTGATCTTTGCACAAGTAAGGCACCAACATCTCTCAAATGAGTCCTTACTGTCACCAGCATCGATAGCAAATCATTTACCTAACACCACATTGAACTGGAGTGGATGCCTTGCTCCTGTTTCCTTCTGCAACCTCTCTCTGTGCTGGGTGGAAGCCATCTTTGTGCCCGGACCTGCACTTGAAGAGTTTCCTGGGTGGCTGTACAACTTCCTCGGGTAACAGCCTGGACAACTGCGTTGCTAGATGAGGGAGACCCGCTCACAAAGACTGGCCACAATCCAAACTGCATAAAAGAAAACAGCAACAATCGGGGTAATGTCAGGAAGGCTGTCCACTCAGGGCTACATCCATGTCAGAGATCAGCAAGTACTCTTAACGCATTAACCCCTGATCATTTAATTGGAAACTCACTGAGGCATCAGAAGAGCAGAAACAGATAACCTTCCATGTGATACAGGTACTCAGCTCCCCCCTCAGTTTCTACACACTCCTACACCCAAAGTTATAAACCAGTTCACTGATTGTAACAATAAGCACAGACCTTCACAAAGGA
Source organism: Mixophyes fleayi (assembly GCF_038048845.1). NCBI lineage: Eukaryota > Metazoa > Chordata > Amphibia > Anura > Limnodynastidae > Mixophyes > Mixophyes fleayi. The sequence goes on along the minus strand of NC_134409.1, from coordinate 54,110,757 downwards.
TAGTGTATGAAAATCAATTGCTGAATTAGCAGCTGTAATTCCTAATTGCTGAAAAATTGGGATAATTGTCTACTCGCCACCTCATGTTTGACCATTTAGAAATCTATAGAGACAAAGATGGCAGCTTTATAATTCTAACTGGTAAATTGAATAATCTGTTACTCCCACTTGTAAATATATATACCCCAAACAAAGATGAAAAACTTTCCTCCTTTAGGAAAACAACACTGTATAATCTCCCAATTTGACTTTAAATGGAGGGAAAGAAAAGATTAAATACTACAGTGACTAATTACTCGCTTCTATGCGAGAAATGTTCCAGGTTTTTTCTCTAGAATCAAATCAGACTTCTATGCTTATAATGTGCTAATTATATCATGGCTGGGCTGGATCATTACAGTTAAAATGAATATCCTCCAAAAACTCCTATTGTGATACCCAGAAACTCCGGGGCACTAGGACCCTATAGAACAGGACTGTGTCACAGCTTGATACAGGAGATACTCTAGGACAGGGAAAACCCATGTTGTGAGGCTGCTAGAAATCACCAGGATTTTTGAGACAGACTGTTTAGAGAAGGAGCCTCAGAGAATGAGTGAGTACTGAGGAGACATTTTGTGAAAAGAGCCATGTTTTTCTGCTACTCTGTTGTGAGGAAAAGTGAGGCAGGTGTTGTTGTTGAGAGTTAGATTGCTGCAGAGGGCTGAGGTGTGTTGCCATGAACAAAGATATCATTATAGTGGCTACAGAGAGGCTGTCACTATAGAGAAGAGCTAACACCAGTGATAGGCAAGATGGAGTTGAAAACTATCTACACAGCAGAAAACAGGTCTGTGTAAGCAAACTGACTGTGTATTTTCACTCATTTCACAATATATCCTACATTTTAAGACATGTGAGCTAAATTTAGAGACATTTGCTTAACAAATAAAAAGCATTATCAAACATACTACTACTACATGCAGCATGACCCCCAGGTATACCCATACTTGCCAACATTTTTTTTCTTTTTCCGGGAGATGCCGGCTGGGACGTGGGCGTGCAGGGGGCGGGGCTGCGAAATCGCGTCATTTTGGCCCCGCCCCCGTGACGGAATGACGCAAATCGCGTCATTTTACAGTGGGGGCGGGGCTAAACGCCCCGCTTCCGGGTGAATCGCGGCGTTTAAACTAAATTTTTCCCCCTTCCTATCAGGGAGATTGCCACACTCGTCCGGGAGACTCTCGCAAAATGCGGGAGTCTCCCGGACAATCCGGGAGAGTTGGCAAGTATGGGTATACCTGAATTACAGATTTAACTAACAGTAACCTGGTATCTGTAACTTCCTGCAGCCCATCATAACCTGAATATGTTTGCAAAGGAACAGAATCATTCCTGACTTTTCTCCTGCAAGATCAGATTAAAGCACAGTGATAATAGCCCTGGCAACACATTGCATTGTGTTATACCTGAGACAGTATCTGCTGTTTTTCATCGCTGTACTGAAGTTACAAGACTGCCATTGTAATTGTGCACCTCCATTATAATAAAAGTGCCTCCTGTTTGGTTTTAACTGGTTCTCGCAAATAAAGTCTGGCCAGTGAAAACATTTATGCTAATTAGCTCTGCTGAGGATGGACTTCTTTAAAGGAGATTCATTGACTGTGATATCATTTGCTTGTGGTGTATTGTTTGAAATGAATGTTCTTTATGTTATTAGGTACTAGAACTGTATTACTATATTCTTAGACAGTTTATGTGACCTCACATATTCCAGGGTTAAAGTATTACAGCCACAGCTCAGAACGCTGTTATGTTTCTGGCCAAATGATGATTATTAAAAGGTACTCAGAGTACTATAAAGCATAGTTGTAGCCAAACTGCTTACATTATAGAAGTATTGACATATAGGAATATTGTTTTTGCCTTTGTTACTCTGGAAGAAAAGGCCCGTTAGTGTTGCCCAATAGCAGCAGCCAAGATAAATGCACTATAAAGTACAGTAGCTGACACCTCTATTAGTTCAGGCCTGTGAATACTAAATTCAGATTGTACTTGTTGCTAATTATTCTTTGTCCAGAAATATTTTCGTGACATATTGTTCTTGCATAATAAATCTGATGTCACTTCATTCATATGGTGTCCTATTTATATTGGAGACTCAGGGGTTCTCTGTCCCACTGCCGTGCCATGACCAAAAGAAGAGAATCCTGGGGCCAGGTACGATCCTCTCAACACCCACCTCTAGGGGTGTTACACTATACCTCTTCCAAACACTGCTTTTTTGAGTTCCCTATTCAGAATTCCTAATCATCCAGAAAAAACTCTTCAAATTCATCTGGCACAAGAAACAACCCAGACATCAAAACCTTTTACTGGGATGCCCACTTAAGCCATTCTTGCCACCCTGTGCTGGCTTGATGTTGATTCAAGTCCTATATTGATATTGTTCCTCAAATCTACTTCCCTCTCTAACAATGAGAGCACACCTGCTTAAACCTCTCCCCATCCTTTGATTCTCTATCAAGATTTGGGACAGATGTAAATCCATGCTTCTTTTACAAACTCTCCCCTGTCGTCATTGAGGGACAAAATTAATTTCCCCCCAGGTCTGTCCGATTCATATTCCCATTAATGGATCAGAGCTGGAATACTCTGTGTTTCTGATCTCTTTGTCAGGGAGACTTGGCTGACTTTTGATGCTTTGAGAGATAAATTCCCCAATCTTAATCCTACATTTTACGATTATATCCAGATTCTACATTTCTTGAGAACAATCCCAAAATCTGAATCTCCTATAACCATGTCTATTATTATTATTATCGTAGATTTGTAAGGCGTCACAGTGCTCCGCAGCGCTGTACAGTAGGGAAAACAGTACATACAAAAAACAGAGACATACAAGGTAGGCAAAATAAATGTAGACATAATAACAAAGGCTATGAAGGACCCTGCTCATTAGAAAGCTTACATTCTAAGTGGAAGAGGGTACAGCTGAAACAAGAGGAGCAAATGTGGCTCAGAGTAGAGATCGGTACAGTTGTGAGGGTGCATTAGTGTGAATGGTGTTATCGAGGATGAGGACAACTCTAAAAAAGAGATTTTCAATAAGCATCTAAAGAGCATCTAAAGATTTGAAGGCTGTGGGAAAGTCTGATTGAGCGTGGTAGGGAATTCCATAAGTGAGGTCCGATTTTAACCTTTTTCCATACTTGGTGTACACGCCCCAACATTTAATCCTTCTGCCATAATGTCCAAGATGTTCTAGTCCTGCTCTACCTATGTCAGGATCTTAAAAATCCATGGTCCTTCCTTTTATTCTATCCTCTGAAACACTCAGTTAAACTAGCCTTCCATATCCTTGCTGCAGAAAAATGCCTCATAGCCAAATATTGGAAGTACTGAGACCCACCCAGTGTTTCCTCCATTATTTCTTATGTTTGATTCATCATACGCATAGCACCAATCACCAGGGCAAGGACTACACCTTCATTCAAGTTTGGGCCCCTTGGTTATTTTAGCAGGTCAAATTACATACATTTCCTCTTCTACCCTGATATTTTTTTTTAATACCAAAACAAAGGCCCAACTGATCTGGTGTCCCCCATACACTTAATTCATACTTCCATCCTTTTTAAAACTTAGGTAACCTGGTGGTTTCCTGAAAATCTTAGACCTCTTCCCTCCCCATCCACCTATCATTTCCTGCCCACCTCTATTTTATTTTATTGGTTGTACATACATTTGTTATTTCTGCAAGTTTTGTTGTATAGATATTCAACTTATTTTTGTGTTTTTGTTATAATATTTTGAATTCTGTACAACTGATTTTTTTTAATGTTTTTCTGTTACCGATTGTATCCTACTAATGTTAAATAAAAAAATTTAACAAAATGCCCCCTTACACTGAAAAGATTTTAAAGAAAACAAAACAAAAGCTTACGATCAAATGCAGTTGTTTATTGAATATGCAGGAGATGAGGAAACATTTTGATTTCCTCTAACTTCTTACAGCTGCGTTATCAATTATAGACGCCAACAGGACAAAGCGTCAGCATCAAGGATGGGATATCAGCAAGCGTGAAATGATATGCAAGCAAAATGAACGGTATTTAGTGAGTAGAACAGCCAATCTAACACAAAACCCCTTCTGACAGCCTGACACTAATATATGCTCTATTTGCAATTTTACATAATATAAAAATGGCAGGCAGTTATTACAGGAAACCCTGAGCTTGCACACAGAATGACTGTCATTTCTCCAATACGACATTTGCCCACGAAAGGTAATTTTCCTTTTAACAAAACAAAAATGCCCAAACATTGTCTAGTGGTCTAAAGAAATGATCGGTGATCCCAAGCAAGGGCATGTGCAGGAAAATTATAGGGTTTTGTGCGTAGGAGGACAAGTTTGTTAAATCTGCAAGACAAGGGAGGGAGCTACCAGTTAGTGTTATATATTCCAATTAAAATCAGTACTATTAGCAGACCACAGGTTCATTCTTCATCATCAGAGATAAAAATAGATAAGATGTGATAGATATTACACATACTGTATATTAACTGTTTCATTACAGTCAGCCAAGACTCCAAAGCTGTTGCTGAACTGCAATTTTCAGCATGCAAGGTAAATGTCTCTCTCATTTATTAACGTTATCGCCTCCACTGCCAGCAACTTGAACGACAATGCAGAAATGATCGGTGCACAGTTAGGTGTTAGTAAAAATGACAATCATTCCAATTTGTGGGTTCACTATGGTGTTATATATAGTGCACAAATAGCTATACACAAGGGCGTTAGCAAGGATTTTTGTGTGCCAAACTTTGGCTCAATTTTACTTATGATTACGTAGATATGTTGGGTGCGTTCGTGTGCACTTTACTAACTGCTATAATATTTAGTAGTAATGTTTGCTTTGCAGTCAATTTCCTAAAGGGATTTAGGGGTCTATTTACCAATCACCGCAAAATATGAATGAAACTTTTCAATCCTCATCGCATAGATGTGGATTGAAAAGTTTCTCATATTTATTAAAAAATCAACACAGGAACAGCCGTTCTGTAAAACGGCTGTTCCTGTGAAGATTATCACTTACCTTTCACTTGGGTCTTCTCTTCTCGTCCCTCTGCGGTGCTGTTCGCCCCTCTTTCAATCCCTGTGCGCATGCGCCGAGCGGTAAACTCGAGCAGCGCACAGAGATCCCCGAATGAAGGAACCTGAGGCATGTGATGGAGGGATCATGTGATCCCTCCACACACGCGCTGTGCAGCACTGCTCTTCGGAGCAGAGCTGTTTTCAGTGAAATGTTTAACTTATGTACGCCAGCTTCAGATGGCGCCAGCTTCAGATGGTGTACATTAACATGTTTGTTTTTTTTCAATTCGGCGGTTGATACATAGTGTTTTCTGAGCAGTGCCCATACACTGTAATGGGGTCTGCTCAGTAAACGAAGATATATGCAAAGCAGCAGATATCTATGATATCTGCTGCGATACAGTCATAGTAAATATCAATTTTGCATTTAAGCCCCGAAAAACCTCTGTTTTCGGGGATTTGAACACAGTTTTTAGTTTAATAAATAGGCCCCTTAGGCACATCTGCATGCGAACGTTCACAAAAACAGACCTTGTCGAATCAGACAGCCAATCAGCTTTGCGATTATTGAAACGTTTCTTTTATTGCCTGGCAAATTGGAGTACATCACAAGCATAATTCATGACTGGCTCAACCAATTCTTCTCTGTCTAAAGTGCGTAGACTGAGCATTTCAACTAGCAAAGCTCCCCTCTTTCCAAGACTTCTATTGTATAAGCAGCCTTGGAGTTTGAACTCTCGTTCGCATTGCTTGCTTACTTTTCCCCACAATTATCCCTATACTAACATCCCCATGCATCCCCTCCCCACAATTCTCTCTCAGACTCAGCTCTCTAATGTTCAATAGCCTAGGTATAATCTTATCCCCTCCTTGATTTGGTGATATCAGTTAGCTATAACATTTATTTAAATCTTTGCCTGATATATACTTAATTCATATATTATAGTAATGCCCCCCCTCCTGCCTTTAATATTCTGTTCCTCTGCCCCTTGTTATACTGCATAAAAAGTTCATTAAAATAATATTTAAAGAAAAACAAAACAAAAAACAATTTATTTGCAAACAGGAGAGCAGCAAGTTTTCCCTGCAGAGAGTTCCTGGACCTCACACCCTTCATTGATGAGAGTGGCTTAGCTCTGCCATGCCATGCCAGTCTAATGCTATTAAGAGGGCTGCATACTTTGCTGCTTAGCAGTAAATAGTACCTTTGCATATTTTTAATAACATGAATAAGTTTTGTATGTACATATGTTTTCTAGGTCATATTGAGACATAACCGAATACTATGAAAATTATTAATTGAAACAATGTGTGGTGTCTTTTAATTCCCCCCAGCAAAGAAAATCATAAAATCTCTGTTATTGCTGTATCACAGTGACTACCACATGTGTAATGCAAGCTAAATATCACACACATGTTTAGACAGATGTGCACACCACTACCCACCAATAGTGTTTATCAAACTAGAAATAAATGTATAATGTGCTTATCTATATGAAGACTGGGTTCTTTTACACTCTTCGGTATTGCTGGGTACCCATACTTGCCAACTCTCCCGGAATGTCCGGAAGACTCCCGCATTTTGCGAGAGTCTCCCGGACTCCCGGGCGAGTGTGGCAATCTCCCGAATTCTGCCCACTTCACTAGGAAGTGCCCACTCCCTAGTGAAGTGGGCAGAATTAGCTCCCAAACGCCGCGATTCCCGGGGAATTGCAGTGTTTGGCCCCGCAATTTGACGCAATTTCGGAGCCCCGCACCCCGCACGCCCACCTGCCACCGAGAGGCTCCCGGACACCAACTGAAAAAAGTTGGTAAGTATGTGGGTACTTGAGGTGGAAAGAATTCCAGGAACAATATGGTGTAGTAGTTTTGTACACAATTTTAATCAATAAACATATAGTTAATGCACTCACAATTTTAAAATGTATAAAAAGCTTATCTGTAATGTAAAACTGTAATATAAAAGATGTATTCCAAGTCCAACATATGCTGGGTTCAGATGTCAGATCACCCTAGATTGGTCCCAACCATTGCTGCTGCTAAGATGAACATCCAGGAAAGACATCAGATGGAGTAAGTTCCAGATAGGGTTCTCGTCTCAACGCGTTTCGTCTGCTATACAGACTTCATCAGGTAAGAATAAAGTGTGTCTCTTCAATTTGTGCCTGCGCACTCATTATGTTGGACGCCATTTTGCGCATGCATGAAAAACATCACCAGCATTCTCGCTTGCGCATGCACACCATCCCCTATAGTGCGCATGCATGTCCCTCGTGGTCTGTAAAACTAAACTTGGCCGTATCGGGTAGGCACTGTCTATTGTTAGATATGCGGCACTTGGCAACATCAATCTTGTTTGCCGAGAGCAAAACAGAGGTATATATTACTAAGTGTAAAAGCAATTAATATATGATGGATCAATAAACAGATAAAAGATATCTTAAAATCACAGGTAAAATGTACAATAATAATAAATTGATAAGATAATATTTTAAGATCATAATAATAAATCAATATGACCATGAAACAATAAGCAAGGGGAAAAAATAAGCAAGGGTATAAAACACAATAAGGTATAATATTTCATATATAAAATATTATAGGTGTTGGTTCACTCATATAATGTTCAAAACTTATAGATTAGATTAGTTAGATTATAAGTGATAAAAAGCCCAATCAACCTAAAAATACAGTTACCAATATTAAAGAAACAATGCTCATATTAAAAGTTTTTTAGATAAATAAGACCACGTAAAAACTATACAAATGCACATAAATATATCATCATATCACCAAATTTGAGATAAAAATATATACCAATAAAAACACAGCATAACAAATACAGTAAAATTACAATTTATAATAAGCATACAACGTATAATAAGCATACACCTTACGACACAAAGGAATAAATCATAAAAATTGAGCAATTTCACATTCATTTATATCCAAAACATTTCTCTTTGCGCAAGTTTTTTCTGTATGTCATCCCCTCTTTATCCTAATTTAACATATTCGATAGGTTTAAAATGTAAAAATTGTGGATCCGAATTATGTTTAATAATAAAGTTCTTTGATACAGAAAGACTTTCTATTTTATTCTTTATGTTTCTGATATGTTCTTGAATGCAGAGTTTCAATGGTTTATTTTTTTACCTATATATTTCTATCCGCATGTACTTTCCAATAGATAGATCACTGAAGTGATAAGACAATTCATCAGTTGTTTGATTGTATAATCCTTACGGTTATTACAATTTTGAAAAGTTTTCTTTATTTGGTTTGTAAATTTTCAAATATTGCAGTGGTTGCACTTGATGAACCATTTGGTATCCATACTTGGGGCCAAAATATCCTTTTGATTTCAGTTCTTTCTGAAGATAACTGTTTTCTCCGGAAGAATATAGATTAACACAGGATCCCTTTTCAGGATATCCCAAAGCTTAGCAAGGCTGTATCTAATTCTATATTCCCAACTGTTAAATTGAGTAATAAATGAGATTTCATCTCTTTTTTTCTTTGTTTTTTGGTATGTCTTAGTAATTCTATTCTATTTATACCATCAGCTTTGTTACGTGCCCCAAATAACAGACCTTATCCCCTTTTTCTGAATCTATCTGCGTATATAGACAGTGGTTCTTTACACTAGCTGTCTTAGCTGCAGTTTCTTTTTATTCTATGGAATTGGGAAAAGGGGATATTACCCTTTCGCTTCTTAGCATGGCTGCAATTGAAGTGGAGATAATTATTCATGTCCACTGCTTTGATGAAATTACTTGTAGTAACCTTATCTCACATCCCCATCAGAACAAAATCTAGATATTCTATTTCTGATGGTTCATGATTGGCCATGAATTTAAGATTATAATTATATTCCAGAAATCTATGAAGGGATGTAACATCACCTTTCCATCCTACTACAATGTCATCAATATACCTTTTATGTAATATTAAATGCTCAGAAAAAGGGTTCAGATCATATATATAACATTGTTCCCAACTTCCCATTAACAAACTGGTGAAGCTGGGCACAATAATCGTCCCCATAGCAGTCCTGCATGTCTGGAGATAAAAACTATCCAAGAATCTAAAATAATTATGGGTAAGGATAAATAATATAAAGTTACAAATAAATTCTTTATGTTTTTCTGTAAGGGTGCTTTTTCAAGGTAGCGGGTAAAGCGATACTGGAGTCCTTTTAAACATAAAAACATCCAGTCAGGTGGTCAGCCCATCCAATCAAGGTTCTACAAAAGGCATATCCCGATCAGATGCGTAAGATCAGGAAGTCCAAGTCCGCACTGGAACGAGGCTTGGATTATCCGTTCCCGGAGCATGCGCACTAGACGCACCAACGGGTCCACAGTAGAGCATAGATCTTTCAAGCTTATAGTGCGCGTGTGCAGTATTGGGAAGTCCTGGTCTCCACCAAAGAGAGGCTTGAATTATCCACTCCCGAAACATGCGCACAGGGTACGATAACAATATCCACGATAACTCATAAATTGTGCAGGCTCCCGATACATAAACATTAATAAAGATATATCAGTTATAAAACATATTCAACAATAAATGCAGAACACATATCAGTAGACTTGTAAAAAATATATATCAGTGAACTACTGATCACCATAAACAAAAGAAAGAGAGGAGCCGAGAAAACATACCCTACTCATGCATGATACAATCGGCATACAGTACTAATACATGGCAATATAGGTCTGAGAAAAGCGCCAATTTGTGACAAGAAAAAGGGGGATATATAATATAATTTAATAAAGTAACAATGCTTATGGTAATCATTCATATAAACCATTTCAACTCAAAATCAGCATTGAGACCCCTAGGGGTCAGGGTTTTCAATTTAAATATCCATCTCATCTCTGACTGTGCTACTCTCCAGAGTATCCCTTGTGGTACGCTCCTAGAAGCACATCATTCCTTGTTTTATTTATTAATTCTTATAATAAATGATATTATGCCATGATCTTTTATTTTGTTTGTATACTCTACATTGGAGGCTTCCTGTGGAGAACTACCACTTGACTACCAGATGTGATTAGATGCGCCTATGTTCAAGAATCCATCTTGTAAGCTCATTACCTAAGGGGACCCCTTCACGTGGTTTATTGATTATTAACCCTTTCACACACTTGGAAGAGGGATCCTATTTATAGGACTATTTGCACTTTGTTGGGACAATATTGCCCTATGTATGTTTTTATTTGTTACAGTATTTCATCTTGTGATGCTGACATTTGTATTTATGTGATCCATCCAGCGCCGAAAGTCACATTTTATTACTATTTATGCTCGATTTCAGGAAACAGGTGGTTTTTCCTGTGTAACTTAGGCTGCTTTTTGGTTATACATCAGCGCTCATTCCTGTTATATTCTGTATATATCACTCACAATATAGCCATGAATAAAGAATGGTACCAAAACAAACTCCAAGAGCAACTTCTCTCAACCATCCAAGAACAGTTTGGTGACAAACAATGCCTTTTCCAGCATGATGCAGCACCTTGCCATAATGCAAAATTGATAACTAAGTGTCTCGGGGATCAAAACATGGAAATTTTGGGTTCATGGCCAGGAAGCTCCCCAGACCTTAAACCCATTGAGAACTTGTTGTCAATCCTCAAGAGGTTGGTGAACAAACAAAAACCCACAAATTCTGACAAACTCCAAGCATTGATTAGATAAGAATGTGAGGCCATCAGTCCGTATGTGGCCCAGAAGTTGATTGACAGCATGCCGGGGCAAATTGCAGAGGTCTTCAAAAAGTAGGGTCATCACTGCAAATGATGACTCTTTGCATAATGTAATGTAATTGTCAGTAAAAGCCTTTGACACTTATGAAATGCTTCTAATTTTACTTCAGTATACCATAACAACATCTGACAAAAAGGCCTAAAAACATTGAAGCAGCAAACTTTTTGAAAACCAATACTTGTGTCATTCTCAAAACTTTTGGCCACGACTGTATATATTGTACATCTTGTTTGTTCGCTATTACTATTCACTGCGCTGTTGCCTTCGATTTTTATCTTGCCCATTGTCCCATTTATCCCATCCAGAATCTCCCTATATTTAAATCTGCCCTACCTATTTACTTTCCCCCAAATAAACACCCAGTTGATATTTTGTAACCACTGTGCGTGGTCCATTATTATTCAAAGGGTTAGTGTGGTCGGGTACAAGGGGCATCATGAGTCAACCCCTGGTGCATTCAGTCACAGTCCACATCCCACCATCCTGTGTAGAAGACTCGGCTGGAAGCGTTGAAGAGAGAGAGACAACATTTCACCAGCCTTTCAGAGTGCTATGGAAAGCGGTGTTACACTTATTATAAAGGGACAATGCTTTATCATTGTCTTCAAATTACCATTATTATAGTGATCTTCACCACTTCCTGATGCTATCTCATCGTTAACTAGAGATCTTCATACTTTAATCCTTGTGATCCTGATGTTTTTTCATTTAATGGTATCTCCCAATAGGACATTAGCTAGTTTAGAATGTGTGCATGTAGGTCTAAATGTGAATACTGCCCGCATTAAGCCCACATCCCAAATTTGAGTGGTTATAAGAGTGAGCCGTTTAACAGAGTACTGCTCCAGGCACATGGTGACCACACATCACTTAATGCCAAAAAATGTTGTTACTGTTATTCCAATCTTCTGAACAGAAATTGTATCATTGTCTTATTACACACTATTATATTTCATGGTTACAGTTACCATATCCTCTTTCTATACTTATAATTTATTAAGTTATTATTTATTAAGTTATTTATTAAGTTATTAAGTTACCGCCCTCCCAATTATCAGGCCATTTAATAAATGTGCCAAGTGGCTTTCCCCTTTTATCTGGTGTTTGTGTGAGTGAGTTATCATCAGTCATTTATGGTCAATCAGACAGGGGTTTTCTGAGTCAACCCCTGTTAGACCTTACCAGCATCCTCAAGCCCTTAGAGAGATCATGCCTTTGATTAACGCACTGCATTTGAGAACAGGTGAAACTAACCTAACTTTGAAATTATATTCCTCTTCCTCTTCCTCTTCCAGGTACACTGAGGTGCTAGCTGGTGGTGCAAGGACTACAAAATTATATTCTAATTTCTGAAAAATCTCAATATTAGAGGCAAGAGTCTTTATTATGTTGCTCACCAATGCACTAGCTTCCCGTCGCATCATACAACAAAGAAATATATGAGCTATCTTCGTCAGGCCTTATTTTAGAACAGTGCAATAAAGCACAAATGCTGTAGCAGCTAGATGGTTAAAAAGATAATTAACATTGACATCTCTCCCATAGGGAGCACATTATTGTCTGCTCAGCTCTGTTCACCAAGAAAATAATTTCTCCAAGAGGTCCATAAGTTGCAATCTTCAAACTCTCTCTCTAAAGAGATTTGCAGTTCCCACGATCAGTGTATTTTATCTGGAGAAGGGATGTGTGTAGCTTTGTATTGGGAGAACAGAACACTCTGGCTCTCAATTCCACAGAATAAAAATAATAACAACCTTAAAACAAAACTCATTTCCAGGCAGAATGATAAATGGTCCCTAAAAAAATTACATTTTCTAAACTATTCCTGTTGCAGGAACTGGGCCAAATATGCGATAACCTTGTAATGATGTTTTGCAGTAGAGCACAAAATTCATTATCTCAAAATAGTTCTAGCAACGTACACAGAAGGAGACCATTTCTAAGTTCTTAGGGATGAGGAACTGAGGAAATAGTTCTGCTCATTTGCAGTTCAATCATAGTTCACAAAAACACAGTGTGTGTATGTATATATATATATATATATATATATATATATATATATATATATTGGTAAGGGTTAACTTACTGCTTTGCCAGGCCAATATTTGAGCTTGTTTACACGGCTTACATTGCATTTTTTTTAAGAAGAGATGACATTAAAAAGAATTAAAATTTTTTAAAAAAAACTATATAGATTTAAAAAGCTTCATTCAAGAATAAAGTTTTTTTTTAATATAAAAAGATTAAATGGTTTAATTTGTTATCTCTTAACAGAACAGGTATGCAGAGGTATACGTACTGCTGTAATACTTGTGCACATCAAACTGGGGAAGCCTTCACTGGCGGAAGCAGGCAAATCTTACCACTGTTATGGTTATCACCATATATACCAGGGTTATAGGGCAAAAATGACTAAAATCAGCAGATTGTGCTTACCTGTCATCCTCAAGTTCATCCACATCACTTCTGAATGACAGCCAGTAAGACTCCATCAACTCAACTTCAGCAGAAAAGGAGGAGAAAGGCAAGGGTGACGGAGTGCGGAATGGAAGAAGAAGTGGGTGGCAGGAGAAGTGGGTACAATTGGTACACATGCAACATTGAACACATAAGGGTATATTTACTAAACTGCGTGTTTGAAAAAGTGTAGATGTTGCCTATAGAAACCAATCAGATTCTAACTATCATTTGTTGAATGCACTAAATAAATGAAAGCTAGAATCTGATTGGTTGCTATAGGCAACATCTCCACTTTTTCAAACACGCAGTTTAGTAAATATACCCCATAGAGGCACCAATGGAGGAGGTATAGAAGTGGGGTTACGGGGAAATCATGCCCCCTATGTAAACAGAGTGGCCACATGCTGTTTCTATATGGCAATAGGAAGTATGTGACCAGTTGTGTATATGAATGGGGGTCAGTGCCTGGAGTACACATATGAAATGAAAGCATCATTACTGCTCTGTCCCATCGGTAAAAGAAAAAACTTAGTTGGCCTCTTCTCATGGCCAATCTACCCCTGCTGGTATAATTGCTGTGACTGGTGCCCAGAGCACCTGACTCACTTTCTCCACCCTGCTATGCCCGTGCATGCAACATCACATCAAATAGACCCCCTGGCACACTGCGCAGGACTGTGGAAGACGTCATGGGGGCTCCTGGCTAACTCAGTATCAGTGATACTAAATGAGATATTGGAGGAATAAATTACATGGGCAGGACAAATGGATAAGCATTTTCGTGCTGTTGCTATGAATATGAATCCAGCATTCTTATACATATCAGTCTTTAGAAATATTATATGTATATAATACATATAATATTATGTAAGATTTTGTTTAGGAGATTGGGATATTCCTCATCCCCATTTTGTGTCTGCTTTTACTTCATTGACATGTATTTCTGCTCCTCTAGTATCAATCCTTGGTTCATCCTCCTCCCTTTCTTCAAATATTTTACATAGATGTATCAAAACCTTCTAAAAATGAAAAGTGGAGGTGTTGCCCATAGCTATTAATCAGATTCTAGCTATCATTTTCTACAGTGTACTAGGTAAATGATAGCTAGAATCTGATTGGTTGTTCCGGGCAACACCTCCATTTTTCCTTTTTAAAAGGTTTGAAAAACCTACCCCTGTAGGTCTTTTCCAGCATTCCCAATCTTTAAGCTGTTCATCTATTTTACACCTTTCCCATATGCTCCAATCAGATAAATGTGGAAAAAAGGACTGTAAAACTTGCACTTTAACCTTTAGAAAAAATAATGGCATGTGGGGGCACAATTATGGTATGTGTGGGCCTCATGAGTGACTTAATAATGTGACTATAATTCTGGGTAGTGTATGGGACAATTAATGGAATATGGGGATACCTGGTATACTTGGTGACAGGTGGATGACACACAGTGATGGCATCTGAGGATACAGTAAATATTTGTGTGGGCAATGTGTGTGGTATAATATGGCTGGGACACTGGGTGGCATGTGGGGACAGATGGTGCAGTGAATGGCACGTGGGAGCACCAGATACAGTGTAAGGCATGCAAGGGGCACAAGACGTAGTGGTAGCATATCTGGGCAAAGTGGAACTATAAAGTTGGGGCATGTTCCTTTAGTCTGCCAGTTATAACTCAGTTTGAGTTTCCAGGCACTATTTTGATGATTACAATTATTATTAGATTTGTGCAGAGTCACACAAAAAGGAAAACAGGACATACATAAAACAGGGATAGAAAAAGATGACGAAACAAAAAGGTACTGAAGCACTAGAGCTGTATCGAGAGCATGGAGTAAATTCATGACAGTGTGAACTGACAAGAACAAATAACTGCAGAACCACAACATATTTTGTTGCCACACCCACCTTATGTTGAAGTAGAAAAACTAAAGTTCTTCTATGACCAATCAGCTCAGAACAGGAATTCTGAGGCCATCTGTACACCTCTGGGTTGAAGACCTATGCACCAGCCACACCTCTCAGGCCAGCATAGGGGGTTACAATGGTTATTTATTATACAGTTTTATGAGCCCATTTGAGATCTAATAAAGAACTTTATATGATTTATTTGTTAGAATAATCTTAACTATTTTATCCAGATCAGTCTTTTTTGGCTATACATTACATATTATCATTAAGCTTTTCCTTTAGTGAGAGCTCTGCCAATACCAATAGTAAACAGATACATCAACTAATGTCTACACTAAAGACACTATTTGTTTTTTAGCTGACTAATTGAATGAATTAACAAAACAATAGATCGCTAGGACATGGTTGGAGGGTGTAAAAAAAAAAAGAGAATTGTATTTCAGCACTTTTCAAAAGGCTTTGATACACATGTTTCTTCATCTACATGATCGACATTTATATGGTCAACACCATAATATAGGCAGGGTTGGAATAATGACATCGACAGTATTGTTAGATCGACAATTCACATGGTGGACAGCAATGTTAGGTCAACAATTTGAATGTAGACAGTATTATTAGGATGAGAATTCAAATGTAGACAGTATTATTAGGTCGACAATTTGAATGTAGACAATATTGTTAGGTCAACAATTGAAATGCAGATAGCATTATTAGGTCAACAATAATATCCCTGTTCTAAAAGGGAATCCTGGCTAGATCAGAAAGATTTCTTTGATAACTCAATGTGGTTAGGCGTCTGACGTCATAAAAACACGTTTCAGGAGTTTGATTCACGCTGTTAAACTGCTAATTAAAGTAGGCGCCGGCTGTACAATGTTCTAGGCTTTGTAAAGTACATTGTACAGCTGGTGCCTCCTTAAATTAGCAGCTTAACAGCGCAAATCAGACTGTGGCCCTTGAAAGTGTCGTCATTGGAGGCTGCTGGGATCTTCATTCGTCTGAATTGTTGGACGTCTTTTTTTGAAGCTGTCAATATTACCACTCTGTCAGCATTTACACCTTCAGTGTCATCCTGGCCGGGGATCCGATGTTGGGGTTTTCGTCACAGGAATAATGACTACCACCACTATTACTGAGGTGCGCTTTACACTCTATTTCAGCATTTTGCATTTGCAATAGTCACTCTGGTATTAGGTACACACATTTTATTATTACAAAATAACCATTACAAGTCTATTGGCAGATTCCTGAGTTCAATCAGCACACATCACATCAGCCTGCAGTCATAATATAGTTAACCCAGGTGAGGTTTTCACTCACTAACTACTATTGATTTATACATATCAATTTCTACGCACTTGGACAACACCCCTTTTTGCACCCTTTCCACCAACTAAATTTTTGGCATTTATTCTACTTGTGGGGAATTGAAACAACTCCTTAGGGTCTGAGGTGGCATCCTATACCTCTTTCCCCTCTCTTTTGGAGCGTCCATTCATTCCCAGTCTTTACCTTTCTATCATAGCCAGCATTAACTTTCAGCAATTTTCAGCACTTACAGTAGCCCTTCTGTGGGATTGGACAAGATGGGCTAGACTTCGCTCTCCATGCACATTAATGAGCATTGGGCGTCCCTGACCCTGTCACTGATTCACTGGTTGTCATTCCTTGGATCACTTTTGGTATGTACTAACCACTGCATACAGGAACACCTCACAAGACCTGCCATTTTGGAGATGCCCTGACCCAGTCGTGTAGCCGTCACAATTTGGTCCTTGTTAAGGTCGCTCAGATCCTTATGCTTTCCCATTTTTCCTGCTTCCAAAACATCAACTTCAATGACTGACTGTTCACTTGCTGCCTAATGGCGCAATGGAGGAAGGTGGCCTGGTATGATAAATCTTATTTTCTTTTACGTCACTTAGATGGGTGAGTGTGCATCATTTACCTAGCGAAGAGATGGCACCAAGATTCACTATGGGAAGAAGGCAAGCTGGCAGAGGCAGCATGATGCTCTGAGCAATGTCTGCTGGGAAACTTTGACATGTACCACCTACCTAAACATTGCAGAACAAGTACAACCCTTCATGGCAACGATATTTCCTCATGACAGTGGCCTCATTCAGCAGGATAGTGTGCCCTGCCATACTGCAAAATTGTTCAGGAATGGTTTGAGGAACATGACAAGAGTAAAAGCTGTTGACTTGGTCTCCAAATTCCCCAGATCTAAATCCAATTTAGCATCTATGGTATGTGCTGGAAGAACAAATCCGAGCCATTTAGGCCCCACTTCGCAACTTGCTGGCCTTACAGGATCTGCTGCTAACTTGGTACCAGATAGAACAGGACACCTTCAGAGGTTTTGCGGAGTCCATGCATCGACAGGAAAGAGCTGTTTTGGCATCTCGAGGGGGATATACACAATATTAGGCAGGTGGTTTTAATGTTGTGGATGATCGGTGTATGGTTTGTTCTTGGTCCTGGACCCTCTATTTAGGTGGAAAGAGTCCCACAGCCACGGCATGGCTTGTTATGCTTATTTTTAAGCCTTTGAGAATACATCTATGGTAATTGGATAGAAAATCTATTACGGTCCACTGGCCAGATGTGTTTCCACAATTACAGTGACAATTGTATAGCACTAGGGGTAGGAGTGGTAGCAATAGTTAATGGTCCCAGAGGCTCTGAGGGTGCAGTAAAGACTGATTAAATGTTGTATGTTTCTTTCCTCTCCTATTGACCACAGAAATACCAGCATGACAGTTAAATCTGAATTCCTAATTTGGGAGCTCTCAGAAAGGCAAGCAGTGCTGGTAGAACATTTGTTAATGGTGGGTTAAGGTTTGTCAAGCCTGCATGGCCACCCTAAAAATCAGCCGTCAATGTAGAGTATTAGTTTAGTATAATGATGATTCATACATTGCTATAGAGTAGACTGAATATATATAAAATGCAAGTATTACCTGCTATGATTTTTACGTCCCATTAATTCATACTAATAATATGTCTTATCAACAATAAACCATTGAAATTCAATACTGTATATTTATTATTAACTGGTATTTATTACCTTAATGACTGTAATACAGTACAAGATTGACAGTATATGTCAGTGATTTTATAATGAATCATGGGTTACCGGCTGTACACTGTGGACTTCTTCAGGAGATATATACTTGCATTGGCTCAGAGAATAAAATGCTAAAAAGACGAGAAGGGGCGTTGTCATGCTACATGGGGTGTAATGTGATGGGCGTGCCACTTTCAAAGCACTAAGCCTCCCCAGCCTCTCCCTTAAAAACACCCCTTCAAAGCTACACCACCTTCCACTTGTACACCAATCAGCGGGCACACCTCCCAAATGTCCTTGAATCATGATAAAAGTTCTGATTTGTGGGATGACTGGACAATTCTCTTAAATCAGGAGTGTGCCTCCTAAATCAGGACAATTGGTAGGTATGAAAACAATATCACTGGCATGAATTGTATTTTTATACTGGGAATAAATGTTGCTCCCTGTGAAATGTCTTAGCGCAATATTCATAAAAGAGGTCTTAGGACAATATTCTTGAGGACCAGATCAGAAATTTTCATCAGCATTACTGTCTGTGACTGTATTAACCGTCAATACAAAAATGCAAATAATATAACTATTTAAAGGGAATAATAACTATTTAAAGGGAAATACAGTCTTTATGATATATAAATAAAAACTAAAAAGTCTTGCAACCTAGTGTAATGCTGTTGAGATGGTAGATGCCACTAGAAATTGAACAGGAACAGTTTTATCTATAGGGGTCAGGGCAACTGTGTTTAGGCTGTGACCCCTGGTGTGAGAGGGCAGCATCCCTTTTCCTTGAAATCTGTAAAACCCCTCTCGTCTAGTTTTGTCCGGACATTGGGATATCCTGTTATGTTCGTGTTGTCGCTACCAATAAACATTGTCCGATGCAATTAATGTGATTTCAACTCACAAAGAGATTTTATAGCAAAAGATAGCAGGATAGCAGCAAACCATGGCGATACATAAAAGGGTACAACATTTTACAGGAAAGTATATTCAAATACATTATGCAAGCGCCCCCTGGGCCCAGGTCCAGATTCAGTCTTGTAGTCTACAGTCAAGGAAGAGATCTAATACTGGCCCAGGAGCTTGCTTATATATAGTTTGAATTAACATAAACAGTCACAAATATACACAGATACGACTATCAGAGGTCTTCATTGGTCCAGGGTTAAAGATGTTCCAGTAGACTGCTGGTCATAGGTCAGTTCATTTCATCTTCTCCCAAAGGTGGGGGCAACTCACTCCAACTGTTGCCTACGTGTCTTCCCACAGAAGAACCTGTTTAAACTGAACCATAAACAAAGTCCTTTGAGTATTAATCTCATACCATTCATAACTTGCGATCACAATATGCAATCGTTTCCCTATTGACACCGGATTTCAGCTAGTAGAATATAGATTAATATGAGTCCAAACTCCACACATTTCTGTGGACCTGAACCATAGTTACCTTTACTGTAGTATTATCTATGTATAAATAATCTCTAATACATTTACTAATAAATTACTGTGGATAGTAACTTTAATAAATGTGCACTATTTACAAAATGTAAGTGTGAATGTAAGTGCGTGTTGTTTAGCGGTGCGATTGCATTGTTAACTCTGTTATGAGATAGTGTACTAATCGCAATCGCATGGTAAAACAATATTAATAAATTCAGCCTACTTCATCCAATTATTTGACTTCCACAGGCCACCCTTTGACAGTATATCTAACACTCTCACCCTTTAAAGATATTATTGCAGGAACTCAGCAGTACGTTTCGTTTTTCTGTCATATTTGTCCCACTTAATATCATCACACTGTCCTTGGATATCGGTTATGTTATCCAGGAAAGGAGTCATATTTTCCAAAATTACTTTTAGAAAACATATATGTAGAAATGTCTGAGTTCAAATCAAAAGCAGAGGCTGGAGAGCTGTGAAAACATGTCTTTACTGTGTTGTATATACTGAGAACCGAAGATTGCTGCAGAAATTTCCTGTCACACAGCACTTCCTGAATGGCAAGTGGATGGCAGTGATGTCACGTCCACCAAACACACATAGCACACATCTACATCCTCCATAGAGGTGACACCTGTTAAGCTCATATAAAGCACTGACAGATTGCACCACTTAACAGTTGGGCCTGTTGGAGGATCCTTGCACAGTCCTGACCATGTCAAACCTGAATGAGGTCTGGATTCAGATGGTCTGCCCTGGGAACAACGGTCTCAACTGATGAGAGGTTTTGTCATGATTGGCTTTGACCCATAACCTGGACTTCTCCAGAGCACTCTGCACATTGGTCTCAATGGTTGGTGTAAGCTTGGCTTTGGTTGTAGGAATGATTTTGCGAGTGCATCTGGAGAGAAGACATTGAGAAGGAGAAGGGAGCTCATCCCTTGGGGTATTTCTCAAATTAAGGAGCACCATGCATACGTCTGAACCATCTCTGTAGCATTTGTTTAGCAGGTGCATTGCAGAATGTACTGCCCTTTCTGCTAGTCCATAAGATTGTGGATAGTGTGGACTGCTAGTGTCATGTGAGATGTCCTATTTATTGGTGAAGGACTGGAACTTACCACTCATGAATTGCATGCCGTTGTCAGTGAGCAGCTTGCGTGGTATGCCATGGATAGAGAAGTGTCTTTTCATTTTGTTAATGACAGTGGCACTCGTCAGTTTAGGAAGATTGTCTTTCTCGAACCATCCAGAATATGAGTCCACTGACACAAGGTGCTCTTTTTCCCTCCACACAAAAAGATCTGCACCAACAATCAATAGACCAATGGAGGTCAGGTACCTCATGGAGAGTGAGTGGTTCTTTGGCATGATGGGGACGTAGAGCATTGCAGGGGGCACAAGCAGACTCTACCCGCTCTATGTCAGCAGCCATAGAGGGCCAATGCAATGCATCATTAGCCCGTTGGAAAGTGGCCTCCTACCCGTGGTGCCCCTGATGGGCCTGCTGGGCATAAAATACTTGGAGTGCATATGGGATTACAAACCATTGACCACGCAAGAGTATGCCCTCTGAAATAGTTAACTCATCCTGGAAAGCACATATGGTTCCAATGTATCAATCAATCCTATAGGGATCCTCCTTCTCCCTCAATTACCACCATCATGAGCGAAATGACAGGAGAAAAGAGGGGAAGTCGTAGTGCAGTATATTTCTTAAAATT
The DNA here is from genome assembly GCF_038048845.1 of Mixophyes fleayi. NCBI lineage: Eukaryota > Metazoa > Chordata > Amphibia > Anura > Limnodynastidae > Mixophyes > Mixophyes fleayi. Next base: position 54,089,303 of record NC_134409.1, on the reverse strand, counting down.
AATTCAATAACATATATATAAATACACTCACATTTTATTGAATGAAGGAATTCCCCAAAAGGTATCTTTATCACATCCATTTGCCATGGAAACAACTCACAATCCACTTGAAGCGATGTTCAACATGGCTTGCCAGCCACGGCTCAATTCAGTGGCAAAGGGAATCCCATGATGTTAGGGGGCATGGCTAGATACGTAGTTGTACTGTGATAGGACACAACGCGTTTCGTCACCTGTGGTGACTTCATCAGGGGTAGTGTTGTATCTCAGTGCTGTCCTTTAAATACTAGCGCTGTCCAATCAACTTTCGGTATATGAATGACTTAACACACGTTCCCGCAGACATGTATTATATCACAGGCACAATTAAAACATGTTATGTCCTGCAGTTGACTATAACAGTACATAAATTCTTTATAAAAATGCATTGTCAAACAGTGGGTATTATAATCTAACATTTAAACATTCGATATTTCATAGTGCTGGTTGCATATGTTTTGCAGCCTAAATATTTATAGCTCGAGTTCCATCCTTTTCCTGCAGAAAAATCTTAAATTTTACTTAATTCTTGTGTGTTTATCATTTCAAAAGACCAATATTTTGTCAGTTGTCATAGATAAATCTGCTGCCCACTTGGCAGCTTCGTCCGCCTGCTAATGTCAAGTGATATTGGATCCTAGTCATGAGTGTAGGCTTTATATTAAATAACAGCTACTTCATTTGGTATCTGTGTCGCTGTCACAAGTCCTTCATGTAATGTTAGTGTGCTGCTCGTGTCGTGCTATTGTCATAAAAGTTCCTCTGTCACCTCAATGTCACTCATTATCTTAGAAACGTACTTAAAATCAGTGTATATTAACTAATTTACCCTCTACCAATTCACATGCCATTCTGAATCCTACTTGGCTAAATGAGGTGGGCCAGGGAGTCAATTTTTATAGCACCTTTATCATTTATAACAATATCCAGTACATGTCTGTCTGTCTATAAGAAATATAAAACATAAAACATACAAACAATTCACATTGTCTAAGGGTGCCACTTATATCAGGCCTTTTCAGTAAAGTTCTGATTTGAATATTCCATACAATCATGCGTATCTGTATACCAGCCAGAGTCACTTTTCCTTCCACCCTTTGTGCATTTGGAGGCACACTTTGTACACCTTGCTCAGGAAACATATATAATTTAGCCAGGACTTAGGAGGGCAGATACCGCCCGCATGCAATCTATAAAAACTTGAATCATATCCCAGTACTACGTCAAGAATCCCAGCAACTTTAGTAAGTACAAATCTGCAGCTGCCCTTGTGGCCATGTCAGTGTAGTGTATACTCTTAATTCTGTCAGTTGTCAAAATGTCTTAGCCCCTTTGGTGAGACAGTATCTCAAGTATTGTACATTTGCTGGCATGGCTGTAATCTATCCTTTTGCAACCTTGTGTCCTGTTATTGAGAAATGATGGAACAAGTATTTAGTTTCAAACACTGATGATATAAACAAATCAGGACACAGCAATACTATTTTTCATACTGCATCCCTTATTTGGTTTGAATGATTGAGAACAGTCACGCCAGGCTTGGGTCCAAATATTGAGGTTGCCTTTAAACCTTTTGGACTATGTCTACGTATTTTGTACGTCTTTATAAGAAAGAAAGCTCTACTGACAGTCAGAAGTGTAAGAACGGTGAATAAGACAGCAAAGAATAATAATAATGAAATGAGTTGCAGAAAAGCAGAAAAGGAGATTTTCATCAAGATGATAGCTGGATTGGGCACTACTGGGAATTGGTTCTCAACTATTTCATTAATCCCCTTAAATCTTTACTAACTTATGGCCCCTCCCCCATTTTTTTTAAACCTAACAGGGAGTTACATTACCCATCCAATCCAGTGTCCGGTCCATCATTAGTTCACAAGGAACCCCCGGTATCTTTGATAACACTATTTCTACAACCTGTTATGAACTTGTAGCTATAACAGTGAAGTGCAGAATTGACCCTAGTGAAGTATACTCTATACCGCCCATGCATGTCTTCCTGGAATGCCTAAGAAACACCATCAGAAACACAGTATATTATACACTTCATTTTAAATAATAAATCTAAGTTATTATGAGCCACCGCAAGAAGAAAGAATGTTAGAATGGCCCAATGCTAACTTTTGTCTTTAAGGAAAAATTGTGCATTTCCCCTGAAAACCCCATAGTTAATAAATATATATCTCTCTTGCCGTCCTTTGTCTAAGGAAGAAAACAAAATTGTATCAGAAAAACAAACAACACATTTTCATTTCTTTACTTTCTGTCCTTATCATCAATCGACAAAAACCTCAGATTGTATCCATTCAATGGCAGGAATTTTTTCTTATGTTAATCTATCTGTAGCACATAATATCTCTAGCCTTTTGTCACTTAATTGTCAAATTGTTATATTTTTCTCATTCTATAGCATCAGTGCACCCAGGGTCAATTAGCTAGGACCATTGTCTGTACACAATGCATATCTCTTATCTACTAGTACTACAAATATGTGGGACCTTATTTCTCTTTTTCATTTCTGAAAATAAGCCATTACATGGATTGCAACAAACTTTGTTCACTGATATTAATACATGACACACTATTTTTCCCTGGCTGCACTTTAGTTATTATTCACATAAGGTGAGGAATGCCACTTTTGTTTATTATAATTTTACATGTTGAACTTACCATTGAATGAAATACTAGCCTGTCTCCAGACTGTTGATGTCTAAAACAGGTCTCACTAAATTCAATCACTGCCCCTTGTCTTGCCTACGTAACACTTACTGTAAATCTATTTCAGGGCTTTGAAGCAAAACACAAGCACATAAACAGAAACAAAACAAGCAAAAGAAAAAAATATATAGGTTACTCATCTTCCTCTGAAATGTAACATTTTTATAATACTCAATATAGAATATAAGTTACATTTGTTATTTTTATAAGTTTGTTTCTGTATCGGTTATACTTTCCCCCCCTGTCTGCATGGCGGCAGGTACGCACTTGCGTTCGCTTCTCTTTGCTGCGCAATGCTACCTTCCACTGCACATGCTTTCTCGTGCCACATACTCCCTTCCTGTTGCCACAGTTTTAAACAGTCAGTGTGTTTAATTCTCAGTTTTAGTGAGTTACACAAACATTTTTATCTGTAATCTTACTCAATACCTCTGCATTAAAACCACCAAGTTTGGGAAAAGGTTTTACACACTCAATAGTCATTTATCACCGTACGCAGTTTAGTACTCAACGTATTTCTCACTCACAATTTTGCTGGGCCATCTTTGACCTGAGTCTCAGTCACATAAGCCATCTCATGCATTTTTATTTCTTGTCCCTAAGCACCAGCACCTCTTAGATTACACAAAGCGGATATTCAGTTTAGCAACACTGGATGATATAAAGGCATAGAACTATTTGCGTTCTTACCTGTATATTACCTGTATATTACGCATCTCCCATCCTTTGTTTGTAACCGAAATCTGTAGGTTTCGCGAATCCTTGAGCAATGTGGTGTTGCTCAATGAGCCCCCATCTGTTATGTTTGTGTTGTTGCTACCAATAAACATTGTCTGATGCGATTAAGGTGGTTCCAAAGCACAGAGATTTAATAGCAAAAGATAGCAGGATAACAGCAAACCACAATGATGCATAAAAGGGTATAATATTTTACAGGAAAGTATATCCGAATACATTACGCAAGCGCCTTCTGGGTTCAGGTCAAGATTCAGTCTTGTATTCTGCAGTCATGGAAGAGATCTAGTACAGACCCAGGGCCTTGCTTATATACAGTTTGAGTTAACATAAAAAGTGATGATGTCACAAAAATACACATACAACACTAAGAGAGGTCTTTATTGGTTCATGGTTAAATATTTTCCAGTAGACTGCTGGTCATAGTTCAGTTCATTTGATCTTCTCCAAAGTTGGGAGTATCTTGCTCCAACTGTTGCCTACATGTCTTCCCACCGAAGAACCAGTTTAAACTGACCCATAAACAAAGTGCTTTTGAGTATTAATCTTAAACAATTCATAACTTGCGATTGTAATATGCGATCGTTTCCCTTTAGACCCCGGATTTCAGCTAGTAACATATAGCTTAAAATGAGACTAAACTCCACACATTTCTGTGGACCTGTACCATAGTTACCTTTACTGTAGTGTTATCTATGTATAAATACTCTCTAATAAAATTACTAATAAATTAATGTGTATTGGACCTTTAATAAATGTGTACTATTTGCAAAATTTAAGTGTGAATGTAAGTGTGTGTTGTTTAGCTTTGCAATTGCGTTGTTAACCCTGTAATGATGTAGCGTACTAATCACATGGTAAAACAATAATAATCAATTTAGCCTACTTATTTGACTTCCACATACTCCACCTGCTGTCATTCTCTTCTTCTGCTCCAGCTCTGGCGTGATTGTGGCATCCGCAACCACGGGGACCCCTAAACATTCAGGGATTTAAACACTTTTGCAATGGAGAGTCCACTGTGATGGTGCAATGTGACTTTAAATAGATATTTTGTGCCAGGCCATCTCAGTTTAAAATATATCAACTTTATTTAGACCAGCATAGATCATAATGGTTACAATGTAATTATGTTTCTTTAACGTTAACTCATCTAGCACTTGAGCATTGTGGTTATAGTCAGGGCCGCCATCAGGGGGGTACGGGGGGTACTGTTGTACCGGGCCCGGGCTCACCAGGGGGCCCGGTACAACAGCTTAGCACAGACTTACATGGGGCCCGCCGCTGGTTTCCACTATTCTGTCTTCAGCCTGGCTGTCACCGTGACAGCCAGGCACCAGGATCCGATCGCAGGGGTGGAGGATTCATTCCCCCTGCGATCATGTGCTCTGCCTGTGACAGATCACATGATCGCAGGGGGAATGATTCCTCCACCCCTGCGATCGGATCCTGGTGCCTGGCTGTCACGGTGACAGCCAGGCTGAAGACAGAATAGCAGAGACAAGCGGCGGGCCCCAGGTGAGTATGTGTTGCTCATGGTGGGCGCTCATGGGGGGGGCCCCCGCTCATGGGGGGGGGCCCGGGTGGCACGGGGGCCTGTACTGGGCCCGATTTTTTCTGAAGGCGGCCCTGGTTATAGTGTAGCTTAGTCCATCACCAATTCCTCCAACTTTCACTTAGCAGAAATGACATAAAACTGTCAGTTCACATACCCGGTGTTGGGATGAAGTTGTTACACAGCAGCAGTCAGAGCTAAACATGTATACAAGCAGAGAGTAGGCATGGACCAGAGGTTCTTACACTCTCCTCTTGCACTCCATCCCCTATATCAGGAACACTCCTCTACAACTTTAGCCATACTACCTTCATTTACCTCACTGCATCGGGGTATTTTACCAGAGGGATCTTCTCCAGCTGCTGTACAGACTTATTCCCCACTATCCAGGGACCTTCCTGCTTCCCTCTACTGAAGCTGACAGCAATTCCTAAGGTTGCACTTCTAGATTGCTTCATAACACACATTCCAACTATCAGGGATGCTCCCACTGCAGACTTGCAGCCTCTTGCAGCAATCCCCTAACTGTAGGATTCCACCGTGTTGCTATACACCATTCTTATCCCTCTTTAAGGCACAACAAATTCACTGCCACACATGGCATCTGACCATAAATCCTTCTCCCAGTGTGCTCACACACATAATTACTGGGGCCTTCTTCCTCCTTCCTGTGTCACAATATCCTCCATGGCAGCGCCATGCAGTCACTCCTCCTGACGCTTTTCTTTAGGGAAGACTTCTATCTCTATTATTTGCTCTCTTCAGAGTATCTCTGATGGTGGGGTTTCTCTTCTGACATTTCTGTAAGTTGTATGGGGCTCTCTGACTTTCTCTATGGGTCTTTCATTACTGTAGGGCTTTAATTCCCCTTACTAGGGTAATTAACTGTCACCTTGCAGCATCCACCATGTACCCTCCATTTTCTGCCTCCTATAGTTATTAAATGTAATGGGGCTATCTTCCTCTGCCTTTTACCCCCACAGGGCTATTAAACATCTGTACGTGCACCCCTCTGGCTGGGGACACGTGACCACCCTACTTCTTCTCGGGACCTGGCTACTCGGGTCCACATGTCACTTTCGCGCCCTGACTGCTGGGCACGCCCCCTCATGGAGACGCACCTGACCGTATCGGCGCCAATGAGAAAGAGGCACTGCCTCCCTGCACAGAAGTATCTCTCCCTGGTGACCTTGCTTGCCATCACTAGGGGGAGGGGCCTACATGTAACCCTACATGTTTTAAGGATCTACAGCCTCAAAGTAGACCCAATTTATTTACTGCACAGAGTACAATATTTTTGGTTTTCTTATTTCCATTAATTTGAGGAATTGTAGTACTGATTTGGATTGGGGCAGCACAGTGGCACAGTGGTTCAGGGGTTACTACCTCACTGCAGTGGGGTCATGAGTTCAATTCCCAACCAGGGCCCTATCTGTGTGTAGTCTTTATGTTTCACCTGTGTTTACTTGAACTTCCCCTGGGTGCTCCATTTCCTCCTACATGCCAAAGACATACATGGTAGGTTAATTGTCTGATGACTAAAATGGACCCTAATGTGTGTGTGTGTTTATGTGTTAGGGAATTTTAACTGTAAGCTCCAACATCAGATTGGAGCTGGTCTTCTCAAGTCTCTTACTGTTCAATAAATACTAGTAAAATAGGACAACTGTGTTTTGACAATTTCTCTTTATCACCTACACAATACATTGGTTTATACATGAGTTTTGCAATTTCCTATATGTTTATTTTGCAACTGCCTATTCCATGGGACCCCTGGCCTATATATTGGGCTCATTGAATAAAGTAACTACTGCTTTACTTAGCAATGTATGCTTACATGCTAGACTATGCTAGGCCTGATTCATAAAGGCACATATCTGCTGATTTTGAGCGCATCAAATGCAAAATCATTCAGAACCGGCAGATACGGCAGTGAATACAGCCCTGTTTCGTGAATACAGCCCTGTTGCCTGTTTTGTGCACTGACAAGTGCAAGGGACACTTACTACAGTCTACTATATTGGGGAGTGAACAGGGCGGGGAAGGGGGGTGTTGCCATAGGGAATGTACAGTAGGGGCATGCCAAACTCGAGCACACACAGCCTCGGCTGTATCCAGCTCTATGGCCATTAGAGTAACCTGATCGGAGGTAGTCCCTCCGATTTTTCAAAAACCTGCACGAGGCAAGCGAGCCGGGGCTGGCGGCACTATAGTAGCGGAACCTGCAGCAGGGGGGTCCCCTGTAATAAAGACAAACTAACCCCAGGCTGCTCAACACAGGACTAAATTCCCTATGGAGTGGTATCCATAAAAATAATGCGCTACCTCTAGGGATACCCAGCCCCAAGCTGAAAGCCCAAGGAGGTCGGTGTGAGGTAATAAAGTGTGGAAAAAAATAATAAAAATGTTTAAAACGCTATTGTATGCCATGGAAAAATGGCCCACACACAGAAAAATTCTGGGTGAAAATATTAACAGGTGTGGAATCTACTACCGATGTTTGTAGTTACTATATTTTATATCTCTTAAAATTAAAATGTATTAAAAAAGTGTGCGTGTGAATTCAAAGACCTGATGTATGAAAAAAATCTAACAATTAAAAAAGATGGAGTTGTGTGGACGAATAGGATATGCAATAGATTAAACTCCCTTGATTGGCATATTTCTCTTTAGGTGTTGCCAATGATTTTAATCTGTGCCAAGGCTTTATTAATTAATAATGTCTTGATGAGATTTATGTTCCTAAACACATCAAAATTCTGTCCCAATCAGTAAAACTTAGAAATCAATGGCTGCATTTGACCGGGTGCTTAATCCCAATATTGATCCTGTCTACCGGGAGTTCACCAAGTCTGTGTCTGCTTTTCATTAGTCTTACAGAGAGGGGAACAACAGAATTAATAAATATATAATTAACTATTTACCTCTCTACTTAAATTGCAGAAACTGCATAAATAGAACATATTCCCATATAGTTGAGAATTACAGAGATAGGACCTCAGAGTTGGAAACATTTTGTACTCCGAATGTATGCACAAAAATTCTGTCAAAAAAGCGTACTTATATGTGTATGTTGTATGTTGGGTTACATGTATCTTCAGATACGTCCAACTAAGAACTCTGCAGTACTTCTGCATCATAACAACTGATTATACTTACACACCACAACAGTTTAGAGATGGAGATTTGAGTAAAAGCTCTACCGAATTGAATTTACCCCTATAAGTCCAATGGGAATCTTCTTTCCTGTAGTATTCTGGAAATGACAAATAAGTAATCCGAATAGATGCCAGCAACTTAATATAATATTATCGCAAAGCTTATGATTTATGTACTATCAGCTGAAGGGTTCAGTATGCAAGCAGCCAATCAGAAACGGCTAAATATTGCTGTTGGTGACATCATCATCACGTATCTTTACATCAGCCTTCCAGTACCTAAAAAAAAGATACGTCTCCTAAGAATTGGATGTGTCCAAGTCTCATTGATAATAATAGTATTATGCGGTCTTGTAATAAATATGTTTTGATACCTGTGTTAAAATATTGGGATAAAAATGATTGAAAAACAGGAAATCCACCTATTATCTGCCACTAATAATCACATGCAGACAACCCTACCTAGGATCTCATCCACAAAAAAAACCCCTGGAAAATAAGATACAACTCAAGTTGCAGATGGTAAAATGCCAAGACCTTCTGTTAGATATTGTGATCCGGCTCTGCCAGATCCACATTCCTGTTCATGCCTGCAATACCATGTTTCATCACTGTGTTGTTTTACTGTGCTGTTTTGCAACCTGCTGTAAAACATATTACTTTATGTTTGTTCTTCAGTTTAGTAAAACATGTTTTACTGCATGCATACCACATCTAGTGGTATCCATGTTCTGCTTACATGAATGAGCACATAGATAGACACTACAAATGGCAAGGAGTGGCTTATGAATCCAGGCCACATCTGCCAGACCAGAAGGGAAGTGGAGTGCCAGCATTTGTGGGAGAAACAACATGCACCCCATGCAGCTCCAGGCACTGGTAAGGAACCGCTAAAATGGCTATGCACATAGGAACATTTGGTGACTTTGACATAGAAAGGATATCTGGCTGCTGCATACAGAAAGACAGTATTTTGTGGTAAATGCAGAGAAGCAAGTGCCAATTCTATTAAGCGTTATTGGGCAAAAAGCCTATGGGTTGGCTACGCAGTTTAACAATCCATGAGAAACCAGTTGCAAAAGTCTTTTACAGATTTTGTTCAGATCATGCAAGAGCATCTGTCCCCTAAGCCTCTCATGATAGCAGAACAGTTCAGATTCCATAAATGGAACCAGGAGGAAGGTGGAGTCAGTTGGCGCATATGTGGCAGAACTAAAAAGACTGTTGAGCACTGTCAGTTTGGGGATAGCCTGAAGGATGACCTGAGAGATCATCTGGTGTGTGTGATTTCAAGCGAGAGTGTGCAAAAATGTTTATTAACAGAGACAGATCTCATGTTTAGACATACAGTACAAGAGGCACTATCGATAGAAACTGCAGCTGAAGATGTTATGGAACTCCAGATAGGAGGCAAGTCAGAATCTCAAGTTCACAAAATGATGGCTACAACAACAACAACCTTACATGCAAATGGTGCCCCATCAGACATATGTGGGACAGGTACACATTCACCCAGAGACTGTAGGTTTAAACACGAACTGTGTAGAAAATGAAACAAAAAAAGTGTATATTAAATGGGTTTTGCCAGTTGCAGGCATATAAACCAGAGGCCACTGACTGGAGACCGAATCGCAGTAAAGTACAGAATACATGCGCTTTGGAAGGCCACAAGGTGGACAATGACCATGATCTGGGCAGCATGGAAGTGTTTGTAGTAAATGGGGGTGACAAGCAAGCAATTTGGCTCTCATCACGGGAGAGAGCAGACCTATAAAAATGGAACTGGACCTATGATCAGCAGTCTCTGTAATGTTGCAGCAAGAGTATAAGTGTCATTTTAAAAATGTCAAATTAGTCAAAACGTCACTGTTGTTAAAAATATATAGTGAAGAGAAATTAACTCCATGTCGAATGTTGTCTGTACTCGTGCACTATAATGACCAGCAGGAGAGCCTGGACCTATAAATCGTACAGAACGGCTGCCCAGCATTGTGCCAAGAATTAGACAAGTTTCAGGTGTATTAAAATCATTTAGTCGCTTACCAATAAACATTGTCCAATGTGATTATTGGGATTCCAAGGCACAAATATATTTAATTGTAAAATATAGCAGGATTTACAGGAAGCCATTATGATACGTAAAAAGGTATAACAATAACACAGGAAAGTATAAAAAAAACAGAGAGTTATTTGGATGACTTGTCCAGAGTAGCTAAATTGTTTCAAACCAATGAAAATGCTGGAGTGAACAATTGGTCATATATGAGAACTCCATGTTCTGCTTGTATTAATGAGCACATAAACAGATACTACACCTTCTCCCAATTGTGTTTTATTTATATTATAAGGATAAAGATCAAAATTTGCACATACATGGGAACCCTGGAACCTATATAACAACTCCCCAATCCCAGGTACCACTTAGATTTCCATTTTTTTAAATACTCTAAGCGACATTCTGTAACAACCTCACACTACCATTTTTTCTCCCTAGTCAGCTAATTACTTAGGGATGGAAAAGTTAAACTCCCCCATACCCACATCTCCTATCCCCTTTACCATATTAAATTTAATTGGTGTTTGATATATTTGTCATTAAACTGCCTAGAATATTGTACTTATCTCTGCTCTACCTGTTGTTATGAATAAAGAGAGTTAAAAAATAAAATTTTGGATGAATAACACTGCATTATTGACAAACTAAGACAATCCAGAATAAATTTTAGCAATATTTAAAAAATGTTTATTAAAATATATTTCACACCTCATCCACGGTGTACTTTTCTTTACATTTTTTTGTCCTTTAACAATTTTCATGTATCATCACCTAAATTCTCGTGGCAGATCTATCCTAGCACTGTGAAACACACTGGTTGGGAATTAATGACATTCATGGTATCATGGTAAAAGTTCAAATAACATTGAAATTCATAGTAATTTACTCTGGCACATCTCTATGCCATACTTGCCAACTCTCCTGGAAAGTCCAGGAGACTCCCAAAATTCGGGTCAGTCTCCCGGGCTCCCGGGTGAGCTGGCATTTCTCCCGGATCCTGAATATTACCGAGAATCGCGCAATTTTGGAGTGCGGGAGGGGGCGGGGCGAGGCCAATCGCGTCATTTCGGCCCCACCCCGCTATGGAAAGTACGTGTTTTGCGGGGGTGGGGCCAAAATGACGCGATTGGCCTTGCCCCGCCCCCTCCCGTCCTCCAGTTTCCGGGAGTTGGCAAGTAAGCTCTATGCTTCGTGCTCTGATTTTAAATAGGTAGTGGCAGGAGGGGGGAAGGAGAGACCACAGGGACAGAGAAAGCCATGGCTACTGCTGCTGCTCCTAGGGACACAGGGCTGGTGAACTGGGCTCCCCCCCCCCAGCATATGAAATAATATAAGCAAATTGACTATTTGATTGTCATAATGACAATAGGGAGGTATATTTGAAATATTCTGGCATATGGAGGTATTTTGGCTATATGGGCAGATTGTTTGGTTGCATGTGAAGCTATATGGATGTTTATTTGTAATTTGTTTGTAATTTGTTGTAATATTGGCTATATGGGAATATTTGATGTTATAGGGATGCATTTAGGGACAGTTATGTTGATGTACATGGTATTTCTTTTGTCATAAACTGTGAAAATATATTTAATCGGTATAGATTCCAGATCCTGAAAAGTTGGGGACCTCTTTGAAAAAGGGATAAGTACTGTTTACCTCCTGGAAAGCAGGGAAATGAGCAAAAACTCTAGGCCTACCTTCTTCTTCCCAACCAGCCCCGACTTTATCAAAAGCACCTATATTTAATAATTAAGCCTCCTTCCCCCCAACCACCCTGGTGTTTATTAAAGAGCCACCACATAACATTAATTCACCATAATTTCCCATAACATTAATAACCAATCCCTACCTAACATTAATACCTATTAAAGTAATTTTATCGTTTTCCAATAAGCATTGTCTAAGCGATTTCTTGTGGGTCCAAAGATTTAATTAGCAGAAGCAAAAGTTTTAGCAGTTCAATACATAATTATAATACAGTACAGCCGATACCAAATACATACATACACTTTGCTCGCTGCGCCCTCTGCTGGATCCAGCTAGAACAGTCCTTCAGCCTAGAAGACTGAGGTCAGTGATGACTGCCCTAGCTGGTCCCAAGGAGCTTGAATATATACACTCAGTGCTACAGAGAAAACAATACAGATGATGCGGCTTGCTACTATAGGTCCAGGCTTCAGGAGGGTCCAGTGTAATGCAGGTCATAGGCCAGTTCAAACAACCCCCTCCAAGGGTGGGGCTCAAGAATTCCAAGGGTGGGGGTCTGCTCTCCAGATGATTCTCCCGCCCAGAAACCAGTTTAAGCTAGTCTATTTACAATACACAGTCAGTAACATTTTAAACATTTATTCCCTAACATCGCTAACTAGAGTATGCAATGTGTGATCCCTTCGGCGAATGAACCGGACAACTGCGGACACAGGGGATTAAAATGATACTAAACATGACATGTTTCCTGTAACCTGAACCTTAAATATCACTAAAGTGTACATATAACCTTAATATATATAATTATAACTAAATACCATCTGCTCATAAATCACTGTGGAATGGAACCATTATAAATATGAAATATATAAATAACTGAATGTGAGAGTGCGAGTGTATGCGTGCGTATTTTATCGTGTGATCTCGCCGTGCAACGTGTTACGTGGCGTACTGATCGCAATCGCACGGTAAAACAATATTAACCAATATACTTTTGTTCATCCAATTATACGACTTCAACATACCCTACCACAACGGGTGGCAATCAAATTTCAGATGCAAATAATACAGACACAAAAAATACTGATACTAAAATGCCTACACTAAAAATACAGACAAGTAGGAAATACCTAACACTATTGCCCTCTTAATGCAGGCAGTGTGACTGTTGGCATTTTCATTATCAGAAATCACATTTCATGTGTGTCAGCATTTCTTACACGTCTGTATTAGTAAGTGAGACATGAGGGGATGGGCAGTGCAACTCATAAATGATTGGTCCTGGATCTGCCTAGATCAGGGACCCAGGTCCTACACAACTTCCTTTCTTCCCTACACCTCTGAATTCAGGCCCAACTTGCAAAGGGGGAGACCTGACCAACGTATTGCTGATTGGGTCAGGAGTGTAAGTAACAATCTTAAAGTGGTCGCCTGGCCTTGTTGGATTAGTTTGCGCTAAATTTAATATTTTTGCTGTAATGGAATGCTCAATTAATTGTTTTACTCTAATTTAATACAATAATGTTGCACCATGTGCCAAAGTAAGATATAGCTATGCTAGTTTTGCCACTGTATGCAGTGCTAACTTGTTCTCTGAGATCTTACCATAAAAATGTTCAAGTTCTGTATAATGATTGTAAACATTTTGTATAGCAAATAAGGTCTCCTAATATAAGTGAAGGTTCATATTTATAAACCATGTCTGCCATTAAATGTGAGCCCTCTTTTTTTATGAAAGGATGCCCAAAAATGTGTGCAATGAAGCAATGTTCAGGAAGTAGGGCCCCATTAAAGTTGTTTCATTTTTTTTTCTAAGTAAAAGTGCATCCACTAAGGGGTTCTAGAACTCCCATATCTCTTTCTGTCTCTCTTATCTTCCAAAAGATTGGTTGGTTCTGTTGGATAGATGTAAAAGCTTCTCCATGTCTGTTTCCCTTCTCAGTTTAGTATAGCACCCAACCTGTGCATGTATGTGTGTTTGTCATATATATTAAGCTGTGTTTTATGCCAATTATATTTAAAAATCCATTAAGTCAGCACACTGTACGGCAGTAGGATGTACCTGGCTGAAGAGATCATTACAGTATTTGATGTGAGAGTCACCTGATAGGGCCTTCAATCTTTTTCCTTTTATATACTGTCTATTGGTTCCCTCATAAAATCATTTTGATTTAACAATTACTATATGCTGATGACACAGAGCTCTACATGTCAGTAGCAAACGTAACACCTGAGGTTCACCAAGTGTCTGAATAAATGTCTAAGTAAATGGCTCTCCAACATCTGAAGCTTAAAGCTACATTACCACCTAGTCCGACAAACCTTTTAAGTTCACCACTTTAAAATGGCTGTGGTGGGGCTGAGTAAGAGGGAGGGCTCCATGATTGCAGCTTTGGATTGGTCCTTCCGCTTACATTCCCCTTCCACAATATCACATGTCCCCGTTTTCCACTGTGGCTGTGAGACGAGTCATTGAGTCCTGGCCAAAATGAATATATGGAGCAATCCCTGGTGCTCTGGTGACTAGCACCCTGGGAGTGCTGTTTTAAAATGAATAAAAGAGAAGTCTTACTTTTTCCCCCTAACCCTGCTCCTAAAGCTTGAATAACAGTTGTCACTCTTTATCACATTTGCCGTCACTGGCTAAAGTGGGCTAGTAGATGGTTGTATGCTATATGCAACTTCTGTTACTGCTTTCAATTCCATTTATTTACATTTTCCATACTTCTAAATTTTCCATTCAGTCACAGAATATTTTTCCTCTGAAACAAGATTTTCTTTGTCACTAATTATGTCCCACATTGCCTACTGTACTATCTGCTCTGCCTGCTTCAAATCTTGTCCCCTTTAATCCACCCAAAATGATGCTGCAACAAATTTTAATTGTGCTTCCCATTTTGTGCCAACCCATGCTCATCTCAAAACTCTTATTGACTCCCTGTCAATCTTACAATAACATACAAGGTTCTATACTTTACAGCTATACATACATTTACTTCTAAATAAATATTGGTAATCTGTGCTCTTTGTGTGCTTATGTGATTCTGCTGCCATTAAGGGAAAAGGGGGTGAAGGAGATCCAACCCCTCTCAATCTCAGGTGTGGCTGGATCACATAGAAATCATTTATTGTAAAAATGTATTTGATTTATTTATATTGTGCTGTTCTTCAATATAGGAAATGCATTGCTTGCTGAGACTTTGTTCCAGGGGAGGAAATTGGATTTTCTTAAATTTTCTAAAGGAAGCCTTATGCTAACTAATTCTTTTCATGTGAAGTGACCAACATGCCTTTTTAGCCTGAATGCACCGCAGGAGGTCGCTACCTTCCTTTCATGTGTAGTTTTTATCCTGTATCTGACAACCTAGCTGAATAATGCAACCTGCAAGTTTTAGGATATAACAGAGTAGTGTAAATGATGTTAACGTTGCATTGCGTTTAAATCCATTTTTGGATACTAAGCATCCTGGGCCTGATTCATCAAGGACAGTAAAGCAAAAAAAAATAATAACTTTGCACCTTGGCAAAACCATGTTGCATGGGAGGGGGAGGTAAATTTAAAATGTGATAGCAGATTTATATTAGGGGTAAGGCATGTCCTAGATCAAATTTCCATTTCAGTGTACAAATAAAGCCACCAAGTATTTGTGTGCCACATGTAAAAACAGCCAGTATTTATCTCATGAGCAAAATAATAACCTCATTTGCACACCTTGCATTGCAACATGGTTTTGTCCGGGAGAAAACTTTTTTGCCTTACTTTCCTTAATGAATCAGCCCCCCTGATACTAAAAATCTGATGTAATATCTCAGTCCTTGCGGAGCCGTCTAGGTTCAGGGGGGCGGTGTTACTCTCTGTGGACATGTGTGTCAAAATGTGCATAATAGGAGCACTGTCGTACCATGTAATGTATTATAATATCTGTACTACTGGAGATCCCTAGTACCTTAAACTAATGGATTTAATTGCCCTTATAAGGGCTACTTGAGCTAATAAAACATCACTGCTTCAAGAACCTTCTTTGACGACTACTTACCCTGCTGTAATCCCTGTGACCTGCAGATAAGACCAAATCCAATCCATTATGTGTGTGTTCTGAGTTCGGGACTCATCATTCCAGTACCAATGCTCTGCCCGCTATCTTGCAGCTCTGGCCAGTGTGATAGGCCAGGGGTAACCATCCACAGAAATCCTGATCTGAAGGCAAGAGGTCAGGGGTACCAGCACAGGTATACCAGCAAGGAGGTACACTAGCAACGAGAGTTACCCAGAAGGAACCGGATTTAGGTGCCGGCGAAGGAGCCTAGTGGTGGCAGCAGCAAAAGCCTCTCCTACTGCGAGAGAAGGGGCGCATTTGGGATAAAGAAATGGGAGAGTGACAAGGCAAGCCCAACAACACAACAGACAGGGAGGCATAGGAAATCCATCCTATCACATCAGGTATTATTTAATTATTTCCCAAAGTGCCAGGAGTGGTTTAGATTTATTAAAATATTTGGATATTGGGTACTGCTTGTTTTAAATCAATTAACAGAGGGTTTAGGCTTGATGTGAACTAAATCCCTGAAGAAGACTGTGACTCTCGTAAGGGAGAAACGCAATGGATGGTTACTCTCCAATAAATAAACTAATAATTAATCTTTATATTCACTCATGCCACTTCTATCTCTGCAAATTATCATCCATACCAGAAGTCACAAGCACCATACCCTGTCAGCAGAGAGGGAGAACGAAGGCTGCCGAGAGACCACAACGGAAATCTTGCAGCACTCCAGCCCTGTGGATGGGTCTCTGAGAACGCTGGTGAATAAAAAGGCACCTTCTATGTTACATGTAAATTACCTGTTACAACAACCCAATGTACAAATATTGTGAAGCTTATGGGCAACTAATTTACCCGCTTACAAATTTACGATCACAATGACTGACTGATCTGAATCTCAGCCTGGACAATCTGGGACCAGCGCTGATATTGGACCAGTTGTATTTACTTACAATTAACTGCTATGTTTTCTTTACAAATTGTACAACTGCACCTTTGAGCTGCATTATTGATACACTTTCAACTATGTTGTAAGGAGACTTTGTTTTTTGTCTTTTGTTTTCTATTGAGGAACCACAAGTGCCTGCATACCCTGGCACCCAGGGCCCGCTGAGACCTGTACTGCATCAAGATTAAAAGTACATTAAATACACCCCTCGTTTGTAAAATAACTTTATTTGAAATAAATAAAAAACACCCCTGTATACTCACCAACATCCAGGTCCAAGCTTGTCAATAAAATAAATTACAATTATACCCTGGGATCTGGCAGCTTGCAACCTAAAAAACCTCTGTGTCCATAAAATAAAATGATATCCTGGATGCTGAGAACTTGCAACCTAGAAAAATGCCACGTCCGTAAAATAAAATTATATGCTACGATCTGGCAGATTGACATCTGAAAAAAATTCCATGTCCATAAAGAGCAAATAAAATAAACAAAAACAGATCCTTGGTCCTGCAGCTTTGAAAAAACCCAAATAATCTAGAGAACCATTGCTTAGCAAAATAAAAAAGATTTTGGGACCACTGCAAACTACTTTTTGACATGAAGAGCTCCAGCCGCATAGTGACTTACTTACAGCCACTAAGTCTATTTATAACATGGGGTTTTCCCACAACCCAGTGCTGAGGAATTTGCTGAGTACCGATTCTCTGGATTATTTGGAGTTTTGTTCAAGGAGTAGAAGATGCAGGCCTCCCTACTGCACACAAGGTAAGAAGCATGGGGTTGGGTGGGAGTGTACCCAGAGCCGGATTAACAATAGGGCTAAAGGGGCTACAGCTCAGGGGCCTCGGGCTGCTGGGGGGCCCGCCGGCATTCATTGGGTCGGGGGCATCCCCGCCCCCGGCTCTGACAGTCACCTGTTCAAGGGAAATGGCAGGCAGCTAACAGCAAATGTTATGCTGTTAGCTGCCTGCTGTCACTGTAGGACTTACGCGACTGAGTCTCACTCTCACGAGATCTCCTCAGTAAGGAGATTACTGCATGCCGCTTAAGTCCTACAGAGAGTGGAACAATGGAAGGAGGTGAGTTCACGGGAGAGGGGGACCTCATGGCTGGGGGGGCCTCATGAGGGGGGCCCCCACAGTACCCTTAGCCCGGGGGCCTCCCTTCCCTTAATCCGGCCCTGAGTGTACCGCCCAGGGTGCCTACACCATTCCGGCAGGGATGGTGTAGGCACCCTTATATAATGCTTTCTCCTTATATAATGCTTTTTCCATTTATAATGCTTTCTTTCCCTTGTCTGCAACATGTAATCTTGTAAGTCACTGCGCACACAGGTGGCACTATCTAAATAAATCATACATAAATACAAACCTTGGGATTTCCTACACCTTTATGTGTTTTCATTTTCATCATTTAAGATGTTGAAAGTAGGCATGCAAGAAATGTTTCCATCATGCATTAGCTCCTCTGACAAATACTTGCTGTTCATTGGCTTTTATTTTTTTATCTTTATAACTCAGAATCCTATAGTTGTTATTATTATTAAAATGGATGAAAAGTGTTGTATTAGCATTCATACTACCTTGAAAGTTTATTGATATTATGTACTTATTTATAAAAGTGTGGTTTAGTGTCCAGTTTTACCATAGGGTTTTAACCAGTGATTGTGAAAATTTAGAAGTGGCGGTATAAAAAATGTAATACTAGTGTAAGTGAATGAAATTTGCTAGTTTTACAATGAAAGAAGAAGGAGAAGTGACGTTATGGCATACCACTGTATACATCCCCACTTTGACCACTGGTTTTCACCAAAAAAAACACTTTAGAGGCAATTCTTTAGATATATTGCGAGAACACTAAACTGATATATTGTTGAGAGCTAAACAATAATTTGCCCGACATTCAGAAAATTAACAGTGTTAGTTTGACAATTCTACTGTCGACAGTATTAATAGATCGACAATTCACATGGTTGTCAGTATCAGTAGGTCGGTAATTCGAATGTAGACAATATTATTAGATTGACAATTCAAATGTAGACAGTATTGCATGGGTAGGGTTAGGTTGAGAATAGGGTTAGAGTTAGGAATAGTGCTGGGTTTAGGAATATTATTGTAGACCTAATAATGCTGTCTACATTTTAATTGTCGACTTAACAATACAGTCAACCATGTGAATTATCGCCCTAACAATATTGTCAGTGTCATTATCATCAACTTTCCAACCCTGTCTATGTTATCGTGTTGGCCATATAAATGTCATTCATGTAACTGTATGATAAACAGTATGTATAACACCAAAAGCATTAATCTGTGGGTTAAGCTTGCTTTTCAATCAGTTTTCCTCAGAATGAGTTTCCCTTCTCAAGCAAGACCCATTATTTTCTATGGGGAAAATACTATCATCGACATCGAAGAAACCATTATCTTCAATGGGGAAAGTACTACAATTGAAGCCAGTGCATATAATACTTTATATAAAGGAACTACTGTCCATCTATTCAATTGAAAAATTGTCAATGTAACAAGGAAAATAATTTGCATTAAGAGGGTTCTTACATATTTTGTAATTATATTTTTGCAATGTATTATTTTTTGGCCAATAATAATGATATATCATGTGTTGTATACAATCTGCCTAGCTAGCTTCAGAAGCAAAGTTGTAAGCATGATTGGTTAAACCACTGTAGAAAATCGGGGAAATAAGTAACAACACAGTATATGGTCTAACTGTTAGACCATGTTAGACCATGTACTGTATAATCGGTGGTAGTCAGCATATTGATGCTGACTACCCCGACACTACTTACCCCGACGTGGAGAGACCGAAGGGCTCCCTCCCGGACCAGCGTGCAGGATGACTTCTGTGTAAACTGACTGGAAGTCATGGCTTTCCCTGAAGAAGCCGGCGCCAGCTGATGACGTCACTGATAACCAAGACGCAGTCATCGGTGCTGTGAAGGGGTAATTACCCCTTCACAGCACCGGTGACCTCATCAGCTGGCGCCAGCTTCTTCAGGGATCGCCATGACTTCCAGTCGGTTTGCACAGAAGTCGTCCTGCACGCTGGTCGGGGAAGGAGCCCTTCGGTCTCTCCACGTCGGGGTAAGTAATGTCGGAATAATGAGGATCATTATTTCCTACTCAACCCTGTATAATAATGTGGTCTAAATGTTATATACAAAGAAATACATAAGCTAAAACATATAATTTGTTACTTGACTCTACGGAGTCATTAAGGAGAGTAAGGCAAAAAGAGGAGTAAATTTGCTCCTGGACAAACCATGTTACAATTCAAGGGTTGTACATTAGTTTATTATTTTGCAAGTAAGGAAACAACTGGCTGCTTTTCCATGTAGCGCACAAATTCTTGATAGTTTTATTTTTACACTGAAATTTAAAGTTAATCTAGGACATGCCCTACTCCAACTATAAATCTGTCCCCACATTTTAAATTTACCTTCCCCTCCAATGCAGCATTGTTTTGCCAAGGTGCAAAGTTACTCCTTTTGTTTTGCTTTGCTCTTCTTAATGACTCAGGCCGTACATGTCTAATTAGACTCTGATATAATTAGAAAATAAGGTTTCCATTTTGAACAAGAGCACTAGCATACAGTGGAATACAGTGAGCTGTGTCGTTTTAGAGAGCACCTGTTGCATGCTTGGGTTAAACAAGGATAGATTCAAAACCCCTTTCAGAGACAACTATGTCAATGGTTCATTTTTCACACAGGTAAATGTTGGAACAGCTCAGCAAATCTCAGCACCGTCCACTGAGTTCTATCCCCGGGGTAATCTACATTGGGAGCAGACATTGATTTATGAACTCATTAATTGTACAGAAGAAAAAAAAAATACTTGTAATAAATGTTTGGCACACGACCCCCTAGAATAGACCCCCAACAGCAGGAAAAAAATAAGAGCTGGATGTCAGAAAATAAAATTCAATATATATTTATGAGGCTGTTTAGAACATATACGTCTTAGTGGTAGAGCTTGAGGTGGGAAAAAGATAACCATGTATCATAATGCTTGTGGGAGTATGTCAGAGAAATAAATCTGAAGCATATGTGATATATTGTAGATTAAGTTGGAAACATTAGTAATATTTGACTAATTACAAGTTGAACATAATCATATAAGCTGTAGAATGCTGGTGACACACTTGGTAGAGTGCAAAGTAAGTTACTCTCACAATCGATGGCAGCGGAAGATAAAAAAAAACCAATAACATACTTTTTTGCATATACAGTATGTCACATGTATGTTATGTTTTGCCAAAGACTGGATCAACCAATTTCAATCACAATTTATACATGTACAGGCATTGAAAGCCATTATCTGTTCTCATTAGATAGCTGGAGAACCCAATGTAGACCAAAAGGGAGCGTAACCCCTTCTTGGTGAAGTGGATGTTGGTATTGTGTTAGGCTTAACGACAACCTTGCAGTACCGTTAGTTCAACCACACGGCTGTTGCTCTCCCATACAATGATCCATCCGGTTAAAATTAGCAAACAGGTGTCCCTGTACATGCAGGTTTCATAGCAGGAGAACAGATGTCATGCAGTTGCCACTGTTGAGAATAATGGACACCAGGACATCTTTTGATTGGATATCTAAATGAAAAAGATTTATTTATTTAACCTCTATCTTTTTCCTCTCCGAAGCAGAGCACTTAGATGTAGTAAGCTATTTTGTCATTAAAATCACTTTATATCTCAATACACTTTGTCTAATCACAGCACATGGCAAAAGTAATCACTTTAACACTAGCTTTACAGATTATGGCACATCCCTTGACATAAAAGCTGACACTCTCATTTTGGGATTGTCACTCTCTTTCTCACCCTCTTCGTCTTCTACACGGCAGCCTCCTCATTAGCATGCTCACACACTCTCTGGTTCTGACTCTCTCTTGGATAATTTACCTGCACCAATGGGGGACTGATTTATTAAGACACATAAAAACATGCGATGTTTACCATAATATCGTTCTGAGCATGTCCAGAAACAAACCATATGTCAGAGAACACAGCAACAGCCAATTCATCTTCGAGCTCAAAGGACCCTTACTACAGCCTATAACTTCATGGGCGGCACGGGATGGAGAATTGGTGTATGCACGTAGTCAATGTATGGTAAGGGCGTACCATGCTTGAGCACACGCACAGGTATCTGATCCAAGCTATGGGCTAGAATGTGTGTTTGCACGCAAGAGCATCCTAATAAATGTATTTTATGGGGACATTTTTTTTTTTTTTTTAATGTTTTGTCATTAATGCCTATAGGCCTGATTTATTAAGGAAAGTAAGGCAAAAAAATGATTACGTTTTCTTCTGGACAAAACCATGTTACAATGCAAGGGGTGCAAATTAGTTATTATTATTTTGCACATAAGGAAAATACTGGCTGTTTTTTCATGTAGGACACAAATACTTGATAGCTTATTTGTACACTTAAATCTAAAGTTGATCTAGGACATGCTCTACCCCAATTATAAATCTGTCCTCACATTTTAAATTTACCTCCACACTTTAGTCCATTACCCCAAGTTCTCTACATCACAATCCATTTGTTTTACTTATTCTGGAAAACCAACCATGTTACAAATCTTTGGATCATCTGCAAAAAGACTTCCCTTCCATTGTAGACCACAAATAATATCACTCATTTACTAAATGACTGATCCCTGAGGTACAACAGTGGTTATCAGACCTTCATCTGAGTTTATACCATTCACTACAACTGTCTGTCTTCTGTCATTCAGCCAAACCTTTATCCACTGCAGTGTCTTTGAGTCAAATCCAAGGATTGTCAGTTTCTCAATTCATGTCTTGTGGGATACTTTATCAAATGCTAAAATCTAAATAATCTATATCCTCTGGTCCACCTTGACCTATTACTTTAGTTGCTGAATCAAAACAGGTCTACTGGATATGTTTCACGTGACCTCCTAGCAGCAAATCTGTGATACCTTTTACTTACTTGACTCTTAAATAATATATTTTTTTTAATAAAACTCCCAGGTCTATTGTTATCCCATCCTTCCTTTCTGCCTTTTTTTTGTAATCAAATGATATTATTTGTTATTCTGCAATTATCTGGAATTATACCTATCATCATCAATTGAGGTGAAAGTTTGATTAATGGCACTTCAAGCACTACTCTTAGGGATCTATTTATTATTAAGTGAAAAGTCTTAACTGTGGTGAAAAGGGCTGTTTTCGCTGCAGAAAGACTCATTCTTTGTTTAATTCAATTTATTAAAGGGTTAATGCAGGCAACAACACTGATTTCAATGGTGCTAAACCCATTTATAACAATTATTGCTGATTGGAAAAGCAGCAATTTATCAAGAAGTGAAAAGGTTAACTTTTTGTTGCTTTAATTTTTTTCTCTTGAAAAGTTAACACTAGAGTTAACAATTGAATTCTACATGTCAGAACCCCATCGGAGGAGAAACAGACAGTGGCTCATCTATTCCTTCTGCAGCTTTGCAGGCTTTCAGCTCTTCTCTGCTTCCCTGTGCAGTGTCTCATCAATGTTGGGGACAAATGTGGCAGTGACTGTGAATTGGATGAGTGGTGCCTGGCATGGCAGCACATGAACAGGCCTGTACCTGCCCATACTGGATCCAGAGGAAATGGTAACTTGCAAAATAAGTAAAATAGCCTTCCTGCTATTAAAAAACTGAAATTGTTTGAAGAACGCATAGTGTGCAATAAGGTACACGGTGGTGTTGACATTGGTTGAACAGCACATAGCACACAGATGTGTTGGCACAGTTTGAACAGTATGTAGTATGCAATAAGGTACACGGATGTCATCATCATCATCTATTTGGCTGTGTCGGTTCTGGTTGCATAGCATATAGCATGTAATAAGGTACACAGATGTGTTGACACTGTTTGAACAGTACAAAGCATGCAACAAGGTACACAGAGGTGTTGGCACTGGTTGAACAGCGAGTAACATGTAATGAGGTACACAGATGTGTTGACACTGTTTGAACAGTACAAAGCATGCAACAAGGTACACAGAGGTGTTGGCACTAGTTGAACAGCGAGTAACATGTAATGAGGTACACAGATGTGTTGGCAGTGGTTCAACAACACGTAGCTAGCAATAAGATACACAGAGGTGTTGGCACTGTTAAGGCAGTAAACAAATGAATACAATAGAGTATATTGTAGTGACCCTGTAGAACAGAGATAGATAGCAAGTGTATCGGAGTACACACACAGAGATGACAATAACTAGCAGGCGGGATTGGCACAACCAAATATACTGGCGTGTAGTTTAAGACCCCCACTGGACTTCATCAGGGATCCCTGCAAAAGGAACATCATCATCATCAGCATTTATTTATAAAGCGCCACTGATTCCGCAGCACTGTACAGAGAACTCATTCACATCAGTCCCTGCCCCATTGGAGCTTACAGTCTAAATTCCCTAACACACACACACACACACACACAGAGACTAGGGTCGATTTTGATAGCAGCCAATTAACCTACTAGTATGTTTTTGGAGTGTGGGAGGAAACCGGAGCACCCGGAGGAAACCCACGTAAACACGGGGAGCACATACAAACTCCACACAGATAAGGCCATGTTTGGGAATTGAACTCATGACCCCAGCGCTGTGAGGCAGAAGTGCTAACCACTTAGCCACCGTGTACTTCCCTAAGTGAGGACCCAGGTCATGGCCCAGTGTAGTTTTTTCCCTCCGTGGAAGCAGCAGAATACTTAGCTGGTATGAGAACTCTGCCGAAAACGCAGCAGATGTAAATGCGTGTATGGGTGTGCTGCTGTCAGGGAGACTGGACACAGGAGTTGAAGAAAAATGAATAGCTGTTATACATCCTAATATAGTCCTGGAGCAGGAATATCGATGTTAGACACAAATAATACTCAGGCACTGAGGAGTGCACTGAACAGGTTCATATAGTGGCTGGTTGATTGGTGGTTCCCCGTATGTGTTATCAGTACTGGCGGTTAGTGGTAACACCTGAGAGAGGTGTTATGTCATCTCTAGCCTGAGGCTGAGCCCAGCTGGGTTCTGTTAAGGATTTTAAATTGGAAAGTCAGCAATCAATGAACTGCTGAGTGTAGGAGGCAGGTGTGTGATGTCTAAAACTGTTGGTAGTGACATTAATGGTGGTAACATGCAGGTATGGTTAATTATTTCAGAAAGTAGCTTCAATGCATAAGGGGAGCTGTTTCCCAGTTATTTATGCTTAGTTAACAAATGCTAAATATATTTGAAACAAGAGCTACTATCTGTATATTTAGGTAATATAGGAGAGCTTGTTAATTGTAGAAGATACATGTTTAATTTTACATTGCTTTAAATGCTAATGTGTGAGAGCTTGTTATTAAAGGTCCACAGCCACCCCCTCCCACCTCAGCACAGCTTTAATTATTGTATGGCTACAGTTCCTATTCTCCTCTTCCTCTCTTCAAGTCTAGGACTTAATAACCTCCTTCCCCTGCCCAAATCCCTCTCTGTACATAGCAGTCCTGTAAGATGATGCCAGAGGGGTGCAAACACATCTACTGGTCACCTTTTTACTATTAATTGTCATATGTACCGAAGACCAGAAAACTACCCATGCCCCTGCAAGTTCCATCCTTATCTAATGATTGGATGCTGCATATAACAGACAAGCACAATTGATAACATAATAAGAAAGGGTAAGTTAGTGCAGGCAAACGGAGGCAAATAGGAAGAGGGAAGCAACAACATACAGGAAATGCACAACAGGGGAACAGGTATACTAGACAGGCAGCATACAGGATGAATACATTGCAGGTGTATAACCTTTATGTAGAACAAGAAAGAGAGACATGGGCATATGATAGCACAAAGAACCTGGACTTATGCAGGACAGGCAAGTTGAGAGACAGAATTGGAGAAATATAATAGGTAGGCTTTACCAGTGGTAGTCATCATTCCGATGACCACCACTTCGACTAGAGTTATAGCGACACTAATATAGTGATCGCTACAATTCCAACTTTGAGAAAAGGCAGACTAGTCTAAAAACTGATATAGAATATTTTCGACAGCACGGCAATGAAGCACAGCAGTACCTTAAACAGCTGCCGTGTCCTCGCATTGCCCCCTTAATACCGCCAAAGTGACGACAAGCACATTGATGGCAATTTGTGCTGTCACGCTTGATTGCAGTGCTGTTGGAAATATAGTATATCAGTTTTTAGATAAGTCTGCCTTTTCTCAAAGTCGGAATTATAGTGATCGCTTTATTAGTGTCGCTATAACTCTAGGCAGAGTGGTGTCCATCGGAATGATGTACCCCACCCGGCTTTACCGTGAGACAGATGTACAAAGTTCGGGCAGCACTAAGACAAACATGTTACCACATATATAGAATAGAAAGCACAGATAGTGGTATACAGAATAGACATTGCAGAGACACAATATAGAGAGTACAGACAGCACAAATTAGACAGTAGAGCAGCCTAAAGTGAGGAGATAACATAAGTACTGCAGAGTATATGATAGACGGCACACTAAACAGGCTGAAGGCGAAGACCACCACTGTCCATGGTGCTGAAATGCTTAAAGCAAGCAAAAGAACACTTTCACAGCTGCGATAAGGCTGTAGCAAAGGTTATCTCTGTGGAGAAAAGTCTCTCTCTGGATATCTACTTTTCGCCAGCACTGCCAAGGTAAGAGAAAGTTCATAAATAGCGTTGAAAGTAATTTTTTTTTATTGCTGCAATAAGCACCAGTAAGAAATGATACTTCCTGCCAAAATCTGAAGGACATTGATAAATGGACCATTCGTTTTTTTAAGATTTTTTGTATGTATACCTTCTAGATCTATTAACTTATCTACTTTTAATTTTAAGTTCAAGTAGCGCCTCTTCTGTACCAAACATATTTGTGTCTACCTTTCCCCTCTAGTTTATGTTACCACTTTGAATTTTAAACAGTAAATACTGAGCACAAATTGTTATTTAGGTCTGCAATTTATTTTGTTACATTTAACATATCAGTATTCAGTTTCTACCTTTACTATTCCTCCCTTTGTTATTTTAATTTCACTAAATAATATTTTGTCAACTTTTTTACAGACTGTGCAATATTTTCTGCTATTTGCTATTTACTACATCTATTGTTTATTTCTTTTATACTAGCTTTATATGCTTTTATCGTCATCTCATTGTGTCTGTCTTTATTTCTTATATGCTGTTTTCTTAGCACTTTTAATAACTTCCACTTCCTCGGGGAACATTACTGGATGTGGTTTTCTCTTTCTTTTGCTTTTACTAACATATGTGGCACAAAGTTCTGTTGAATTTAATAATGCATTTGTAAAAATGTATTTCACTGCTCCTGCACTTCATCCATAAATTCCCACCCTGCCAGAGATTCACATAAATTATTTCTCATTTAACTAAAGTCAGCATTTCTAAAAAATAAAATATTGGTGTGGTTTTGCTTTACTGGTTTACTGCTGCCAAAATATTAAACCACACTGTCTGACACTCAATAGGCCCCAAATTCTCACCTGCATTCACAATCTGGACTATAGGGCCTATTTAATAACATGTGCAGTGATTAAAAAAACTGTTATGCAACAATTTATTATTAAAATATTGTGTATTATTCCCAAGTAACTTTAGATATATACTACACAAGGAATCTGGAATGCCATTACTCTGCTGATTTAGCAATCGGCAGCTTCCAGTCCACAGCAGGCATATTGAAATCTCCCATAATTATCATCACACTTTTTATTGACATCTCAGTGATTTCCTTGGTTAATAATCTATTCAATTCCTCATCTTATCTTGGTGGTTTATACAGTGTTCCTATTTGAAAAACTGACCCTATCTTTGATAAAGTCTGGGATCAACAGACGAAACACGTCAGATATTCTACACTGGGATCTCTGTTTCAGTTATCTGATATTGGACTCATTTTATATTTACACTGATACCAGTTTTTTCCCCTCTAGTTTTTTTCTTTGTTTGTGCTGGTGGACAAGCGGGGATGGCAGACAGGGGGAGTGTCTTACATGCGTGGCACCCACGCCTGCCATGCTTAAGCTACTTACCGCGTTCCCTTAGCCCTGCTTCTGGGTAATGTTCTCCGACAGTTGTGTACAAAGCACCCAGATGGAGTCATAGGCAGGGAGCCGCAGCATTTGAACCGCTGAGACAATTAAAAGTGAATTATATAATTTATTTCCTATGCAAGTCCTTTGCCAGTGACATTTAATCAGGATCTGGACGTAGAATACCATTAATACACCAGCATTACTTTGATTGCTATATATCTTTCAACTTATGGGCCAATTTGCTTTGAATCTTGGAGGGATTTTATTGTGATTATATCTTTATATGAACTACTATATATTTATTAGAGTTACATGGACATACTCATCAATTTAGTCTGTTTATAGACATTATTTGTGATTCCATTTATACAGCTTTTGTCTCAGTGTTTTTTAAATGTTTGGTTTCAATTACCAATTTATGAGGCCTATGTATTATGTTTATTGAGACATTCAAAATATATTTTTTTATATACTAGTATCGCTGGTTTTATGTATCCTGGCATGGTTTCCTTTGATTTTTCAAGTTAAGGACACACCTATATATCACTATTCAGTGTTGCTTTTTTTTAGTTTGTGTTTTTTTTTATAAGAGGCTAGCAATTGGCCTGCTTTGCAGCGGCATTTGTGTTTATTTGGAGTGGTTCAGTGCAGCACAGGATTCCTTTTTCTTTTTTTGTTACCTTGAACTCTTTTCATGTTCCTCAAACCATTCCTGATCAATATTTGCAGTATAGCAGGGCACATTTTCCTGCAGATAGTCCCATATGCAGCAAACTGCAATGGACTTTGTGTTCTTGACACCTTTCTATCATAGCCAGAATTAACTTTTTTCAGCAATTTGTGCTACAGTAGCTCTTCTGTGGGATTGTATCAGACCGGCTAGCCTTATGGCTTCCAGCTAGCCCCATGCGCATCAATGTGCCTTGGGCGCCCATGACCCTGTTGCTGGTTCACCAGTTGTCCTTCCTTGGACCTCTATTGGTAGGTACTAACCACTGCTGTTTTGGAGATACTCTGACCCAGTTATCTAGACATCACAACTTGGCCCCTGACAAAATCGCTCAGATCCTTACTCTTACCCATTTTTCCCTGTTTAAATCAACTTCAAAAGATGACTGTCCCCTCTACAAAGGGGTATGATCTCGTCCTTGTATAGTATTCTACTAGGGAAACTGATACCCTCCGGGAACGCACATGAGAGGGAGTGGGAGAGGGATCTGGGCCCTCCCCCGGAGGAGGACTGCTGGGAAACCATCAGGCTGAATGTGGCTTCTAGTTCCATCTCCACATTAATTAAGGAAAACGCATACAAAGTCTACTACAGGTGGTATTTCACACCTGACAGGCTCGCAAAGATGTACCAGTCAGCCTCTCCCGATTGCTGGAGAAATTGTGGTCATCGAGGCACCTTCGTGCATATTTGGTGGTCATGCCTGGTTATCTCATCCTTCTGGGACAGGATCTCGAGACTTCTTTCCTCCCTCCTCCAATGCCCTATCAGGAAGAACCCATGGTCCTTCCTACTCTGTTATCCTATACAAGACCTAGACACCCACTCCGCAAAACTTGCTTCGCATGTCCTGGCAGCCGCCAGATGTCTGATTGCTAAATTTTGGAAGCAAGCGAATCCCCCCCGTATCTCTTCTCTTAGATCTTATATATGGTTCATTGCCAACATGGAAAAAATCACGTCGCTGCTGCGAGACAAAGAAGACAAATTTCATCAAATTTGGGCCCCCTGGCTTTATGCCTAAAATCCCCGCAGCTTTCTCTTCCTCCAAATAGTCTCTCCCTACACAACTCCAGATAACATCGACCCCCTTACTTCTTTAAAATACTCCCATGCAGATCTGACAGCGCTCCCTTCTGAAGGTGAACATGCTTTTCTTAAGTATATCCTATGAGTCGACCATCTCCCCCCCCCTTACCTACCCTACACCTCCTTCAATGCCCATTCCCTTTCCCTCCCGCCCCTTACCCATTACCACTCTGTTATATTGCAATATATCTTACTGTTTTGTGAGTGACATTGCTGGATATCTACTCTGCTTTGTGATTATTTCAATCAATATGTTTGTTGTCCAAAGTCTATGTCATTCATACTTTATTATGCAATAAAATTTTGAGTTAAAAAAAAAAGATGACTGTTCACTTGCTGCCTAATATATCCCACCCCTTGACATGTGCCATTCCAATGAGATAATCAATATTTTTCACTTCACTTGTCAGTGGTTTTAATTTTGTGGCTGTTCGGTGCATATCTCATGCCAAGCCTGATGATGGATCATCTGGGATGTCAAAGAGGGGTAACTGAGAGAAGAGAAATAACAGCGATATCTTAGGAGGGGCACACCACAGGTCCACATCTGTCAATATGCTTTCCTCAACATCAAATTGTGTGTGTGGAAAAATAATGAAAGAGCTAATTGTGATCCAGTGATTAATGTGTATCCAGAGGCTGTACATAATAGCCTTGTAAATTAACACCTGGTAATTTATTCACAACAAAAGATCTGGTGCCCATTATTCTAACCATTTGTGTTCCATCACATCCCACTCTTATTTGCATGCATGAATAACTCTGAGATTAGATAGAGAATGAGCTACGGCTGGGTGGTTGACCTATGGGCATCACTGGGTAGGTGTCATGGAGGACACGCTACCATGAAAAGTATATGCAAACAGGGATTACAATAAAAGAAAAAGTGAAAATAAATATAAATGATGTAATGGGTGAGGAAATAGTAATAAAACATTAAAATTGAAAAGCAAAACATAAAGAACTGTGAAAATACGAACCCACAGCACCTGTTTCCTACCCTACCACCACTCCAGCAAATGCAGCAGGCCCCTTCACATATACAGAGTAGAATGGCTCACCAAGTTTTCATATGTATTTATTTATTTATATAGTTTAGAGTGCATTGTGTCACCCACCGCAAATAATACTTTGGCTGCGAGACAAATGGTGCAGTGAATCCAGCCGTTTTGCCAATACTGCCAGATACCCTCGGTTCTTAACACAAATGAACCACAGAATTGTGCCCTGGCTTCCCAATTACATCAGTCCCCACAAATTCAGCTTTAAACTCCACTAAATACAGAACTGTGAATGATTACAGTGAATAAGAAAATTGTTTTGGCAGGAAAATGCTCCCACTTACTGTTCATTGCTTTTCTCTCTTCTTGGTCAAAGAGCCATCCTTCCAAATGTGTATCTGCACATTAGTCTTGGTACAGGTATGGCTCTGCATATTAATTTTGGAACTAGATATGGCTCTACACATTAGTAATGGCTGCACATATGGTTTTAAACATTATATTTCACACCAGATATGACTCTGCATATTAGTCTTGGCACCAAATATAATTTCATATGCAGTCGGAAGGCAATGTCAGAAAAAGAATAAAGTTTCCAATTAATCAAGCAAGTATATTCATCAGGAGACAAAGGATAAGAATATTCTTACATGAATTAAAAAATGTACAGGCCATTAAAAAATGTACAGGCTGTTACTCCACTATAAATGGATGATTCACAGGTAATAGACAAGCAAGCAATATAGGTCCTGAGTCATTAAGTCACGCATACTGGGCCTGAGTCATTAAGGCAAAAAAGGTGTAAATGTTCTCTGGGACAAACCATGTTACAATGCAAGGGGTGCAAATTAGTTTAATTATTTTGCACATAAGTTAAATACTGGCTGTTTTTTCATCCAGAACACAAATACTTGATAGCGTTATTATTACACTGAAATTTAAAGTTGATCTAGGACATGCCCTGCCCTAACTATAAATCTGTCCCCACATTTTAAATTTACCTCCCCCTCCAATGCAACATGGTTTTGCCCAGGTGCAAAGTTACTCCTTTTTTATGCTTTGCTCTCCTTAACGACTCAGCCCCAGTGAGCGCATCATGCGTTTGTTTTAAACCACGCGTAATCAGCTCTGCATACTCCCGAAGTCAACAAGGAACAGATCTAAGGATGTGTGTGGTGTTGACTACGGTTGTAGGTTTACTCTGCTCTACTAGACCAGACAATGCAGGATATGTGCAATACCTTTGTGGAATATAACAGAAAAAAATAAACAATTAATGTTACCTAAATGACTGTAGTGCACAGAATCATAGTAAAAAACGACAAAGCAATAATCTAATAAAGATTGCATATTTAAACACACATAGTGTTATAGCTGCTGTGCTTTGACAGAAGACATATGCAGGGTAACTAAACAAACGGTCAATAATGAATGCAATGAATCAGTATCCCCCTTATCATCCAATATGCAAATGCTCAAGGCAGTAAAGTCCAATGTAATTCACAACAATAATGAAAAAGTCTGTGTGAGCTCCCTTTACAAGCAAACGTGTATGGCTGTAAATGTGTGTAAGGGAGATAGAAACAGATTCTATAACAGGGATCCAAGTCCCTGACCATGTAGATAAAACAGTCACAAAACCACGGTTGTCCGTGGATTAATATCATGCATGATAATGAAAAGTTCGTATAAAAATAAAATGTTATGAAGAAACAAAAGGCACCTGAGGACTCCTTAGATTTATCTTTGGTTGTGTTATTTCTTCCCTGGATGGTGGGATCCCCTTCTTTTACATTCCCCATTTCCGTGGCAGTAAATTGACAACGGCCAAATGCCTCTTCCCAGCCATTTTCCTTCCCTGAAATTGAAGGCTGTAGTAAGTGTCCTTTGCATAGGAATACGGAGCGAACAGGGCTGTGCTTTCTGGCGTATGGGCCGATTGTGGGCATGGGCAGATTGATTTTGCGTATGATACGCTCAAAATCAGATATGTGCCTTAATTACTCAGGTACATTGTGTTTCCAACAATGTGTTTCAATAGACTGTGCTATCTTCAGGATTATGGAAACACATAAACACCAGTATAAATTGACATAAACATGACGTTAATTGTTAAAACTAAGTAAATAATAAAACATGATATAAATACATAGGGCCTGATCCATTAAGGAAAATAAAGCAAAAAAAAAAAAGGAGTAACTTTGCACCTTGGCAAAACCATGTTGCATTGGAGGGGGAGGTAAACTTAAAATGTCATGGCAGATTAATATTTGGGGTATAGCAAGTCTTAGATCAACTTTAAATTTTAGTGCACAAAAAAGCTATCAAATATTTGTGTGCTACATGAAAAAACAGTATTTTCCTTGCAAAATAATAAACTAATTTGCACCCCTTGCATTGTAATATGGTTTGTCCAGGAGAAAACTTATTTCATTTTTTGGATTGCTTTCCTTAATGAATCAGGCTCATTGTGCGGAAAGATATGTCTGTTGATGAACACAGGTCTAGGTCCGCTCTGCTCTAACAAACAATACTGCAGGATACATTCAATACATACTCTCTCAATAGATCACTCAATTAAAATCATAAAAAGTATATATTCTTATTCTGGAACTATATTAATGAAAATGATAACAATGCTGCCATTAAATAATTTATGTATGAAGCTCCCATTATTATAGATCAAAAATGTTTCCCTTTTTCTAAGTAAATTGAGATGATCACCTCCCTGTGTAATAATAACTGCATCGACTCAATTCCCTGAATTTAAAGAACTGTGGATCAGCATGATTAATTTTAGAAAAATGCATATAATTCATGTGCTGTGGGATTTCTTTTAATATTCTACTAATTTTCATAGACCCTATAATTTAATGGTCAAATAGTTCAACCTATAAACTGCATAGTGTATGTGCAGGTTACTAGGTAAACCACAAATTTAGTATTACAATTAATATTACCAAATACCTTAGTAAATACCTATTAATTGGCCAAAGATTAAAAAGTGTTAGTACTATTAATGCAGAATCTGCACATATTACATGGATTAAAAGTTTTCCATTGGCTTCCCGTAATCATTTTTTTTATTTACATTGATAATACTATCCTACTTTTAAACCTATTTAGTAATATAAAACTAGGTAAACTAGATAGAATAGGTAGAAGAATCCGATCAAGGATTATATTTCCCTATTTTTATAATAGTAAGTTCAATCATTTTGTAATCCTAATGGCATTCTGAAATTAAAATAATTGTCATAGTGGAATCCATAAAGCTTGGAGTTTGGGTATTATATTGTCTATCACTACTGCCAATTTATCATTTTATAGAATTCAAGAGTTTGGGACTATAGTCTTGCCTTATCTATTTTTTTTTATAAGGAAACATAATTATTCACTATAAGGGGCATTTCAATTAGAAGCAAATTTAAAGTTTTTGCACTGTGCAATACTTGTCAGGGTAAAGTTAAAGCGAATTTGGAAAAAGCTGTTTAACTCTAAAAGCTGTGATTCTTATTGTGGGTAAAAAAAGGGTTAGTTCATACATTTTTACTTGCACCTCCTAGAGTGCTGAAAAGTTTTGGAAATGTGTCATTTTTATCAGCAAAGGTTAGAAGCTAATACAAATCAACTAATAAATGTCTCACAAAGTTAAAGAATGTTTATTTACATGTAAAATAGCACAGAAAGTGTCACTATCAGTGTTCTTCGATCCCCACCCCAACTTTGGCACACCTCACTTACCCACTACCTACAAAATGTTCCTGTACCACTTAGCACCTTTGGAGGAAGTTGTGCTCTCTTGCAAATTTCGTCCAATTCAAATTCATTCCTTCTTCTTAAAGTTCTGCCCTTTTACTCTCTAAACAGTCTCATTTAAGGCTCTCATTCCTCTCCATCCTTCAACCACCATGGCCACTTCACCACATTCAACTTCTCTTTCCTCTTCTACTTTTCTTACTGTCCTCACCCTCTGCTCTTGACTTTGCCACTCATTTCACCTCTAAAGTAATACATTACATTTGCTCCCATCAGTCTCCTCCCACCTGACCATCTCACTGCTGTCTACTCGCCTTGTCCCCCTCCCTCTAGGGATGTTGTCTACACTATTTATACCCCACCTCCACCCTCCCACTCACCCTCTTCTTCTTCCCCAAGGTACCTGCAGATAAAGTCCACATAATTCTCTCCCCCTCTCTCGTGTCCATCTTCCCCCTCTTACCTCCCTCTCTCCTGAGACCTTCTCCCATCTTGCCCACCTTCTCAACCTATCTCTCCTGCATACTCAAAAAACCTCTCTTGAGCCTTAACCTAACTCTAATTACTATGCTACTTTCCTCCTTCCCTTTGCTTCCAAGCTTCTTGAGCTGGCTGTTTACAACTGTCTCATCTCCTTCTTCTCCTCTCACTCCATTCTTGACCCATTTCAATCTATCTTTTACTCTCTCCACTCCATGGTGTCACAAATCGGGATCTTAGCCGCACTTACCTCATCCGCCACTGTCATATCACGGCTACCTGGGTCCCTTCTGGTTGTCTGCAGCATTCCCATCCTCCACACCTCCGTTTGTAAACAAACACATACTGTTTGTTCTGCTGCATGGGCGCGGCCATCTTGGATGCAGTCAGGTGATCATTCCAGACCAACCAGATTCTGCAGCTGTGATCACATGAACTGATCAGCCAATAGTTGTTTGGGACACCCTATTTAAACCTGCTGCTGTGATCTGTTCATTGCCAGGACAACACACTTCTCTCCAGAGGATAGTTCTTGGCTCCAGTGTTCCTGTCTGCATTCCGAAGTACAGTGTTCCTGACTGCATTACAAGTGCAGTGTTCCTGACTGCATTACAAGTGCAGTGTTCCTGACTGCATTACAAGTGCAGTGTTCCTGACTGCATTACAAGTGCAGTAATCCTGTCTGCACTCCTAAGTGCAGTGTTCCTGACTGCATTAAAAGTGCAGTGTTCCTGTTTGCATTACTAGTGCACTGTTCCTGTCTACATTTCCAGACTGCTCATTCCCCTGTTATATTCTACAATCAGCAAGAACATGAGCAAGAAGATCATCCAGGCTGCTAAGTTCTGTTTCACTCCTGCTCCAGCTAGTCCCAAGGGTCCCGAATCGGATCAAGAAATTCAGACGACCGTGACACATGGAAACTGGCCTCAGCAAAGTTACCAATGATTTTCTCACTGCTAAATCTAAGGTTCACTTATCCATTCTTATCCTTCTTAACCTCTCTGCTGCCTTTTATAGCATTTTCTCTTAAATTTACCCTATTCCATTGGCCTGCATGACACTGTTTTCTCCTGGTTAACATATGCTTTGTTGATATCCTTCTATAGCTCCTATAGCCTCCAAAATTATCTGTATGCTGATGACACCTAAATGTATCTTTCCTCTCCTGGTCGCTCTCTTCTTCCCTCCTTCCCTCCTTCCCTCCTTTCCCATGTCTCCAGTTGTCTTTCAGTCATTTCATCTTAGATGTCCTAGCACTTTCTGAGACTCAATATGTCGAAGACTAAATTCATTGTCACCTGCACCTTCTTCCCTCCTCTCCCTATCTATTGAAGTCACTACATTCTACTCTGTCTCTCAAGTACGCTGCCTAACAATTACCCTAGACTTCTCCCTCTCCTTCACTCCTTATATTCAGTCCCTCTCCAAATCCTGCTGCTTCCACTTCCAGAACAATTCCAGGATCCAGCCCTTTCTCAAATTGGAAGCAACTAAAACTCTCATTCATTCGCTCACTTGTAATCTCTCACCTAGACTACTCTAACTTCTTCCTTTCTGGCCTACTCTACTCCCACCTCATCCCTCTTCAGTCTATCCTCAATGCTGCTGCCCACCTTATTTTCCTCTCTTGCCACTCTACATCTGCTTACCCCACCTGCCAGTCCCTACAATGGCTCCCTGTTTAATACAGAATCAAGTTCAAACTCCTCACCGTCACCTGCAAAGCCCTCAGCCATTCCTCTCCCCCCTACATCTCCTACATCATTTCTACCTATACTCCCTCCCGCACCCTCTGACAGCCACATCATTACCACATTGATTACCTTTTTGCACTCCCACCATCAGGATTTTGCTTATGCTGCTCCTGACCTGTGGAATGCACTCACACATCCTATTATATTCTCCAATAGTCTCCAAGGCTTCAAACGTGCCCTCAACACTCATCTCTTCATTCAAACTTTCCTTCCTACCATGGCACTAGACCTGTCTCCCCAGCCCTGTTTCTTGAACTGATGCTCCTGGGGACAAGCCTACTTCACGTGAGCGCTGCTTATCATTTATGCTCACTGTCTTGTTAATAGTTGGACCTGCAATTCTAAATTCTCTGTTTATACTCTGTTAATTCATTGTTGACTGGTCAATGTATAATTTTGTATTATTCCTAGTTGTCTGTGCACTGTGTAATACTGTTAAATGTGTACTCGGGAGAATTGCCCACTTCTACAACATTACCGATAAAGAATTTTCTGGTATGAAACATGAATACGTGAGAAGAGTAGTCTAGAAGATCCACCAATTTATATATGACGCATGTTCCAATAAACTTCATATGGTAACACAGACCCATTTACCCATTATTTCCCCTAATGCTCATTTGGAGGACTTCACTGATACCCCCTTGAATTGTTTTGTTCTACACAAACCTTGGAAGGACAAAAAAAATTGGATATGATCCTTGTTTGATTTTGCACTATATGGTATAATATAATAATGTGTAATATGACTTATAGTGGTATAAAGCATATCCATATCTAACACTATAACTGTTGATTGTTGTTCCACATGCTGTGCTGATCATCCTACCCTTAAAGCCGATAAATAAAAACATGTTTTAAAAACAAAAGTGTACTTGGTTCACCCCCTATTTACGGCGATGCACACCATTTTTGGCACCTGATAAATAAAAGCTAATAATTATAATAATTATAATAATGCCAATTACCCTTCAAAGCATAATTCAGAGTTAGTATTCATGTGCCTATTGTTGGGGATAGGTTTGCCAGTGTGTTGAATAAAAGAAACATGGGTGTTTGTAAAGATAATGGGTCATTAAGGAGAGCAAGGCTAAAAAGGAGTAAATTTGATGCTGGCCAAACCATGTTACAATGCAATGGGTGCAAATTAGTTTATTATTTTGCACATAAACAAAATGTTTTTTTTGGAGAATAGGCAAAAGAAGTATACCACCGCACAAGATAGCATGTAGTGTAAATTGGTCTCCTTCAATAGTAAGTAAATGTTGTATAACAAACCTGGGATATATAAAAGATATACCAAACCAGGTGGTGCACCCTACACAATAGGAATTATACAAGTAGAGTAGAGAAAAAAAAGGTGTAATTGGGGCACTCCAATGAAGAAATATTAAAAAATATAACTTTTAATGATATGCATTAAAACTGGGGGTAGAGAAATGAGCGAAATATTTAAAATAACATATAACAAACAGTGATTCCATACAATTTAAAAATGCAAACTATGTTGCAAGAGCTCCTACAGTCAGATGAAAAAACAGTTATATGCACAAAGACTTAAATAAGTCATAGGGCAACAAAATGGTCACAGTGAACCTTAAATGAAAACTGTTATAACTTCTGCCTAATAATATTCTATGTATATGCCAGACCTGAAAAATATCACCTGTATTTGGTGCCAACACTCCGTGTCCACCAAAAAACCAACAAGCGCTATGAATAATTGTCTCTATAGCAATAAGAGACTGTCTATAATATAGGAGACAAACGCCACAAATAAGGTGAGGTCAGCAGTGATTCCCCTCTGATCGCGGGATTTTTCAAGGCCTTGAAAAAGCAGCCGAGCGAAACGCGCGTTGGCGTTTCAGGGCTCCTACATTCATTTTCTGCCTTGGGTCAATTTGGGCTTGTTATCCCCCTGATCGCTCCCCAGTTATTATAGGCAGGGAACTTATCACAAAATCCCGCGATAGCCCCCTCACATATAGTTTTCACAGATATAGCCTCCTCACATATAGTTTTCACAGCTATAGCCCCCTCACATATAGTTTTCACAGATATAGCCTCCTCACATAGTTTTCTCATTTACCTTAAGTATCAGGGCCGGCACGCTCTGCAGCGTTGCTCCGCAGACCTGAACAGACAGACAGGAAGTGAATACTTCCTGCTTCCTGTCTGATCGGTGCACAGTGCTGTAGAACTCACAGTGCTGTAGCACCAGGCAGGCTCGCGATGTGTGAGGCTGCCTGGTGCTTACCACTGACCACCAATTTTTGGATTGTTGCCCTCCTTCCGACCGCGCAGGGTGACCCAAAAAAAATAAAAAATAGAAGGCGGCCTTGTTAGGCCACCGGCCTCCCGGGGAGCTTCCCGGTAAAGGTAATGGCCAATCCGCCCCTGCTCATGTACCTCACCTATCTCGCACAGGACATAGTTTAAAGCATGATATGCTTCATAGGGGGAGGTAAAACATTTCATGTAAGATCTGCAGAACTTTCTTGCAGTGGCAAAAACACTAACATTTGCTTCTAATTGAATCACAGTCTTTATTATTTGCATGGATTCTCTTTATGCATTGTAATTGGCCCTTGGGGATAATCATGACCAGTTATTCTTATGGCTACTCTCAATAGGTATGTATGTATTTGCATTAGATTTCAAATGAGCATTGATATTCAAATTTTGCTTGAAAGCATTTATTCCAATATTTAGTTATATTAGTTGTTTAAGTTACACAAGATGTTATTTAAATAATAAATAGTTTTAAGGCATTCATATTTCCTTTCCATAGGATTGATGCATTGTTAATGTATCTAATTCAAACTTACAAAAATTAAAGACGTGATTACTTGTCGTCATACCAACATGTTGTCGAAAAAAGTAGATTCATATTTAAGGTACTTGTTTTATAAAATAAATTGTATATTATAATAAGATACCCTTTGTAAGCATTGATCATGATGTTGTATAACAATATAAACTGCTCAGGATTAAATCCTTGTCCCATTTCAAACACTGGGTTCCTCTAAAAACATCTGTAGAATCTTTAACAAATTATTTCAATTTAAATACCTTAGGTTTTAGAAATAATCACGATATCTGAATAATATGGACGATAATGGTTTTATGTCCAAGATTATTGTTGTAAAGTTTTGTGGATTTTAGGTGGTGCATGAAAAATCAAACTATTGTCTGGTAATAAAGTCAGCTGCTAATGCCCATTGCAAAATTAATTTCAAAGATTAGTTACATTGATCTGTAGGATCCTGTTTAAGCTGTATGTAAAAATCATTTTAATTTCTAATACATGGACTATAATACAATTGTGTGGACATTACTACAACCCTTCTTTTTCTTGACGGCTTCATTAATGATAATATTTAGATTATCTTTTAGTTGTTTGAGGGCCGTTTTTTCAGAATTTTTCAAATTATCTTTCCTCTTTCCTGTTAGATGGATTACATTTGTTAATACCTTTTCATAATCAAATGATTAAAAGTATCAAGATAAGCACCCAGTGCCTGTGTGGGATAAAAGCAGTGTTGACAATCTCTTTTCTATTGTATTCATCAGTGAAAAGGTAGAAGAAGAAGGTAGCATAATCTTTATAAATACGTTGCTGCGTACAAATACTGCTACTACTATGCATTACATACTACAATTCCTGTAAGTGTATTTTTATCCTTTCTCCTGATCAATAATTATTATTTTTCTGACAGTGCCTTCCAACTGCATATGATATTATCTCCCACCTGTGTGGTGGTGGCTTAACCAGGAAACCTGTCCTGAAAGGTGGTGCAGCTGTCTTGTTTATGATGATGAATTAGTATTTGATATTTGTTTTACTATCCAGAATTTTGGGTTGTTACTTTTTGGATTTATAGGGGAGCGCTGAGTTATGTTCCTTTCCATAGGACCTTTCTATATACCAAATGTGTATGGAAAAAAGGGCAGTTTGCTACGGATTGTTAAGAGAGAGAATGATAGTATTTCAGAGAGTCTACAGACAAGGTTAATCCTGTATCTATGTCTGTTGATAAATACGGGTCTAGGTCCACTCTGCTCTAACAGACTGAAAGATATGACCAATACATATGTGGAATATGAAGTCACTAATGGCACAGAAAAAGAAAACAAATTCAATTAATGTCACCTGTTAATAATATAGTCATTAATGACAAACATTTAAAAACATTTTTTTTAATTTTTGTTATCCAAACATACATTTATGACAATGTTATTATTGTATACTTTGCCCACATATACTATATGGACAAAAGTATTCAGACACTTGCCCATTACACCAACAGGGACTGCAATGACATTGTATTCAAATACATATATTTTAATTTGGAGTTGGTCCCCTTTTTGCAGTGATAACAGCTTCCATTCATCTTGGAAGGCTTTTCACGAGATGTTGGAGTGTTTTTGTGGGAACTTGGGCCCATTCATTCTGTAGAGCATTATATGAGGTCAGGTACTGATGTTGGACGAGAAGGCCTGGCTCGCAATCTCCGTTCCAGTTCATCCCAAAGGTGGTCGATGGGGTTGACGTCAGGGCTCTATGCAGCTCTCTGATTTTACATA
The DNA here is from genome assembly GCF_038048845.1 of Mixophyes fleayi. Taxonomy (NCBI): domain Eukaryota; kingdom Metazoa; phylum Chordata; class Amphibia; order Anura; family Limnodynastidae; genus Mixophyes; species Mixophyes fleayi. The sequence continues at coordinate 54,047,844 of NC_134409.1, read as the reverse complement.
GTGTTCCGCTTCATTGCTGAGTTGCTGTTGTTCCTAAACACTTCCACTTTCTAATAAAATCACTTACAGTTGACCGTGGAAAATACAGCAGGGATAAAACTTCATGAACCGTTTTATAGCAACGGTGGCATCCTATCACAGTACCACATTTGAAGTCACTGAGCTCTTCAGATCGACCCATTTTGTATCACAAATGTTTGCAAATGGAGACTGCATGGCTAGGGGCTTGATTTTATACACCTCTGGCAACAGGTCTGATTGAAACACCTCAATTCAATCATTAACAGGTGTGGCCAAATACTTTTGTCCATATAGCGTATGTTCTAGCATGAATACACAGCCGTCATCACTAATAATTGCTACTTATCCCAGACCTGTAGCTGGTGCAAGTGTTACGACTGAAAAACACATGCCTTTGCGATGCCCAAAGCTTGAATTGCTCACTCTCCCATTTGTTAAAACTCTGTTCAATGAATTTGCTTCCTATATACAGTATAGTAAGTATTGCCAGGAACTGTGTGTGCACAACTAAACCTATACACACAGCAGCACAGCTAATATACACTTGTTATGGAGGGACTACTATTATACATACAGTACATCTAAGTAAGGACAATAGAAACTCCTGCACAAATCATAGCAATTTTCCCCTATTGACTGTGTAGCTTAAATTGCAGAGATGAATGTAATTATTTTGGAGTTTGTGTTAACTTTATTGCCCATGACTTTTGTTACTGCCTTTTATTAATGTTTCAATTACTGCAGTGTTCTCCATTATATATGTGCTCCTTAACTGCTTATTCACTGCAGTGGACTAGTAAAATAGACAGTCTTCTTTTATTCTGTATATTTGGATGGCATTGGCTACAAAGCTACTATATCTAAATAAGTTAGATGGGCAGGTGATGTAACCAGTAGTGCAGATGGTCCATCTGTTGCTGGTCTATCTTGTATAGTTGCATGTAATTCCATGTTTTACTTTATGAAGTCATGTATTACTACATAATGCTCTGGGATTCTCAGTTCCACTCTATGCTGATATATTCTGCTAATGGAATTTACTAAAGCACTGAAAACTATTATGACATACAGTAGCATATTTACTTTTAGTAAAAAATGAGTATGCATAGTTGCCAAAATGGTTTTCCAGGGACACTTTGCCCTTAAGTCATGCACCTAACTATTTGACATGCAATACTATCTTTGCGAATTTTTAAACACTACAATCAGGGCCACTGAGTGTTACGCTTACCAGTATAATGATCATAAGCTTTTAGAACTAGCGGTTGAGGTCTTTACTTATAGCAGCTGCCTTTCACGTAGAGTTAGATGCACTCACAGGTACTCTGATTGCCCCAGGACTTAACTCAATGTAGTAAAAGCTTATGAGCAGGAACCGGTAGAACAGAGGAAGGAGGTAGGGAGTCAGGCGACTCAACGCACTGATAACCGGGGCCAGACTGGAGGTTGTGGGTCAGTGGTGAGCAGGAAAGTCACAGGCAGACCAAAAGGTTGGAGCAGACAGTAAAACGAGGCTAATCCAGAAAACAAAGCCAAAAGGTCAGGGGCAATCAGCAAACAAGCAGGGTCCACAAACAAGCCAGGGATCACAACAGGTATAATCAGTGATAGACAGATTATTGACAGGAGCAGAAAGCAGGTCAGCTAATACACAGCACCAAACGCTATAACTGGCAGGGAGGCTAAAGCTTTCCTGCCCTACATACAGGCAAAGACCAAATAGGGGACTGTTTGGCAGGATGCGGAGGCAGTGAGGATGGCGTCCTGGTTGCCCTGGCAACAGCCAGGACGTGGCCGCCGGAAGTGATATCCAGGCTGCCAGGACAACGCAGCTGTGATTTGCAAACACCCGAGCCACCGTGGATAGCCATCATGGATAGCACGGCGGCTTGTGAACTGATAGGATATTCTGGCCCCAGTGCATCCACATCTGCCTTTTGCATTTGAAGTACTACTCAGCAAACATTTACTTTTAAAGCACACAGAATAAGAATAAATGCCAATAATTGCAAATTAGGCACAATTGGCAACTATTATATATGGCATAATCACCTATATATTGATCTCTCTAGAAACATCACTTATCAGTCCTGTTCCATCATCCACTTATTACTTGCTTGAGTGCAGGTAATTCCTTAGTGCCTAAATATCAATAGCTAGTAACCTATCACAAAGTTTTAGGGTTATGCTTATCAAGCGGAGGTTCTGACAAACCGTTTGCAACCATTTTTTAAAACAGCAATTTTATTAAAGAGAAAACCTGTTGCTGTTTTAAAAAATGATGGCAAACCGCCGAGAACGATTTGTTGGAACCGCCTCTTGATAAATATACCCTTAGTCTCTTCAAGTTGAGTACATAGTACTTTTATCAACAGGGGTGTTATGTTCTTTATCATAGACTGTGCAGGATTGCAAAACCCTGACTGTCACACCACACGGGAGAAACTGGCATTTGCTTTATCAGATGAAGGATCCTTATGTTTTAACTGGATTTTAAAATTTTATGTCAGAGACCAAGGTCTATAAATAATTTCAGAACTAAATATGCCCTTGTGCGTCTCATTTTATTTCTACTGAGATTCAAAGGCTGGAGTTTGAGACATTTATGGAAAGTTCCCTGGTTTACGCATGGTCGCAGAGCATTTTTCTCTTCACAAGGTGTAGGAAACTAGGCCTCAAACTATAGCTTTAATGAAACACCTTTAGCACATTTATACAGAAAGGCTAACTCTCATGGTTAATTTGTTTTTATTCAGGGACAGGTATGAAAGTGGTAGCAAGCTGGAGTTTATAGCAACAATTTTACTGTTTCCACCATATGCACTTCCAGCCAGACCCACAATCTCAAAGAAGTGTCAACTGATTTTACAGACACAGTTACATTATGTGTGCACTCTTATTGTTATACGCAAGGTGACAATTAGTTGCGTTTGTGCAAAATGAAAGAATCGGCTCGCCTGAATATTTTGTGCTTTGTAAACGATCAACAGGCTTTGAGATGCTGAGAACTAAAAGGAATTTGAATGCTTTTGTATATTTTAGTAGAAGGGTATATATTCTACTTAACCCTTTTCAGTGCTGGTCTCAAATGGGGTAATGTTAGGGTTTATTTTAAGTTTCATAAATTTGGAATGAGCAACAAGGCTCAAAACCAGGATTTAAATTCCAAGAAGACAAGAATTCTAGCTAATTGATTTTGAATAAATGCAAACAGAATTCTCTGAGCAATTCTGCATAATCCTCCCTTGGATTAATCACAAATCAGAAAAGTAATTGCTTTTGCAACTGCTAAAATCTAGGAGATACTTATTAAAAAGTTTAAATGTTAAATTATTAAAGTCATGTTTGAGCAGTTGATATATACAAATTCTACTTGGTACAATAGATTGATTTTGTTCTTAAAGCAACTAACATCCAGGACAGGTCAGTTATATGTTTGCAATATGTTGTTAAAGTGATTATGTTGCTCATTTCATTTTGTGAAATGAGTGAAGCTTGTTTCTTGAAGATATACGTACAAACATATGGATAATAGGCAATGGAAGCAGATAAACACAGGGCTCTTGTGGTTGAAATATATAGAGTGCAGTAAGCAGCCATGTGTTACTAGCCTAACTCTAAATTACAATTGCTAAGTGTTTATATATTTTCTACAACTTCATTGCAACTAACATTTATCTCATACTTACCTACTTTCTTCAGCTCCCTTCCGGGAGCCAGCCAGTGGAGGGGGGCGTGAAGGGGCGGGGTGGCCGAAATCGCGTCATTTCGGCCCCGCCCCCTGTGACGTCATGACGCAAATTGCGTCATTTGACAGCGGGGGCGGGGCCAAACGCCGCGATTCACCGGGAATCGCGGCGTTTGGGATCTAATTCTGCCCACTTCACTAGGAAGTGGGGCACTTCCTAGTGAAGTGGGCAGAATTCGGGAGATTGCCACACTCGCCCGGGAGTCCGGGAGACTCTCACAAAATGCGGGAGTCTCCCGGACATTCCGGGAGAGTTGGCAAGTATGATTTATCTTAGCAGCATATACAAAATATGTATACATCACATGACCATTTGTTGTCAGAAATGCTTAATTGTTAATGGTCATCATTTATCTCTCTACCTCCTCTCTAAAGACAATGGAATTATACAATTTTAGTAAGAAGCTTCAGTTTAGAAAGTTGAGGTATGTTGGAGGCAGAGGCTAGAACTAGCGAGGTGTGGACCCTGGTGCAGGGACGTGTGGAGGAGGGAACCAGGGCGCACAGCTCGCTTGTTCTCCATTCAGCAGGCCCCATTATCTCCATGGGCCCCATTATCTTCATGGTAGAATTACTGCTCCTTCCACTAGTAAGTCTTTAGCTTCCCATCTGCCTCCATTTTGTTTCCCACATCATGTCACATCAACTGACACATGCAGTCCTGTTCCCACTTCCATAATCAGGCAATTGGACAGGCCACTACCTCCCGCTAGATCAGAACATTCATCTCCTGAAAAACTTTCTTTTCAAAAGCTGGATGGTTTCCAGCCCCCGTCCCCCACCTCCCCTAATAGGACATCCGATTTGCCTTAGGAGCATAACACAGTGTTCAAGAATGGTACTTGTGTTAATAACTCTACATTGCAATTAGGTATTACTCAGACTATAAAATTAATGTACATTTTTATTTAAAAATGTGCATGACAGCTCTGCATTAAACTCGTGAATGTGTTTCCCTATAAGACTAACATATTAAATATAAGGCTGCCAACAGCAATGAATATTTGAGCTGCATCTCTATAGAGATTGCCCAGGGGATACCTGTGTCTTTGCAAAGCATGCACAGAGCTCCTATGGTACTCATTTCATTTTGTTGAATAATTACACAGCCAATAAAATTTAAGGCACCACTAATTCTAATTTTAATAAAAGGAATCACCTTTAATTATAAATAATCTCCTGTTCAGTGTTTGAATTTCCTGTCTCTATGTGAGAGATAAATTCATTTGCATTTTATCACTGAGAGGACTTTTTCAGCTGAATATACATTTTGTTAAAAATCGTTTGTGGCTGAGTGAATGCGTAGCAGGAAGCCCACCTCGGCAGGACTATGGGGCACATTTATCAATATTAACATAAAGTGAAAAATAGTTTTCAATCCTTATCGCAATGATAAGGATTGAACTATTTCTCACATTTATGTACAACCCTGCACAGAAACAGCAGTTCCGAAAAACTGTTGTTTCTGCGAAGTAAAAAATCATACTTACCCCCCCTCTTCGGAAGCGCTGTCTCCGGGTCTTCTCTTCATTCTTCAATTGCGCATGTCCAGTTTCAAGAACTGGACATGCGCACAAAGATCCCCTCTCTGTCTCTGCAACGACAGTTGCAGAGAGAGAGCTGTGATTGACAGGGAGGGATCACATGATCTTCGGAGCAGAGCTGACAGCACTGAGATTACTCATTTATGATAATGTGCGCCAGCTTCAGTTGGTGTACATTATTAAGACAAGTTCCCGAAAAAAACTATTTTTCGGAACTTGTTAGATTGCAAAAGGGAGCAGTCACCATACTATTGAATGGTGACTGCTCCCCAAAACGAAGCAGAATGCAAAGAAGCAGATATCCACGATATCTGCTGCGATGCATCTTTAATAAATATGCGGGGGACACATCGGGGCATGAATTGTATGTTAAGTGCACGTTAGTGCACCATCACACTTTGTTAAATATACCCTATGTGCTGTAGAATGGATGCGTATGAACTAGCTCCAGAACATAAGCTGTCCATTCACTCTAACACAATAATGGGAAATTTTCACTTGTGCAAAAATACTGCACCTTTTGTAACTGAGGGATATCACACCCCCAGGGAAATTAAAAGCTGATGTTTGTGTTAAAACTATAATGGTTCCTTTTCCTAAGGGGTTAAAAGTGGGCATGTCCGTTTAGCTGGGATAATCCCATGGTATGACACTTTGGGAGTTTACTTCACATGCCACGTTATAAATTTCCCTGTTTGGCTGTGATCTCCGTTTCTTACTGGTCAAATTGCCTGTTCCCCTCGTCCCTGTATTGATGTTTGATGTGGGTGCTTATAGTGCCAACACCTGTTGAGCCAGATGTCAGTTGTCTGTCCCTGCAGGTTTGATGGAATGCCGCTGATGTGTGTTTTCGATTCAGACCCCCATCGACTGTGGCGATGAGTGCCGAGTGACCAGGTCTGCGGTACTTGTGTTTTCAAGGTTGTGTTGGGTTCCAACACCTACTTAATAGTCAATGATACCTTTGGCTTATCGGACATCCTATCATGGGTTGCTGGTGATTTGGGTCCCAACACCAGGTGAAATTAATGGCATACTTATCAGCCGGAAAACTTTGCCTTTATATGCCAAATTCTGGTTTTGTGTCTGTTATTTATTAGTAGGTTTTAAGATATTATTGTTAATTGGGACCTTGCTATGTGAAAACCTCAAACGTTAAGCATTTTATTCACATCTAAAGTTCCCTTATCGCTTCTCCCTAATCCCAATTCAATGGTATTTCCTTCTCGCCGGACCTCTCAAGAAACGTTTTGCATCCAACTATTTGTGCCTCAGCTGTTGAGAAACCACTGCCACCTATTGTGGAAATACATGTTGAAGCATGTATTACTGGCAGCCAATGTCTGGAAGGTCATGCTGGTGCTTGTTGAGCTTCTGGTAAATGGTAGTTCCACAATAGCAACAAAAAAAAAAGCAGAGAACCCCCTCCTCTGTAAAAAAAAAAATCAAAAAAAAAAATCCCTCCTCTATAAAAAACACAGCATCTGCTAGCGACAAAGACTTTAACCAAAATTGACTTGGACTACTCTTAATCACTAGTCAATCACAAGCAGCCTGTATGGGACTCTCAATCACTCCAGGTCACAGACACCAGTGGTAAGCGTTCGTAGCAAGCAGTTGCGTTGTCTTTTTTCTGGTGATTTTTTATGACAATGGAATACAAAGATTACAAATATCTGACCATTACTTATTTTTTTTTACAAGTGGAGCTTATCCCATTTCAATAGGCCATTCATTTTAATGGGATTTCAACATGTTGCAATACTTACCCTAATAGTGATAGTGGCAGCGGGTGTTCATAGTGAGCAGTTACATCAGTTTTTAATGTTTTTTTTTGTAATAATTAAAAGTTTTTTTTTTTTTAATAAACTATCCATTTACTATTGACTACAGGGAGATTCAAGCACCTTTGTGGGGAGGTTGGGTTTTGTCTTAATGGCCATGATTTATTTCTCAAGTTCCTAATCTGGATGAAATTTAGTGTCAGTATATGATGTAGCAGGAATAGATTTCCTATCAGAAATATATTTCAAATATATTTGTGTGTGAAGGAGTTGACATCATGAGAGGTTAGTACAATATAATTTGTAAATATTTCCTTGTATACATAAAGTAAAAGTTGTGCTGGTGCTGTAAAGAAGAAACGGAGGTTCTGAATACTACAGGTTTTTCTTGATATGTTCAAATGCTATGTAAAAATACATTAGAATTGCAACCATGAGCCTTATTAGCTACTTAATTTAATAGGGGGGAGGGGGTCACGGTAGTGCCTATGCATTTAAGGTGGAGTTAGTTATGGGACTATTTATTTATGGGTATATTTATTAAATATGAATGCTATTAATTTAATTTAATGCCTGGTCTGATTGCAGGTAGGGAAGCCTAATTATTAAACATGGTTGCTATTGATTTAATATCCGGGCTGGTTTGGGAGAGAGAGGCTTAGTGTTCACTCATTGCTAGGCTTTCCATATTTCATGCACCTATTCTTTTTCCAAACAGGGACCCAACATTCCAGGATCCAGACAAGCAGCAACTGAGCTAAAGGCATCAGCAGCCATAGGTAGTGATAGCTGCAAGAACAGGTAGGAGAGAGCAGGGCACTCTGACAACTGTCCTGATTCAAGTAGGGCATCTTGGATTTTGGGTGACTGAGACACCTAGTCAGGTCAATGTCCACACTGCATGGACAGTTGGGAGGTATATCCTGCTTCACATTGCTCTGCTTGTGATTAGGGAGCTGCATGTACCTAACAGTGCATGCAGCATTGCCTGTGTGTTTCAAGTAAGTGGGAAGGGGCTGGAGAGTGGCCTCATACTGGCTAAAATTATAGCCACACACGGGCCAAAAGGAAAGAAGAATCATTCAGGGCAGTGCTCTGTAGTCGTTGGCCATACCTTTCGGGCAGCTGAACAGACACCGTCAGCATCTTGCTGCTGCTTTGCAATGACATACTATTTTGGGGACTCTTATCATTGCATACCCCTGGTGGGCCCTTCATGTTCCAGTCCGACACTGATGAGGCCCGTTATGTCCACTGTACACTTCATTTGCATTTCTAATGTGGCTGAGGGAAACTACAGATATTTGAGCAAGATTTTAGGAGAGTGACTGCTTGTTGAAAAATACAAAATTAAGTTTTTTCAAAGAACTCTAGTTTATTATTTTATGTTCTGGACAAACATGGCATAAAGTGACTTAAGAATGCTTAGAATGTTTCGAAAAATGAAAGTGGATTTTGCAAATAATGTAATAAAATGGAAATATATGAAATACTGCATATAATGTATCAGTGGGTGTAATTTATAAAGTGCACACCAAAATACCTTGGATTTACACTGGTGGACCTCAATGATCCACCCAGGGCACATGAAGGTGCATGCAAGCTTTTAATGGAAAGAAGGAAATATATTGTGGAGGTGTACCATGCAAAAGTGTAAACAACATCACATTAAAGTCCAAACTCCTATCCATTTTGTATCACCCAAAGCACTCCCAAGTATTGTTATCCAAGAATACCTCTGTTTAGCCTTATTTATGGCTTAATTAAATCATGAAAAGGAGAGGACATCAGGACTGGGTTTATTACATGTGTCACTTCTGTGTGCGCAAGGCTTCTTACAACATTGTTTTAAGTGGAAGCGGAGATCAGACCTGTCTATTCTCTCAAAGGGACCTATTCAGCATGAAAGCCATTTGATGGCGCATTCCCAGGAAAGTAATATACTTTACAAGCAATATTGCCCCCTGTTGGTACAACCAAGAACTGGTGCCTCTATGGGGTGGGGGTCCTTTTGCAGAGTGCAAGTTACCTGCACGGTCAGGAACGCTCTCAAATATGTGCCTTCTCCTCACCTTAATCTTATTACAATATTCCGGTGATGTCATATTGTGCATAGTAATGTTTTATTTACCTTTGGGATCATTGTCTCTTTCTGTCCACTTTCCTTTTTTTGAAACTATATGTAGTTGACTCCTCTGACTTTTAGCTCCCGATGAAAAGAAAGTGCATTACATTGTTTGTTAAGTCGTTTTCAGTTATGTTTTATTCCTTTGAAATCCTCCAGTGTTTTAAAACAACAAGAAAACATTTATAATTTCCTTTGGTGGAACATTATTACACGTCTTGTATATGTAAACTTGTGGCTTTCCATAACACCAGCACACGCTCCCTAAGGAAGATTTTCTGAGCAATTTACCCATTTGCGGCCTTAGGGGAACCAGGGAACATGAAGCCCCTCTAGCCGTCAAAGAGTTAAAATGAGTAATACAATATAATTTAAATTATATAGAATTTAAAAAGTAAAGAATAAAATTATAATAATAAAAAAAAATATTTTCTGATATTTTGATGAAATTCACTTAATAGATTGTCTGTTAAACACGGATTTGCAATAATACAAAAAATCTACATTTTACATTATTTCAAGAAAAATAACTTCATTTGAATACAAAAGGATAAATACATTTTATTTTTGCTTAATCTCTAGCCTTTCTCATATTGGATATCACGCGCCTTATTTTCATCATCATGGCGTATCTATGATATACAAGAACTCTCTTAAAGGGGATGGGGCCAAGGAAGGGAGATATGTGTGCCACTAACATCGGACAAATAAAATCTTTCAACCAACGAGGGTATACGGAGCGACGTTCACAAAAAAGCACAGGTGTAAGGGTATCAGGGGACCAATATGGCCGCTTTCCTTCACCCATAATGCACTAGCAAAGAATGACGCTATTTGGTTGGTCCACACACTGGGCAGAAAGGTACAATAACCGTGTGGAAGTGGCAAACAAGCACTTGTTGTCCTTTTCTTTTGGAGCAATTTAAGGGTAATTGAATAATGAAACTCATCCTGCCATGGTAGCGGTCCTGCTTGAGGCAGCTCTCTTGCAGGAGCCTTCCATACGTGTTGAAGGTCCTTACACCTGGAATTACCATGGCAGTAGTTCTGTTTGAGGTGACCATGTTGCTAAGGCCTTCTATTTGTTGAAGGTCCTGACAGCTGCTTCTGTTACCATGGCAGCAGTCCTTGAGGCAGCCATCTTGTGAGCCAGAATCATAACAGTCATGGATCTCTCATTCACAAATTGATACATATGGCTTAGTACAGTCAGGCCCTCTCAGTTATATTATAATTTATTTATTCCTTTATATTTAATTTCTCTCTTTATCCTTTATGGGAAATTGCAGGTACATTATTCATGTTCTTTAGAAAGTGCAGAGTCGAGCTACTATTATCATGGTGGTCAGATAGAGGTTATGGGGAACAGAGTCTTGTCCAGAGTTACTAGAGCAACCCCCAGTGTCCTCACACTTCTGTTTCTCACACAATATGCCGGTGTAGCCAGGAGGACACTGGCACCTCACGCTGTGGCACACTCCACCATTTTGACAACGAAGCAACTCATTGTCACAGACGTTTGCTGTGAAGATAAAAATAAACATTATTTAATAAAATAAACAAAGACATAATCCTTATGTCAGTATGTTAACTATAACCCAAGAGTCATCAAAGTTCAAGATCTATCCATAACAACTATCAATATGATGTCTAGAAATAAGGCTTAATAAACTATCCTAACATTAACATTGAATACTCTTTAAAAATGATCTTACAGTGATCCAAATACATGTACACACAGTGGTCAAAGTGGAAATTTAAAGTGGCAGTATGGAAATTTATAAGTGGTGGTATTAAAAATGTAATGGGAATGTAAGGGAATGAAATTTGGTAGTTTTACAATGAAGGCAGTAGGAGGAATGGTGGTATACCACCGAATACACCCCCATTTTGACCACTGTATGTATGTGTATATATATATATATATATATATATATATATATATATATATATAACATATATATTATGCCTTTTACACAGTGCTTAAAAGTTTCCAAACTTTATGGTGAAGGGAGAGATATAAATATTAAGGACCTTATTTAGAGTTGGACACAAGTTCATTTGCATCACGGAAAAATAACATTTTGCACAACATTTGTTGCACTGTACTTGTGCACAACTTGTGGACATAGGGCCTGATTCATTAAGGATCTTAACTTAAGAAACTTCTTATTTCAGTGTCCTGGACAAAACCAAGTTACAATGCAAGGGGTGCAAATTAGTTTTCTGTTTTGCACATAAGTTAAATACTGACTGTTTTTTCATGTAGCACACAAATACTTGATAGCTTATTTGTACACTGAAATTTAAAGTTGATATTTGTGTGCTACATGAAAAAACAGTCAGTATTTAACTTATGTGCAAAACAGAATACTAATTTGCACCCCTTGCATTGTAACATGGTTTTGTCCAGGAGACTGAAATAAGAAGTTTCTTGAGTTAAGATCCTTAATGAATCAGGCCCATAGCTTTAAATGATTATATCTTAGACTTGCTCCCATGTGTTCTTTTGTGAGGCGGGTCGAGGGCATTTACATGTAAGTTCAGTACAGGTGTTGAGACATAAGTCAACCAATCCTCTAGGAGATCTGTCTGATTCTGACTTTAAGACACCCATTACGTCTCATCAGCCTGGTGCACATTTCTCAATTGATGATGGCACCTAGATTTCAAGTTGCATCTTTAGATATGTGCACCAAAAAACTACCGCAGAAACGTAAGTGTATGGACGTATTTTGTGCATGTACAAAAGTCACAATTTTATGTTTAACTCTATATCAGACAGATAATGGTAAAAATGAAAAAAATATTTTCAAATGCTTGCTAACCCGCAACTACGCTAGCTTTTTCTATTGCAGAAATGTATTATATTTCATTTTAAACTAAAATATCAGAAAAAGGGTTAAAATATACATGTTTATGATACTGCAGATATTTGTAGAAACAACCATGATTGTGCTGTATTAGTTCAGAGAGTTTAGTGTTTACCATATATCCCAACTGCCGCCAATATTCCAATTGATCTAAACTGCAGTGAACTAAGTGGCTAGTGTTAAAACAGACATTTGCAATCAATTACTTAATTAAGCCAGGTGACTCACACTGTACACAATAGGGACCTGATTTTGATCTGATCTGAGTTGCAAGTTAAGTGTATTTTCTAATGTAAAGATGCATCTTGGTACACAATAGACGCACTGCACGTGCACACAATTTGCATTGAGAGCTGCACGTTGCTTGCACTTGCGGCTCCTTTTGCTTAAAGAAGCAGATTTGCGGTGTGAACATGCAAGTGCGTTAAATATCTTGAGATGCGCGCAACTCACAATACAGATATAGAACGGCACTTGTGCAGACACATCTTCTCATACTGAAATGGTGTATCTTTATGCTCAACTTTAAATCAGTTTCCAGGACTGTAGGATCAGACTAAATTGCTGTTTTAAATCTGAGTGGCAATATCTCCAAAAATCTGTGACTTGACAGAATCACAGTTTGATACATTTACCTCCTGATGTACATGGATAAACAATGTAAAATGAAAAGGACATCTATAACTGTTGGTGTGTAGGAGCTCTAACGCTCCGTCTCCTATCAGGTTTCCATGGCAACTGTTCTTTCCCTGGTGGTCTAGGAGGAGAACAGGAAGTGGGGCAGGACATCGGCGTCTAGATTACGCTACTGCGCATGCGCCTGCACCCGATAACCGGAAGTTCGGTTTTGCACGGTTACTTCCATTGAGACAGTGAAGGGGACAGTCACAGCTATAGGAGCTGCGTGGCACCAGATATATAAGTCCCTATAAAACCCTCAAAGAGTGCACGTAGGCCCCCTGCTGTACCCCACTATATATTAGAGGAGTCTGCCACAAGTAACTGCACGGCTGTGCAGTATATATTAAAACCTGCCTGCATCATATCTATATAACAGTGCACTAAGTGTGTACTATATAATCTGTATTGCCTGATTGCTACAACTGTTGTTACTGTTGAATACTGCTGTACTACAAGCAACTGTGAGTAACTGCATTCATCTGTTGTTATCATCTTTAAATAAACAGCAACCTGTTTAAGTTACAAAAGTGTTGTTGCTTAACATCCACATAAAATGCATAAGGTTAATGTCTTTTCCTTCACGCACCTTACCAACCTTCGTAAATTATAAGTGTGACTTAAACTTAACCAAATAAAAACACGGTCACATATAAGCTTTTTTTGGCAAAAGGTCGCAGTTTTATTAATAATAACCAAATTAAATGAAAATCCACCTGATGGCGGCGAGAGCAAAATGCAGTCAACTAACAACCAATCATCTAACCAAATATTGCAATGCCAAGATGGCATTCAAACTATCCAAGGAATAATCCCTTAACAATTGGCCGGTGCTAAAACAGGCGTCAGCGTGACTGCTCCCTTCTGGACTCAACATTGACGGCCACGCAAAGCACGCCAAGGGATCCTCCACTCAGAAGGATCAAGAGTGATGTTACTTGAAAGGGACAGTGACGTGCGGCCAAATAGCATAACCACCGTTGTGACTAGTCGCTGACTGCACTGTTCTCCCACCAACTGCGCCTCCTCTGTAAAAAAAATTGTTAAACCAAACCAAACACAACTAGCTGGGTGGGCAGGAAGGCATCCGAGAAAGTGCGGGAAGAAAAGACCCAGCATTTATGGGAAGTAATACTGAAGGGGCTATGCCACTCCCCATGGATCCTATTGGCTGGATATCATAACAACTTTAACCCCGAATGGGTAAGTGCCTGAAACACCTAACCAATGCTTTTAAGTGCCCTCAGCTTAATGGCTTCACTTAACATTAACACCGCTGAATACCTTTAGTAACATCAGAAGGTATAACACACAATAACTTCATGCCACATATTTGTCTAGGTTTTCTGTTAAAAAATAAAATAGCTCTATGGACAAACAATATAAATATCCACTTGGTGCTCTGACATGTTACAAGCATTTTAACGGCCTAAACTTTTACCACCGACAGCAACAAACACAATTTGCCTAGGTAAAAGTACAATTGAGTAGCCTCTGAGGCTTTGCGGGGGAAACACTCTCCCTTTCCAGTGTGGAAATATGCTGCACTCTGCATTGTCTATATAAAATAATACTGAGTAGGATTTGAGTCATTGCTGGGGACAGACTCTTCTTTTCCAGTGTGGAAACATACTGCACTCTGCATTGTCCGTATAAAATATAACGGCGTAGGATCTGAGTCTTTGCTGGGGGGACACTCTTCTTTTCCAGTGTGGAAATATGCTACACTCTGTATTGTCTCTATAAAATAATACTGAGTGGGATCTAATCTTTGCTGGGAGCTCACTCTTCCTTTCCAGTGTGGAAACATACTGCACTCTGCATTGTCCGTATAAAATATAACGGCGTAGGATCTGAGTCTTTGCTGGGGGGACACTCTTCTTTTCCAGTGTGGAAATATGCTACACTCTGTATTGTCTCTATAAAATAATACTGAGTGGGATCTAATCTTTGCTGGGAGCTCACTCTTACTTTCCAGTGTAGAAACATGCTGCACTCTGCATTGTCTATATGAAATAATACTAAGTAGGAGGTACATTCATATTTCCAAATATGGAACCACTACATCATACTGCATTTATATTGTACAGAGCTGTTACCCACATTGAATGATTTAAATGCAACATGGTTTTGGTGAGGTAGCCTCCATTTTGAATGAGGTACATTGTACATGAGGTACATATGCATTTACTCTGTCGGGGAATAATGTGTGAGCTTTCTCCCTATGCTCAGTGAATGCTGCTACTACCTTAGTTACCTGTACTCCCATACTCAGTCATTTTATAGTTTTCCGTTGGTTTGTCTATTAATGGATACCAGTCCATTGTTTGTTACTGGATCATATTGATATGTATTGTGTAATATTTTATATAGCAAATTAAGCTACACCAAGTTGCACAATAAAACTCATTTAGCCTGTCAATGTTGGGGTAACTTTCTTGTGAATGGGGCAGCGCACCAAATAGTTAACCAAGTGGCAGAGCCCAAATGATTAATGGTTCGTAATGTGTTGCTTTCCCAGAGGTTCAGACCTTTCTCTGACAAGCGATTTGTCAAGTCCATGCCATTGGGGAAAATTGTAGTGACAGCTAACGACATATCCGCACAACCCCCATGCACCACAAAGTGTATGATTGTTTAAAACGGTGTGTTAGAAATCCATTTGACCTTTATTTGTATCTGATTCTTAGCAGAGAAAAATATTTCCTTGACATTTTTTGATTAAAATAAGGAAACAAAATGTTTATCACTAATAAAAAGTTACACAACCTTCTCACCTTATTATACAGCAACTTTCTCCCCCTCAGAACACCAACAGAACATTTCTAGCTTCTTTAAAAATGATAGTTTTTACAGTGAAAAGAAAGTATGTAGTAATATGTAAAGAGGGCACAACAGGCAACGACAGCACAGATTAAATGGCAAATCTACTGTGACTTCAATGCACTTGATGTTTGTATGGTAAGATAGTGTCTATGAGCACCAAGATGCAGATGACAAGTTTTCTTGTATTATACAAATCATATGTTTTGAACATACTTGCCAATGTCCGGGAGACTCCCGAAATTCGGGTAGGTCTCCCGGGTTCCTGGAAGAGCAGGCAAATATCTTGCATATGGCATCTTGCTCCTCAAAATGACCCGATTCGCGGTGAATCGCGTCATGTTGGCCCCGCCCCCACGACAAAAACGGCACTTTGTCACGGGGCGGAGCCAAAATGACGTGAATTACCGCGCCCTGCCCCCTCCTGCCCACCAACCACGCCCCCCTGCCTGGGATCTCCAAAGGTTGGTAAGTATGGTTTTGAAGCTGTGGACTATTTGGTATGAACATGTATTTATTAAACTGTCTTGGGGAGGGTGTCACATAAACCTTGTAGTAGAGTTTATGATATCAGATCTAAGCCATCACACTCTGTAAAATACTTTCTCCCACTAAAATATATATTAAAAAAACCTTGGATAATGACATGACACAGCCACATACATTTTCTATTTATACTTTGATATATGCAAACAAATATAAGTGGGGAAAAAACAATTCATCTTCCATTACAAAGAAATAGCAAATTAGGAATTTATATGTTTATTCAGTTACAAGCTGCATCTGTTCTGCAAGGAAGATGTCTGTTCACAAAACTTTACATGTTCGTAAAATATGTATACAAATAATAGAGTGAGTTGATGTTGCAGGTAAACCATATTTAGAGTTAAGATACAGCTAACAGTTAATACCACAACTGGACAACCCACATCTGAAATAGCCAAAAGAGACAATTAAAGCTGCATCCTCAGGTAGGGGTAAAAAAAATCACCAGAGCCCCGGAAAAGTCATTTTGTCATGGTTCATGCAAACACTGTGACATAACTGTCATAGTATTAGGTTACAGCTACAACAGGGCCCTAGGATTGGGTTCCACCAGTTCATCATCATCATCATCATTTATTTATACAGTGCCACTAATTCCGTAGCACTGTACAGAGAACTCACTCACATCAGTCCCTGCCCCATTGGAGCTTACAGTCTAAATTAGCTAACACACACAGACAGACAGGAACACAGACTAGGGTCAATTTGGTAGCAGCCAATTAACATACTAGTATGTTTTTGGAGTGTGGGAGGAAACCCATGCAAACACAGGGAGAACATACAAACTCCACAAAAGGTTGGGAATCAAACTCATGACCCCAGTGCTGAGAGGCAGAAGTGCTAACCACTAAGCCACCATGCTGCCCATGTGTTATAGACTGTCTGATAGGCGAATGTTATGGCCATGAACCAGCTGATTAGACCTTGGCTCCATAGTTTGTGTGCACAGCTATCATGCGGAACTCTGTGTGCACAATATGCATGTACGAAAATGCTTCCGTGAGAATAAAAACACTGATGTCCTGTCAGAAAGATCAAGGGATTCTGGTTATAATATACTGCAGTAGGACTACACTATACTATAATACATTATGATATTTTACAGGCTGGAACACCCATATGTCTAACTGGTAAGAGAGTATGGAAGAGGCAGCAAATTGTAGAGAAGGAGGTGGGACCATGATACAAACTATGATCACCACAGTTACCCTGTTGTGATGACAGACATGCACCTGAGAGTATGTCTTCTTCAATACATAAAATACAACTTACTACAGACAGCCAAGCTCCAGTGTAAGTAACCATATACAGGGTAACAACTATTTTAAAATGAACCTAAACAAGCACATTTTTAATGAAACTGAAGTTCTTATATCAGCGTTAAACTTGAAACCTAAATGAGGGACATTTTGTTAAGGAATAAGGGATAAAGGTGCGGGTCTGAAAGAAGAACTGCTCTTAACAAACTGCAGCCATTTGCGGGTACAAACCAAATACATGTAGCATTTTGTTGCCATATGTATATGAATATTCACTATCATGTTACATTTTTAGTCATAAGCATATAGGGCTTGATTCATTAAGGAACGTAAGTGCTGATACTTGCCGTATTTTGCGTTAAATTGACCTGCGCATTCCCAGAAACTAACTACAAGCCAGTGAACGCAAGAAAATCCAATTCATTTTTGAACGCAAAATACATTTCCCACAGCCTACGACTTCATGGACAGAATGTGGAGAGGAATGGGTGTATGCACATGGTCAACGTACAGTAAGGGCATCCAAGCCATGCTTTGGGCATCTCTAAGGTACATGTTTTTCAGTTGCATCTCTTGCACCAGCTACAGGTCAGGTGTAGTGATGACAGTCGCATATACATTCCAGAACATGTGTACAATCAAGAGCAACTGTAAAAATGCATTTTATGTACAGTAGACATTGATAAGATCCAGATATATGTGATCCATGATATATGTATATAATGGGGGGGGGGGATAAACTGTTTTTATTTAATTTTTTTCATTAATGACAATACTACTATCAGGTGATAATTATTGAATACTTCTTTTTTTCTTTGCATTCTGCTGGGACTCTATAGACCACATGTGTATTGTATGTATCCTGCCGTGTGTTGTGTCTGTCTCACTACGGCAAGTGCCATGTATGCAGGGTTTACCTAGACTTGTATTCAACAAGAGACATTTCTTTAGATACGCTTGTCGCTGAATATGGATGTATGCCTGATTTACGAACGTTTATAAAAAACACACAATACACTCATTTTGTGTGCCTTAATGAATCAGACCCATTTAGTACAATTATATGTGGCCAATATTAATAGAAATCTTCTATGGAATAAAGATAGATAAAAAGAACACTGTCAGTTTTGGGGGTGTTGTAGAGAGATTATATGGATTAATAGGAGTTCTAAACTCAACAGTTGCAGCAATATTACTCATATGATGGGAATCTTTAAGCAAATATATCAACATTTGAAATGATTGAAGATGGACGTTCAGTGAGCAAATGAAGATTGTAGACATCTGCACACTCTGCAATACAAATTTACATGTTTTATTATATGCTTGCACTGTGAGCTGTTTAGTTCAAAACGGTGATTGTAAATCTTCCTAAACCCAATTAGCCTGTAAATTGTCAGCAGAGAAATCTTTCTTATGTTTCTTTTATGTTGTATGTTTTAATTCATCAAAGCGTATATAATCCTTCTAACTAGTCGCAAAAATATCCTTGTTCAGAGAACGAAGCTGAAAAAAAAAAAAAAAATACAGGTACAGTTAGATGTAGTTGTAAGGCAAATTTATGGCATGTAATGGGAAGACTGCTGACCTTGTCAATGTGTATCCAAATTAAGTAGGACCTTGATTTGATAGTGTGTAATTAACCTCTTTATTGGTGACTGGGATCTTTTAGCTGTTAAGCTAGCTTTGGAAGAATGGAGACAGGGGGCTAGATTTACTAAGCTGCTAGTTTGAAAAAGTGGGCATGTTGCCTATAGCAACAAATCAGATTCTAGCTGTCATTTTGCAGAAAGTACTAAATAAATGAAAGCTAGAATCTGATTGGTTGCTATAGGCAACATCCCCACTTTTTCAAACCCGCAGCTTAGTAAATCTAGCCCATCGTCTTGAAGGACCACTTCACCCATTACTATTTTTATGGATCAAAAACATCTCCTGTATCTGTAGTCTGCTCACAAATGTAATCCCTGTCAAGCCAAATGGAGACTTTTTATTTCTTGGTTTGATTCTTACTTATAGCCCAAGTGGAACAAAAGTTAAAGTGGAAGCACTTTCCTAGAGAGACCATACTAAGCCAAATCAACAGCTCTCCCACTAACAAAATAACTCCCTCTCCAGATCTTGTATTCTGGTATATCCTTTAGTTCTGATGCTTTCCTGGACTATGGGGCTGCAGACAGGCCCAGAACTTGGTTAAAAAATATCAGGTCCCACTTGTCTTTCTTGGAAAGCCACTTTAAGTTACAGCCCTTGACGGAAGTATATTCCTTTCAGTTTACTTTAAAAGTGTTCCCTTCCCTTTGCAAATTGGGGTTCAGTATAAGGAGAACAATTCTGCAATGTGGTTTTATAATTTATGAATCTGGTTCTGTTTGGGTTACCTTAACTCTAACATATGGGTACTTTTCATTTCTTTATTTGGTTTAATTCTTATTTATAGCCCAAGTGCCAAAAATGTTATAGATAATGTTCCTGGTTCTTTGATCCTCTGCTCTGAAAAGATGTTGAAGATCTCTGGCTTTGAACCTTCATTCATGGCTGCTATATTAATCAATAGTTCAAAAAGTAGTCCTTAATGGACATTTGTTGCTAAGAATTTTGTTCCTTGATTTCCTACTTGAGCTCACAATTCCAAATTTTCTGGACATCAAGAAAGCACTGGAACTCCTTACTACAGGTTTTTGGTCGCTAAGTTTAAAGAAGAATGGAACATATTTCCATGTAAAATAAAGTTCCTCAATAATCACCCTATGGTCCTTTTCTTTTCAACTCATTCCAGGAAAAACATAGATCTTTTACCACTGTTGTTCCCCCTTCTAAGGACTTCACAGCCATTTAGATCATGGTATATATTTTTTAAGCTATCTCACTTTGTTCCCCTTATCAGCTACACCTTGTCTTATGGGACTTTGCAAAGAAATCTCCTTTATCCAAGTTTTAGTCTGGTAATGTTGTGCCTGATCGGGAAGTACAATTTATTTCCAAATTCTGGAGGGACATTTTGAAGAATTAGATAATGCATTTAATTTTCCTAGTCCTTATTAATTGTTTTATTTGTAAAGATTTTTAGTCCCTGGTATACATGCTTCTCTGCTCATCGAGCACTTCCATATGCGATATCCACTAAAGCCAGGAAGAGGATTCCCCAGATGTCAAACATAAGCGTGGGGTCACTATCATATACTGCAGTCCTTGATACTGGCCATGGCAGCTCTGCCAACTACACAAATATAAATAGCAGGGGATCAAATAGAGGCACTGCTTTCCTTATCAGTGAAGTTTTCACCTGCTGGCATTAATAGGCATAAGTCTTAAAAGTGTATTCAGTGCACAGCATTGTGTCTAAGCAGCACGTTCGCTTGAGCCACATGTGCTGTCTTCCTAACACTATCTATGTCTTGTTCTGATCAGTAATTACTGCCTAGAGAAATTTGCTTGAATTTCAATGATTCACAATCAATTTGCAAAATGGTCCAGTTTCACTGAATAATTTACACTCCCTGGAGAATCAGGCCCATTACAGTGCATTGAACGAAAATAGGCCAATCAGCAAGGATCAACAAATGTCAAATGTCTAAAGGTTTATCAAATGGGCTTACAGCCTCTCTGCGTGGTTTCAGTTAACAATGTCTGTGAATGCTACTGTATGTGATTTTGAATTGTGATGTGAGCTGTGACTTTTCATTGGCCCGGCCATTCACAATTATAATCTTGGCTTCTGTGCAGAAATTGGCCTATTGTAGTTCAAAATTTGTGTAGGTTTATTTCTCATTGAACAAATTGCCCCATTATAACCTCCTTTTTATATCATTCAGTACTGTAATACATCCAAAACTAATTGTTTCTGTACTTGTCCATTACCTATATAGATGGTCAAAAACTCAACCATCAAATTATCATCTTAACAGCTATAATTTTCTTTTACAATGCACTGACTGGTGCAAAATCAAACACAAAAAACCCTAATATTTCTCTCAGTTGTCACTATAGCTGGTCAGTCTATCAATTGCATCTTTCTGAAGCCCTTATTGTATTGGGAAGTTTATTGTGGATGTCAGTTACTGTATAGAGCATGACTATGCCCCAACTCCTCAAAAAAACTACAAAGCAGTGATTTGGTATACACCGTATGATTCAAATGCATTAAATTGTGGACTGCCTAGCTCATTCTGACAAATGAAACTTTATTATCTCCTTTATCAAATTGTGACACAGTATTTTCTTTATTAAGTCACACTTTTGACAAAAGGTCCTAGAAGTGGTGAAAATGAAGAACTTATGAAATGACAATTAAATGCCAGTGACTATACACGGTAGTTTAAAGATGTATTATCGGAAGGATGATGAGGATTAACGTTTACTTTTGCCCCATGCTCAAAGGTAGTGAGATGAGGGGCCTGATTTATCGAGGCAAGCATGCTAAGCACAACGTACGTTTATTTTAAAATGTGCGTAAATAGGTTCTGCACACTCCCGAATTCATCAAGGCATGAACTGATGTGAATGAGCTCTCTGTACAGCGCTGCGGAATAAATGGCGCTATATAAATAAATAGATGATGATCTAAAGATACGTGCTCTGTTGAAATCGGGTGTAGATCTGCTGTACTCTACTACACAAGACACTGCACGACACATCCAAAGTCTATATGGATTATTAATTTGCAAAAGAAAGCACAGGAAAAAAATATATGTTTAATGCCATTAGCTAATAATAAAGGCATTAATGATAAATCAGTAAAAAATAAATAAAAAAAAAGTTTTTTTAATTGTTTTCCCTAATGAAATACATTAGGATGTTGTTAATATCTACTGACCATAAAATACATATTTTTTTTAATAACACTTAATGGCATGCATACAAGACTGTCATCACAAGTACTTAGGACTAGCCTTGTAGTTGAGCCTTGTAGTAGGAGAAGCAGTATGGCAGAAAAACAAATGGCTACAGCTTAATTCTGACATAGCTGCGTATGCTTGAGTTTGGCATGTCCTTACTGTAAATTGACTATGACCAAATGCTCCTTTCCCGCCCTGTTCACTCATAGGATGTAGTATCAGGGCCATCTTAACAACATTATGGGCCCCCGGGCAAAGCAGTGCACCAGGGCCCCTAGATATAGATATATAGATGTATACAGATACAGATATAGATATATAGAGATAGAGATAGATAGATGTACTTGCTTAGTGACCCTTGTAGGCTTTTTTTGCAGGTTTTTTTCTTTTGCAGGATTATTTATTCTCATTAAAAGCCATGCCTATGGGGCCCCCTTGCCCGTGGGGCCCCCGGGCAGGTGCCCATCGTGCCCAATGGAAAAGATGGCCCTGTGTAGTATGTGTCAGTTGCGTCCATGAACGCAGTGGACAGGGCTACATTCATAACCGTATCGCCCAGTTATGAGCATGTGTGGTGTGATTTTGCATACGATACGCTCAAAATCAGCAGATACGTGCCTTAATGACTCAAGCCCCAAACATACTGAGCACATGGGGCCTGAGTCATTAAGAAGAGCAAAGCATAAAAAAGGAGTAACTTTGCACCTGGACAAAAACCTGTTGCATTGGAGGGGGAGATAAATTTAAAACGTGGGGACAAATTTATAGTTGGGACAGGGCATGTCCTAGATCAATTCTAAATGTCAGTGTAAAAATAAAGCTATCGAGTATTTGTGTGCTACATGAAAAAACAGCCAATATTTAACTTATGTGCCTAATAATAAACTAATTTTCACCCCTTACCTTGTAACATAGTTTGTCCCAGAGAACATTTACTCCTTTTTTTGCCTTACTTTCCTTAATGACTCAGGCCCCATGTGCTCAGTATGTGTGCCTTAATGACTCAGGCCTCATGTGCTCAGTATGTGTGCCTTAATGACTCAGGCCTCATGTGCTCAGTATGTGTGCCTTAATGACTCAGGCCTCATGTGCTCAGTATGTGTGCCTTAATGACTCAGGCCCCATGTGCTCAGTATGTGTGCCTTAATGACTCAGGCCTCATGTGCTCAGTATGTGTGCCTTAATGACTCAGGCCTCATGTGCTCAGTATGTGTGCCTTAATGACTCAGGCCTCATGTGCTCAGTATGTGTGCCTTAATGACTCAGGCCTCATGTGCTCAGTATGTGTGCCTTAATGACTCAGGCCTCATGTGCTCAGTATGTGTGCCTTAATGACTCAGGCCTCATGTGCTCAGTATGTGTGCCTTAATGACTCAGGCCTCATGTGCTCAGTATGTGTGCCTTAATGACTCAGGCCTCATGTGCTCAGTATGTGTGCCTTAATGACTCAGGCCCCATGTGCTCAGTATGTGTGCCTTAATGACTCAGGCCCCATGTGCTCAGTATGTGTGCCTTAATGACTCAGGCCTCATGTGCTCAGTATGTGTGCCTTAATGACTCAGGCCCCATGTGCTCAGTATGTGTGCCTTAATGACTCAGGCCCCATGTGCTCAGTATGTGTGCCTTAATGACTCAGGCCCCATGTGCTCAGTATGTGTGCCTTAATGACTCAGGCCCCATGTGCTCAGTATGTGTGCCTTAATGACTCAGGCCCGTAGTGTTTAAAGTTTGTGCTGCATCTTGGATTGTGTATTGTGCTTTCAGTCACAGCAGTGTAGCACCTTTATTATATTACAGAAATTAGGGTGTGCAGACCATCCACCATGAAATTTTGTATATTTTATAGGTTGTAACTGCCTTTCTTTTTGACCCAGCACCCCACCATAGGTGGTTTTAATCAGAACAGTCTGGTACATGTAGTTTAGAGGCACTAAATGAGTTAAGTCCCATATTATAAAATTATACATTGTTAGCGTAGGAAACCATCTGAAGGGGGTCACCTTGACATGGTAGACGGGCATCTACAGTCTGTGCATTAAGAACCTCATGTTTATTCTAGATGTTCTATTATAGAGTTTATTTTACTGTAGCATTTAACACAGTCTTTAATTATGTATAAATATGGTCTTAGAGCACCGGCATCTTGGATTGTGTATTGTACCATCAGTCATAGCAGTGTAGCAATAATATAATATATGTAATATATTTGGAAGTCAGGGTGAGCCCCTTGGAAATAAATATATATATATATATATATATATTTATATATATATATATATATATATATATATATATATATATATATATATATATTTATATATCTACTATATAAATGCCTAGTGGCGTGTGTGAAAAAAAAAACCAAGCTGCAGCGCCACCTGCTGGGCAGAGTTATACACTGACCTATATATTTCTTGAAGGAGAAGTGACAATTGGGAGTGGTTGGTGGTTGCCGGGGGTGACAGTGGGGAGTTTTTAACATCTTAAGTAGCTTGATGAAGGATGTGGCGATGAAGATGAAGGATGAGGTGATGGAGAAAAATGATGAGGTGGTGACATGTGGACAAAACCACGTTAAAAAAGGGCGCTTGCGTCGGGAAGTAACGCTATTCCCCTAAGGAGGCCTGGGCTAGGCCCAAATGCATGACAAGAACCTTTTTAACACCTTAAGTAGCTTGATTTGACTAGAATGCATGAGTATCATGCACGGGTTAACTTGTATATATATATGTAGACACTTACTATAGAATAAATGACAGCTGAATGGTCCAGATTCCCATGCAGGAATGATTGATGAATCCGGATGTCTAATAATTTGGTTAGACATGTCTAAGGCAGTGTTGTCCAGACTTTCACAGGGTTTGCAGCATATATGCTATAACCATACATTATGTCCAAGCAGGTGGGTTTCTGACAAAGTGATACATTTTGCCTTGGATCCATCTTTTGACCATGTTCTGTAACTTGCGAGTTTAGAGTGTTGACCCTAACTGTCCCATACTGATGACTCATGACTGTAGTTATAGCATAGCAAACAATAACCTCTTGCAGCTACACTGCATATGCAGGGCCATCAAACAGAAATATTTGCTGATAAATTTGTCCCATTAGGTGTCACCTAATTCCTGTGACTACAATACAAAGTCCTACTTGGTGGCTTTTATACAAACCTTCTGGTGGCAACTATAAAATCTGATCCAATTATGTTGGTGTATTAAGCAGAATCTATTCTTTTGACTAGTATAAAAAGTAGTCCATTCTGTTGACTTGTTTACAAAACAGAGCCTATTACGATATTTGTACAATATAAGGTCCATTCTGATGGCTATTGTGTAGCACAGTGGATCTCTAACTTTCTTAGCTCGAAGCACCCTTAGGGTCTCCATAATTTTTCAAGGCAACCCTAAGCCAAAATAATTACCAAGTAGTCCCCTGCCTTGCTTATCCCCAGCCCTGGTCTTGGCACCCCTGTAAAATCGAGGCGGAGTACAGTTTGGTGTTGCAGGTCATGGCACTGGTGTTGCAGGACTTACAAATTGAAGGCTAATTTATAATGAGACCTCTATCAAGTCTCAACTTTATTACAGGACTACCAATTTGGTGACTGGTGTATTGCAGGACTTTCCTTTTAGCTGCAGGACTCCCTTCTAGCAGCTAGTGTGCAGCAACATCTCCTATTTGGTGGCTAGTGTATAGTACAATTCCCATCTAATGGCTAATCTATGGCAGTACTTCCCACATGGTGGCAAATGTATGACATTACTACACACCTAGTAGCTAATGTATGGCACTGCTTACCACCTGGTGGCTAATGTATGGCAGTTCTTATCACCAGATGGCTAATGTATGGCACTACTTCCCACCTGGTGGCTAATGTATGGTACTACTTCCCACCTGGTGGCTAATGTATGGTACTACTTCCCACCTGGTGGCTAATGTATGGTACTACTTCACACCTGGTGGTTAATGCATGGCAGTATTTTCCACCTATGGCTAATGTATTGCACTATTTCCCACCTATGCCTAATATATAGCAGTACTTCGCAGCTGATGGCTAATGTATCTCACTATTTCCCACCTAGTGGCTAATGTATGGCAGTATTTCCCACCTATGGCTAATGTATGACAGTATTTCCCACCTATGGCTAATGCATTGCACTATTTCCCACCTATGGCTAATGTATGGCACTATTTCCCACCTAGTGGCTACTTTATGTCAGCACTTCCCACCTGGTGGTTAATGTATTGCAGCATTTCTTACATGGTACCTTTTATAAAGCAGAAAACACCCCACACCCCATGATGTACCCATTGTCTATCCGGGTCCCTAATCTTTTGCTTGATTGTTGCTAGGGGGAGAGCAGCAAGGAGCTGACAGTAACATGTAAGTGACAGCTCTCAATACTGCCTTATTCATGTGCCAGGCATGAAACTGTATAATGTATTCATAGTGTCAGACAGGAAACTGTACAGTACTGTCAGACAGATATAAATAACAGATCCCGGAGGCTATCATCCTAGCAATAAACAAGCTGCACAGCAGGAGCCCAGGGCTATAAACTTTGGAAGCACCAGACCCCCATTACCACCATCAATCACCTAGGCTGTTAAGGTGGCTCCTAGATGTAACCACCTAACTCTGGCCCTGCCCATATATGCACATAAGTAAACAATACCACCCAACATGTTATAATAAAATATATTAAACACTACATCATTATCATGTGTATTAGTTAAAACTGCATTGGGAATCTGAGAATCTAATATAGCAGTTTAAAGTAATACTAAAATGACTGACCTCCTTGTGCTCCCATTTTGCTCCCTTCATTACCCAAGGTGCCCGGCTGCATGCGTCCAAGAAAAGTGCATCTGTTCCCTCTAACAGAGAAGGATGTGGCAGATACAAATCCTGTGCTCTCGCAGCACCTTGTGAGACAAAGTTCAACTCCGGCATTTCAGTTCAAACACGTTCCGTCTTCTCTTCACACATGGAAACCCCACAAAGCATTCAATTAAAAATAATTATGCATTTGAATCTGGTTTCTCTGTAACTCCTCATTAGCACAGATCCCTGCTGAATATTCTCCCGTGGCATTTTATGTTATTTATTTATTATTTTCATTTTAGTTTCTCTTTAATGAGCGCAATGCAAGCAGTGCCGATGGATTTCCAATACAGACAAGAATATCAAACAGCAGCAACGAGCTGGCGGTGAATTAGTGGTGCTTAACACTTGTTTTTCAAGGGCATACCCTCCACCCTGAGACAAGTATCTAAGATACACAAAATGATGTTTCCTTTTTAGCTTTTAGCTCTTGTTGCTGAAACATTGGTTATTATCTTGGGTACAAATTTGATACTCTCTGTATTATGACTATGCATGTAGTGATGAAGCCAATTTGATTTCATATTTATCAGTTCTGAACCTCCAGTAACAGTACAAAAAAATACACTAGAAGTGTCATTAATCAGTTAGTACTAACAAATCATCATCACAGACAAAATCCACTGGGGCAGCCCAGCACAGTTATTTATTGTAAAGCAACTGATTATTTCATTGGATTCTATGGGAACTGTATATAATAACAGCTATGCAATGTACTTGCCACTAAAGTTCTGCAATGCTGCACACAAATGAGTCTGAAATCCAATAAAACCAAACTGGCATTTGCATTGTGTCAAAATGGGCGAGAGGCCACACCATCTGGGGCATGCTTAGAGCCTCTGAAGCTCTACACCATCCCCAACAACTTTCCTTTCACCAAAAACAAGCTTCCACTGTCACATGCATCTGGGGCAGGTGCATGTAACGCCCTTTTACCTCTGAGCTGCAGCAGAGCAGCAGTCAGTGGAACATACCTCCTAACATTACCAGCTGTCAGGAAAAAATAATCAGGACTTTGCTTTCCTGCCTAAACTGGGACAGGTGGGATGTATGCATTTGTATAATATCAAATACATTTGATACAGTTGATAATGTGTTAACAACAGAAATTAGTTTGCACAGTTTTCTTTTTGTAGTTGATCTCAAGGGCTGGGGGCCTAATTTATTTTTAGAATATTAGAAAGCATACTTGTGTAGTCTCCTGGTATGCCTGGGAGTTTCATTAATTTCAAGTATTTCCTGCGCTTGCGGGAGGGTAGGCCACCCTCAGATCCCGCATGCCGCCATTGTGCAGCAGAGGGCATGGCCCCTATGATGACATAAAGCATGTTTTCATACCCACTGCACTTGTCCATGGGACCTTCCATTCAGGATCAATAAAATAGACAAGTATGCTAGAAAGACAGGTCTGAAATAAAGTGTACCATAGGTGACAGTGCTGCATGGCAGGGTTTGGAGAGGCACAAAGTAGTCAAAGCTGCAAGGACAGGTGGGAGAGAGCAGGGGTGGGGGACGGTCTAGCGCTTGTAAAGGGCTATACCACAGTAAGATAGACACGCCTCCTCCTGCAGTGCGCCACTTCACTTTCTGTGAAACGGCATTCTGCATGTGGTCTATAAATGGAACTCATCTCTAATACAAAAGATCATCTCAATCTCCCTTCCATATTCACACTGACTGCCAAATCCTCCATTCATCCTACCTTTCTTTGACCTTGAGACTTAGGTGGACATACCAAACTCCTTTCCTCATGCAACCCAACACATTCCTCTTGATCCCACTTTCTCACACCTTGTTGACTTACTCACTCACTTGGCATTATCCTCCCATCTTTCAAACAGTTACTATTAATTTCCTTTGTAAAAAAATAAATAAGAAAAAATTTCCTTGGTCAACCAATCCCAGAGACCCACTCCACCTTCTCCTGCAAACATTTTGGAAATGCATATACCACCATCTAAACTCTCTTACATCACCCATTCAACCCAGTACAAAAGGTTCAGCTCTTGAACTTCCCATTTAATTTACTATCACGGTTATCTGGGCTGAATTAATTAACTGATGTGAAGGATGTTTAACAACTTGAATTAATTATTTCTGCCTCAGTAACTGTAATATTAGATTAAGTGGGATGTTCAAGAGCAAGCGTTTTGTACCAGGGGAATGGGTCCACACCCCCTAACACAAAACCTCTTATCTCACTCTTTGACCTCCTCTACAATTGTTTTTGCTTGTTTCATTCTACTGAAATGGCTCGATAGTGGTCTCCAGCAATGTTCTAGCTGCCAAAACTAAAGGTCATTTTTCTTTACTAATGGACTTGTCTGCTGCATTTCACATAGTTTATCGCCACATTATTATTCTAACCCTGAACAAGTTTGGTCTGAGGAACACTGTCCAGTACCGGTTTAAATCCATTCTCTATAGCAGTGGTTCCCAAACTTTTGCAGTTCGCGGCACCCTTAGAGACTCCAAATTTTTTCAAGGCACCCCTCCAAAATAATTATTGAGCAGTCCTGTTTTAGAAGTAGTTGGGTCAAAAAATTGTAATAAGTATTTAGGTCAGGACAGAAATACTTATTTAGTTGTATGCAAAAATGCCCCCTCTGCATCCAGACACTCAGCCCTCAGGCACTCTGCATCCATACACACTGCCCCCTCTGCATCCAGACACACTGCCCTCTCTCACACTGCCCCCTCTGCCCTCTGTCACGCTGTCCCCCCTCCTCTGCTCTGTCACGCTGTCCCCCCTCCTCTGCTCTCTCACAATGTCCCCTCCTCTGCCCTCTCACATGCTGTCCCCTCATCTGCCCTCTCATGCTGTGTCCCCCTCCTCTGCCCTCTCATGCTGTGTCCCCCTCCACTGTCCCTCTCATGCTGTGTCCCCCTCCTCTGCCCCGCTGTGCCTCTCCTCTGCCCCACTGTGCCCCTCCTCTGCTCTCTGTTCTCCTTCTCTGCCCTGCTGTCCCCATCCTCTGCTCTCTGTCCCCATCCTCTGCTCTCTGTCCCCCTCCTCTGCCCCCCTCCTCTGCTCTCTGTCCCCCTCCTCTGCCCTGCTGTCACCATCCTCTGCTCTCTGTCCCCTTCCTCTGCCCCGCTGTCACCATCCTCTGCCCCGCTGTCCCCCTCCTCTCTCCCGCTGTCACCACCCTCTGTGCCACTCCTCTGTCCCGCTGTCACCATCCTGTCACCAACCTCTGTCCAGCTGTCACCATCCTCTGCTCTCCTCCTCTGTCCCACTGTCACCATCCTTTGTCCCCCTCCTCTGTCCCGCTGTCACCATCCTCTGCTCTCCTCCTCTGTCCCGCTGTCACCATCCTCTGCTCTCCTCCTCTGTCCCGCTGTCACCATCCTCTGTCCCCCTCCTCTGTCCTGCTGTCACCATCCTCTGCTCTCCTCCTCTGTCCCGCTGTCACCATACTGTCACCAACCTCTGTCCCGTTGTCACCATCCTCTGCTCTCCTCCTCTGTCCCGCTATCACCATCCTGTCACCAACCTCTGTCCCGCTGTCACCATCCTCTGCTCTCCTCCTCTGTCCCGCTGTCACCATCCTCTGTCCCCCTCCTCTGTTCCGCTGTCACCATCCTCTGCTCTCCTCCTCTGTCCCGCTGTCACCATCTTGTCACCAACCTCTGTCCCGCTGTCACCATCCTCTGCTCTCCTCCTCTGTCCCGCTGTCACCATCCTCTGTCCCCCTCCTCTGTTCCGCTGTCACCATCCTCTGCTCTCCTCCTCTGTCCCGCTGTCACCATCTTGTCACCAACCTCTGTCCCGCTGTCACCATCCTCTGCTCTCCTCCTGTCCCGCTGTCACCATCCTGTCACCAACCTCTGTCCCGCTGTCACCATCCTCTGCTCTCCTCCTCTGTCCCGCTGTCACCATCCTCTGCTCTCCTCCTCTGTCCCGCTGTCACCATCCTGTCACCAACCTCTGTCCCGCTGTCACCATCCTCTGCTCTCCTCCTCTGTCCCGCTGTCACCATCCTGTCACCAACCTCTGTCCCGCTGTCACCATCCTCTGCTCTCCTCCTCTGTCCCACTGTCACCATCCTCTGTCCCCCTCCTCTGTCCCACTGTCACCATCCTCTGCTCTCCTCCTCTGTTCCGCTGTCACCATCCTCTGCTCTCCTCCTCTGTCCCGCTGTCACCATCCTGTCACCAACCTCTGTCCCGCTGTCACCATCCTCTGTCCCCCTCCTCTGTCCCACTGTCACCATCCTCTGCTCTCCTCCTCTGTCCCGCTGTCACCATCCTCTGCTCTCCTCCTCTGTCCCGCTGTCACCATCCTCTGTCCCCCTCCTCTGCCACGATCCCTCTCACTCTGCCCTGCGCCAGCCATAAAAAAAACAAAAACACAGAAACTTACCAATCCACCGGGCGCCGGGACCCAGCAACCTCCTCTCTCCTGCAGCTTGTTACTGACGTCGATATTCAGTGACAGCTGCAGGAGAGAGGAGGCTGCTGGGTCCCGGCGTCCGGCGGATTAGTAAGTTTCTGTGTTATGTTTTTTTTTTATGTCTGGCCCGCGGCACCCCAGTGACAGCGCCGCGGCACCCCTGGGAGCCGCGGCGCACAGTTTGGGAACTGCCGCTCTATAGTAATTAATTAAGTGTTGCTAAGATTCTAATTCTTCTACATATCCTCTTCCATATGCCAAAGGACCAGAGCTTGATCCCTTCCTATTCTTAAATTGTACTTCTGCTCTTAGCAAATTTATCAACAGGTCTGAATATCTGTACCATCTCTATGCTGATTACACTCAGCAAACCAGGTCCAATCAAGAACCTTCACTTCTAGCCAAACCTTTTACTGCCACCACTAACATCTAGGACAGGACTTTTGTCAAATTCTAAAGGTTAGGTTTCACTGTGATTTTGGTGTGCAGGACATTCTATGATGCATTAAATACCAAAATATTTCTTCCAGGAGGAAATAAAAGCAGATTTATGTCCTTTAGTGTTAATTACAAAAAGCAAACTAAGGTCTGAGTTTTGTTTTGCAGATTAGATTGTAAAATGATTTGATATAAGTACAACCCAAGATTACTGATACAGTGCATTTCCAATCATCAGTTTCTGAGCATGCACAGAACAATTTCACACAAAATATGGTACACACCAGGATTTACATTGGTTTATGAATCATGCTCAATATTTACAACTAAAAAAGAGTAAACAATTCAATTTTACTCTAAAACACACATCTAACACCATTTTCTAAAAAGCTTGATACACGTCCCGACTGCTAGTATAGTCAATGACATATTATTTAACAAATGATCTGCTATAGTGAGAACCCTCATAGTTTCTATTACCACAATGGGAATTGTAGTAAAAGTTACTGTGTCATCTAGGAATGTCCTCATTTAATGTTAATAGACCTTTACTATCAGGGTGGGGCTCTAGTAAAATACATGCTAGTAACAGTTTGCTGGGATACAGTTAAAACAATATTTTGCTTATTGCGGAAAGACCAGTTATTTCAAAGCAATTCTGCTCATTTCACTTTTCAATGACTTCAGAGGAATATGGCGACGAAGGGAATTTATTTCAATGCTTTATATTAGGTGGTTTCAGCATCATTATCAGCTATTTTTATATAATTACGCAGCGCTGCACAGAGAACGCACTCAAATCAGTCTCTGCCCCATTAGAGCTTACTGTATAAATTCCCTAACATACACACATAAAGACTAAGGTCAAATTGATAGCAGCCAATTAACCTACTAGTATGTTTTTTGAAATGGGGAAGGAAACCGGAGCACCCGGCTGAAACCCACGCAGAACATACAAACTCCACAAAGATAAGGCCATAGTGAGGAATAGAACTCATGACCCCAGTGCTGTGAGGCAGAAGTGCTAACCACTAAGCCACCATTCTGCCCTTTTACAAGAATTGCATTGCAGTGTGCCAATTACTATATAAGCTTCCAATTTCACATGATTTGTCCAGGAATACATTTTCTACCTTTAGCTGTGTTTGCTTCTATCTCTAAATGAGGACCTAAGTCTAATAAAAGCAATCATGGTGCTGAATGCTTGTCCCCAGTATACATATTTCTTTGACGCTTACCCTAAGCTCATGCAACTACTAGTTAACTTAACAGCACTGAGTTTCATAGTCCTGGGCTACATGACCCTGCAGTTCTGAGGATCTTACCCCGTGCACTCCAATTGCTTTACTACCACAATGAAATCCAGGAACCGTATAAACTAGAAGCCCACTGTGTCTCTGTAAAAGACACTGACTACATACAGCTATGGTACAGTTTAGTCACTTTCCAAACCGACTTGGTGGATTGGACCACCCCATCTACTGGTTGTAAGCTGGTAACAGCAGCCAATAGAATGAGGGCTGGTGTTGAGGGGGGTGGGGGAGGGGGGGTTGTATTGTACATTCTAAGGTTATGGGTTGTGAGAATGTGTAATTCACCATCCCAAAGTGTTATTGTGATGTCACAAGTTGGGGGCTGTAGGATTTGGCCGTGTTTTTACAGGAACTCGCATAATTTTGGAGTATTTTGTGAGATAGCCAAATGTTTACTGTTAGGTAAGTGGACTTGCAGGATTTGGGCATTATGTATGGAATGCAGGATATCCACCATAATGTACCATGTTATGTGCAATTGCACAAAAACAAAATTGTGGATCTATGGAGTTTGTGTGTTTGTGAAACCTTTCCCAATATCTCAGTACTTAAATTGTTTCTCATAAAATGTTCAGAAGAAATGGGGTTAGGTAGGGTATACCCATTTGTGGCCGTTGTGTCAACCTAAAGAACTGGCACATTTTATATAAGTCTTCTAAACTGATTTATTTACTTGCCACCAGAAAGGGCATTGTAAACTTGTCACCAAAATGTTTAATATGCTTACTTATAGTATGTTTAGTTAAAATGAGCTCTGCATCCTATACCGGCTAAATGAGACTGTGTTGTATTTGAAATGTATATTTTTCATATTTCATTTCACTGGCTATGTAAAATTACAACAATAAACTGAAAAGGTGCAGAACTTTTTCCTCCAGAAAAAGTCACACACCACAAATTTTAGACAGTGACTAAAATGCTGGTTAGATAGGGCAAAATGTGTTAAAATAGCAATACGCAACAGTTATTTACCTTATAACTTGAAGGCGCATGACAGGCCATACCCATTAAATGACACACATACATACTTGAACCCATTTTTTGTTTTTTTTACCACAAATGTTCATGTGATCAGTAAACATGTAAGTAACTGATTAATTGTTTGCATGCTTTGGGCATATACTAATTATGTCATTCAACTTTTCAGAACCATTTATGACGCTCATGAGTGTGACAATGTTTGCAGGCAGGTTTTTGTAATTAATCATGTTATAATCACTCACTTGAAGTACTTAGTATAAACTGACAATTCTATAAATTAAAGGAAATATTTTATCACAAATGGCAGGTGAATGTATGAGCCATATGCTCAGAAATAACTGTTATGACCTCTATGTTGTATATTGCATGAGATAAAATATGTCAAGGATTTATCTCTTGGAAATTGCAGCGTAATCTATTAGGAAACTGGGAGATACATCTGAGATATCATTTACCTTTAACAACATAATACAGTTCCACAAATGACATTATTTAAATATGTGGAATATCTCCTTAAAGGGCCTGATTCATTAAGGAAAGTAAGGCAAAAAAATGAGGTTTCTCCTGGACAAAACCATGTTACAGTGCAAGGGGTGTACATTAGTTTATTATTTTGCACAGAAGTTAAATACTGGCTCTTTTTTCATATAGCACACAAATACTTGATAGCTTATTTTTACACTGATATTGAAAGTTGGTCTAGGACATGCCCTACCACAACTATAAGTCGGTCCCCACATTTTCAGTATACCTCCCCCTTCAATACAACATGGTTTTGCCAAGGTTCAAAGCTACTAATTTTTTTGCTTTACTTTCCTTAATGAATCAGGCCCGAAGTGGGCTGAACCAACATATTTAAAAGAGTACAGATTATGATTTACCAGTAACCAGTGACATCATTGAGGAATGAGATTCTGTTTTATAATGAATGGATAATACACATTCTCATGAATATTGCTGGTCTTCTCTGAGCATTTCAAGGTGCATGCCTGCTTTCTGAACTCAGGAAATGCTGCCGCAAGCTATAAGGGCGTTGAGGTTTGTGGGAAGGTGGAAAAATGTGGAGAGGTCCATTGTGCAAATATGTAAATGTGACATTGAAATACAATTTCCAATCACTTTCATTAACTAAGCCTCATATCACCTCATTTACAATATGGCTTAAATCACAAGAGTGAGTGGCTTCTAGGCTTCTGGATTGCCTTTACTTCTGCATGTTTGATACTTGGGCAAAGCATACGTAGCATTGTGCACCTGGAAGGTACAAATTGAATCCCATTAAAAGTAATACAAAATCTGATCTCTACTTGCTCAGAACTGGTGAAAACTTATGTGCTGTGTGAAAGCGGCTGTGCATCCTTCCACACAGCAAAAAGCACCTCTAAAAATGCTCCCTCTAAACCCCTTTATTTCATTTTGAGCTGTGACGCTGTTTTCTGTTTCATTGTAAATCTTGTTTGGTGTACTTTAGCTTAAATGTGTAAAAGATATTATAGTATGTATTAAAACAAACTTTATCCTGCAATGCTATTCTTCTGCTGAACACTAGGTGGCAGTATTTACACACCTCACTTTGATAATATTTGTATTGTTTCAGCTCCATGGAGTCCATTCACAGATTACAGAAAACAGGGTTTTTTCTTTTTTTTTATGAAGCCTCTGTTAACTATTTCTCACAAAGCCAACAGAAACTAATCCTGTAATGCTGTAGTTTAACAGTAAAAAGGCACTCTGGGGGCAAGAAAGACCACAGAGCATGATGTTCTGTACAATTTTGTTACACAATATGATATAGGACACTACACCAACAGAAGCTGGCTGCTCAACATGATCTTAATGCACCTCTATTATACTCTATACAGACATAGGCTGCTGATGAATTTGGGCTTCCAAAGAGGAGGACCTGATGCATCAGATTAACACCAGACCCACCTCCCATTGCTTTGTGCTGTGTCCTTCATGCAACTATTACGCTCCATTTCTGTTTCCCTTCTTATCACCTCCAACTCATGTCTTCCTTTTACTTACGGTGCAGCCGAATAACATGCAATACATTCCTTCATGCATATGCTCTTACACAGCAGTTAGTTGCCAACATTTTTAAGTCATTGCCTGGGGCACTGTGATGCTGGGAAGATGCTTTGAACCTCTTCATGTATGCCTTGCAATTTTCATCATGACATGTTTACCAAATTTGACAACTCATTTATTGTTTTTAAAATAAGCATCTTAAATAATATTAACGTACAAACCCTAAGACTAAAACTTGATAGTGACAGTTGAATACAGAGACTAGGTCCAAATGAGTTAGTAGCTATATAGCCCCAAACAAACAAATACAATCCTTACCTCTAAACCTACTGGTTTTTATCCTTGTGGTAGATGCATCACATGCAGGGACCATGGACAGAGAAGCACCAAACCTATCCAACAATACAAATCCAACAAAACAGGGAATCTATAAACCATCAAAGATTTTATGACATGTGACACCAAGGATGTCATTTACCTCCTTGAATGTCCGTGTCATTTACAATATATAGGAAGGACGATTAGATCATTGTCTGTACGCCTTAGCGAACACACAAGAAACATAAAGAAAGGCCTGGAGACACACAGTGTCTCACAATTACAAACATTGGCCCCCAATGGATTAAATATAGATTTTGAGACATTAGGATGCATTTAGAGGCGGAGGGAGAGATTAAGACCAATCTCTGGAACCTATGGTCAAACCACCTTTCCATCAGCCCAAACCCTTCCGATCTTGGAAGCGAAATGAGGTGAGCCAAGTTTGTACCCTGCCTGAATAGGACAGGGGAATACCTGGTACTGTCGGTGACCGGAGCAATAGGAGTCTATGGACCACCGGTTAAGCCGCTTACTGAATGTTTTTCTCAACCAAGGAGGCCAATGACACAGATAAAATCTATCCCCCCATTGTCCTTATTTACAAGGACTAGATATATGGAACATGCTTTATTACTAGATCTTAATAGTAATATAACATTTATCCAGAACTTACTTTGTGGTATTATTTTGATATTTTTAAATTTTATAATTTATTTGTCTTTATCTGTATTTATATATTTTGTGTTATTGTATGCATTTTTCATACTCTATTGTTATTCTATATGTATTTTGTCAACATTATAGTAGATTAAAAGTACCATTTTATTCAGGATTGGTATACTTCATACAATACAAATTGATCATTTCATGTTTCTGCTCATTAATGCTGGTTCTTCAATATTTTCTTTGTATCTTATGCAAGATTGGATCACTTTGCAATTTAGAATCTAGCTGCTTAGACAGAACATAAAGATTTCTTTTTGGTTAGTGCACAGTTCTATTGTTATTCATACTCAGACTAGGAGGTATAGTTTTGTGCAGTTGGTCAACAAAGAAAAACATGGACATTTTGTGGGACTAATATTTAAGACATTGAACGGTACATGGAATGTAGTGTCTCTTCACTACTGTGGAACACTTGGCATAACAAATCCTCCACACTGTAGCACCTATTCTCTGTACTAATAATACTATAATTGGTGTCTAGGGTTCAACCTAATGTTAAAAATACTACCAGGATAAGGCCCCTTCTCACTGTTGGCCCTACAACAACTCTCATT
The DNA here is from genome assembly GCF_038048845.1 of Mixophyes fleayi. NCBI lineage: Eukaryota > Metazoa > Chordata > Amphibia > Anura > Limnodynastidae > Mixophyes > Mixophyes fleayi. The sequence continues at coordinate 54,009,960 of NC_134409.1, read as the reverse complement.
TACTCTCTTGCTATCTCCCACCTTGACTACTGTAACCTTCTCCTTTCTGGCCTCTGTCTCTCCCAACTTAAATCCATCTTCTACACAGTGGCGAAACAGATTTTACTCTACACTGGCTCCCCGTTGCATTCAGAATTTAATAGCATAGTGTGGAATAGCATTCTGTGAAATAGCATTCTGTGAGATGCGGAAAGTTTAGTGTGGAATAGCATTCTGTGAAATAGCATTCTGTGAGATGCGGAAAGTTTGTGTGGAATAGCATTCTGTGAATTTCGGAGAGTTTAGTGTAGAATACCATTCTGTGAGATGCAGAAAGATTAGTGTGGAATAGCATTCTATGAATTTCTGAGAGTTTAGCATTCTGTAAAATGCGGAAATTTTAGTGTGGAATGCCATTCTGTGAAATAGCATTCTGTAAGAAGCGTAAAGTTTAGTGTGGAATAGCATTCTGTCAGATACGTAAAGTTTAGTGTGAAATAGCATTCTGTGAGATGCGGAATGTTTAGTGTGGAACAGCATTCTGTGAAATGCGGAAAGTTTAGTGTGGAATAACATTCTGTGAAATGCGGAACGTTTAGTGTGGAATAGCATTCTGTGATATGCAGAAAGTTTAGTGTGGAATATCATTCTGTGAAATAGCATTCTGTAAGAAGTGTAAAGTTTAGTGTGGAATAGCATTCTGTAAGAAACGTAAAGTTTAGTGTGGAATAGCATTCTGTGAAATAGCATTCTGTAAGAAGTGTAAAGTTTAGTGTGGAATAGCATTCTGTAAGAAACGTAAAGTTTAGTGTGGAATAGCATTCTGTAAGAAACGTAAAGTTTAGTGTGGAATATCATTCTGTGAAATAGCATTCTGTAAGAAGTGTAAAGTTTAGTGTGGAATAGCATTCTGTAAGAAACGTAAAGTTTAGTGTGGAATAGCATTCTGTGAGATGCGGAGAGTTTAGTGTGGAATATCATTCTGTGATATGCGGAAAGCTTAGTGTGGAATAGCATTCTGTGAGATGCGAAAAGTTTAGTGTGCAATAGCATTCGGTGAGGTGCGGAAAGTTTAGTGTGGAATAGCATTCTGTGAGAAGTGGAAAGTTTAGTGTGGAATAGCATTCTGTGAAATGCAGAATGTTTAGTGTGGAATAGCATTCTGTGAGATGCGGAAAGTTTAGTGTGCAATAGCATTCGATGAGTGCGGAAAGTTTAGTGTGAAATAGCATTCTGTGAGATGCGGAAAGTTTAGTGTGCAATAGCATTCGGTGAGTGCGGAAAGTTTAGTGTGAAATAGCATTCTGTGAGATGCGGAAAGTTTAGTGTGGAATATCACTCTGTGAAATGCAGAAAGTTTAGTGTGGAATAGCATTCTGTGAGAAGTGGAAAGTTTAGTGTGGAATAGCATTCTGTGAGATGCGGAAAGTTTAGTGTGGAATATCACTCTGTGAAATGCAGAAAGTTTAGTGTGGAATAGCATTTTGTTAGAAGTGGAAAGTTTAGTGTGGAATAGCATTCTGTGAGATGCGGAAAGTTTAGTGTGCAATAGCATTCGATGAGTGCGGAAAGTTTAGTGTGAAATAGCATTCTGTGAGATGCGGAAAGTTTAGTGTGGAATATCACTCTGTGAAATGCAGAAAGTTTAGTGTGGAATAGAATTCTGTGAGAAGTGGAAAGTTTAGTGTGGAATAGCATTCTGTGAAATGCAGAAAGTTTAGTGTGGAATATCATTCTGTGAGATGCGGAAAGTTTAGAGTGGAATATAATTCTGTGAATTCCGGAGAGTTTAGTGTGGAATATCATTCTGTGAGAAGCGGAAAGTTTAGTGTGCAATAGCATTCGGTGAGTGCGGAAAGTTTAGTGTGGAATAGCATTCTGTGAGATGCGGAAAGTTTAGTGTGGAATATCACTCTGTGAAATGCAGAAAGTTTAGTGTGGAATAGCATTCTGTGAGAAGTGGAAAGTTTAGTGTGGAATAGCATTCTGTGAGATGCGGAAAGTTTAGTGTGAAATAGCATTCTGTGAGATGCGGAAAGTTTAGTGTGCAATAGCATTCGGTGAGTGCGGAAAGTTTAGTGTGAAATAGCATTCTGTGAGATGCGGAAAGTTTAGTGTGCAATAGCATTCGGTGAGTGCGTAAAGTTTAGTGTGAAATAGCATTCTGTGAGATGCGGAAAGTTTAGTGTGCAATAGCATTCGGTGAGTGCGGAAAGTTTAGTGTGAAATAGCATTCTGTGAGATGCGGAAAGTTTAGTGTGCAATAGCATTCTGTGAGATGCGAAAAGTTTAGTGTAGAATAGCATTTTGCAGAATGACAAAGAAATAGTTTGCAATGTTATTATTCCCCTTGAAACCTGATTTTGGCGCAACTTTGCTCATCTCTAATCTATAGTTCCAGAATTGAAATATCTTGTGTATCGTGGTAAAATAATAATAACAACAGAAACCATCCACATACATCCAGGCATATGAAGTACGTAGCCTATTTGCTTATATTCACTGAGAGAAATAATGGATAGCCCTAATTGAAAAGAAAAATGGAGAAAGATAGAAAGTGGAAATAGCTTATTTGCTGTTAGCAGTAGTAGCATTACATAATAATTCAGCTCTATTAGAAAATTGAATCAATGAATTTTCTAGCAGGCAAGTTAAGAAAATAAACAAGAAGCATAATGTGATGTCTGAATTGAAGTCTGACTACACAGATTTATCCAAAGTCAACGCCATGAATACAGTACCCATCTATTAAAATATATATTGGAATTCAAATATAATACTTTAAATTTGGTAATAGTTAAAATATGCTGCTTGACCTGTTATTAAACTAAACCTCGAAATATATTTTTTATTTTTTAATTCATATGTAACAAACTGATAGGTAACATCCCTCTTTCATCTTTTACTGTCATATGATGCTATGCTATATAGTGTTGTGATTTCAGTGTACCATGCATTACAGTTGCTGATCTGATATGTCCATAGTTGAGTGTCGTTGTAAGTTCACCACAAATCATTTTTTGGAATTTCTTTGTGAACAAAAGACCTAATGACTTATATCTGCCTGAGATATGTAAACCTACAAACCACGCTGCCAGTGTAACCGATCATGCTGTACCATGTCAAATTCCACAAAACATGGGATGAGCAGTGCAGAACATACATATTTTATGAAAGGTTCCCTTGAGTGTTATTTATATGTTAAAACCAATGGGGGAGAGAGACAAGACAATAGCAATGCAATGCCAAAGAAAAAACTGCAATCCAATTACCACTGTATACTGTAAAATTTGTCTATATAGATTCTGTTTTTGATTTCTTCAATTTAAACATTTGATGCTATACAGCTGGGTGTGACCTGTGTATTGTGGACAGACAGAACAATCAGGTGAGCACAACATGTGATTCTAGGCTTTGGCAAGATATACAATAAAAATACCAGAACAGATGTACTTCACAGCATTAATGGGTAATATGGTTCAAAATGTCCAGAGAAGACTATTTAATCTGTACTGATGAATAATTAATATATTTGGGGACTGCTTATTGCACACGGATATTTTATCCTCCGTATTGTATATGAATATCAAATAGAAATGACTGCATGCTTAAACAATTAGAATTGGGCTGTCTTGCTGAGATACCAGTATGTTAACAGATAGGGCCTGGCCTCTTGTCCCCACCTCATTATTAATTAGCTTTATTTTCCAAACATCACTGATACAGTCTTATCTATGTGTAGGTCATAGTAACATATTGGCCACCAGGCCTGCAGAAATTTCTACTTTAAATAGGTAACATTTTGGGGCAGATTCAATTGGCCGCCAGGTGCTGCTGGACATTATCTCAATGCGCACATTACGGTAACAGATCTACGCTCACATCTCTATTGGACGCAAGGGAAAATGAGCAGAGAGATGAGTAGACGCATCTGGCACCTTGCGGCTAATTGAATCTGCCCCTTGAAATGCAAATACAAAAAGAAAGCGCTAATTAGGGGAGGAAGGGGACTCCATCGGGATATGTGGATGACATGAAATAACCAAGAATGTGGGAGGTTTGGGGTTATAAATGGAGAATGAGGAATTAATTAAAGAGGTAAGGAGGACTAATGGAAGAGATTAGGGCAAGATAAAGTATATATATCACCTTAACAGAGGGGAGATAAGGAACCAGAGTTGAACTGAAAAGGTAGAGTAGTCAGTGGAGGTACAAAGTGGTGAATTGTACAAAGAGGGGAGGCAGGAGGAAAATGCTGAATTACTGAGGCTGGTAAGGAAAGGATGGTTAGTTGTTAAAGAGAAATTTAAATACTAAGAATAAAAAAGTATATATATTATAATAAGATCCAGTGTAGGTTAACATTAGGCCAGCTCTGATTACACTGACAATCAAAGGTTGATGACTTTATGATTTTTTGAATATACATTCCACATACAAAGTCATTGACTACTGACTTGCAAGTCTCACAGTCTCACTTTGATTGAGGAGTTTCACATGGTAAACTCCAGAAGTAAATCTATCTATATATATTTTACGTGGAAACTGGCAGGCCTATTGCTTGATCTGATCCCCTGTGATATCTTCCAGCCACTTTCATCCACATGATCTGCTTTAAGATAAGCAGATGCACAAGCAGGAAGAAGAGACAAAGAGGAGGAAGAGTGGAATGGTAACTGCCACCGATGCTCAAACCCATCTGGCACAGTGTAGGTAAGCAGCAGCTATATCACATGGTCTTATATGCATTAATATACGTTATAGGGTGAATATGAACCTTTTTAGACATGGTGGCTATATGGGGGCATATTGTTTTTCTATACACATGCAAGTCTTAGTGGGCATATCAGCTATGTTGGTGTATTGGCAATTTGAGTCTATATTGGGGTATTCTGGCTATGCGGGACTTATTGACTGGTTGCATGTGATGTAATGTGTTGGCATATTGGCTATATGAGGGTATGTGAGGCTATACGGCTATTTGAAGGATCTGATGAACAAGGTATTTCTTTGCCATACAATGTAAAGTAAGTAGCTATATTTTTGTTTTATGTTATTTTTGCCATAGCTTCAGGCACACACTTAGGGGGAGGTTCCTATTTCATGGAAACCCTCCCCGAGCCCCCACTGAAGCATTGTGGCTGGCGCCATCCTCAGCCAGCCACCTTACTCTATGCAGCAGTGGATCATACTGATCAGAGGCGGAACTACTGGGTCCCATGCCGATAATGGATCTCGCTGTTGCTACTGCTGCCCGTTAAAAGAAAAAAACCGAATATACTTACCAATCTGGCAGCGCCCGAGACCCGGCATCCTCCTCCCTGTTTGCTTCTCACTGTATGTCGGGGCATGACGTCATCACATCCCGACATTGTCAGTGAGGAGACCAGTGACACAGAGAGGAGCCACAAGAATCATGAAAGAAAACAGAATACGGAAGACAAAGATAAGAACGAAGGCCAGGTAAATGGTAAGTAAAGGAACAAAGGCAGTGGGCGCAGTGTAATAAAAAGGAAAGTGATGTAGGGCACAATGTGGTGGTGAAGGGGGCCAGGTGCACAGTGTGATGAAGGGGGGCAGGAGCACAGTGATGCAGAAGGGGGCCAGAGGTACAGTGTGATACAGAAGGAGCACATTGTGATACAGAAGTGGGTTAGGGAGCACAATGTGATACAGAAGGGGCATAGTGTGATGGTGAAGGGGCACAGTGTGATGGTGAAGAGGGCCAGGTGGCACAGTATGATACAAAATGGGCACAGTGTGATACAGAAGGGGCACATGTTATATATTTATGTTTTTTATACTTGAAATTTGAAGTACACAAAACAAAAAGATACTATACGTTTTGTGTGTGTGTGTGTGTATGTGTGTGACCCACATTTCCCTAATACCACCTCTGATACTGACACATTCTTCTTCTTCCCTGCTGACATCAATCATGTCATGTGAGGCGTGAACCATATGACATGGGCAGTGTCCCACGTTTCAAGCCAGCGTGAGGGGCAGACAGAAGAGCCCTCCAGCACAGCGCTGGATAGAGAAGGTAATTGTGCGTGGGGGCATGGGGCTCATGGGGCTCACTCACTCACTCACAGCTCCTGAAGGGGAAAGTATGTGCACCTAACAGTAATGCACATAGCATTGCTCATGTATTTGAAGGCTATGGGAAGGACTGGAGAGCGGCCTTGCACTGTCTAAAATAACAGCCATGCCCCTTGCATGCTTGTCATGCCCACTCTAGTAGTATGGCATGGAAACCCCACTCTAGAAATCCTGCATATGCCCCTGAGCTTGCACACTAAATAGTTACCTCTATGTTGCAATAAGTATGTGTTGTGTTTCTTTTCACAAATCCATGCATTTCAGGTATATATGTCTATATTTGCTGTAATAGCATTTTAATGTAAACGTTTGGCAGCGCTCTGTGTGTCATACCCAACAGTTGTGCTATGTGCGGAATGATGTTCATACTGGATTTGTTTTAATCCAAGTAATATTTTTTGAGCCCCAAATGAATTTTACCTCTCGGACTGTCACTGATCCCTGTGAATTCACTGTATATACAATTTTAAATGGCAGGTCTGTGATCGGAATCAGTAAATTGCCTTCCCAACAGTGTTTACTATGGTAAATGTTGTATGTCTTTTTATTTGGTTACATATGACACTTTGATTTTAAAAATAGTTAAATTGGACATTACAATTTCATTGCTGTTGCTTTCAGTACTGCCTGTTTTCAGAAAGATTGTAGAGAGATGTCAGTCAGAATAAACTACACATTTATCACTTTCCTTTGTATGAAAAGATGCCTCTTAAATGATTTATATATGCGTAATTCCACATTAAAAGATTCAAAGAAATATCCCTATAGAAGCATAGTATGCTTTGATTGTTTTCTGGAGCCTTCACTATATTAGTTAACTGCTGGGTGTCTGTCTGTCCATCTATAAATAAGCACATTTACACCCATGGTTCCTTTAGAATGAATTTAAATAGTTAATCTTGAATCATACAGGTCTTATTTCAAGCCCACAGTTATTCTGAATATCAGGCACCTATTTTTCTCTCACAGCGGAAACTGCTCATCCTAATTAAGATGAAGAGTCTCGCCCCATTCCCAGCTCCTTCGCTTCTCTCAAAGGTGTGATAAAGGTTTTTATTCATCTTCCCCTCACCCTTGCTTTTTTGTCTGATTGGACAGACGCTCATGTCTTTTAGTCAAGTTACAGTAGAGGAGGGCAGTCTGGTAACGATCATTAGAATGAGGAGCATTAATTAAGTCTATGGAGAGAAATTAGTAGCTGTAAAATGTCTGTCATTTTTGGTGGAGGTGAGAACCCCAGGAGAAATGTCTGCAAGAGGAACAAAATATGTTCTTTAAAAAACATAGAGAACAGATAACCTATAAAGCACCATTTAGATAGATATATACGGTGCACAATAACCCTTAGTGGCATTTCAGATTGATTATAAATTGCAGCACAGTTCATTAAATGGTAATACTACCAATTTTAACACAAGAAGCGTTGCAAGTGCACTACGGACAGACGCATGTGCATCTTTAGTCACACACAAAATGATGCATTTTTTCTGCTGTCCTTTGCTGTGTACAATTCTATGTCTGGTATTTAGTCTATGCTCAATAATAGGTCTCACTTATTAATTAATACTTGCAGACAATAACATGTGTCTCTTGCTACCCACTTCCCCCACAGCACCTTTGCAGTAATTAATTTTTCTGTAAACATTTACCATCTTTGTCTGCTAGTATACAGCGTAACATCTTTCACCACTAAATTCATTAGGACTACAGGTCCAAACCAACAAAGAACATTGTATAGATTATAATTAATATTTACTTATATCGTGGCAGAATGCTCAGCGATTTACAATGGTGTATGATCATAAAACATTATACAGGAGCTGTTTCAACCCTCATGTTAAATTAGGATATTCTGGTATAGCTCCAAGATTGAGAAGATCTACAATAACTTGCATTGTAAGGAATGTCATGGATGAACGTTCTACAGCAACCTATTTGGTGCTGATAAAACGATGATGTCGAGTAGTAATTAGGACAGAAATACATATTGATAATTTAATCAAAATGTCAAAATCAGGTCAACATATTTATTATTTACAAGATCACCTAGCCATAAAGAAATGTATTACTCATTATATGCAAATTAGCTCACCCTCCCTGAGTTGTTTCAGTCTGACTCTTATAGCAGTGGTTATTAACCAAATGTGTATGTACCCCTGGGAGTACAAGACAATATTCCGGGGGTGCGAATGATCACGCTACAGTTTTTAAGAAAATAATTTTCAATCCATGCATTCAAATGAAGTTTAAAAATAATGCACTTGCCACAATTACCATTACAATTACCACTTCCATAACAGCATTGCAGATGCTGATATCATTTTCGGATCTGTGTGAGATGGGATTATCAATTTTGCATATAAAAACAAAGGGCAGAAACCACCTAAATGCGAGTGATACAATAATTATTACTAAGCAACAGCAAAATAGTCATTGAGAATTGAGTCTATGTTTAAATTTTAAGTTGAACTTCAATAAAAATGTATCTAAAAGTACTTTGCAGTAAAATAATGTTTTCCTTATATAAAGCTCTGAAGACATTTTTCAAGGGGGTGCGATAAAATATTTTAAGAATCATAGGTTAAGAACCACAGCTCTATAGAAAACAGGGTTCCAGACTTGGGGTAAAAGAGCCGAATTTCAGGGGCAATTCTGATAATTTTACAGAACTGGGAGTACTCATCACTTATTGTAGTCATGTAAAGCAAAAAAAAATATATAGTATAAATATAGGTATATATAGCATAATACAGTAAATAGATCAGAGACTGACCATACGACTCTTATAAAATATACCACTATCTATGTGCAGTTATTTTACAAATAGTGTCTTAGTAAAAGCCAAATACACCAATGTATTTTTAATAAAATCTCCAAAGCACAAATATTAGTTAATTTATTCGGCCCAGCGCTAACCATCCTAACTGTATATTGGTTTTCATTTTGAAAAGCCGTTTGTAGGTGGTTGGCAAAACTTTGAGATTTCTTTGTTCTATATTTATCTGTTCTTTCTCTTCCGAACCTTTAGTTCTCTCAAATAAACATTAACTAATGAGTCTTGAGCACTTCAGCTCTGAGGCAGTAGACAGAGCTATACAGTATAAGCAATATTAAGCAATTGAGAGGAGGTAAGGAAGGATCTGCTGGAACAATTAAAGTGCACTTGTCATCTATGCACAGTGGATGCGGAACAAATATTTAAGAGAATGTATCCTATTTACTAGGAGCTAGTGCCATCTCTTACCATCACACTGTGCATCAGTGAGGCCTTTGGATCCTAGTGAATGGATAAATTGGACTCGCATACATTAATGATTCAGGCTACCCTAGGCTAATATGCTCACCCTCCACAGAAGGCTAAAAGGCTGTAGGCAATAACAAACTTATCCTTAATTTAAAGTCCGACTTCATTCACCCTACCAACCAATATTTATTTTAATGTGTTTACAAAATTCAGCTCCACTTGGCTTTTTAAAAGAGTCATGGCAATGGCTTTTCTTAGTCTCCCACCTAACTTCCCTCCTTCCAGTCTCCCACTTACCTCCCTCCTTGTCTTCTCCTTGCCCCCCCTCTTCCCCCCTTTTCCCCCTTCCCCATCTCAGCCTCCGTTCTCCCCCTTTCCTCCTCCTACCCTTGCGTCTCTGTCCGTCCAACCCTCCCCTTAGATTTTACAAAAAAAAATAGATCAGAATCAAACAGTGAAAATCTGCTCACCTCAAAACTGTGTGTCGTGCAGCCCTTTGCTACTCCTCAGCTGTTCCATACAGCACTTCAACCGTTCCAAATGTCCTTCTATATCTCTTGTAATATGAACATTCAGACGTCTCAGTGTATTTCAAGGGCACAACTTTATTCTGATAAAATAAACTAACAATGTAAAACCATTTCACGGTTTAAAGTGCTGCATGGCACATTTGAGTAGCAGCAGAGGACTTGCATGACACATATATTTGAGGTTTGCCTACAGGTGAGCAGATTTTTACTGTATGACTATGATCCATTTAAAAGCTGTACAGACTATTGGAGTTTTCTTTTCCATGGCTGACCTGCACTGGTGGATTTCTATGAATATTTAGTAAAGTATAAATATATTTTAATGTCAAATAGTGGCATTACATTTTAAATTACATTACAAAAGGGTGTCTGCGTGACCAATAATTAAAAGGCTAAATGTTCAACAGTCATAATGTGACAGCAAAACAGATTAACATATACTCTGCAGAATGCGAACAAAAGTGTTATATGTGGTTATTAAGGTGCAATGAGTGTATTCTTCCATTGATCGGTTTGGATTTCAAGCTGTAGTTAAAAATTATATATATAGTTTTGTAGTAAGCATTAGAAATAATCACTAATAACACTCCGTATTTGTTCCTACAGTCACAAAACTACTAGCAAAAATGTATGTAAAAAAAGATAACAAAAGTACAAAAAGCAGAAAAAACAAAAAACAGAAAACACCCGTTTCCCCTAATTGCCATCCCCGCCATGCAAAAGTGATTTCTGGTGTGTGAGGAGCATGTGGAAACTAACCTATGCATACATTTACATCATCCAGTTTGGCAGACCCATTTCTGTGGAAACCTTTCTTGCACTTCTCACACTGCTGACCACGAGTGTTGTGTCTGCAGCCCACGCAGACCGCCGTGTTTACAACCTCGATGTAAGTGCAGCGGCTGGAGTGCCCGTGGCAATAGCAATCTTGTGAGACAGGAGGTGGGGGGGAGAAAGAGAGAGAGAGAAAGCATGCTTGGTAAGGACTGTGTGAGGGGATAGGTAGGTAGATGTCAGCATGATGTGGTGACACTGAAACTAGGAGGGTATTCATTAATATAAACTAGTGCTGACCAGAGTCTTTTCAGATAGAACTTAAGGCTGAAGTCAAATAGAGTTGCCTTAAGTTTCACCAAGGTTATTACTATCTGAGTTCAATAAATACTCCCCCACCCACCCCAGCAGTAATAATACCTTGACAGGACCTCTGTCACCATAATATGAATATAAATAAGGTATAGAGAATACTGCTGCTGTATTCAAAAACCCAAAGAGAATTCTAAAGTCATGCCTCTACATTTGTACCACACTATAATAAAATAAATCATTTTTTAAGCCTAGCCTTCAAATTTTATTCAGTAGTAGAAAAAAATGGTATTGTCGCTTCCCTTTTGACATTTCTGTAAGCCCAGTTCCAAACTGGAGCTAGGAGCAGGATCATGACAGAGGTGCCTCTGAACTTGCTGGTTGAAGAATGTTCCAGAGAATGGAGACATCGCTGTCATGAGCCTTCTAATAATGTATAGATAGAAGATCACTGGACTATCAACATATTTCAGAAGGCCGCATTAGTGGAATATAAACAATTTGGCAGTAATCTGTTCAAAAACATCACAGGATTACCAGCTCTTCAATTTATTTACCGACACGTGTAGATTATACATGGCTCTGGTTAATTACAGCCATATAATCTGTACCATTTAAAAGTGTCAGTAATTAATGGAATGAGTTAGCAGTCCTGGTTCTTCAACGTTCTTTTAGGTAAATAGAAACAGGATAAACAGATTTCTTATGAAACAAGCGATTGTCAAAGGGGGAAAAAGGTGGTAGTGGTAGTCCTAACTGTTTTCTTAAAAGGTGTATAAAGAAAGTTCAAACGTTGTAATACTTTTTAATGTAAACATGAAGTTAACTAGGTGACAGTATGCAATGGTTCAAATAAAATTATGTATAAACATTTTCCCACTTGATAGTCTGCTAAATAAAATGATATCATTATACCAGATACGGCAAACAATAACAACAAATTCAGAGCCAATGTTTTTAAAGGCAGGAAAACAAAGGACATTTATTTTATATGAAATAGATATAGTCAGATACAATTGGGCAGGTCACTCTTTGCAGACCAGAGAAAAGTTGTAGGGTCACATGACTTACACACTGAAGCAGATGAACAATGTGGTAGATGCAAAAGAACAAAGAGGACAATGACTGAATGGGGCGAAAGCAGCAGCCACAATCAGGAGGAGTTTGGGGAATACAAATAATAATTGCCTTTTTATATCCAGGAATCATTACATTGTCTCTGGAAACATAGAAACATAATAGTATTACTGCAGATAAAGACCAATTAGTCTGTCTAGTCTGCCCATTCACTTATTAACAGTATGTTCAGAGCATGTGTTTAGATCATCTATTTGTGGATACAATAGTATTTATGTTCACAGTTTTGCCAGCGTGTTGTGGCTGAAGTCTAAAATGCTAATGGCTAATGATAAAATTATTAAAGGCGATGTTCACCTTCGACTCAGGGTTAATATTTGATTCTAGTAGGCAGCAACTATAATTTTACAAAATACATTCAATTACCTGCGTGCCACAGTTTGTCAGCAGACAATTTCACCAGATCTCTTTCTGGCTGGGAAAACGGCTTCATTATTTCCCATGGTAGCCAAGGATATCTGCCACCTAGGCAGTTTTTACATGCAACCTTCCTGCAGTATCACACTGCTATGTCATACAGAAAGCGAGATCCAGTAGGAATTGAAAAACAATAATGAAAAATATGTGCCCTCTCGTGACAGTCCATATGATGCTCAGGCAGTGATACTATTTGGATTCAATCCTAGTATTAATAGTGGTGCTAGTGTATCATACAAAACCACTTCCTGGTGACTAGTGTATGAGACAGACTCCTTTCACTGTGACTAGTGTACAAACATAGAAGTCCTACCAGATGGTGAGCATGCAATTCAGTCTACCTTACTGTGGCTAGTGTACAATACAGACTCTTTTCCCTGTGGCTTATGTGCTTACCTAACCCGGAAGTCAGTTACCCACATCTGGTTTCGGAGCTTCCATAGACCTGTACCTTTAATTGCTCATAGAACTCAGTTTCCTGTACTGTACTGTACTGAAATCCTAATTGCTGCTACATTTTAGTCCAGGAAAGGAGAGTGAATGTTATAATCCAATAACAGCGCAGGGTAATAGCAACTCTGGAACTTGGTGGGAGGCTACGAGCAATGGCAGAAGCATGGTCATGGGCATATGAAACAGTGTGAACAGATCTGTGATAACGATCGCCCCAGTTAAAATTCAGGCTTTATTTTCATTTTTATAATTTGTAAAATGATCTGGCTTGCAGTAGATTGGTTCTTCTGGAGTAGAAATGTGGAAAACATGCAACAATTAACCCAGCTGACAGCTATTCAATCTCTATGCAACTGGTAGAATATGTTATTCTTTTAACTACATGCAGGTGGCCTTCCACTTTATTTCTGAAGAGTTTGTCTTGGCATTGGAACAATGTTGTAGCATATGGATTACTCTTGACAGATTTGTAGACCCTAAAGATTCCAAGGGGTAAGTTTATCAAGCTGTGGATTTTAAAAGTGGAGATGTTGCCTACAGCAATCAAATTCTAGTTATCATTTATTTAGTAAATTCTACAAAATAACAGCTAGAATCTGATTGGCTGCTGTAGGCAACTTCTCCACCTTTTCAAACCCACAGCTTGATACATTTACCCCTAGTGCTCCAAATGTAAAAGACTGAATAGGATAATTATATAAAAGTTAACCCTGTACTGCCCCCATTTTCACCTCTAAAATTTAGATGTGCTAGTAATGCATTCTATAGAAAAATCAATATATGCTAGGTACAAGTCATCTACTCAGCATAAGAGCAAAAACACTGTGCTAATTAATTACCTAAACGAATTTTCAGACCTACCAGTTGTCAGTCATTGCCTCTATCTTGTTATGTCAGGAATTAAGTTTATTGATTTGGATTTTACTCTGCAAGATACACACAACTGCCTTTATAGGACTTTTCTAAAGCTTCAAATGCCAAAGGCAAAACTAGCAAGTGCCACTTAATTTAAGTTAGTTACAAGGTTTTTTTTTTTCATTTCTCATAGCTTAGCAAGCAAAATCAATTGGACTTTAATATGTGATTTCTACTAGGGTGCTGGGAATTGCTCGCATATATTTTTAAGTGACATAAAAAGAAGAGACAACATTTTGAGTGTCAAAATTGAAAATGTTTATTGCTGGTGAAAGAAGCTGTAATTAACTTTTTGCAGAAACGGAGTTCTCTCTAAAAACTGCAAAATAGATCCAGGTTTATACATTCTTTGAACTCTACATCACATTTTCTACGAAGTGTCCGTTTTTGTCTCTAGCGGATAGAAGAAGAAAACTCCTGCACTAAATTTTCATCACCTTTTTGTAGTAGTAGTGAATTGGACAGTGAAAGTGTTGTTCTGGGAATGTGGCACTTGGCTATGAGGCCACAACCAGGCATCACACTCCCATTCTGAGGACCTGAGACAGTGGTGGTGGAGCTGCCGTTTCCAAGTGGTGGGCACAGCTTTAGAGTATGGGGAGAGGGCAGCCATGGTGCTTGCACAGGCCCTGTATGAAATCATCAACCTGCAACACCCTGTGTGTCTGACCAAATGCTATCTGTAACCCTAATGACAGATCCCAGGCACCAAAGAAATACTGTCTGCAGAATCATGGGAGACGTTTGTATGAAAAATATCACACACTAGTCATGCAAGCTTGTCAATCACAGGGGGCGCATCATATGGTCACTAGTGTAGCTAGCTAGTTGCATTCCATTAAAGGTGTATTCTCCGCTTAAAATATATATATTTTTTTGAAAAGGCTCTCTTATCTTGAATAGAACATTTGTTGTGACCTCCACCTTAAGGTGTATTGAACAGGATCCTGACATTTTAACACAGCCAGGACCTCTGATGCTCAGGAGATGAATATATATAACAATTTAGTTTAGGTCCAATACTCAGATAATTACTTGTCAGATCAGACTACTAGTTAATGCAGACATAAACTCCCATTTTACTAAGATCAGACCTAGGCATCAGTTCTAAACAGTAGTGTTAAGTTGAAAGCAATGACTTTAGCAAATGAGAAGAGGATTGTATTTATTACGTTTAAAATCTAGTTTTCTATTAGATTTATAAAATATAGTAATTAATATATAATTTATGTCTCTTATCACTAATTGGCCAAAATGAGGGACACCAAGTATAAACAAGGCCACGCAAATCTGGTTGGTGTGCAGGTCAGCATATAATGCTGGTCAGGAATGACTGAATATAATTATAGGTGTAATGACCACAATATGAGACCTTAGTGATATTTTATGCTCCAAGCTATAGGTGGGAAAGACAAAGACATTTGATGGCGTTGCACAAACCTGGATTGTGACTTGTACGCTTCAATCAGACGTAAAAAGTGTAAAAACATGCATGAAAGAAGCCACGGATAAATTTACTGGGAGACTAGAATTTGATGTACTCGGAAATTAATTGGTATGCATCATTAATACAGGTATTTACATTGTTTGATCACTATTGGCCACCTGCCACAGGACGGACAAAATGTGGAAAATTAACCCTTATGTTATTCAGAATGTATTAATATCCTAGTTAGACGGCCATATCGTTACAGTGAGGTATCATAGTACCAGACAAAGTGTGGGTAGTTACACTAATGACCTATAATGATATAAGGCATATAGTGATGTAAGGTATACACACAGAAAAAAAACAATAAGTACAGCGTTACAGATATGTCAGATTTTAAATCACCAGGCAGTAAGGAAGATAGAATATACCAATTAAAGACGCAGGATGTTAATTATTTGGAAAGCAGTAGAGATTCCACAGAGCTAGGTTTAGCCTAATATGTTTGGCTCTCAGGGTGACAAAGGCTTTTCCCACTCTCACATCAGAGCAGAGGTGGATTAATGTTAAATAATCTATAGTGGCTTAATTTAAAGGTATGGTCCACTTAGTTGGTGCTCTTGTGTCAAACATTTCAATGGGGTCTCTTAATTGGGGCCCCATTGTAATCATTACTGCTAACAGCTGTGAGAAAAGAGAGATTCCAGTGTTATACCTCTGAATAAGGCACAAAATACCAGACCGGGATGTTTGTAGCAAATGCAAACCCTGATTAGACGGGAGCAGTGGCCACTTCAACACACATCTCCTTTCCACAGCACAGTCAATGCTATGGACAACTGAGGTCCTCCCACACTGTAAACTCTCTTTTCCGACTACGAGGAGTGGTACTGATCCCAACATGACAGTGTCATGTTCAAAGAGAAGGACCCCCAATGAATTGCTACTCAAAGATTAGTTTTTCCAAAATGAACAATTCCTTTAAGAAAGGAATGGATAGGCAATGAGATTGTGCCCTGTTCTACTAAAACATTTGGAAAATATGGAAATGTTTTAGGTGAAAGGTATTGGGCCTGATTCATTAAGGAAAGGAAAGCAAAAAAATTAGTAACTTTGAACCTTGGCAAAACCATGTTGCAATGCAAGGGGTGCAAATTAGATTATTATTTTGCAAATAAGGAAAATATTGGCTTTTTTTCTTGTAGCACTCAAATAGTTGATAGCTTTATGTTTGTACTGAAATTTAAAGTTGATTTAGGACACTCCCTATCCCAATTATAAATCTGTCCCTGCACTTTAAATTTACCTCCCCTCCAATGCAACATGGTTTTGCCAAGATGCAAAGTTATTCATTGTTTTGCTTTACTTTCCTTAATGAGTCAGGACCATTATGTTTAGTTGATGGGGTGGATCTTGGGTACCAAAGGTCTGATGCTTACATATTCCAGTGATATAAATGTGGTTCGATCTGTACATAGGAAAATCATGATCACCTTCCCTATAAGATGGATATCCAGTAAATGAAAGTATTTATATTGTTCAATCGTGTCTACAAACTTTCAAAACAGTGCTGTGGTTCATATAATTATTGCCTAAATATAGATTAGTTGCTATGTTCATGGATCACTGAAAACAAGATTTACAATGTACGGTGCATGAGATAGGGGTAAGAGGCCTGGCTTTCCAAGGCACATGATGTTAACCTCTAAATTCTACATTTAATTTATCGAAGACAAACACATAATGCATTATAATGCCTACATGAACACGCCCGAAATAACCAACATGGTAGTAAATTAACTTTACCTCACACCCAGAGCAGACACAATTCATTGGTTAGCCCCAGTCTTGCAAATGCACTGAAGGGCAATGTGGTCCATAGTGCTATCAAGCCTTTGAAAGCCTTCACAAGTATTAGGAATGTTTATCTCATATATTGAACATACTAGGCCTATCACGTCTGGTGACACGATTTTACATACATTATTTCTGATATCCTTCTCAACTTGTAATTTCCTTAAATGTTGTAGAAGTCAATTTAATAATAAAATCTATCTGATACAGAAAATGTTTCTTTGTTTCCACAGATTTGTAACTTCTTCCCTATAAAAGATGCTATGGGCTAGATTTAATAAGCTGCGGGTTTGAAAAAGTGGGGATGTTGCCTATAACAACCAATCAGATTCTAGCTGTCATTTTGTAGAAAGCACTAAATAATTGAAAGCTAGAATCTGATTGGTTGCTATAGGCAACATTCCCACTTTTTCAAACCTGCAGCTTAGTATATCTAGCCCTATGTCTTGTGCTGTACAGAATGGGTAGTCAGCTCCAGTCCTCAAGTACCACAAACATGTCATGTTTTCAGGATTTCTGTCTATACAGGTGGGATGATTACTGTCCCAGCAAAATAGATTAACTCAATGCACAATTAAAGAAAACCTGAAAACATGACCTGTTGGTGATACCTGAGGACTACAATTGAGCGCCCTTGCTTCCCAGGCTTAAGTAACCTGTGGTTCTCAAGCTGTTGTGGAACTATAAGTCTCAGCATGTTCTGCCAGTCACAGTCACATATTACCTGTGTCTGTTGTACAGATTAAATGCATAATGACGCTTAATATAGACACATTCCTGTTAAGAGTACATTTATAACACATTTCAGAGCTCCCGCCTCAATCACAAAACTTCCACAAGCATTAGTTTAATGTATGATATAAGTAAATTGGCAGATTTTTTGTTGGTGCAAGTTTGCCATAATGAATTACCTCACACTAATTGTGTTGTTAATAAGGAGGGTAGGGGAAACCTTAGAAGAGAGTTTATGAAATTATAAAATGTTTGCATATAAATGAAAACTTCAGAAAATTTAGTATTTCCTCGGGTGGAATAAAATCTGTTTAATCTGTACGCAACACAAACCAGAGCCACTGTATGAATGGAGGATCTCCTACCTCTCTTGTGACTCGAAACTCGAGCAGGTGGCACAGTAGAGTGGGCTATTTTGGGAAAAACTGGACAGACAGGGAAGGAAAAAAAAAAAGAAATTAGAAAAGAAAAAAAAAAACCTTGCAAATGTAAAGAAGCAAAAAAAAAATAAGATAGAAAATGTACAATTATGAGGATATCTACAATAAAAATCACAGATGATATATGTACTATATCCTATGGAATTCAGTGGTTAAACAGAACAATAAAGACATATGATGCATTAGAAGCAGCTATATGATAAATTATAATAGGAGTTGTATGTTGGGGATAGATACAGCAATAGAGTACCATAGGACAAATGATGGATATAACTACTTGATATTTTACGGGCTTACTATGCTGTCTAGTCTAACTGGTACACCAACATGATTTGTTCTAAAAGCAGTGAAAATATAAACATTTGTAGATTAATGAGAAAATATAACAACATTTTGAACTAGTGTTGGGTAAAATATTTTACTTATTGCTATTTACAATGAGCCCTATTAGAGGGAATTGGGCTTTAATTTCAACATCTTTAATTAATTAATTTAGCTTGATCATAAAAGGCTGACTAATTTATAGGGAAAGGGTATATTTTAACTTGCATATACAGCAAATTGAGCTATAACAATAGACCAGGTTGCTGATATAATTCATTATAAAAAGAGTGGGAGACTCAAAAATGTGAATATTCTAGAGGTAATTGATAATACGATATTCTAATGTTCATGTCTAAGCTATATTGGTTCAGCATTGTGGATGCCCTTCTCAGTTATTAAGTTGTGGATGAGCAAATGTATTTATCCTTATTTAAAATCTGTAATACAAAGTAAATTTAACATACAGTACTTACAATAAACATATAAGTGAACTGCACTTAGAACACAAGCATGCTACATGTCTATATTTTACATGATCAAATATGGCTAGATGGTATCTAAGATAATAAGAATAATGACACCGGGCCTGATTCATTAAGGATCTTAAATGAAGAGGTATCTTATTTCAGTCTCCTGGACAAAACCATGTAACAATGCAAGGGGTGCAAACTAGTTTTCTGTTTTGCACATAAGTTAAATACTGACTCTTTTTTCATGTAGCACACGAATACTTGATAGCTTATTTATACACTAAAATTTAAAGTTGATATTTGTGAAGATACCTCTTCATTTAAGATCCTTAATGAATCAGGACCACCGTTATTGCCACAACTTATATGTAGAAATATGATAAATATTCCGGTAATAATATCCCATTATGTGGAGATGATCAGTGGTAAACACAAGCCCTACTGTGATAGAGATTCATTCAGCTAATTTGTGAGTCTGATACATTTCAACTAATCTGTAGCAGAATGATGATGTCATGAAATTAATGATCTGTACCACACAAAAGGAGCGCCATTAACACTCCGCTAATAAGTGACAGCACTGCCAGGGATAATAAAAGAAAAAAGTGTCTCTCTGCCCCCTCCTTCTCTACCACCTAGTATGTGAGAGTGTTTGAATCATTGCCTGGGAAGACTCAGAAGTCTTCGACTCTCATTCTGCACACAGCCACTGCTAATCCATGCAATTAAGGCCAGTGATTCAAATGCGTTTTTTTCTGTTACGGTTATAGTGCAGAGACCCAGACACAATAATTTGGAGCAGATGAACGAGATAATTGCATTTATTTGCTATCCATGAATCTAGGTCAGGATCTGATTTATCGCGGCTCCCACGGGCTTGAATTTCAGTTCTCGAGCTATAAATCTTAGAGAGATTGCTAATATATTTTGTGGATTACTAATCTGCTCTCCCCTTATTGCTCTCATCACCAAATTCACTTGTGTCCCATTAAACTATGATATTGGGAGCTACTGCTGGCACCGTACTTGTTTAGAAAGCTGCACTCAGATCACACTCCAATTTCTTTTAGTAGCACTAAAGATGAAAGGAGTGAAGAGAGTCTATAGGCCCTATAGAAGCCCAAGCACAGTAAGAATGCACCAGTTTATAGATGCATAAGTATATTAGGAGAGATTTATCTGAGTCTGATTCACTAGGAAAATGTAATATAGGAATCATTGATCCCTATGTTTGAGGGTTTGTAAAGAAAACCAATGTTGAAGCAACAAAAAAACACTCCTTGTTTCTGCTGTATTATAAAGTTATGTCGGTTGAAGTTAGGTCCCTCTATTTACACAACAAGCAAAAGAGGAGGGCTGCACCAGGTACAGGACCAAGCAGGCTCAGTAGACGTATGCAAACAATGATGGCGCACATATATGGCTGGCAATGACACTTCCTTACAATTTGCAACTGGCCGCAGCAATTTTCACTCCTTCACTGCCCCACCATATAAACAAAGAGCATCATAGATGCTGCCTCAGTGACATTATATAGGAGGCCACCATTGAGAATTAAAAGAAGAGGGAACTTCATAGCTTGTGTAACATAAGACTGCATACCTCTCAACTGTCCTGATTTAGGCAGAATGATATAGGAGATCTCTGTCTGCCATCCAATCAGGCTGGAGAGTTTGGAGGCGTCTTTGAATGGGTGCCATGCACACCTACTACTAGTGTGCATGGCATTCAAAGGATCAGAAGTGCCGGACACATGCCCCATCTCTTCTTGCTCCCAGTGCGCTGTTTTCCCAACTTAAAAAGTGGAGGGCTAACCCATACTACCATTCATAAGAGTTGTGTGTGTGTGTGTATATATATATATATATATATATATATATATATATATATATATAGTACTTTCGCGCGTCCTTGGATCTGAATCAAGGCACAACGTTATCTTTGCATTGTTGGAACTCGCAGGTTTTGTATTCCTTAAATACCACCCTCCCCAGGAGATCCAGTGCCATTGCTCACACAGAAACAGGGGTAGCAGTGTTCTTGTCACTCTCCGGTCTCCAGTGACATTGCTCAGCACCATTGCTCACACAGAAACAGGGGTAGCAGTGTTCTTGTCACTCTCCAGTCTCCAGTGACATTGCTCAGCACCATTGCTCACACAGAAACAGGGGTAGCAGTGTTCTTGTCACTCTCCAGTCTCCAGTGACATTGCTCAGTGCCATTGCTCACATAGAAACAGGAGGGGTAGCAGTGTTCTTGTCACTCTCCAGTCTCCAGTGACATTGCTCAGTGCCATTGCTCACACAGAAACAGGAGGGGTAGCAGTGTTCTTGTCACTCTCCAGTCTCCAGTGCCATTGCTCATACAAAAACAGGAGGGGTAGCAGTGTTCTTGTCACTTGACAAAAATTGACTGTAAATGACTGGAAATTAACGTTATTGAGGTTAATAATAATGTAGGAACAAAAAAAGAGCCAAATTATGTGATTTTAGAAAAAAGAATAGGGATCCAAAACCAAGACTGAAACCAAAACACACAAGGGTGGTTTTGCCAAAACTACAACAAAACCAAAACACGAAGTTAATCCAGATCCAAAACCCAAAGCCAAATCCAAAACACGGGGGTCAGTGAACATCTCTAGTATATATGCACACAATAAAAAAAATAGTAGTTTTGACACTGGTGACAACATAACAGACACACAATAAAGCACTCATAATTTTGAAATACTAACTAGGACACCAATATAATATGAAGTTTGCTCAGTCCATAATGCCTATTTCTTGCCTCAGTGTCAATTCCAAATAAAGTAAATTAGATACAGGAACCTATTCCCACTTTTCCTGTTATCCAGGTGCATCAGTTGTCTGAATTTTAGGAAATCTCACGCCAAGATTTGTAATAAACAAAAAGCAGTACCGTAATAAGGAAACCAGAATACAAGTAAGCCCCAAGTTTAGAAGAACTCATCAGATACAAGCAGCTGTAACATATATTGTACCATAAGAACATTACATTTTGAAATGTACTATCTACAGATTCCTATTAATTTCCATCCGTATTTATAAGTATCCCAGAATGCTCTATGCAGCTGTCAGTTTGATCTGTTATGTTGGGGCACAGGACAGTCTGCAAAAGCTCTCCTCCCTACAGTCTGTCAAGCTGCCTGCAAGCGGCTTACATTTCCTCAATGTTTGTGAGATATGATTTAAAACAGAATAAATGTAGCAACTCAAGAGTGAAGCAAAATTGAAAATTAATAATCCGTCTGAACCGTTGTGCTTAGATTTTACTCTTCTGCTACATGTCACTTAAAATGGAAATAAAACACAAACATTACTGACACAACTAGTAGTAGGTGAGCATTGCTTTCTTGTAGTACCTTTTTTTGAAATGGAGGACACCCACCAGTAACTTTGTGTGCCTGGTGCCAGATAGCAGGGTATTCCGTTAAAAACCTTCAGAAGTATGTATGCAAACATTTTTCAGTACATGTTCGCTGTCTTTGAACATTTTTGCATTTTTACAATACATTTCTTTTAATGTTAGAACAGCTCTGTTTACTCAGAATATCCAAATTTTAGTTGATATTATAAAAAAAGATAATACTAATTAAAATGTATATATGGTACAGTAACCCTGTTGGCCAACAGGTAGTGACACAGAGTTAGCCATTCTTCTTGTGCCTATTAAAATACATCTTTGTAGACACATGCAGACTTGCTATGTGTCCTTGTTAACATTTAAGTCCTGTTTTAGAACCAGAATTAATTCAGCTACTCTTCAGATACTTCTTGCTGCCATATTTCTGGGGATATCTATCCCAATATCTGAGTTGGATCAAGAAATGATCTGCTTTGAGATCGTAGGACTGATACTAATGTATAAATAACCATTTATCACAAATTTATTACATCACCATCATCATTTATATAGCACCACTAATTCCGTAGCGCTGTACAGAGAACTCACATCAGTTCTTGCCCCATTGGAGCTTGCAGTCTAAATTCTCTAACATACACATACACACACACACACACACACACACACACACACACACACACACACAAACTAGGATCAATTTTGATAGCAGCCAATGTTTTTGGAGTGTGAGAGGAAACCAGAGCACCTGGAGTAAACCCACGGGGAGAACATACAAACTCCACACTGATAATCAAACTCATGACCCCAGCGCTGTGAGGCAGAAGTGCTAACCACTAAGCCACCGCGCTGCTCCCTGTGCTGAGTATAAATCATGTTTTCATTTTTCCCAGGACAGGAATGAGCTGATCAGTCTGTCCATAGGTTGGAAGGAAGATGCAATATTGCAAATAACTAAACAAATAGAGGCATTACAAGTGAGTGTTAATTTGACAGGCTTATTTTTCAAAGCCTATTATGTTTCTTTGCCTTTTTAAATTAGGGTGACACTTACTAATAAAAAGACATAGGTTCTATGCATGTTATAAAAATGATGAAACTACACAATGTCGAGGAAAAATATCTATTTGTATTCAACTGGGTTTCCTTTCTACAAAAGGTGCAGATTTCTCTGACCCCATATTGCACCAAAAACTCTTAGCTCACTTAACCAAACAAAGCTGTAGATGATGAGAGGACAGGAATTTCGTGTAGATAATGGAATCCCTTGGCACTTAGCGGCTTAAAATTCATAATAGAGCTGCAGGGTTTTACAATTCTCTGCTCCATCTCTTGGGAATATTTGTGCTGACAACTGGCAGCTTCTTGTACTCTTCTTTTTTCCCCCCATCTCTTTATCAGGTGAAATTCCAGTTTGTGTTCTAAAAATGACGAATGCTCAGTCCTTCCTCTGTCACATCAGATGAGAAATAGACTGCAAGGCTATTAAACTAGTTACAGTCATTTTTGTTATTTTGTGCACATTAAAGACAGCCATTTTGTGGACTGAACCAGTGTTGTCACTAGTCCCTAGTGTTCTCATGAATGTTAGTTAAACTCACAAAATGGCTGCCTCTGCTATGTGTAGAATAAACTCTTAGGGCTAGATTTACTAAGCTGCGTGTTCGAAAGAGTGGGGATGTTGCTTATAGCAACCAATCAGATTGTAGCTTTCATTTATTTAGTACTTTCTACAAAATTACAGCCAGAATCTGATTGGTTGCTATACGCAACATCCCCACTTTTTCAAACACGCAGCTTAGTAAATCTAGCCCTTAATCATCCAATTCAGCAAGATAACATGTGTTTAATAAAACCATCAGATTAGTAAAAAATATACACATATTATACAATCCTGTTTAATGTTGTGTAAGCGTTTCATACAATTATGACAATGACCTAACACCAGGCCTGAAAAAGAGTGATGAAATGGAAGATTTGAAAACATACAACATTTGAGTGCAATGGTGCAGTTCTAGATGTCATAATTGTCATATACACTATGAACATGGAATCACAATTTCCACATGGCTGGCCGCTAAGATAAGAAACTGGAAGGGACAAAGTGTCCATTGACAAATTCTTTAAAACAAGGACTGTGCATGAAAGTTTGTACAGTTGTACTACAAGGCCGCCCCAAAAATACTGTCGTCACCTGATCGTAGTCTGTCATACTCCTGTGCCCTAATAGGAGTTATAAAAATAAGTTTAGAAGCAATCACAATGAATTGCCAAAGAGGTGGTTTGTAGTAGAATTTATTGTATATCGCATATGCAAGGCTCCCCAAAATCAGATTCTGTGATCCAACTTGGATTCCGATCCACAAGTTGCGCACCTATAATACACAGCACAGTATACTTAAACAATCACGTGGATTGTAGTAGCTATGGATGAGCCTGAATAGCATTTGTTTAGCTTAGGACATCATAAGGGTTAGGCATGGCGCTTCCCTTTGGGACTTCACTGTGTTTGCACCACTCCCTTGCACTGAGGTGGCTATTCTGATCCCTGCTCTGTTCAAAGCGTGAACTTGGATTTTTTTGCTAAGATATGCGTTTCTGTACTGCACATGCACACCAAAAATGTGCACGCATACAGTTGTATATAGATTTTTGTGTATTGCTTCTTCTTATGTTTGGGGCGAGCAGGAGTGGACAAGCATAGGGCGAGTATAGTTAGTGCATGTCAAAGTAAATGTGACACAAATAGCGTGACACATCCACAGATATACGTTGTAAGAGGCGTTTCTCTTGCATGTGTTGGATAATTGGTTCAACGATTCACAATGATGATGAGTACTATCCCCGGCACTATCTAGTATACTAACCCCTTCAGTACTTAAATCATTAGTCACTCTATTATATAGTCACAGCTGTCTAATCGCATTGCTTAACTGACATTTCCATTTGGACTATCAAAAGAAACGAGATTCCTGTACAGCAACAGATGTTTATATTTCATTTGTTTGTATTTGTGTTTGTATTTAATTACATTTTATATTGAAAATTCAACTTTCACATTTATTAATAACATTGTGAATACACTATTCTCTCTTGTGTAGATGACACTTCATCACTTCATATTACACAGCGTACAGGTAGGGTAATGTGACTTCACTATTTACTACTAACACTGTTGTTCCACATTTCTACGCTGCCATAGGGCGTAAATATACACATTTGTTACGTCTGACGTACGTCTGCACAAATGCTACTGTTTTTACTAGTTGACTGTTGTTGTCAGTGCTTCTCATTATTTATGTTTTGAGGTTATTATATATTTTGTGGATATAAAATATAAGTCAGGATACCAATCTCTTTAGCACTACTTGTAGACTACAGCAGTGGTCTCCACCCTTTTTTAGTGGAGACCCTAATTGTTACTTTTCCATTGTTTTGGCAACCCAAGTGCTAGTGTGTCATTTTTGGGGCCCCAAAAGATGGTTCCCAATAGAAAATATTGCATATCTGATATGCAGGGGACCCAAATTCACATTCGGTGACTCTATCTGAGGTCCCAAACTACAGGTTATGCATCTCTGATATACAGTACAGTATATTTAAACAATCACATGGATTGCAGTAGCCATGGAGGAGCCTGAGTAACATTCGTTAAGCTTAGGACATCCTACCTTGCTTTCTGTTTGCAACGTCTAGGAAAGAAGCATTCGTCTTTATCCTATCAAAGTTGGGAGGCGCTGTGTGTGTTAGGGAGAAATTGTGAATCATTATTTGGTACCGTAACACAAGGGGGGAGGGGCATCTATAAATGTGGAGTAGGTGAATGTGGAGTTGTGGGGACAAAAGTCACAGAACCTCATTTGCAAATATGAATCTTTAAAACAGTGCATTTGTTGAAATTTGTATATTTCAAAACATAAACATTATCTAAACACGTCCTGATTATGATCACTTTTAGCATTTATAGATTTTTAAAAAATTTCCGCCCAATTCACAACATTTTTTTAAAATCACAATAAGATTGTCAAATTGAAAGCACTGTGTAAATCCCACATATTATATATATATATATATATATATATATATATATATATATATATGTATATATATATATATATATATATATATATATACCAATGAAATCCACACAACTCCCAACCAATGCTGACTAATCCTATAAAACGGTTTACCATAGTACAACATTCAACTCTATGAGGCTAGATTTACTAAACTTCGGGTTTGAAAAAGTGGAGATGTTGCCTATAGCAACCAATCTGTTTCTATTTATCACTTATTTAGTACATTCTACAAAATGACAGCTAGAATCTGATTGGTTGCTATAGGCAGCATCTCCACTTTTTCAAACCCGCAGTTAAGTAAATATACCCCCATGACTACAAAAAGGAGGGAAGGGTACACCACAATCTAATGCATAGTAAATGTGATGTTTGTAAATGATTTTATAGATAAACAGAAATAAAGGATATTCATAAATTACATGGAAACTTCTGTATTTAAACCAACTAACACGGTTTCAGAATGAGCAAGAAGATTAAAGACAGATTATATACAGATGTATATAATAAAATTGTTACCTGCAGTGATGGTTTGCTTCCGTTTTTTGTCCTGTACAGCTGCCGTAAAAAGACAGGTTTGTCTCATTTAGTTAATGGTTTAGTGAATAGAGGCATATATCTAGTTATTTGTGTTCCTTATATTATAACGTGTGTAACATTGTTGTCATAATATAAGTGTTGAACGAAAGTAATGCTATAAATTCCCCAAACTACTCCCTGGGACTAAACATGCTCTGCTTTCTGCTTGCTCCGTTTAAACACTGTTGCAGTATGAAATTGTGCACTTAACACAGAATGGCTGAATTCCCAGAATGCTTTGCAGAATTATGATTTTATAAATAAACTGCAATGACTGTTGTGGTTCAAGATTCACATGTGGCACACTCTCAGTTTATCAATGTACTCTATAGGCTGAGTTAACTTGTTATGTTTCAGTCAACCATTTTCCCTAAGCTGTGTGCTCTGGAGTGTTAAAAATAGATCTTTTATGAAAAGGCCATTGTGCAGGTTTGCGCCGAACATCAATATCACATTGCAGCCGTGCAACTTGGGAATTCTGATGAGATTAAGTTTAAGGTCTGAGGATTTGTCTCACGGGGGGGAAATTTACTAAAGTGAGTTTTTTTCCATGGTAGGAGTAAAAAGTGTGGAATTTATTAAACTTTGGTTTGACGAACTGCCAGAAAAAAACAAGAAAAACCAGCAAAAAAAAAAGGGTGATTGTGAGAGCCGAGATACCTCACACAGCATGCTGGCCACTATTAATAGTGTACACTTGTGGCACTATAAGTGCCAGCATGCACTAGAGCCCTCATAAATAAACTATTGCCCCCGTTAGCAATCAAATAGTATTTCCCCTGTATAATTACATTAAAGTAATATTAATGTTAAAATAATATTGATATCTTAATATAATCATTTATTATATTGCCATCTCTATTATATTGATAAAATAATTTTGCCCCGCTAAAATCATTATTAATTATCTTTATCCCTCTTAATCAATAAATAACGATTGTCCTCACAATTAATACGCGTATCGTGCCTCCCCTTATGTTCTGAATTGTTTCAGCTATCTTGCCCCTCACACCTCTTTTTTCTGATGGGTTTTTCCTTTGATTTTGCCTTAACTGCATGTGGTTTGGGACTTTTCCACACATTGCCAGCGGTTATAGTTTTCACGCTACCAACAGCTTGAATAGTAAATATTGCAGTTTGGAGCTGAGAATTGCTGGTTTGAAAAGCGCCAAAAAATTTACCTCATGATGTCTAAGGGTAAATTTTGAAAAATATTTTGCATAAGAAAAGTATTATAATCATTTGGAGGTTACACGTGGAATAACAGGAAGACATGTAAGTTCTGTGGCTGTATCAGCAGGGTTTTATCAGAACAATACAAGCTGTTGTGTACTGCTATTTTCTGGAGAAAATGTAATGATATAAGGACTGAGTAACGAAACAGTGCAGGTATACATTCCAATAAAATATTTTAGTGTTTTATTATAACACTTAGGGCAGTGTTGGCTAACCTGTGACACCCTAGGTGTTGTGAAACTACAAGTCCCAGCATGCTTTGCCAATTTATAGCAGCTTATTGCTGGAAGGGTATGTTGGGACTTGTAGTTTCACAACACCTGGAGTGTCACAGGTTAGCCAACGCTGACTTAGGGGCAGATTCAATTGTCCTCTATGTTCCTAAGAACATGGCGGACACACTTTTTTTTACCGATATTACAGTAATAAGTAATACAGATTTTTCCTTGCACTTCTATGGCTGTTCCGCAGGCACAAAGTGCGGATATTTCATTAATTGAATCTGCTCCTTACAATACATTGTTGATAAACACACTCCTTTGGAATGGTTTGAAGGTGCATTAAAATCCGTTAAGAAGGGGTTAAGCTGCAAAGGATATATGAGGCAGAGCAATTTCATACAGTGAGGTTCGTTGCAAAGGTGTATGGAAAAGTTCACAGGGTTGGAGCAGCGTGGGGCTAAAATAGCTGTATTAAAAGTGACAATCCATGCAATCTGACTCTCTGATCTACCCGTCCCATTCTAACATATGGAATAAGCTGGACCAGATGGTATGGAAAAAATGAAGAGCAACTACATCATGCAACATAAGCAGCACGGCACCAAACATCCACCAAAACATTTATACTGTAGGCTTAATGGGATATAGCCTACTTGTATATGTATGTAGAAAACATACCCTATATGACATGTATTTTAATTCCACTAACTCAGACTGTCAGAAACAAATAGATCACTTGTCTGGGGGAATAAAGCTTATTTATACTGTAGGTAATATAATTTTTTTGAATCAATGATTTCTATGTGTTTACTTCATCTATCTTTCTCCATTGATTTAATCATCTGTCTGTCTTTTCTGTCTGTATATGTGTCTGCCTCATACCCTGCTCAGTACCTGGGAGGAATATATCAGGCAAATAAAACCTGGTACAGACAGGCCAAGCTGGTTCCTGTCAGACCTGTCATAAGACGTATGCTCTATTCTCTCTGATTCAATTTTACATGTAAATGCAGCAAATATTATCCTGTCTTTCCTGCAAACTTGTTCTTTCATTGCCGGTCTGTGTGGCTCTGATGGATGTTTGGGGAGGACTAGAATCATTGTACGTCAAACACTGAGATTGTACTCACTGCTGGGCATGTTGGATACACCTGTGACAAAGAAATAAGAAAAGATATATTATGCACAATTCTACCATAAATTATACACAGTTATGTTCAGCTTAAAAACCTTATTTTAAAAAATTAGTGTCTTATAATTATAGAGGGCCTGATTTAGGCCGGGTACACACTATAGGACTTTCACCCGATTATTGTGCCAATCACATGATAAACGACCTTAATGTCCGATATTGCTTTAGTGTGTACGCTCCAACGATCATGTTTTATCGTTTCAAAGCACATTTGATTTTTATAAATGGACTAAAACTCTCTCAATGATGGAACGATGATGGGCAAATTCTGCAGCGTGTATGCACTCACGAACAGCAGTGTGGGCAGATCTCCATAGAGTTTAAAGAGTCATGATCTTTTCAGCAGATGGTTATGACAGATGAAGAGCACAAATCTGAAGGTAAATCTTGCAAAACCTGTATAGTGTGTACACATGAATCAGCATGCTGATCATTCGTTGGTAAGATCATTAACCATATGGCATCGGGAGACATTTTCTGTAGCATGTACCTACCCTGGATGCAAGTCCATTTGTGCCATTAAAAAATGTGACTTGTGTAAGATTTGTCTCACTGCATATGTGCATAACTTACACCTGTATTTTGAGCATATCTTAGACATAGACTTTGAATGGTGGGTCAGGTGAGTTCAGTGCCATAAGGGCACGAATATACGTGTTTTAGGAGACCCATAGACCTGGTGCAGGCTTCCTAGTTGTTGATGATGATGGAATAGACACATCTATGCAGAAGTCACATTTTTATGTTTAACCCTATATAAGGTGCATAGTATATAAGTGACAGAAACATACAGAATATGTGTAAACATTTGTTAAATACATAATAACATTTAATCAATATGAATTAATATAATTACTTCAATATTTCATAGGAATGCTATCAAGGGTGTAAATATAGCCATAACATCCCATGGAACAATAAAATGCTATGCGGGTGATTGTCTGCTTCTGGGACTGGAAATCTTGTCAAAATAGAGGGCAAAATGAATGGAGTACAATATAGACCAAACTCAGAGGAAGAGTCCTATAAAATTATCTAGATTCCAGCTAGACAATGACCTAAAATAAACAGCAAATTCCATATTGGTGTGGCTTGAGCACAAACAAAAAAAAATCAATGTACTGGGGGGTAAATGTATCAACCAGCGGATTCTGGAAGTCATCGATTTCTGGCGACTTTCCGACGACTTGCAGAATCCGCTGGATGATACATTTACCCCCTAGAGTGACCCAGGCAAAGTCCAGACTTCAATCCCATTGGGAATTATATGATGTGAAAATTGCTGTTCACCAACTGTGCCCATCCAACATAATGCAATTTACAGCAATAAGGTAAAGAAGAAGAGGTGATATTTGGAGTGTCCATATTAGCAAAGCTGGTTAGAAACCCACCCAATTAGACTCAATGCTGTAATTGAAGCTAATTTTTAAAAGAATGCTTTACAGATATTTCTTTATTTGTCACTATAGAGTTTGCTTGTGTTGATAAATTCCCCCAAAAATCTATTTTGATTCCATGATGTAAGGAAATAAAATATGAAAAAATGCCAAAGGGTGTGAATACTTGTATTGCCTGAGGATAGGTGATGTTTATTCTATCACAGACTGTGATAGAATAAACATAGTATACTGTGATTCACAGTACTCATCTGGGTTTGTGGTTGCAACATTCACTTCTGAAGGACTGACTTATCTTGTCCAAAATGCTGCTGCTGGTGCTGTTGCAATCTTTGATGTCTACTTTTAACAGCATATTTATAAGATTTGAGACTACCTGTCAGTGCCAGGCAGTAAGTAACTGATACCTACATCTGAATCACAGTAATATTTTTTAAAGCAGATTTTGCTGGTCCTGTTACATTTCTCTGGTTAATATGGTCATGGAACTTTTCAGTGACTCCTTAGATTTTTATATTTTAAAATATCATATAACTGACTTTAGATTGTCTCGCTGGTTTTGTGGCGTTCAGATTATCGGTACTATAAACCTGCCACTGAACCACTGGTGCTCCTCATTTTTAATTCAAAGATACCATAGGTGTCTAGAAACTGTACTAGGTCACATTTTAAGTCTTTCCCTGCAAGCACAGACACAGGCGAGTACTTTACCGGTGGAGGTGTTTTGATAAATCTACATAGTAGGAGTTTAGTACTTTAGTGTATTTACAAGGTTAAACAATTTGGAGATAATTAATAAAGCTCTGCATTGTTTAAATTACCACTTCCTGTCCGGTATTGCCATCTCTTCATTAGCCCCTCTAATTGATCTCACAGCACCATATATTTTCATACTTGCCAACTCTCCCGGAATATTCGGGGGACTCCCGAAAATCTGGGTCAGTCTCCCGGACTCCCGGGAGAGAGGGCAATTCTGTGGAGAAGTAAATGGAGGGGGCGGGGCTTATTGGCATAATGGACGCGTCATTGTGGCCCTGCCCCCTCCTAGTGTTATTGGTCGAAAAGGGTGATGACTGCATTGGTGGCGGGGTTAACAGCGCAATTCTTTGAGCCCCGCCCCCACGCACCCACCTGCCCCCCGGACCTCCCGTGACACGAGCTGAAAATGTTGGCAGCTATGTATATTTTTAGATTTTTAAAAGCACAAAAAATAAGTACGTACATAACTTTTTAAGCAAGAGATTGGAAGTTTAGGAATTTTTGAGAAGTGGTTGGACCAAATACCAGCTTTATAAACTACCAATATGGCCTGTAATAATGCCATCTAGAAATTTGTAATGATTCACGTCTTCCAAACACAAATACACAACTGTATTAAAATCTGTTCTGCAAAAATAACTCTAAAGCAGGGATGGGTATGAGAATCATCACATTGACCTACAATCGAAGCATATTCTAGCAACCAATGCTGAATGAGCAGATGTGTATAACATGCAGCTCTCAAACATTATCTTTGGCTGGCAGCATATACTAGGGGTGGTAGTTCTTAAAGCTTGAAACCATATTTGTCTTGTGTAGTGGCACATCTGTGTCCAGGGACTGCACTAAGCACAATATTTTACTACAGATGTCTATGTCTAGAATTCTAACTTCTATAGTAAGTCTTGCAAGATATAAATCACTTGGTTAATGGGTTACGGGCAGGCTAGGTCAGCTGCTACACACATTTCCTACTTCTATTAGATTAAATTCATATCACCATCAGTTTTCCTCTTGTTCACCCTGTCAGCTGCCTTCGGATGAAGCTCTATATTAAAAAATTAATTGAGCAGAATGATAGTAGAAAGCATTAAACCAATCATCATCCCATACTAGAATGGCTGGGCACACAAATGATTACACCACTTTTTCCCCAAATACAACATTTTTTTTAACAATGTGATGTATCTGTTTAATTGCAGCGTCTTTTAGCACTTATAAATATGACAGATCCCATGAGGATTCGCCTGTTGTTGAACACTTTCCTGAGGCTTGGGTTACACTGGTGTACATATGTGCACTGCAGCGGGGCAAATTGTAGACCCGTAATAGAATACAGCCAAGTATTTTGGGATGTGTCTGTACGAAAAGTAAAAGTCTCTAAGACATACAGTAATCGACATGTGTCATTTGATTAACTTGTCTGTCTCAAATGTTTATTATATCTGTACTCACATATATTTGCGGTTCCCTTGGGAATGGTGAGGTAGGAGCCAGGACTCCAAGCCTGTCCCTGGTAGCTCTTCTTACATCGCTCACAGTCCTGTCCAGTGGTGTTGTGTTCACAGTCACAAGCGAGCCGGTTGTGTGTGAAGGTACAGCTGTTGGCATGTAGGTTACACTTACACCTGGCAATGGCAAAGATAAACACCATAAATCTCTAATAAATTAAGAAAAGTGGTATATAAAGTATTACAATATTACAAAGTGACTATTTCCACAGTACAGTAAAACAAATTACTCGTAAGAGCTGTAAGTAGCGCCAGTGCATGTTCAGTCTAGGACATCTTTCTGCAGGGAGAAATGGAGTGCTTATTATTTTATTTATCTTTTTTAATTTTATATTTTACAGATTGGCTTTTGAACTAACTGAACTACACTAAATCATGGGACAACGGCATTGGAGCAATGTTGTCATAATTCAATGTATTTGAGGTAACACAAACAAATTGTGCTCCAACAAGATAGAAATGATCCGCGCAGCATTCTATATATGCTTTCAGTTTCGTTGCGTATGCACGAGTTGGAATGCCAGCACAATCATTCGCAGAGGGTGCCAGGACTGGCATGGCAGATGGTAAGACTCCTCTTACTAGGGAGCTCAGCATCACTCAGCTGCAGCGGTGACATCTTGGGCCTGATTCATTAAGGATCTTAACTTAAGAAACTTCTTATTTAAGTCTCCTGGACAAAACCATGTTACAATGCAAGGGGTGAAAATTAGTATTCTGTTTTGCACATAAGTTAAATACTGACTGTTATTTCATGTAGCACACAAATACTTGATATCTTATTTGTACACTGAAATGTAAAGTTGATATGTGTGTGCTTCATGAAAAACAGTCAGTATTTAACTTATGTGCAAAACAGAATACTAGTTTTCACCCCTTGCATTATAACATTATAACATAGTTTTGTCCAGGAGACTGAAATAAGAAGTTTCTTAAGTTAAGATCTTTAATGAATCAGGCCCCTTCTTACTAAATTGGGTGAAAAAGATTTCCAATCACAGAGGATAAGCAGCGATCTAAGTCATATTAACATTGCGGTCTTAATAAATAGACCCCTATATGTTTTTCTATCTGAAAAATGTTCAAGGTCTTTCATTGCTTCCACAGTTCTACTCATCTAGAAATGATCATAGGTATATATATGGTGCTGATACAACTGTAACTAGATATCAACATCTGACCTGATAAAGAACTGAAGTGGAGAAACCCCGGTGACAAGTGGAACATGTGGAACAGTTCCACAATGTATATAAAGCTAAGTTCTCAAAATTTCAATGCACGCTTTGGATGCGCTGTCCCAACATGACTGTAATAGTAAATTGCTCTGTTAAGTCATCTGTCATCTCTGCGATGACAGATAATACTTAATGGGGCAAAAGTGTGAATAATGGTAAATAGGCCCTTTAGTTCCTTCACACATCCATGAACATTGTGCATTGCATCCATCAACGTGGCTTAGCCACTGAAACATGTACAACTGTATTATACTTAACTTCAATACTTACACTACTTATGTGAATGTCAAACTACAGAAAAGACTAATAAAACCATCCTGTACTTAAAACAAGAGCAGCGCTATGTGCTGTGCTGTTGTTCAGGGAGATTGACAGAGGGGAAACAATCTGAAGAGCCGTCCTGTGCAGCAGTATAAATGGCACATCAAAGTCAAACCACTTTAGGGCCAACCCTTTCTGTCTACTAAACTTCTGCAATTTTTCTTAAATTACCGCTTAGTTTAGCCTTTAGCTTTTTATTACATTACTAGGGATGCACCTAAAAATGTGCTTCTCCACTGCTGTGCAAGAAGAAGGGGTAACATTGGTCCCATTAAAAAGTTTGGGATGAGAGCTGAAGACTGCCAGCTCTGGGCTGCTGGAAAACACAAAACCATTAGCGGAGTGAACAAGGCTAAGTGACCATCTGCACGGAAAGCCCCTAACAATCCACCTCTTCATCCCTTCCTCTTGTATCTATATCCTGGCTCCACAAAATGAACTCTTATTTTTGCACTACTCCTCAAAACTAAGCACACCAATGTCTCTACTGAGTGCTTTGCACACCCTGACTTTGCCCAACTCCTACCTATGCCCTGGGCAAACTTTTGGTCCTCTGAAAATACTGCTGTCTTGTTCTGTAAACCTACTCACTTTGGCACAATAGGCAGAAAGGTGATTCTGTGCTTCGCCTCAGCAAATCTGCACTCTGTAAATGACCTTAGATCTTAATTAATCATCAATCAAGTCTTGCTGTTCTGTAGAAAAGTGTACTGAAGGGACAGCATTAACCAGAGTAAATTGTTTTATGAGAAATGTAGTAATCCTTGATATCACATACATCCCACAAGTATGAGCACTCGTAGAGCTGCTGTGCATGTAAAATCACACTTTGGGGATGATTCAGAATATGACAGATTGTTACGTCCTGAACATAAGTGTAAAAAGGTTGTCACAACATTGTGATCTTACACGTGTATTTTGACTCAGATATACCACAAGACACATCCAACTCAAAACACAGCAGTACTTCTACATCAGGCGTTCAAATTTATATTCTTATGCCAAACTATAACGCACAGATGCGGTTTGACAGTTTTAGGTATAAATGGAAGCTGCACTGCCTATTCTATTGGGCAGCATAGTGGCACAATGGTTAGCATTGCTGCCTCACAGCACTGGGGTTATGGGTTAGGTTCCAACCTAGGCCCTATCTGTGTGGAGTCTGTATGTTCTCCCTGAGGTTGTGTGGGTTTTTTCCCACACTCCAAAAACATACTGGTAGGTTAATTGGCTTCTGACAAAATTAATCCTTGTCTGTGTAGTAGGGGGTATAGATTGTACACTGGGGCAGGGACTGTCCCAGTGTGCATACTGTTTTGACATTATGTAAATAACTGATAATAAACATTTGTACACAATGTAATGTAACAAATTGCTATATGCATAAGAGAAAATAGTGCCTTGATAGTCATATAAAATGTAATGAAATTCAAACACCCCAGATTCATTGTTTACCGCATTAACTCCATTGAAAATCTTTAATGCAGTAGTACAAATGGAAATGACAAATACGTAATTCCAAAAAAACGTCCGCAACTCGACATAATATAACTACAACGTTAATGAAGTACTGGAAGGGTTGGTACGCAAACAACCGGCTAGATAGTGCTTTTGGTGCCATCATCATGAGGTGGTAAATGTATCAAGCTGAGAGTTTTCTGGCGGGTTTGAACAACCAATCAGATTCTAGCTATCATTTATTTAGTACATTCTATAAAATGACAGCTAGAATCTGATTGGTTGCTATAGGCAACATCTCCACTTTTCAAACCCGCTGGAAAACTCTCAGCTTGATACATTTACCCCATGTATCTTTGCACCAGCACTCCAGTACCTGAAATGGATAAGCCTTCTAAGAAGTACATCTGGAGAAGCATCTAAGTTTCATTAACTCACATCAGGGGGGTGTACAACACTACTGTGCACAACATAAGCGTTTACCTGCTCCCATTCGCCTCTCCAGGCGTAAGGGGCTGCAGGTCTTAGATACACTCAAATCAAAGTGCAGATACATTTTGGTACACATGTTTATTAGAGTAATTGTATTTTTACACCCCACAAACGGACTTACATCCAACTCTAAATGAGGCCCTTTATGTTTACATTGCAGAAACGTATTTGTATTATGTATGGTTTCCCCTCATGAATAAAGAGTAATCCTTTCACTACCTGTAGTATTGCAAGTTAATGCTTTGCCAACCTTTGTAAAAAACAATGGTTAACCTATTTGACTAATGCAATGCAAAGCAGGAGCCGCTGAGGAGTAAGCAGCCTCTGGAGAGGTGCTGATACATTTTTAATGACTTGCCATATGTTCTAAGTTTAAACACATTTTCACCTCCTTGTTATTCTGTGTTAAAGTTGCAGAGTTGAAGATTAAAAGGACAGAGGTGAACATCACTCGTCTAGTAGAGGAACTACAGGGAAATCTTTCAGAGGCAATCCTGGCAGATCAGTGACTACTGTTAAAGTTTACGTTTCTTGGTATCAGAACAGCCCACAGCACCCAATGCTGGTATCAGACGCGCACGCTGTATACATAGTATATGTTTCCACAGCAGGTGCTGGCTCTAGTTCTGCTTCCTCTGGCTCCTAAATAAAAGTCACTTTAGATTCAAAGCAAACATTCTTTTTTTATATATTGTATTTGAATAGGCTTATATAAATACGCAGCACCTGCAAATGAGATTTGGTCCTAGCTGACTCCAGTGAAGCTTATGCGGCAAATGTGGATCAGCAAAACGAAGTGCAGCAGAAAGATCTGTGGTATATACAATCTGGTGGGTTTATACAATCTATAAATATGTCAATGGTTCCATACTGTAACAGAATTTAGTGCTTTTAAAAGCAAAGCTTGCCTTCCAAATAAAGTAAGTAACCAAGTGTACTTTGCACTCTCTAGTTTCCAGGAGATGTTGTTAATGTTAATCAAGTTTTAGTCAAGTTCTCTAACTCTTCATAGACAGTAACAGCAATAGCAACATTGTAAAACCTTAAATTTGGGATACTACAGTGGGTTCCAAGGCAATAATTATCTTTTGTGTTTGTCTGAATCATCTCTCTGGCCATACATATTATTCAGTAAGTGAAAGCAGAACACATCTATATGTGTGGTGCATCTTATACAAACAGCTTATTGGTCCAAAAAACTAGTCTTATCATTAAAGTGTAAAGCAACTTCTGTCAATAAGATGCTAAGAAGGCTTCCGGTTTTTCTTCATCTTTATGTTTACAAATATCTATTGCAAATATGAATGCCGGAGACTACAGGACAACCAACATTTTTTCATTTTTTATTTAAACACTGGAAACACATAAAAGCATGCCAGGGCAGAAATAGGCTATCCAAAATTATATACCGATAGATAGATAGATAGATAGATAGATAGATAGATAGATAGATAGATAGATAGATAGATAGATAGATAGATAGATAATAGAGTTATATATTGTGAGGTAGTCACTTTACCTACTCTATTGTTCTACACAGAAATAATGCATAGATTCCATCTGTTGTATGTTTCTGCCTCAATGTCTTCTTGTGCAAATGCCCGATCTAAATTAGTATTATTTGTGCATTCGATTACAAAGTGTTGCAAAACTATCCAATTTCTTTATACACAAATATACAGCACATACCTTGTAACACCCCAAGCTGTAAAAAGTTGCACTAGTTATAAAGGAAACCTTCAGCACGGAGCCCCCTTGTCATAATTTGAAGTCAGCCCAAGTCCAGTCAGTATGCATCATGTATTTATTTATTTTTACATAAACTAAAGAAAAGACAGTATTCATCATCGAGCTGAATAGAGTTGATGACGATGCTGAAATAATTCTGCTGTGTGGCGTGATTAGGAACACTTACGGTCAAATCTGCTGGAGAAATGTGCAAAATTGTGCAGGAAAATGAGAAAAATATTTTGAGGAACAATTTTGTTCACCTCTGCGTGATCCACTCTTCTGGTATGTTTTCAATAGTTGGTTTCTGTATTGTACCAGTGGAGACTGTCCCACCAAGTAATTGTGTTTAGGGTGTAAATGTATGCTCACCATATTACCCCTATTCTTGAATTGTGTTTTGTTGGAGCTTCAATAAAGGGATCATTGATCAGTAATCCCTTTTTCAAAGTTCTGCCTGAGCTATATTCTGCAACACCCCAGTTAAACATAATGCAGCACAGACAGAGGGGCAATGTGGGCTGTGTGTACGTACTAGAGATGAGCGCACTCGGATTTATGAAATCCGAGCCCACCCGAACGTTGCCGATCCGAGTCGGATCCGAGACAGATTCGGGTATTGGCGCCAAATTCAAATCTGAAACTGAGGCTCCCGTTGTCGGATCTCGCGATACTCGGATCCTATAAATTCCCCGCTAGTCGCCGCCATCTTCACTCGGGCATTGATCAGGGTAGAGGGAGGGTGTGTTAGGTGGTCCTCTGTCCTGCTATATCTCGTGCGGTTCTGTGCTGTGCTGTGCTCAGTCCAGTGGTGCTGTGTCCTGTGCTCTGTCCTTCTGAGGTCAGTGGTGCTGCTGGGTCCTGTGCTGTGTCCTGTTCAGTCCAGTGGTGCTGTGTCCTGTGCTCTGTGCTTCTAAGGGCATAGTTATATTTCCCCAATATTCCCAAGTGTTTAAAAAAATAAAAAAAAGTTATTTAAAAAAATACAAAAAACTAATTAAATTTTTTTTCAATTACAACAAAATTTGCACAACCAATCCTGCAGTATAAGCCCATTGGTACTGCAATATTATCAAGTTCACACATTCAGCAGTAAAAGTCCAGTGGTACTGCAATATTACAAAGTTCACACATTCTGCAGTATCAGTCCAGTGGTGCTGTGTCCTGTGCTCTGTCCTGCTGAGTTCAGTAGTGCTGCTGGGTCCTGTGCTGTGTCCTGTTCAGTCCAGTGGTGCTGTGTCCTGTGCTCTGTGCTTCTAAGGGCATAGTTATTTCCCCATTATTCCCAAGTTTTTAAAAAAGAAAAAAAAAGTTATAAAAAAAATAAAAATAAAAAATGTAAAAAAAAATAATTATAACCAAATTTGCAAAACCAATCCAGCAGTATATGCCCATTGGTACTGCAATATTACCAAGTTCACACATTCAGCAGTA
The DNA here is from genome assembly GCF_038048845.1 of Mixophyes fleayi. NCBI lineage: Eukaryota > Metazoa > Chordata > Amphibia > Anura > Limnodynastidae > Mixophyes > Mixophyes fleayi. Next base: position 53,969,828 of record NC_134409.1, on the reverse strand, counting down.
AAAGTCCAGTGGTACTGCAATATTACAAAGTTCACACATTCTGTAGTATCAGTCCAGTGGTGCTGTGTCCTGTGCTCTGTCCTGCTGAGTTCAGTAGTGCTGCTGGGTCTTGTGCTGTGTCCTGTTCAGTCCAGTGGTGCTGTGTCCTGTGCTCTGTGCTTCTAAGGGCATAGTTATTTCCCCATTATTCCCAAGTTTTTAAAAAATAAAAAAAAATAATAAAAAAAATAAAAATAAAAAAAAATAAAAAATTATAACCAAATTTGCAAAACCAATCCAGCAGTATAAGTCCATTGGTACTGCAATATTACCAAGTTCACACATTATGCAGTATCTTGTGCTACATATAATGGAGACCAAAAATTTGGAGGATAAAGTAGGGAAAGATCAATACCCACTTCCTCCTAATGCTGAAGCTGCTGCCACTAGTCATGACATAGACGATGAAATGCCATCAAAGTTGTCTTCCAAGCCCGATGCCCAATCTCGTAGTACCGGGCATGTAAAATCCAAAAAGCCCAAGTTAAGAAAAAGTAGCAAAAAGAGAAACTTAAAATCATCTGAGGAGAAACGTAAAGTTGCCAATATGCCATTTACGACACGGAGTGGCAAGGAACGGCTTAGACCCTGGCCCGTGTTCATGACTAGTGGATCAGCTTCACCCACGGATCTTAGCCCTCCTACTCCTCCCCCCCCTACAAAAAATTGAAGAGAGTTATGCTGTCAGCAACAAAACAGCAAACAACTCTGCCTTCTAAAGAGAAATTATCACAAATCCCCAAGGCGAGTCCAAGGATGTTGGTGGTTGTAAAGCCTGACCTTCCCATCAGTGTACGGGAAGAGGTGGCTCGGGAGGAGCCTATTGATGATGTAGCTGGCGCTGTGGAGGAACTTGAAGATGAGGATGGTGATGTGGTTATTGTAAATGAGGCACCAGGGGGGGAAACAGCTGATGTCCATGGGATGAGAAAGCCCATCGTCATGCCTGGTCAGAAGACCAAAAAATGCACCTCTTCGGTCTGGAGTTATTTTTATCCAAATCCAGACAACCAATGTATGGCCATATGTAGCTTATGTAAAGCTCAAATAAGCAGGGGTAAGGATCTTGCCCACCTAGGAAAATCCTCCCTTATACGTCACCTGAATAACCTTCATAGTTCAGTGGTTAGTTCAGGAACTGGGGCTAGGACCCTCATCGGTACAGGGACACCTAAATCCCGTGGTCCAGTTGGATACACACCAGCAACACCCTCCTCATCAACTTCCTCCACGATCTCCATCAGATTCAGTCCTGCAGCCAAAGTCAGCAGCCAGACTAAGTCCTCTTCAATACGAGATTCATCCGAGGAATCCTGCAGCGGTACGCCTACTACTGCCACTGCTGCTGTTGCTGCTGTTAGTCGGTCATCTTCCCAGAGGGGAAGTCGTAAGACCGCTAAGTCTTTCACAAAACAATTGACCGTCCAACAGTCGTTTGCCATGACCACAAAATACGATAGTAGTCACCCTATTGCAAAGCGTATAACTGCGACTGTAACTGCAATGTTGGTGTTAGACGTGCGCCCGGTGTCCGCCATCAGTGGAGTGGGATTTAGAGGGTTGATGGAGGTATTGTGTCCCCGGTACCAAATCCCCTCGAGATTCCACTTCACTAGGCAGGCGATACCAAAAATGTACAGAGAAGTACGATCAAGTGTCCTCAGTGCTCTAAAAAATGCGGTTGTACCCACTGTCCACTTAACCACGGACATGTGGACAAGTGGTTCTGGGCAAACAAAGGACTATATGACTGTGCCAGCCCACTGGGTAGATGCATCCCCTTCCGCAGCAACAGCAACAGCTGCATCAGTAGCAGCATCTACAAAATGGCTGCTCGTGCAAAGGCAGGCTACATTGTGTATTACAGGCTTTAATAAGAGGCACAACGCTGACAACATATTAGAGAAACTGAGGGAAATTATCTCCCAGTGGCTTACCCCACTTAGACTCTCATGGGGATTTGTGGTGTCAGACAATGCCAGTAACATTGTGCGGGCACTAAATATGGGCAATTTCCAGCACGTCACATGTTTTGCCCACACCATTAATTTGGTGGTGCAGCATTACCTCAAGAGTGATAGGGGTGTACAGGAGATGCTTGCGGTGGCGCGCAAAATTGCTGGACACTCTCGGCATTCAGCCAGTGCCTACCGCAGACTAGAGGCACATCAAAAAAGCATGAACCTGCCCTGCCATCACCTCAAACAAGAGGTTGTGACGCGCTGGATCTCCACCCTTTATATGCTGCAGAGGATGGAGGAGCAGCAAAAGGCCATTCAGGCCTACACAGCCACCTACGACATAGGCAAAGGAGTGGGGATGCGCCTGAGTCAAGCGCAGTGGAGACTGATTTCCGTGTTGTGCAAGGTTCTGCAGCCATTTGAACTTGCCACACGAGAAGTGAGTTCCGACACTGCCAGCTTGAGTCAGGTGATTCCCCTGATCAGGCTGTTGCAGAAGCAGCTGGAGAAAGTGAGGGAGGAGCTGGTAAGCCATTGCGATTACACCAAGCATGTAGCTCTTGTGAATGTAGCCCTTCGTACGCTTTGCCAGGATCCGAGGGTGGTCACTCTTTTAAAGTCAGAGGAATACATTCTGGCCACCGTGCTCGATCCTCGGTTTAAAGCGTATGTTGTGTCTCTGTTTCCGGCGGACACAAGTCTACAGCGGTGCAAAGACCTGCTGGTCAGGAGATTGTCCTTTGAGGAGGACCGTGACATGCCAACAGCTCCACCCTCATTTTCTTCCACATCTATGGCTGCGAGGAAAAAGCTCAGTTTTCCTAAAAGAGGCACTGGCGGGGATGCTGATAACATCTGGTGCGGACTGAAGGACCTGCCAACCATTGCAGACATGTCTACTCTCGCTGCATTGGATGCTGTCACAATAGAAAAAATTGTGGATGATTACTTTGCTGACACCATCCAAGTAGACATGTGAGACAGTCCATATTGTTACTGGCAGGAAAAAAAAGGCAGTTTGGAAGCCCCTGTACAAACTGGCTCTATTTTACCTGAGTTGTCCCCCCTCCAGTGTGTACTCGGAAAGAGTTTTTAGTGCAGCGGGGAACCTGGTCAGTGAGCGGCAAAGGAGGTTGCTTCCTCATAACGTTGAAAAAATTATGTTTATAAAAATTAATTATCAATTCCTCAATGAAGTACAGCACTGCCCTCCAGATAGTACAGAGGGACCTGTGGTTGTGGAGTCCAGAGGGGACGAATTGATAATGTGTGATGAGGAGGAAGTACACACTGTAAGGGGAGAGGAATCAGAGGTTGAGGATGAGGACGACATCTTGCCTCAGTAGAGCCTGTTTAGTCTGTACAGGGAGAGATGAATAGCTTTTTTGGTGTGGGGGCCCAAACAAACCAATCATTTCAGCCAAAGTTGTTTGGTAGGCCATGTCACTGAAATGATTGGTTTGTTAAAGTGTGCATGTCCTATTTAAACAACATAAGGGTGTGTGTGAGGGCCCAAGGACAATTCCATCTTGGAACTTTTTTTTTTGCATTATATGACCAATCAACAGTCGTTTGCCATGTTCAAAAAGTAAAACCAAATTTAAACAAATTCAAGAAATTAAACCAAAAGTAAAATGCCCTGTCATAATTTAAAACAAGAGGTATTGACGTGCTCTAAAACTACTGTATTGTTGTTTATATTTTATAAACACTATACTTGAAAGCTTGAGTCTTTCAATGAAAAAGTAACTCTCCATTGCACGAATATTTGCAACAGGGACAATTTTAGGGTTAAGAAAGTCAACTAATAACACTTCGACGCTGTCTGTCTTTATAAACACTACACTTGGAAGTTGGAGGAGGTATTGTGGCCCCGGCACCAAATTTACTACCGGGGCCACTCCACTGTGCAGTCCATATTTAGGTGTATCAGATATTAAACAACGGTGACAGTTGATGCCCAATTTTTTAATAATATTGTTGGCGCTGTAAAAAATTGTGTTCCGGGCACACCACACTACGCAGTCCATACCCTTTTTTGGTGGAATTCTGACCCGTGGAGGGTTTTTTAATTATATTGTGGCCTCGGTACCAAATTGTGTACCGGGGCCACCACACTACGCAGTCAAGAAAGATAGATGCGTATCATAGATAAAGTACATTCAGTGTTGTGGGGCAAATTGAAAAATATTCAAAATGCACTGACATTATCAAAAACAAGAGGTTTTCACACGCTGAAACTGCAACATGTATATGATGGAGAGGATGGAGGAGCAGCCGTATGTGCAGTGTAATGCAGACCTGTTGAAGGTTTTCTATATATTATATTGTGGTGGCCAGTGGCCAGTCCTCTACGCAGTCCAGATACTATTTTTGGGTGTAATTCAGACCTGTTGAAGGTTTTCTATATATATTATATTGTGGTGGCCAGTGGCCGGTCCTCTACGCAGTCCAGATACTATTTTTGGGTGTAATTCAGACCTGTTGAAGGTTTTCTATATATTTTATGGTGGTGCCCAGTGCCCACTACTCTACGCAGTCCAGATACTATTTTTGGGTGTAATTCAGACCTGTTGAAGGTTTTCTATATATTATATTGTGGTGGCCAGTGGCCAGTCCTCTACGCAGTCCAGATACTATTTTTGGGTGTAATTCAGACCTGTTGAAGGTTTTCTATATATTTTATGGTGGTGCCCACTGCCCAGTGCCCACTACTCTACGCAGTCCAGATACTATTTTTGGGTGTAATTCAGACCTGTTCAAGGTTTTCTATATATTATATTGTGGTGGCCCGTGGCCAGTCCTTTACGCAGTCCAGATACTATTTTTGGGTGTAATTCAGACCTGTTGAAGGTTTTCTATATATTTTTTATTGTGGTGCCCAGTGCCCACTACTCTACGCAGTCCAGATACTATTTTTGGGTGTAATTCAGACCTGTTGAAGGTTTTCTATATATTATATTGTGGTGGCCAGTGGCCAGTCATCTACGCAGTCCAGATACTATTTTTGGGTGTAATGCAGACCTGTTGAAGGTTTTCTATATATTATATTGTGGTGGCCAGTGCCCAGTCCTCTACGCAGTCCAGATATTATTTTTGGGTGTAATGCAGACCTGTTGAAGGTTTTCTATATATTATATTGTGGTGGCCAGTGGCCAGTCCTCTACGCAGTCCAGATACTATTTTTGGGTGTAATTCAGACCAGTTGATGGGTTTTTAATTATATTGTGGGGAACACTCCTCTACGCAGTCCAGAAAGATACCGCGTTGCAACGTTTTGTACCAAAAAAAAAAATATTGTGAGGTGTTAGGTGTTCAGAATAGCCTTTAAATTAGTGGAAATTATTGTTATTGAATGTTATTGAGGTTAATAATAGCGTAGGAGTGAAAATAAGCCCAAAAACTTGATTTTTACACTTTTTAGTTTTTTTTCCAAAAAAATCCGAATCCAAAACCTTAAATCTGAACCAAAACCTTTCGGCAGGTGTTTTGCGAAACAAATCCGAACCCAAAACATCGAGAAAATCCGGATCCAAAACATAAAACACGAGACCTCAAAAGTCGCCGGTGCACATCCCTAGTACGTACCCTTAGCGTTGCGGTTTATGTTCTCATCATCAATGAAGTAAAGTAAGAGTTCAGTTTTTACTTACATTGACAATGCATGCACAGTACCAAAATGGGTAGTTTTAGTGAAAAAAAAGATGCTTACGTCCGACTCTACATCAGGTCTTATATTCACCTTAAGGTTAGTGATAGCTACATGTGCCACTTTTGAAAGTTACTTGGCATTTTCATATCATATGCCGAACTCAATTTGATTCAATCAATAGAATCTTGCCTAATTAATCAGAAACACATAACAAGTACATCATATGTAGACATGCTTTTCATGCATGTTTTATGCATTCTGCGATAATTCAGTTGAATGGAGTCCTGCTGACCACATGGAAAGTGACCATAAGACACAGGCACTTTTGATACAAATTAGAGGTACCCTTAGAACATAAACAGAGAGAGACACAAGGGATTTGAGTCCAAAAGTAAAGGGGGCAGTAAAGGGAACAGTTGCGTGAAATGTTACTTATTTCCCAACATACCCATCATCTACTATTCCAACCCTGCTGTTCTGTTTAGTGTTTATTTCTTTTCTCTGTAAAGAACAGGGTGATGTACAATCAACTTTCACCAATCTCTACACCTGGCTGCTTCTTATAAACCTCCCTTCATCTCTCCATTTATTCTCTCCCAAACATAATATATTCTGGCACGTTAAAGGTTCTCTTGGAAGCTTCACTCTCTCCAATCAGCTAAATGTGAGCTCTGAAACCTGTCATCTCATGCATAAGCAACGTGTTTTCCTCAGTAAGCACTAAACCTTTGTCTGACAAAGAAGCATGTGCTGCATAAAAACAAAAAACAAGCACAAAAGCAATTAAATTAACATTACAACGTGTCACACTGGAAACAGGTTAAAAAAATTAATCCCTCTTTATTGCCTGTACCTAAAGTGTAGATTGTTGATTCTTAACTTCTGTGAAGAGCACAGGTGCAATATTCTATGTATTGTCATAAAGTGCTTGAAAAGCTGTTGTAGCAGGAGCAGCCAAAATTTTGCTGGATCTGGACCAGGGGCAGGCTGGGCTGGGGACAGGGTGGCATCTGTCCCCTTGGCCGGTCCCATAGTGGGCTACCTTGGGCTGGGTCACTGGGCCACCTGCATTTTTTTATCTTTTAAAACCCTGGGCTAAAATTTACCAGCCCTCCCCTGATCCTCACCTCTGAATGTTTCTGGTAAGTGAAAACAAACACAAATACATTTCCTGTGCTCAAATCTATGTGAGTCTATTTATTGTCACAACCCCGATCGTTGCAATAAATTGCTGTTGTTTTTTTTAAACAACTCTTATTGCATCATCATGTTTCATATATCAGCAGGATTTTTTCTTTGAAATATCGGCGATGCAGCTGATCGATACTCAACTGTTTCGGCAATACTGGCCAAGACTGGTAAGAGTTAACACCTGTCCAGCTTGCCACACTTGGGTATTCAGCTCCACTAATGTGGTGGGAAAAATAAATATGTTTTTTAAAAATTTCTTTAAAAAATGTTTAAACATTTTAAACCATTAATTCATTAATAATATGATTTTTTTTAATGAATATAGTAATTTTTTATGGTTTTATTGTCTTTTTGTCACTAGGAGATAGCGATACAGAGCAGGTATGGCATCTGTACATGTATAGATACTTGTTAAATAGGCTTCTTTATGTAAAGGCAAACATACCGTCAGCAGGGTGATCAATGTTGATAGCAATGTTGTCATTAGCTGTAAACCCTTTCGTGTATTGGGCGAAGCAATAATGAGACCTATGGCTGGTGTAAACTTCGCCAGAAAGTGAGCTCACCCTTTGATAAATCTACTCCTCAGTCTTAAAAGTTATATCAGAAGATATCACCGTCTCCAAGAAACTCATTATTTTACAAAAATGCCATTCTATTATATTGCAATATACAGTGGGCCTGAGTCATTAAGGACAGCAAAGGAAAAAATAGGAGTAACTTTGCACATTGGCAAAACCATGTTGCATTGGAGGGGGAGGTAAATTTAAAATGTGAGGACAGATTGATAGTTGGGGTTGGGCATCTCCTAGATCAACTTTAAATTTCTGTGTACAAATAAAGCTATCAAGTATTTGTATGCTACATGAAAAACAGGCAGTGTTTAACTTACATGCAAAATAATAAACTATTTGCACCCCTTGCATTGTAATATGGTTTGTCCAGGATCAAACTTACTCCTTTTTTTTGCCTTGCTCTCCTTAATGACTCAGGCCTAGTATGTTTACAATGTTTATTGGGGCGTTTCTTTCACCGCCTCTGTATTACAAATTTTTCTCAAATACTTTTAGTTCTGATATAATGCTAAAACATTACTGTATTTCAGTAGTAGTAGTTTTATTATATAAAGTAACTGGAGGATTAGGTTTAGTGGTCCATTTATTTTAATTTATATGTATAGTATTATTGTTGCACATATATAGATTGTGAGGATTATTTATGCTGGGGAGAGCCATGGAAAGATCACTAATATCTATAAATCATGAAAATGTGTTTGTATTTTTCGTAACAGGCTACTTAAGCACTGCTATGCTAAACATCATGACCCTACAAAAATCCAATCCCATAGCCATATACCTTGTCAGAGCTGAAGTACCAAAATGAATTCAGAGGGAGAGTTTAATACTGTCTTTCAGACTCCCTGCCAGTAAAATTCATAAAGTAAGCCATACAATGGAAAAAATGCAGAGTGAGAAAAAAATACTCATGGTGTTTCTTGGAAACTGTTTTGCGTCAGCACAGATTTCACATGATTGACTGATCTACAGTATAGGTAACAGACACTAATACAAGCACCACACTGTGCAAATTCAACAATGCCATTTACTAAAAAGGTTGAGGGAGAGACGTATTATACATTTCAGTGAGGTAGGTATGATAATCGTTTTCATGTAGAGATATCTGTAGAAAATTGTAGAGAACTGTGTTGGAATAGGGCATTTAGCCGTACACAGAAGTTCCGATGATACAATATTCAAGTTCCATGGAATGGCCATATTGTACTGTATTTGTAAATTCACACTGCACAGAATATATAGTCCATAATTAGATCTGGGACAATAATGTTCATTCTGTTCTGGTGTGAGGTTGGACTAGGTCTGGGAATTTCAGGCGGAACAAACGTAACAGGGGAAACTCTACACAGGACACTTAGGACCAAACTCCACCTGAACAGAAAAGTAGGGAAAGGTGGCTGGAGAGAACAGGGAGGGTGGGAGGTGGCTGGAAAGAACAGGGAGGGTGGGAGGTGGCTGGAGAGAAAAGGGAGGGTGGGAGGTGGCTGGAGAGAAAAAGGACGGTGGGAGGTGGCTGGAGAGAAAAAGGAGGGTGGGAGGTGGCTGGAAAGAACAGGGAGGGTGAGAGGTGGCTGGAGAAAAAAGGGAGGGTGGGAGGTGGCTGGAAAGAAAAAGGACGGTGGGAGGTGGCCGGAGAGAAAAAGGAGGGTGGGAGGTGGCTGGAAAGAACAGGGAGGGTGGGAGGTGGCTGGAGAGAAAAGGGAGGGTGGGAGGTGGCTGGAGAGAAAAAGGATGGTGGGAGGTGGCTGGAGAGAAAAAGGAGGGTGGAAGGTGGCTGGAGAGAACAGGGATGGTGAGAGGTGGCTGGAGAGAACGCGGGAGGGTACTGGAGAGAAAAGGGAGGGTGGGAGGTGACTGGAGAGAACAGGGAGGGTGGGAGGTGGCTGGAGAGAACGCGGGAGGGTGGGAGGGTACTGGAGAGAAAAGGGAGGGTGGGAGGTGACTGGAGAGAACAGGGAGGGTGGGAGGTGGCTGGAGAGAACAGGAAGGGTGGGAGGTGGCTGGAGAGAACGCGGGAGGGTGGGAGGGTACTGGAGAGACCAGGGAGGGGGACTAGAGAAAACAGCGGGGAGAGTGGGCTGGAGAGAACTGGAGGAGTACAGGAATAAAGAGAACAGGATAGGGAGAAGAGGCTGTTGAGAAAGGGAGAAAAAGGAGGCTGGAGAGAACAAGGAGGGAGAGAAGGGTGGAGAGAACAGCAGGGAGAGGGGGCTGGAGAGGGGGTTGTATTTTCTTTGTGGTACTTAAATATATGGTACATAAATACTATAAAAACATAATCTAAAACTAATTATAAAAAATATATTCAAAAGGCTTTGATGTCTTTATTAGCAATAATATTTTCTATTAAATGTGTGAGAAATTTGTAAGCAAGTCATTTGATTTTGGGGCTGGTGGGGGAAATAAGCATTTTTATTAAATGGGAATGGTATTAATTTAATGTCAGGGGTGGAGGGGATAATTAAGGATTAATGGAATTACTATTAATTTAATTTTGGGGCTGGTTGGGAGGATGAAGGCTTATTTATTAGATGTAAACATTAAAGTTGGCCTAATTTTTGAATGTAGGTGCTATTAATTTAATGTCAGGGCTGCATTTGGGAAAAATACATAATTATTAAATGTGAATGATATTAATTCACTTCTGGGCCTGATTGAGTGGAAGGAGGCCTTTTTTGTTAAATATAAAAAGCTACTGACTTAATGTCCAGGTGGTTGGGTGGGGAGCGAGGCTTAGATTGTTCACTCACTACTCCGCTTTCTAGGAGGTAAACAGTAACTATCTCTTTTCAATATCTGTCTGAGCAGCAAGTGACCTTCAAGCTCCAGCAGAAGCACCAGGCAATCAAATGGGCAAGAACAGGTAAGAGAGTGCAGCACAGGGTTGGAGAATGCTCTTATGCTTGTGGAGGGCTAGGACCGTCTCCACAATAGAATGGTTATGCCTCCCTGGCGATGCATTGCTGCTGAGAGGCAGCATCAACTGCCACCAAGATGTGTGTGTGTGGGGGGTGGTGTGTCAGCATTCTCTCTTGCCCACTAAAATGTCTAGTTATAGCTCTGCAAAGCAGCAACTATTGCAATATATGTGCTATGTGCAGGTCCACCAGTAGCTTATGTGCTTGGTTTACATCAGGCATTCATCAGATACAATTACGTCCATGTTTATAACCATTTGTTTTGTTTACAAAGTAAGTATTAACAATTAGGCATTAAAACTTCAAACACAATACCCTGTTTTGCATATGTGAGAAAAATGCTTAAATACTCATACAAAAGGATAATTTATGCAACGAAGAAAGCACCTATCAATGTCAGCACAGAACTCACAAACAGCCAATTGCTATTAGTGGTGAGAGTCATTATGATCAACCACTATTTGCACCTGGCTTAGACAGGCGTAAATGCATCTGTATACCAGGCTGCATCTGTTCGAAGTTGTGTGTTCGTGCTCTTGCTGTTCTTGGCCCCCTTCCCTCCCCCATCCTGCCTCACCAGGCACAACCGGTCTTAAGTGCCACAATCACGCAATTCTGTGTGCTGAGTGATTTCACGTAAGATATGCTACATAAACTGGCATAGTACTCACTCTGCATCAGCCCCTTTATATTTCTAAGTCAAAAAGTAAAAGTGATAAAAATGTTAATTAATTATGATGAATAGTTTATTTCTTGCGGCATGTGTAAATGTTATTGGTTGTAAATTAAAGATTCTGGTTTCCAAGAAACATAATATAACATGAGACTTAACACCAGGTTAGACTACTGCAGTAATAATTCTATGCCGTGCAGTATATAAATGGTTGATATAAGTAAATCAAGCAAATATTTTGTTACTACTTTTGTTGTAATGCTGTTATATGAACACTTGTCCAGGGTGTACAATAAGCTCTTTCTAAACATCTATTACTAATCCCTTAGTGTATATCTCCTGCCACAAGTTGTGATCATTTCATGTGATTATTTAGAACAAGAAAACTCTCCTTTATGTAATATCGTCACAAACATACATGATGACCATTATCCTATTTGGATCAGCTCAGGTAAGGGAGAATGGAAATACAAGAAGAAGACAGGTGTACAGAATGAGGTGGTAATAGGTACAATGTTGTGTTCTGGGAGACAATGATAGTGGTTTTGTGGCTTGGAACTGATAAGAGATCAGAGAGAGTGTAGGCCTCTGTGCTGATAGGTAAAGGGGTGTGCAGGGCTCTGTGCTGATAGGATATAAAAGTGGGTTGTGATGACAGCAGAGTGCCAGGATATTTGATTTATTAAGGTTAAAGGTTGTTGCATCAATATGCATCCCTTATGTTATTATACATGTTAGACTCTACCATGGGTACAATGGGCCTGATTCATTACGTAAAGTTAAGCAAAAAATTGAGTAAGTTTTCTTACATAAGTTTTCTGGACAAAACCATGTTACACTGCAAGGTGTTCAAATTAGTTTATTATTTTGCACATAAGGAAAATACTCTCTTAAAGTTGATCTAGGAGATGCCCTACTCCAACTATAAATCTGGCATCACATTTTAAATTTACCTCCCCTCCAATGCAACATGGCTTTACCTTACTTACTTACTTTTGCTTAACTTTACTTAATGAATCAGGCCGAATGTTCTTAAATGTTACCAGTTGTGTTCTTTAGGCACTGCTATATTCTTTAACATGTCACCGAAACCAACAGCTACTGTCACTAGAGCTATTCAGTGTACACCCTGATATGTAATGACCACTGGCATAGACCGACTTGGTATGACCACACCCTTTTCTGCAACTATGGAAGGGGTCCCAAGAAGTTGCTTTACTGGGGCCCAAAAGTCCTCTTGGGACCCTGCTTATAAGAGGGTGTACAAAATAATCCAGTTAGTCAGGACCTTTATAAGTACCTAGTAAAGATGTATATACAATGACCTTAACACAAATGACTCTCAAAACTCAGGTGACAGCCACCATTGGCTACCTGGCTCCTGTGATTTGTGCAGCCCAGCCTGTTATAATACCTAAATACTTCCATAGATACTGCAAGCTTTTTGGACACAAAGCTCTCCTCTTCGGGCAGTCTGGTGTTTAGCAACGTCTTCAGTAACCTTCTATAGAAACCATAGGCTTCATAAACCTATTACCCAACTTTCTGAACTGCTGAGTATTCACTGTAAATATTTCCTCTCTCCTGTGAACTCTGTATTTTAGTCTGTGCATGGAGTTAAAGGCATCTAATACCGCTACATATCCATCATGGTTAGTATTTCGTTAATGACGATATCATAGAATTCCGTTCATGACGACATCATAGAATTCCTCCAAAATGCATGGGTGTGTAATTGTGCCTGCAGAAATGATGGCAATGGTCATTTGTTGGATTTATACAGTGGACTGATACGCAACAAACAATCTCTCTGGATGCTATTTTTCACAAAGTCTTTAGTCAGTACACTTGTATCATACACGCTGTTAGAACTGGCGGTTTTAGTTCCCCCATGCTAAACAGAAGATGTTTTATTTTCATCTTTGTAAAGTACAGTGCAAAATTTCCTTGCTCAGCTGTAGAATTTGCATTTCCTAGGCGTACAAAATTCAGCAGAATTTAATAAGATATAGTTTCACTGTTGGATAATAAAGAACGTCCTATCCAATGGTGTTTGATGCATTATTTACTGTCATGCACAATATTCTTTGGGCAGCAGCATCAGTAGCAATGATCATCATCATCAACATTTATTTATATAACGCCAGCAAATTCCGTAGCGCTTTACAATTGGGGACAGTAATAAACAAACTGGGTAAAACAGACAATGAGGTGAGAAGGCCATGCTTGCAAGGTTACAGTCTATGGGACAATGGGAGTTGGATACATGAGGTTAAGTCTACATATTGCATTTTGGTTCAGTCAGATTGCAAAGGTAATAAAACAAAACAAAAAAAACAAGCAAAAGGGATTAGTATGCTATATGATCTAGTCACACAGCAATGTTTATCAGAGGGTTGGTGTCTTGTGTGAATTGTGTAATGGGTGGTAATCTAGTGAGGCTAAGAAGGTGGTTGAGAAATATTATAAGCTTGTCTGAAGAGGTGAATTTTCAGAGAATGCTTTAAGGTTTGTAGACTAGAAGAAAGTCTTATTGTACGAGGGAGAGAATTCCATAGAGTGAGTGCAGCTTGAAAGAAGTCCTGTAAACAGGAATGGGAGGATGTATTGAGAGTGTATGAGAGACAAAATAATGTAATATATTATAGGTAACAATTGCTCTATGTAACTGAGGGGCACACTGTAATATGACATGACAGTAGCCAATGTACATGGTATTGAAAGTTGTGGAATGCATGAGGAAGCCTCCATAGAATTTTGAAGCTCACAGATAGTAATGTCAATCAGGTAATTGGTTAAAAGGTATTCTCAGAGAACAGGCTTGCAGCGTCCTTCTGTAATACCAAAACATGGCAGAAAATATCAAATATCATGTATGTGTCCCCAGCAGACAACCACTTGTAATGAAGCACACCATTTAGCTTTTCAATTCTAAACATGAGGGTTTCAAATATCATTTTGTCGATTGTCACAGAAAGACACCTCTTCAGCACTGGAGAGTAGAGGACTTTAAGAGGTTGAAGCACCAACTTAATGTTCTCAATGGAGTCCCTAGAAGGCAGCATGATTGATGATTCATTAAGGTCTCCCAGGCCTCCCAGTGTCACAGATGTAACACTTTCTTTATCCATAGTTGGCAATAGTTTTACCTGTAAGGGTATTCCATGTGTCAAGCCAAAAGTCGAAACCAGAAGTGTTTTGCCAGTCATCTCTGTCAGATCAGTACCAGAAATTTTTACCTGCAGTCTTAACCAAAAGTAGTCATCAGAAGTCAATCAAATTGAAAGCACTGGAATCGCTCAAAGTAGCACTTCAGGACTAGCTTGTCACCAAGTGTGGCTGCCACTGACTAGCCCTCCATTAAATAGAGGAGTCACCAACCTGGTGTGACTATGCCCCTTTCTGCAGCTATGAAAGGGACCCCACGAAGTCGTTGTACCAAAGCCCAAAACTACTCTTGGTGGCCCTGTTTCTGTGTGCTATAATGTGATGACACTAGTGACCGTTAGGGAAGCATAAAGGGCCAAATGGGGCAATAAAAAGGGCTTTAGGTCAGTACATTCTAAACCCTGGGGGGGGAGAATACTGTAAATCTGTACAAATGAAATGAAAGTAGTCGCTTGCTATTTGTTTAAAGTGTAGCAGTGTATGATCAGCAGTGCTGGATTATCCCATAGACAAACTAGGCCCCTGCTAGGGCCTGACGGGACCTGCAGCCTCTCCAGACTCACAGGTATTTTAGCCTTTTTCCCAGTGGGGTCCAGGCTCAGGAGGGAGGGGGAAATGATGCCTCCTGAGTCTACCACTGGAATCACTGTCACTATATCTTAGGTGAACAACCCGCGGGTTTATTTTACAGTACATAGCCCATGAATGGGCATATGGTGCACCTCCTAATCGCATAGGCATCTTTGTGTGCTGAGATCTGCAGTCAGGATTGGACTGTGTATGTGTAGATTGCTGGCAGACATGTATTTACATCAATTAATTCTTGTTAGTCTGTCTGTTGCCCTTTAAATATTGAGAAACTCAAAGTAGGCATTTCCATTCCCCAAGGTGTGTATACACAGTAACACAGAGGTTTAAATAAGACACCATTCCATCATATTCAACTTATTTTGGATCTCCTGCAATTCCTCTCTTATATTTGAAATTGATCCAGATGAAGCAACTGCAAATCTGTTTCAATCGGGTAAAATCCCTCCTGACCCAATATTGCAGTCCTATTTCTCCCTGGATCCACTACTATCTTTCATTTTAATTAACAGTCGTAACCCTACATTCCCTTTTCCGCAAAAAATGTGTCAAACCCTTTCTTAAACATATCAATTGAATCTGCCATCACAACCTTCCTTGGCAGTAAATTCCATATCTTGACTGCCCTTACTGTAAAGAACCCCTTCCATTGCTGGTTGTGAAACTTCCTCTGCTCTAACCTTAGGATGTGACCGTGTGTCCTGTGTACAGTCCTTGTGGTAAAAAGTACCCATGAAAGTTGTCTGTATTGACACTTAATATATTTGTACATAGTAATCATATCTTCTCTTAGACGTCTCTTTTCGAAAGTAAACATTCCTAAACTGGCTAACCTTTTACATTCCTACATCTTTTTCTATGCAGTGACTACTGCATTTGTGCACATGGGGGCAGTAGCTAGGACTTGCGCCTGGGCAGAGAACCACCATCAGAAATTAGCAGCCGATTGGAGGAAGGGTGAGGGCACCAAAGCTATATCTTGCCTGGGGCCCCATGGAGTTTAAACCGGCTCTGATGATCAGTATTATGTAAGTATGGTATGATGAGAGTATCTATCTATCTATCTTTGTATATATACATATATACAGAGAAAGAATATAGAGATAAAGATGAATGCAGTTATTTAAAGCTAAGCCACCTTCACTGAACAATTGTAAACAGTTTATTAATTACCATCTTTTTCATCTGAAGCATACAGGGATTAAGCATTAAATATTACCATTTAACAAAACTCAGCACAATATTTCTACCGCCCAGCGATAGGTTCCTATCATCTGCATCTCTGCTCCTCAGCGTTGACAAGAAGTAGGTCACACAAAGCAGGAAATCAGGAAATCAGGAAAATAAATACATAAACACCTTAAAGAGATTTTGCTGGTGCCAGAATCTTCCTATTGGATTTGAAAGTTTCTCAAAAAATCTATTTTCAGCAATTTTTCATACTGCCTACGGGAGTCTAATTCAATTTAGTCCGTGTTATACTGCAATGGAAAATGAACAGTTACAAATCCAAAAACAACATACTAGATAACATGATGCAATGCCTGCGTTATCTCTTCTGATGAAAAACTCAATAAGATATTAATTGTCAACCAGTGAGTTACCAGCAATGAATGTTTAACAATCCGCACTTAACCCTAAAACATCTTTGACCACAATATGCTGAGCGTGTGTGTGTTTGGCAGGTTGTTTCCAGATGTGGCAAAGGTGAATTTATTCCAGATATTAGACCAGCTGCTCCACACGCTGATTGCCCATTGTAGTTGGCTTTTGTCGTTTAACCTATGATCCTTGGGATTGATTGGGCCCTGATGAAAATCCAGGGATCCGCAGAGAGCTAATTACCTTGTTACCTCTTTCTCTGCTCGCCTCCCAAATCACAAACTGTCTTTTCTCATCTCTTGTGCAGTTCATTTTTGTACCTTCATCATTTTTTCCCTATTATTCTTCACCTTCATTCTTTGTGTGCTTGTCCCCCTGATAGTCTTTTTATTTTTTGATGTTTACATTTTGTTATCTGTGTCACTCATTTACATTCTCTGCTTCAAACGTGAAATCCTATTGAATTCTTTCTCACCTTCATTGTTTCTCTACTTCCTATTCTGGCAGGATTCTAGCTGAATATATTTATAGACTTTTATCTACAGGTTTCCCCATAAGATATAATTTTAATCTTACAGTTAGATGGTTATTAAAGAAGAGCCCCAGGTAAAACGATTATTGTTGTCATGCGTTTAACATGTGCAGCAGCCATGTACCCAGCTTTATTGACACATTGGACTAGGTGCTGAACTTATTTAAATATCTCCAGGGTGTCTCTTTTTCTTGGGATAGAACCTTGACATATATTTTTGACGCAATAAAACCCATCACATTGTGTCATTTCCTAATGATATAATTGTAATATTTTCTTTTTGTTCTTTCGCTTTTTTCCCTACATCATTATTTTTTTTTGCACTATTCTATATATCCTCAATTCCCTCTCGCTTTCTATATGTTTTGTTATCAGCTGTCTCTCTAGGGTTCATTTGCTAACACTGTATCTAAGCGCAACATTTACACTAAACCAAGCAACCAATCAGAAACTAGCTTTCGTTGTCTAACTTGCACTAGACGGATGAAAGATAATTGCTGTGGTTCATTGTACTTTTTGCATCTACATCCAATGCTAGTGAAATGACCACTGTGCTTGCTTTATCTGTCATTGTCTCCCCACTATTTATTCCTCATGTCAAAACTTGGCAAATATTTTTTCACATTACTTTCTGTCATTTTATAGTGCCTGTCATAGAAATATTTAAAACAGGACTTCACTGGTGAACTTCATGCATTGGATAAGTGATATTAACTTATGTGAGACAAAATTACACTGTTTGATAAATCTAGGACAGTGAATTGCTGTAAGATATAAGCCGATTTTATTTAATCCTTTTCTTTATTTTTTTTCCATATCTTTTTGACTACCTTTAATTTTCCTGTCTTAATTTCTCTTATTCACTAATGCGGAGTGGTAGATGAATGTGAAAGAAGTAACAGATGATGGAACAAGAGGAGGCAGGGTACCAAGCATAAAGAGGGTAACATAAGTTAGGGACTATGAACAAAGGGTTGTGAGGGCATAGAATAGATAGAACAGTGTAAATGTTGAACTGGGCATTCTGAATGAGGATAATGATGAGGATGGGAGGTAGGGTGAATGGTGAGGGAAAAAGGATAGAGAGCAGGGATGACAACAGTCTGCAAATTTACTGACAGCAAAGACAGATTTTTACCTATCAAAAGTAATGGTCAATAAACGTCAGACCACACCTGTCAGCACAATAATACAAATGCAATAAGAATGATTTGGAGATTGTGGAGGGTTGCAAACCTTTAAAAAATTTCCAAGCTCCTTTTGTTGTAGATAGCGGTTCCACTGTCAGGCAGGGGCGGACCCAGACATTTGCCCTACCCGGGGCGATTTTAGGGGGGGGCGATTTAGGCCCCGCCCCCTTCCGGTGTTCTAAGGCTGCCGGCGGCTGCACAGTATGTGCAGGTCCGTTCAGCAGTGACAGTGTGCTGTCCCGCTGCTCTGATTGTGTTTAAAACACAATCAGAGCAGCCGGGCAGCATACTGTCACTGCTGAACGGACCTGCACAGTGTGCAGCTGTTGGCAGGAAGCCCCTGCTAGGGGGAGCGATCGCCCCCCCCCCCCCCCCCCCCCCCCTGGATCCGCCACTGCTGTCAGGTTTAAAACAGTATATTACTGTATCAATTATAAAAATACTATTTATACATTTTAATAACATTTTTTTGCCAAAAATATTTTTACAGGATGGCAGTCCTCATGGAGCAGGGGCTGTGAGGGAGCAAGGATGAAGAGAAGGTAACATTGGAGAGCTATTGAGCGTGTTATGGGAGAAGAAAGATAAAGACTGTACAGGACGGGTTACTTGAGGATAAAAAGGGTAATGTTTATTAGTAAAGATGGGTAGGGGAGTATGGGGGTGAAAAAATGGAGAAGGGTATGAAAGAAGGAAATAAATAAATAAATACAGAAAGAAAGAATTAAAGAAATGAAGGAACAGGTAGGCGAAATATGATAATTTCATGATGACTGTTGGGCTATGATGAAAGAAAAATTAAGAAAGCGAGAGGGAGATGATGGAAAAACGAGTTTATAGAGAAGAAAAGAATAATGGATACAACTTATGTACTAAAGAAAGACTGATGGGATGTGATGAAAGAAGAACTGAGCGAGATGTCAGTCAGGACTAATAGATAGCTGGGTATGGTGAAATACAAACTGAGAGAGATGTCCGTGAGGAACACTGGAGAGAGGGAGATGATGAAAGAAGAACTCGGAGAGATGTGAGTGAGGGATAATGGAGAGAGGGAGATGATGAAAGAAGAACTGAGAGAGATGTCCGTGAGGAACACTGGAGAGAGGGAGATGATGAAAGAAGAACTCGGAGAGATGTGAGTGAGGGATAATGGAGAGAGGGAGATGATGAAAGAAGAACTGAGAGAGATGTCCGTGAGGAACACTGGAGAGAGGGAGATGATGAAAGAAGAACTCGGAGAGATGTGAGTGAGGGATAATGGAGAGAGGGAGATGTTTCTGTGTGAGCAATGGTGCTGGTTCTCCTGGGGAGGGACGAACTTATGGAATCCAAAACCCGTGAGATCCGACAACGCAATGTTGTCCGACAACGCAATGATGATGTTTTGCCTTGATTCAGATTCGAGGATGCGCAAAAGTAACGAGCCGGCTTACGAGCCTACTCGGATCCCCCAAGTTCGGGTGGGCTCAGTTTTCAGAAAACCGAGCCTGAGCATCTCTTTGTATTATACATGTTATCGATGTTTGCAAAAAAAAAAATGTCTGGTTACCTGAGGTCTAAATGTCAACAAATCTCCAGTAGTTTTAATTGTGTCATTCAAAGATACAGAATGATCAAAAATACTTTCTATGATAATATGCGAAAACGTAAATAAATAAATAGGGGTGTGCACCAGCCACTTTTAGTGTTTTGTGTTTTGTGTTTTGGGTTCTGATTAGCTTGAGGTTTTGGGTTCTGATTTGTTTTGCCAAAACACCCGACGAAAGGTTTTGGTTCTGATTTAGGGTTTTGGGTTCTGATTTATTTTTAAAAAAGCATAAAAAGCGCTAAAATCCAGTTTTTTGTTTATTTTAACACTCCTACGCTATTATTAACCTCAATAACATTCAATAACAATCGTTTACACTAATTTCCAGTCTATTCTGAACACCTCACACCTCACAATATTGTTTTTAGTCCAAAACGTTGCACCAAGGTAGCTTTCTGGACTGCGCAGTGGAGTGACCCCGGTACCCAATTTGGTAACGAGGCCACAATACCTCCTCCAACTGGTCTCAATTCCACTGCACATATGGCTGCTCCTCCATCCTCTGCAGCATATAGAGGGTGGAGTTCTAGCGCGTCAACACCTCTTGTTTTCAATCATGACAGTATAATTTAATTATTTTTGGATTTGGCCCCAACACTGAATGTAGTTTAATATCTGATACGCAGCTATCTGGACTGCGTAGTGGAGTGGCCCCGGTACCCAATTTGTTACCGGGCCACAATACCTCCAACTGGTCTCAATTCCACTGCACATATGGCTGCTCCTACCTCCTCCAACTGGTCTGAATTCCACTGCACAGATGGCGGACACCGGATGCACGTCTAACACCAACATAGCTGTTAAGGCCGCAGTTATTTTTTGGTACAGCAGCAACAGAGAACGTAGTTTGACTTTGAGATAGCAGTACCTAGTATTTTTGGTTACAGCAGCAACAGAGAACGTAGTTTGACTTTTAAATAGCGGTACCTAGTTTTTTTTGGTACTGCAGCAACAGTGAACGTAGTTTGACTTTTAAATAGCAGTACCTATTATTTTTGGGTACAGCAGCAACAAAGAACGTAGTTTGACTTTTAAATAGCAGTAACTAGTTTTTTTTGGTACAGCAGCAACAGTGAACGTAGTTTGACTTTTAAATAGCAGTACCTAGTATTTTTGGGTACAGCAGCAACAGTGAACGTAGTTTGACTTTTAAATAGCGGTACCTATTATTTTTTGGCACAGCACAGCAGCAACAGTGAACGTAGTTTGACTTTGAAATATCACTACCTAGTATTTTTAAACTTATTTTTTTATGGTTTTTTTCAATTATTTTTGTATAATTTTTTTACATTTTTTTTAAAAAAAATTGTATAAGTTTTTTATAATTATTTTTTTAATTTTTTATAACTTTTGAATAAATTTGAAATAACTATGCCCTTAGCAGAACAGAGCACAGGACACAGGCAGCACCACTGGACTCAGCAGGACAGAGCACAGGACACAGCACCACTGGATTCATCAGGACAGAGCACAGGACAAAAGCACCACTTGACTCAGCAGGACAGAGCACTGGACAAAGCACAAAGAACAACTAAACTGATCAGGAGCTCCCTAACTACAACCTCCCTCACGAGTGATCACAGCCAGAATGAAGATGGCGCCCGCAAGGTGAGTATTTATGACATCCGAGTCTCGCGAGATCCGACGCGAGACTTGGATGTCATAGCCTCGGTTCGGCCTCGGATCTGCACTGTTCGGGTGGGCTCCAATTGCAAGAATCCGAGTCCACTCATCCCTATAAATAAATACATAGTTGTTTATTTTTCTGTCGAATAACACTTTCTGAATTGTTATGCAAATGGAAAATATAAAAAAAGAACAATTTTTCAAAATTCTCAATGGCTAACAATAGACAGTATGTCTGCAACATATGTTTTAAGTAGGCAACACCCTTTATAGCTATAACTTGTCTTACAATTTGCTCCATTTACCCTATGCATACAGATGTACACCGAGGAGTAACAAAATTAAATTTATCTGCCTAATATTGTGTAGGTCCCGTTGTGCTGCCAAAACAGTTCTGATCCAACGAGGCATGCGCTCCACAAGACCTCTGATGGTGTCCTGTGGGATCTGGCACAAAGATGTCAGCAGCAGATCATATAAGTCCTGTACGGTGCGAGGTGGGACCTCCATGGCTTGGACTTGTTTTTCCAACACATCCCACAGATGCTTGATCTGATTAATTTGTGGGAAATTTGGAGGTCAAGTCGACACCTTGAACACTTTGACATATTCCTCAACCATTCCTGAACAATGTTTGTAGTGTGGCATGGAGCACTATCCTGCTGAAAAGGCCACTGCCATCAGGGAATACTTGGAAGGGATGTACTTGATCTGGAACAATGTTTAGATAGGTGCTATATGTCAAAGTAACATCCACATAAATGTCAGGACCCAAGGTTTACTAGAGCATCACACTGCCTCCGCCGGCTTGCCTTCTTCCCATAGTGCATCCTCGTGCCATCTCTTCCCCAGCTAAACGACAACCACTCACCCGGCCGTCCACATGATGTAAAAAAAAATGTGATTCATCAGACCAGGCCACCTTCTTACGCTTCTCCATGGTCCAGTTTTGGCGGTCAAGTGCCCATTGTAGGCACTTTTAGTGGTAGACCCGGGTCATCATGGGCACTCTGCTATGCGGCTCCTTACGCAGCAAGCTCCGATGCACTGTGTGCTCTGACACCTTTCTATCATAGCCAGCATTACCTTTTTCAGCAATTTGTTCTATAGTAGCTCTTCTGTGGAATTGGACCAGACAGGCTTGCCTTTGCTCCCCATGTGCATCAATGAGTCTTGCGTGTTTGACCCTGACCCTGTCGCTGGATCACTAGTTGTCTTTCCTTATATCACTTTTGATAGGTACTAACCACTACATACTGGGAACACCCAACAAGACCTGCTGTTTTGGAGATGCTCTGATCCAGTGATCTAGCCATCACAATTTGGTCCTTTCCAAAGTCGTTCAGATCCTTAAGCTTGCCCATTTTTCCTGCTTCCAACACATCAACTTCAAGAACTGACTGGTCACTTGCTGACTAATATATCCCACCCATTGACAGATGCCATTGTAATGAGATAATCAATGCTATTCACTTCACTTGTCAGTGGTTTTAATGTTGTGGCTGATCGGTGTAGTGATATTGTATCAGGTCATATGTTAACAGCTGGGTCCAATGGAAGACAATAACAATGTTATGTTGAAAGTAAATTTGTTTTCGTGAGATAAGAGTGATCGTCCCTTTAAGTGCGAGGCAAAACAAGACATCTCAGGAGTCTTTGGGTGGGTAATATAAGCCTACTGAGTTTCTCAAGGTCGTGGGTTCATCTCCTTCTCACTGATTAGTGGCTGCTAGACATTGATTGCTGACTGTAAATAAATTATAGTAACTTCTTGCAGCATCTTTAAGAAATGAAGCTGAGTGATGTTCGATTTCTGGGAAAGATGATTAGAAAAAGGAGACTATTCTGCCAGTTATATCAAAATCATCAGGGTAAGATTTAACGCTATGGGTACAAAACTGCAAAATGGGAAGCTTACACCTTGTGGCAACATATAATGTATATAATGTACCACCTGCAGGGATGGGCCAGCAGCATTTAGGGGTCTATTTATAAAAGATGATGTAAATTTCCATGGGGAAGCCTATTTAATAAGTAGGTACTCATCCCTGTTCTCTTAACACCATGCCAGGATGATGTTAACAGAACAAAAGCTTTAAATAAATGATTTATTCTAAGAATAAAGTATTTCTAAGCATTACTTTTTAAGACTGATTTAATGTATAAAATAAACTAATTTGTTTATACTTTATTTTAAGTAAATTGAATTTGAAAGCCCATACACAAAACTACAGAGACTGGCCCAGCAAAGTGATAAGTTAACTCTTACCGCTCTAGGATAGTATTGTCAAGAAAACTCCCTTGGTGATATTTTTTTAAATATTTACATGCAATAAGTGATTCTTTTTTTTTATTGCTGATAACCAGCGATAAATAATACTTATATCTGCGATGATGGCACTTGTGACGAAATTAGTCTGATAATACTGTAACCATCCTGTGCTCATTTCTCACATAATGTGGATTATAGTAAGTACTTTTTATAGCCCAATGCTTTTGTTCCCCAGCTCACCAGACTACAATTGCATTGTCTAAATACATGTGGCTAAGGGGACATTGTAGCTCAGTGTAAATATCTATATTGTGTATTGTATATTGATGACTTGGCAGTGAGGTTGTTATTCATTGTCTTTAAAGTGAAGTCAGGGGGTTATGGGTAGAGATCTGGTTGAAAGATACTGGCGGGGCGAATTAGTGTCCATTGTTCTCAGAAGACTATTTCAGACAGGCCATCTGGCAGGGGAGGTTCTGTGGAAGGACAGCTTATCTTCACTCCCCTCTCCAACCTCCCAATAGTCCAGCACTGACCAATGGTTAAGAAGAATAGACTCAGGGGTTTGCCTAGGGAGGGGAAGACACTGTGGATATTTGACACTAGATATAAGGAGCGACGCGAGTGCGGGGAGGTGGTGTTCATCCTGGGATATCATTCATGGGAGGTGCAAGATCTGGGTTTGAGTTGTCGTTCTCTACAAGAATCTACATATGCAGAGAGATCCATGGGATCCATGGGTCATGAAGTCAGGACATCCAGGTGACTGTAGCTCCATAAGCTAGTGGGGTAAGGGACAGACGATGTGATAAATCTACCTGGCATTTATTTACTGTGTATACATAATAATCTAGTGATTGGTTACAATAAATGTATTGTTGTACTTTACTAACTGCATTTACCTGAGTGACTATACGAATCCTAGAAGGTACTGGGTAGACTTCTCTGGCCTAGTGAGACACCCGTTGGTGGCCAGCCAGTGTGAAATGGGTAGCATTGGGCCAGAATACCCGGTATCTTCACAGCACTATTAATAAATTGGCCCCTACTACTCAAATGTGCATTCCACTCCATAATTGTTTAAAACATCATATCTGACAATCAATAATAAGATTTGCATATCATTTATACTTCTTTTTGATGATGCCTTATGGTTGACATACAGCACTAAATAATCCTGTTTTAAACACATTTACTTATCTAAGGGAGAAACCAGCTTATCTTTCTCAAATTAATTTATTAATGAACTAGAATGGGCTCACCCCTTTACTCTATTACATGCAGCCTTGAAAAGCAGCCTGTTATTATCACAAAGAGCTTGATTACTTTATACTATAGAAAACATGTAATTCTAATTGATGTGGAGAAACTGTTAAGTTTAAATATTGAAAAATTTAACCAATTAATAATTTTTTGAGTTGTCTGTGTTTAAAAGAACAAAATAAACAAAATACGTTTTGTAATTGCCCAGTCCTACCCGCAACTAGAAATGCTCACTGACCCCCCTATTTTGGCTTTAGTTTCGCATCTGGATTCAGTCATTTCCAGTCAATTTTGACCACCTCACAGGTCACAATATTATTTTCATACACTTTCGGACAAAGACTGCAGCGAGCACAAACACATGGCAGTTCACAGGACATCTAGGAAACATTTCCACACAGCAGTGGCAGAAAAAAAATGAAAAGGGGTGCAAGATGGAATTGTCCTTAGGCCCTCTCACCCACCCTTATATAAGATATTGAAAAGGACATGTACTGTTTAACAAACCAAGCACTCCAGCGACAAGGAGTGCCACTTTTGTGGTTGAAATGCTTGGTTTGTTCAGCCCCCCACAAAACAAGCTACTAATAGCTACCAATAGCTTAGCTGCCTTAAACCCAACAATTTGTAGTTCATTATTCGACAGAGCTGTCACGATTTTTGGGCAATTCTTTTAGACCAGACCAAATGTCAAAATGTTCTGCTGAATCATCTGCATCATCCTTGGGTCTCTTAAAAAAGCTTATTTTTTTCCTAGAGGCAGTAGCCGGAGAAACTGAAGTAGGGGACGCCATTGTGTCAGCTACCACTTTAGCTGTCAACTTGCTGACCAGGAGCTCACGGTATCTCTTGTAATCTGGGACAGTGGGAAATAAAGAGAAGACAAAGCTCTTAAACCTAGGATCAAACAATTTCCATAAGTTGATAACTCTTCGATCCTGGCGAAGCGATTAAAGTACTTCATCTACAAGTGCGACTTACTTAGCATAATTTCTTTGTTTCATCTCCTCCTTCAATTTTTCAAGGTGCTTTTCCAAAAGTCTAATTAAAGAAATCACTTTTCTCAAGCTATCAGTGTCTGAACTCAGTTCACAGGTGACTACTTCGAATCGTTTCAGCACCATGCACAACACAGAAAATATTCTCCACAGCGCTGGACTAAAATACATTCCTCCTCCTTTCCCAATGTCATGGCTTGTAGAGTAAGCGTGGATGGCTTTTCGTTGTTCCTCCATCCAAGCATATAAAGGGTAGAATTCCACCTTGTTACCACCTCTTGCTTCAGTTGGTGGCAGGGCAAAATAATTGTTCTTGCAGCTGCTGCAATTTTCTACATGCTGTTGCAGAATGCCGAAAATGTCCCGAAATTTTTCGGGCCACAGACAGCATCTCTTGCATGTCCATGTCATTTTTCAAAAAGCTCTGTACCACCAAATAGATTGTGTGAACAAAACAGGGAATGTGATGGATATCACCCAGCTGTAATGCGATGGATTTCACCCAGCTGTAATGCTCTCGCAATATTGGTGGAGTTATCATAAATTACATATCCTCAGGAGAGTCCAAACTGTTAAGCCATGTTGCAATGACATCCCTTTTCAAACAGGTTGTCAGCAGTATGCCTCTTATTGAAACCGCTGATATACAGAGTAGCCTGCCTTTGAATAATTTGGCATTGTTGGGTACATGCTGCTGCTGTTCCTGCTGCTGAAGGCAATTCACCAACCCAGTGGGCTATCACAGTCATATAATCATTAGTTTCCCCAGTTCCGCTTGTCCACATATCTGTGGTTAAGTGAACAGTGGGTATAATGGCATTTTGTAGCCCAATAATTACATTTTATGGAATCTTCTGGCAGAGGTGAGGAATTGCTTTTCCAGTGAAATGGTGTCATGATGGAATTTGGTAACAGGGACACAGGACCTCAATTAACTGTCTAAAATCAGCTGTATTAATTGTGGATATTGGATGCAGAACTAATACTACAATAGTCGCCATGGCGTTTGTGATCCGCTTTGCAATGGGTGACAGCTTTCATACTTGCTTCATTGTGCAAAGGATTGCTTAACAGTCAACTTTTGTAAACTACTAGTAGTCTTCTTCTTGGTCTACTTCTGGGATGAAGATCTACCAGCAGCAGCAGCAGCAACAGCAACAGCAGGACTAACACTCAAGAATTCTTCAGAGGAATCCTTGATTGGGGAGAATTCATCTAGCCTTATCAACTTGGATGCAGGACTAACTCCGATCACTAGTGAAGGTGTTGTCGGTGTGACTTTACAAAGGCTACAAATGGCTAGACAACTGTTGTTAGGATTGGGTAAAAATAATTGCACACATAAGAGGTGGATTTTTTGGTCTTATGCCCAGGCATGACTATGCCCTTCTTATCACTGGTAAGAACTGCTTCCACTGGTGCAGAACTTACACAAACAACATCATCCTCATCATCATCCTCATCAATATCCTCATTAGCGCCGTTGACAGCTACACAAATATCCCCATCATGTTGCAAATGCAAAGTGGTATCCTACATTTGTGTATCATCGGCTACACTAAGAGGCATACCGATGACAACCTGTTTGAAAAAGTAAGGGAAGTCATTGCAACATGGCCAATCCCGCTTGGACTCTCCTGAGGATATGTCATTTTTGGTAATGCCACCAATATGTGACAGCATTACAGTGGGAAGAATTCCATCACATTCCCTGTTTTGCTCACACAATCAACTTGGCAGTACTGAGCTTTTTAAAAAATAACAGTGACTTACAGGAGATGCTGCCAGTGTCCAGAAATAATTTGGGTCATTTTCGGTATTCTGCCACAGCATGTAGGAGATTGCAGTTGCTGCATGATGAATCCAATTTGAGGGATTTGTACATTAGTCCAGTGCAATGGAGAATACTTTCAGTGTTGTGCAAGGTGCTGAAACCACTCTAAGCAGTCACCGTAAAGTGAGTTCAGACACTGTTAGCTTGAGTCAAGTGATTCCCCTAATTAGACTTTTGGAAAAGCAGCTAGAGAAATTGAAGGAGGAGATGAAACTAAGCAATTCTGCTATCTATGTAGGACTTGTAGATCAAGTACTTTATTCGCTTCACCAAGATCCGAGAGTTATCAACATCTTGAAATCAGATCACTACATTTTGGCAACTGTGCATGATCCTAGGTTAAGAGCTATGTCTTCTCATTTTTCCCAGCTGACCCAGATCTCAAGAGATGCAATGAGCTCCTGGTCAACAAGCTGACAGCTCAAGTGGTACATGACACGACGACTCATCCTCCCTCAGTTTCTTTGGCAACTGCTGCTAGGAAAAAACGTAGCTTTCCCAAGACACCCAGTGGTGATGCAGATGAGTCAGCACAACATTTTGACATTTGGTCTGGTGTAAAAGTATTGCCCAAAAATCGTGACAGCTCTGTAGTAAAATGAACTACAAATTCCACGAGGAAGGACATTACCGGCAATTACATCAAAGTACAGAGATGTCTGTAATGGTGGATTCCAGCAGGTATGAATTAGTATTGTGTGAGGATTATGTACACACTGATGAGGGTGAGAATGATGACAGTGTAGATTGCAGGTGTTGGGATCTAGCTGAGAGAAGGGAGCTAGCTAATTCTAGTATGCTTGTTAAAAATTTTAGGTCGAATGATATGTTGACAATTTTATGTTTTTCGACAGTAAACTTTCACCTTTATTAGAGAGGTGTTTTTTTCTTTAAAAGGCACAAGCTTTGTTTTTACATTTTTGCTTCCCTGACTTAAGACCACTGTGCACTTGAACATAGGCTTTAGCACATGACACAGAGGGATTAGTATCATCATGACTGAGACTGGAGAGTAACAAGAACAATGTGACTGAAGACTGGAGAGTTACAAGAACACTGCTACCCTTGTTTCTGTGTTATCAATGGCACTGAGACTGGAGAGTGACAAGAACAATGTGACTGAAGACTGGAGAGTGACAAGAACACTGTCACTCCTCCTGTTTCTGTATGAGCAATGGCACAAAAGAAACACTGCCAGCACTATTATTACAATTTTGGTTTCCACACTGAAAACTGCCATCTCTCCTGTTTCTGGGTGAGCTTTAGCACAGTACAATGTCACTGGAGACTGCCAAGAGCACTGCCACCCCTCCTCTCTTTCTTTTATTAATGACACTGCCCAACTGCCCTGGAGACCGCCAACAACCCTGGTACCTCTTCTGTGTCTCTTGGTGTAATGGCGCTGGATCTCCATGGAGGGTGGTACTTATAGAATCCAAAACTCGTGAGATCCGACGACACAACAATGACGTTTTGCCTTGTTTTCACTTCCGAGGGCGCGCAAAAGTACTAAGCCAGCTTGGCTCGGTACTCGGATCTGCGAAGTTCGGGCAGCCTCGGTTCTCCGAGAATCGAGCCCGAGCATCTCTACCCGGAATATTGACAAATTCACAAGTTGTTATGCCTCCATGTGATCAAACAAATCCAGCAGAACTGCCCCTGAGTGTCCCTACAAACACCTAAGTGCCCCAGCAAAATCCAGACATTACAATACAAGGTGGAGCAGGATGAAGAAGTGGGACTAAATTTCGTATTAAACTCTGTGTGCTGCATGTCGTAAAACTACATAAGACAGAACAAAGCTGTCATTATACATTTGTTCCGTGTTTTTTACTTACTGTGGCTTAGGCCATCTTTCTCTTTAAACTTCTTTGATCTCTATTGAATCTGTCACCTGCTTCCGCTTACATAAAATGCCACTTGCTCTAGGGATATATTACCAGCAGTGCATAGGCAAGAGAAAGACAGATACATAAGCACTTTGGCAACCACTGCAAGTAGTAGTATACTAAGAATCAATTAGACCAATAGGAGATAAAAAAAAATAGAATTATTCAGCTTTCTATGATATACAGGCCTATTTACTAATACATGATGATAGTGCTGGTGTTATATCACTGCTTATCAGAGTGACAGAAAGTCATCTATCTAGTTGGTTCATGAATGAGCCATCTATGTGAGCCCAGACTTGGCTTTCAGGTTCATCAGTAAAAAAAAAATAGATAAAAATATTTTTAAAACTAATGCCTAATAAAAAAAATGCTTTATTCAAATAACAAAGGATTTTTTCAGTCATGATCTTGTACTGTCATCATACTGAGATGGTGATAACGGAGAAACAAGTACCGATGGCTCCATCATCCTTTGCATAAAGGTGCGCAGGATAATCTCTGAAGTTTGGGTATTGTAGTAAATGGAAATGGGCACAGGCGGAAACAGCTGTGATGTCAGGCGGCTCGTCACAGTAAATTGAATTCCCCCTTAAATGTTAGTAACTATGATCATGCTCTAGATTCTCTGAGGCAGATGGGTCTGCAATGGTTGTATCGCCCATAGCAGTATAAGAATTTTTTCTCTGGAATTGCTCTACATAATTTTACAATATTGCTTTCTGCATTGTTTCTCAATACAAGTCTCCCAATTTATTGAAACAATGTACCAAAAATATGGTTGACAATGTTTTTTTTTATTGAATCCAGTTCAACTGTAGTGGGCCCTGTTCAGTACTGTTTTGGTATATAAGAAACTCAGACATGAAATGAATGAATGTTGTCACTGCTCAGAGTACAGACCAGTCTATCTGCTTTAACCCCTATTGTAGGCTGGCCTAAATGCCATGCCGCTGGCAGATTGTCTGATTTGCATACAAAGTGCATAGAGGCAATAGGCTGATGGGCAAACTGAAACTATGTGATTCAGTGTGTGGAAGGGGGGCTTCACTAAATAGAGGTACACATAGATATGCCTGGAACTTGCATGGTTTCACTATGGCATGATAGTAACTCAGTTATGAAATGTACTTCATTTTGATTCCCAATTGTAGTCAGACAGATAAGGGCCCATTTCAACTAATTCTTAATCTATATGCATGTGAAATCTAAATTCTAGCAAATTAAGGTGAAGATTTTCATATAGCATTTGGGAGAAGACGAAAAAGCAGTCAAAAGGCTAAAACCTCAAAAGATAAATTCTGAAATAACCAAATAGTAAAAACGTAAATACTTGTTTAATAACAACACTATACAGTATAATTTATCTAACATAATGGTGCAAGTAGAACATGTGCTGTAACCCATAGCAACCAGTAAGAACACTAGAGGACTAAACGCGGAAGCATTATTGGTTGTCGTGGGTAGTAGAACGATATTGTCGTTTACAACATGTTATTAAATTAGACCTTTAATATTCCACATTTTGCATGCCCCCAACACTCCTGATTTGAAAATGGAGTCAACATATTTGCTGGCTATGCCCCTTTTTCTTGCAAAAAAAGTTGGACTGTTTGGTTTAAGCATTTCACTATATTATGATGATCTTGTTTTAATTATATAGTGAAAACATAATAGGCAGCGCTTTACAGAGAAGTTTTAATCATTAACATCAGACTTTGCCACAGTGGAGCTTACCATATAATTCTCTAACACAAACACACTCATTGTGTCACAAGCTAATTAATCTACCAGTATGTTTTTGGACTGTGGGAGGAACCGCAGGCAAATAACATACAGGTAGTGCCCTGGTCAGAATCTAAACCATGCTGTTCAAAAAGTGGCAATCCTCTCCTTCAGTCTGCAAGTTATGTGTTAAAGTGTCCCCTTTTGTATTGTAATTCAGCACAATGTCTCACATTAACAAGTTGATAAAGATAATTTATAAAACATCTACATTTTACCTGAGTACCACTAGGGAGACGCAATAATAGGTAGTAGTCTTAGGAAATAGTTAACACTGCCCTACAGAGATCACGTGGCTCACTGAGATTTTTTTTTCTTTTAAAGCTTTTGGCTTTTCTGTTGCAGCTGAATTCCCGCTTCTGCTTTATTCAGTTCAAAGCCTCAGATCCTAACTTCACATTGTTCTGTACTCGTTTGAAGCAGAGGATAGCTATTCTAACAAACTGCTGTTAGATCTGCGTGTTACCTTTCCACCGGGATCTGAAATCCATAGCTAGCCGCTCTGTGCTTCTCACATATTCTTTTTCAGCTATTTCTGTTCTTCACAGATCCTCAGCCACAATGGAATGTGGGCAAATGTACCCATGGCAGGATCTTCGCTCCTAGATGATTTCATCTGCCCTGATTAATTAATTTTTCTCTTGCACATAACACTTTTAGCAAAAAAAAAAAAAAGAAAGCGAAAACTGTCAGGTATTTTTATTCATCATTGTATGTATTGTGAGCCTCACCACCAAGGCTACGTGTAGCATAAATATGTTCTATCGCATCTCTCACTCTGGGAAAGGCACATAAATTACACCTGAAACTCGATGCAGACAGCTGCTGTCCTGGAGTTTAATGAAATCCACAACAGAATCTTTATATGTCCCTATTAACTGCTTTGTAGTCAAAAAGAAAGCCCACCAAAAAACAAGCTTTGTTGCAACAAAAAGGGTAGAATGTCCTAACCACATAGCAGGGGTAGAGATGAACAACATTTTCAAAGCTGTTCTGTGAAACATTTGCCTCATTCTGCATTTGCCTGTGACATTTTGCACGTTTAGCTGACGGAAAATGGTCCCAGTCATACCACAACCGCAGTCACACAACAGAATGAGTTGACGGTTGTCATCACAGCTCTATCCATAGTGTTTAAATTCTGCTAAATTTACAAATCCAGGGTGGAACGGTAATCCGCACAATTGCAAAGCAAAATCAGAACTTAAGATTGTTTCTCTGGAACGTCACACCTCTATGAAGCTGCCTGTTTCCCCTCAGAAACCCAAATATTACCACTATTTTATGCATCCCTTAAGCAATGTAGGATTTTCACCCAGATAGGATGGGGTACTAAATGACGGTGACTATGATTCCAAAAAGAGTTAGAGCGACTAAGCAAAGACAGAGATAACAAACAAGTCACACACATTTCCTACGGGCCTACTATAAACGGCGACAGAGGAATATTCCAGCACTGTGATTGCAATCACTTAAAATGGCGACAGTCACATTGCAGGTATTAAGGGGGCAATGCAAGGACCCAGGTGTTTTTTAATAAGGGTTGTAAATTATCCAGCCGCCGGGTCCTCACAGTGCATTCTTAATACTGGTAATGTCACTGATGTCATTTTAAGTGATGATAATCACAGTGCCGGCATTTTCTTCTGTCACCGCTTATAGCAGGCCTGTCGGAAATTATGTGTGTCACTTGTTGGGTAAGTCCGTCTTTGCTACATGTCAGCATTTGAGCGATTGTCATTTTACTATCGCTCTAAATCTTGTCGGAATTGTAGTCATCGTAATGATGACTACCACCGCCCATATACATATATTCTATGTATATGTATTCTACATAAGGCAGTGGTTCCCAAACTTTTGCAGTTGGCGGCACCCTTAGTCTCCATAATTTTTTCAAGGCACCCCTCCAAAATAATTACAGAGCAGTCCCGTTTTATAAGTAGTCAAAAAAACATAATAAGTATTTAGGTCAGGACAGAAATACTTATTTAGTTGTATGCAAAAATAATACACATGAATCCAAGGGAAAATAATATTTTTATATATTTTTTGGAATTATATTTCTGTCAAAGGATAATTTACAGCTAACACACACTGTGCCCCCTGCATCCACACACACTGTGCCCCCTGCATCCACACACTCTGTGCCCCTCTGCATTCACAGACACTCTGTGCCCCCTGCATCCACACACTCTGAGCCCCCTGCATCCATACTCTCTGTGCCCCCTGCATCCACACACTCTGAGCTCCCTGCATCCACATACTCTGAGCCCCCTGCATCCAGACACTCTGTGCCCCTCTGCATTCACAGACACACTGTGACCCCTGCATCCACACACACTGTGCCCCCTCTGCATCTTCGCTGTGCCCCCTCTGCATCTTTTCTGCCCCCTCTGCATGCTCGCTGTGCCCCCTCTGCATCCTCGCTGTGCCTCCTCTGCATCTTCACTCTGCCCCCTCTGCATCCTATCTGTCCCCTCTGCATCCTCGCTGTACCCGCTCTGCATCCTCGCTGTGCCCCCTCTGCATCTTCGCTCTGCATCTTCGCTCTGCCCCCTCTGCATCCAGGCGTGGCCAGGAAGAGAAAAAAACAAACAAAAAAACGTACCAATCCAGCGGCTCCCGGGACCCAGCATCCTCTCCCTTGCTGCTTCTCACTGAATATGTCGGCCGTGATGACGTCACGCACGACATTCAGTGAGAAGCGAGGAGGGAGGAGGATGCTGGGTCCCGGGCGCCGCTGGATTGGTAAGTTTTTTTGTTTCTTTGGTTTTTTCCTCTTCCTGTCCATGGCACCCATGTGATAGTGCCGCGACACCCCTGGGAGCCGCGGCGCACAGTTTGGGAAACTAGGACATAAGGAATATAGTACACATTTATAGGCAGAATTCTTTTCGAGAAGCAATGACTTAACCCTTGTGTACCTCAATTAAATAAGCTTGATCCTGCAACACTACCTCTGGCTACTCAATGTCACATATGTATGAGTGCAGAGCAGCTAGAGGTAGGTAGCACTATTTGTGCACTTTGTGACAAGTGTCAGATTGCACAACTTGCCTGGATACACGTCCCTCCATCTGTAGTAATTATTATTCATATGTCCTCTCTTTTTATATCACTAAAAATACTGCACAACAGCTTTTCATCTTTTTTTTAAACAGACACACACCTGTAATCCTACCTGTGCTTACCAATAGGACATTCATTTTACTATCACACTATAGGCAACGACTATTGTTTTATTTTGGAAATGTACTAAGTTGCCAATTCCCAGTTACAGCCACCAATAATTAATTTGGCTTGTGATTTGGCAGTTATTAGTTCACTTTCTACAACATGGATTCATTGTATGCTTAGCTTTAATAAGCTTGTGACATTTTACTCCTGTTCTACAAACAGTACTCATAGGGGACATTAAGGTCTATACTATTCAGTGCCTGATTAGCTCTATGGGCAGCCTAAATCAGTGGTGGAAGTGGGGGTGTATAAAGCGGTACGCCATAACGCCACTTTTCCTACTGCCTTCATTGTAAAACTATCAAAATCCATTTATTTACATTCCCATTACATTTTTCAAACCGTCACTCCTAAATTTCCATACTGCCACTACTAAATGTCCACTTCAACCACTGCCCTGAATTGCATTAAAAATGATGTCATTATGTTCTTAATGACAAGTTCCTGAGTTGAGCCCTTTGCATTTATCTTTTCATACTATTCTTGGTAACAATTTAAGCAGATGCTGTAGTGTTACACAGGTCGTTGTATGTGAATCCTGTAATAAACTATAAACCACAATTTTCAAGGATCAGCACATTCAATTGACAGCTACAACTACAGTACAGGATACAGACATGGTGGACACAGCTACCAGCGAGACTAACACATCACTGCTGCCTGCAGTGGACTGTCATGGCAAAGTCTGGATTATAACAAAAGCCTCAGCTTATTAGAGGGGCGGCTTCATTGTTAGCATCCCAACTGTCCCTATCTTGTCGGGACGTCCCGATTCGCGGCCCGCAAATGAGAGGGTCTTAGTTGGAGAGTGGGTGTTTTAATTTGTCCAAATATAGCCATTTTCAGCCTCAGTTTGGCCCTAACTGGGCAGAGTTTGAGCAGGGCTGGGGCGGTCCTAAATTATTTATCTTTCGAGATTTGGAATATTGGGAACTATGCTGTTAGTATAGAGAATTAGTGCAGGGGATGGGCTAGCATTTAGGTTTCCTTTATCTATTTTTCAGACAGCCATTTTAGGTGTCCTGGAAGCAGGGGCCGAACTGTGCATCGGCCCATAGAAAAATTTGGGGTAGTGATATTGCTGTAGCCTCCTGGACTCCCTGGCTGAGCTCTGAAAAGAGCAGAGCAGGGACCTCTCCTGAGCATGCGTGGCTGGTGCATGCGTGGCTGGTGCATGCGCCCACCCCTCATGTGTTGCATAGAACAAGCCTCCACTTTGCCCCTTTCAGAGCAGAGCAGGGGTTTTGGGCAGGGATGTGTGGCAGCATATATTTTGTACGTTGTTTTGAATGCAACGTTATGTAATGCTGTTTATGTGCACCTAAATTTTTATGTAATGTTTTGTAATTATAAGAAAGAATGCAAGAAACACATAATGAGTGTTTTTAGGGGCTATTGAGCATTATTAATGTAATGTGTTATTTATCAAACAGGAGCAGTGGTCAAACAAATTTTCTTTGGCTTTGAATGGCTTGATTGAATGGTTCTTAGTAATATTTTGTTCTAAATTAGAACACATAGTAATTACATTTATGTATGATCATTTTTACAGACAAAAAGGGGCTATAATTGTAGACTTATAGGATAATAAGTTAGATAGAGGTATACCAAACAGCAAAAAACAGTAGTGTACTCACATTTAAGCTGGCAACGTGTTGCATTATGAGGCAATTGTGCCTAATAAAATACTTCCCAAAAATTGCATCTCTTTCATTCAGTACAGATTATGAAAGGAGGAGTGGTCACATTACAAGGGTGCACAGCTGTCACGAGCCGCGGCGGTACTCACAGCCGCCGTCGCTCGCTTCCTGTGCTCCCAACTCCCGACCGGACGCCCTGCAGTGTAGCGCCGCATCCCGGCAACAGGGGACAGCCGGGCGCGTGCGCAGAGGTACTTAATAGCCTGGTGGCTATTAGACTTTAATTTATTAATTAGCCGGCTCCTGGGAGTAGTTGCAGAGCTAGGCTCTGTTTGGTCCACCTGTTTATTTAAGGCAGTGAGGTCTGCAACCTCACTGCCGGTTATAGCTTTTCTGCCACAGTCCTGCTGACCTGCTTGATCCTAGTTCCTGTCCTTGTCCCTGTCCCTGTCCCGTGGAAACTCTGTTGGATTTCCCGTGTATGACCCCTTGCTTGGATTTGGACCCTGCCTGTTTGCTCCTGACCCTGACCTTTCTTGCCTGTATCTTAGACCTTGCTACCGTGCCTGTGACCTCTTACCTTGGCTTGTCTATTGGATTCGCTGTCTGCTGCCGGCCCTCGACCTTAGCCTGGACTTCACTCCGCTTTCCTGGGTTCTCCCCAGCCAGTACGCACTTCACGACCCTCTGTTAGTCTGCGGCCAAGTCTGTCCCCACCACTAGGGGCTCCGGTGAACACCAGACTGGCAGAGCAGACTCCAGGTTGTGCTGTACCGGCTAGAGGGGTTCCTAACAATAGCCAAACCTCTGGGGGTTTCAGTAATCGCTGCTTATCCCCCTTCCCTCCTCTCAAAATACGCATTCATTGCCACTTGCTATGCAGAGCTGCAGTAAATGGACATACCACCCAACTTTCCTGGGATAGAGCACTCAAATCGGGGGTGTCCTACCTAAATCTGGACAGTTGGGATGTGTGAAATAATTATTTGTTCAAAATCAATTGGATCATTCTCAGACATGTTAGACAATAACAGGAGGACCACTACTGGCATCTGTGGTCAACTGTGCTACCAACCCAGAGTGTCAGGAGAAAATAACACTTTAGTGTGCTTAGTTACATTCCTAACTGTTAATTGATTGTTAATTGTTATGTAGATTGAATACCATTCTCATTATCTCTTTCAATGCTGTATAAAAGGTAAATTAACATTCATTGAAGGAGAAAACACGATCATGCATATCAGCCATATCATGCTGAATACTGAAAGCTATAATTAGTTAGCTGATCCTACGTTCTTGTGAAACAAGCTATGTGTGACATTCATAGATTCTTCTGCCTAATCGTGAAGTGTCCATGAATATTATATTCTAATGTTGGCAGTGAAAAGGCAGTTGGGCAAACAGTGAGGTCTGCAATAGTTGTGTGGGGTTTTTCTAATGTGGTGTCTAATAAAGAAATTGGAATTGGGGGTCGTGACAGGATGGACCGCTTATGCTGTTGCTGCTGGGAACTGGCTGGGCTTACTGTGCCACCGGTCCCTTTTTTTATCCCAAATGCGCGCACTAACCGCAGTAGGAGAGGCTTAAACTGCTGCAACCACTGAACTCCTTACCGGCATCCAGAACCGGGTTCCTTCTGGGTAACTGTCGCTACTAGTTTACCCCCTTGCTGGTGCTCCTGGGCTGGTACCCCTGACCTCTTCCTATAAATCAGGGTTGCTGTGGATGGATCCCCCCTGGCCTATCACAATGGCCAGAGCTGCTGGGTAGCGGGCAGAGTGGTGGTACCGGAAAGCTGGGTCCAAACCTCAGAACAGCCGGGAAAGGATTAGAGTTGGGTCTAATCTGTAGGTCACAGGAATTTCAGCATGGAAAGGTTGTCAAGCAGGTCTTTGAAGCAAGTGATGTTTATTTGCTCTCCAGAAGTATAGCTGGTACAAGAATGATACATTACATGCTCAAATAGCTTATTTTTTAAACAGTTCTGACATAACTCATGGCAGAGGGTAAACCAGCCCCTGATCCGAGATGGTTCTGCAACGTCTGAGCTATTTTTAGTATCAGGATACGTTATGTTTTCCCAAACATGGATTTACATGCAATGCAAAGCTAACAATATTTACACTATTCTGCTATATGCTAAAACTTGATGCTTGCATTATCTGAGATGCAGCCACATCAGACAGAAAGGCAGTGGCCCCCTGCTGGGTATACAGGCTAAACAGGTGTTTGTCACTTCACAGAAAAAGACTTACTTTGCATTTCCCGCTTTCAGCTAAACAGATTTTCTCTAGCAAAGTTACAAATCCAAATAATGACACTTCCATACAAAACACATCCCAATGTAACACGATAAGTTCATTTGCAATGATATACATTGGTGTCTGCACCACTAATTGAAATACATTTCTGCCATAATTTATTTCTACATGATCCAGCCACGGGGGTCCTTGCAAAGTAACAGGCAAATGGATCCTCAATGAAATAACCATAAGGGAAGAAGTCTAATATAGTCTGCATTTATCAAGTTTAGTTTCAATATTTACCCTTCACTAAATCTTTACATATACAGAAAGAGCTTTCATATACAAAAAGGGAATTAATGTTATTCAGTTGGTCAAGATTAAAAATAGGGACAATATCAAGGATAGAATTTAACATGGAAATATCTTTAAGATGTGAAATCAGGGGCAACTATATAAATGTACATAGCTTTTACAGTACAAAGACTGAATATCTGTAAACTTTGTGCATACATAAGGATGACATGACATCTGTTTACATGTGAGATGTCATGGTTTCTAATTTTATCTAATGTTGGGGAGGTAGAGGTGAGAAATGATTATATTTTATTAATCTCTCCAGGCAGAAAGGATCAGCCAAATGCCGCAGCAGAATGACCGTAGAACTCTGTATAATAGGCTCTAGGGGAGTGAGATAAAGTGCCAATCTCTTAAGAAGATAAGCCCTTTTTTTAATGATCTTGATCATTTTATTTTAGGAATTATCAAGAACAATAGCCACAAAAAAATGGCACTTCAATCTCATCAGGGAAAACAAGCTGCTGTACAAAGTAATCCGTTCATTATGCCGAAAATCCATAATCATGTTAAAAACGCCATATGTCGTGTTGTATATGAGAAATCTGGAGTGCAAACTGTACTAAGCAATCTTTAACTTTCATTATGGTCAAGATGAACACATGGTCCATGCTACTCTACATAGCATCACACCCATAATCCCCCAGTATCCAGTGGTCATGCTACATTCTCTTATAGCGGATTAAAAATGTTCCTCTTAACATTTTTAAGGAGTATTTATATCCATAGAAGATATATATATATAGCTTGATATATTTTTATAATATATAAATATATATATATAAATATATTTATATATATATATATATATATATATATATATATATATATATATGGATAGTTTTACCAAGTCCACTAAACAAGTGTTTGTTATTACAGGGGCAAACACAGAATTTAAAGAGGGGGTTTTCCGAATGGTTTCAGGACAAAGAAAAAACTTGCAACAATAAACCTGCAACAGAAACTTTTTCTGTAGATAAACTACCTTACTTACCATGACCACACAAACATACACATGCCAGGATTAGTTTAGGCAGATGCCAATTAACTTACCAATATGTATGGATCATGGGAGACATCCAATGGCCCAAAGGCATATATAAAAAAAACATACATACATACATACAACATTGCTTTAAGAGGAAGGGAGACTAGATAAGATACTAAAAAGATCCAAAGGTATTGTTAGTTTCACAAGTGATTAGGGAGCCAGGCCCATAATCAAACTAAACACATTGCTTTACACTCCCAACAAAAGCACACACATATTAGGAGTCCACACAAGCGATTTCTCAAGCTGCTTTACAAATGTGTGTAACCTGAGAACAGCACCAGAGAAATAGCGCAGCACCTGAATCCACTGATCCACGCAGACAATAGTGATACACACAGTATAGAAGTCACCTTTCCTATGAACACCCTTATACAGTTACAAGGGGCACAAGTGTCACGCAACAGGGTAAGTATGTGAAATAGTCTGCTGTAACTTGCACAGATTCTGGGCTCTATTTATAACATACTTGCCAACTCTCCCGGAATGTCCGGGAGACTCCCTAAAGTCAGGTAGGTCTCACGGACTCCCAAGAGAGCTGGCAAGTCTCACACATCCCACAATTGCGGGGCTAAAATGATGCAATTTGCGGTGAATCGCGTTATTTTGGCCCCTCCCACCGCATATTTGTTGCGGTGGGAGGGGCCAAAATGACGCGTTTGGCTGCGCCCCACCCCCTCCCGCCCTCTAGACATGCCCCTCTCCCGGATACAACTTGCCAAAAGTAGGCAAGTATGATTTATAAACGTTGAAAAGCCCAATGGCCGGCTGGTGTTTTCAGTGGCTATGATTCTTCTCCTAATACATCACAGGGTACCGCTGGTGTTTACGTCAGCGATTGCTTTACTATGCAAAGCCTTTCTATCAAGGACTGCAGCGGTACGAATACAGTCGCAATCCTTGGGGATTATGTAAAAGCCTGAACTGCCGAAATGAGCCAGCTTCCTACAGCGCCCTCTACTGCTTGGAGTGTTGAGTGAAGCTTGCTGTGTTTTCTCTCCTTGCATAGTGCATTCTGTATTGCTATGCAGATATGCTCTCTGCACTGTGTGTAGTGTTTCATATATATATATATATATATATATATATATACACACTCACATATATACACACATATATATATATATATGTATGCACACATATATACCCATATATGTATATATATATATATATATATATATATATATATCTATCTACTATATAAATGCCTAGTGGCGTGTGTGAAAAAAACAAAACAAGCTGCAGCGCCACCTGCTGGGCAGAGTTATACACTGACCTATATATTTCTTGAAGGAGAAGTGACAGTTGGGAGTGGTTGGTGGTTGCCGGGGGTGACAGTGGGGAGTTTTTAACCCCTTAAGTAGCTTGATGATGGATGTGGCGATGAAGATGAAGGATGAGGTGATGGAGAAAAATGATGAGGTGGTGACATGTGGACAAAACCACGTTAAAAAAGGGGTCAAACTCATTTTCGTGAGGTAATTTTACCTCATGAACACACATTAAAAAGACCGCTTGCGTCGGGAACTAACGCTCTTCCCCTGAGGAGGCCTGGGCTAGGTCCAAATGCATGACAAGAACCTTTTTAAGACCTTAAGTAGCTTGATTTGACTAGAATGCATGAGTATCATGCACGGGTTAACTTGTATATATATATATATATATATATATACAAATATATATATAAATATATATATATATATATATATATATATATATATATATATATATATATATATGTATTGCTTACTATGCAGAGCAGGATAGATCAGGACGAGTGTATGCCACAGTTGTATACATTTTTTAAAGGCACAAAATGCACTTTATTTGGTGTTCAACTCCTTAAACTACTTAATCTACAAAAACCGCATATCCTCTTGGTCTGCTAAGCATTTGATCATTGCTCATATCTATGTAATGATCTTTGCACTTTATTTCTGTGTTTATATTGTGTTAACCCTGTAATATTCCTATCCCTCCAATTAGTACTAAGTAAAAGTGATATATTTCTGATATTGGTTATTTGTTACAAAAGCAGTTCCTCCCAGCACTCTAATTAGAATTACTTTTCCACATATAAAGGAAGGTTAATATACACAAAACTCTATTCTAGCACTCAGAATGGAAGATTAAGCACACTTGCCAACTTAGTGACTCTGTCCTCCGGAGATCCTAGAGGGCAGGTCATGTGAGAGGGGTAGGAGGGGGCGTGGTGACATATTTGCGTCATAGCTCCGCCCCCACTATAAAATGCCGAAATTCACGGCATTGAATAACGGGAGGCAGTGCTTAATGACTCGATTAAGCCCCGTCCCCTGATATTTTAATAGCTGTGCCCTGGAGCATGTTCTCCAGGACACAACTAATAAAGTTATTTGAATTACGTGATCGCGCATGAGCATTGTGTGGAAGTCTCTAGTGTGCATGCGTGAAAATGGAGCGGCGCACTGTTACCACTATTAGAGGAAGTGCCACGTAGACTTGTACATTTTCTCCTGATGAAGAAAATTGAGATCTATTCCACTGGAGTGGTTAACATATAAGCACATTGATTTTTATTTTATTGTGAGTGCAAAATTTGTAATAAATTCTTTTACTACATACTACACTACATGTTATATTTTATTTCATTGCCCCTGATGTGCTAATGGAGTGAATTACCTGAGACTACTGATGGAGTGGAATCTATTTCCAGAGGGCAGTCTTCAGGACCGGTGACAGATAAGCGGTGTTTATTTTTATTTTTGGTACGCGTATTACCATTAGGATATTGGGTGAATAATGAACACCTACTATTGGCATTACGATTGGTTCTTGGATTTTCATTGTGTTGTATGGTTTTGGATTCCTACACACTGTTGGTTAACACAGATTGACATCCACATGTCAAGCACATTTATATATCTTTTTTGTTTGGTACGTTTAAACAAATCACGGGGTGCAAGGCACAGGTTTCACTAAAGTAATGCACTATTGCTGGTTCCTTTCATACTCTGTCGATCCTGGTACATATTTTGGGATCCTTGATGACGTCCTGAGGAAAGGTGTGAGGACCAAAATTTGATTTGTTGAACAAACAAGCTATTATCTGGTATGCATAATAATTACCATCATACTTATAAGTTTTGGTTCCTATAATACTACACTATGAGGTGCCCTGTCTTCTTTCCTATCTAGAATTGTTTCCAGACTTACCATCTGGTACTTCGCAACATGGCAGCCACTTGTAAGCAAGAAAGGGAGATTGGTGTTGAATCTTGAAAGACTATTGGGGACTTGATTTTGGAACAAGAACCATTGTATATCCTCTCTCTATATATATATTTAATAGATAATTTTTAAAGAACTTACTTAGGGGGAGTTTCCAGGTGCCCAGGAACCCCCCTTGTGATTGAATCATGCTGAAAACGTTCTTTGTATAGGCAGACATCACCTCATAGTGAGGCAGGGCACCTCATAGTGTAGCATTACTTCTATTTTTCCCCACTAAAGGCAACTGAAAGCCTGAGACTGGCCCAGCAAGCTGGTATGATAACTCCTACAGCTCAAGGCCAGTGTCACCCAGCAATATATACTTGATTAATTGTGGTGATAAGTGATTTTCTATCTCAGCAATATGCGGAAATAGAAAATCAGCCATATCACATTAGATAAATAAGCACTTATGTCTCTAACAGTTTTATTTTTCTTTGCATCTTTTTCCAATATATTTTTTAAACCCTATTTGCAGTCACTAATAATACACCCAGATTACATTTTTACCCACCTCATAAATATAAACCCTTCATAATTAATATATATAGCTCTTAATGACTAACCAATCCAAATGTAAACCTAGTAATCATTTTAACCCATCCCAAATGTATTTAAACTACTGAAAATTAATATTTTTCTTCTGATAATGACAAGTAAATATTAGGCCCATCAAATTTAAATAGTTCAAATTGACAGATTGTTAATATCTTTATTGATTATTCACCATTTAATATTACATTTAACAATTAATTTGAACAATTAAGACATACCTTCCAACTTCTGAAATATTCATTTGTACAAGCTTCACTTCCTGTGCTATAGGTACAGCTTTTGTCTTGACAGGTATAGGGGTAACATGCTAGGATAAAAGAGGTGGGGTTCAGCTTTTTATCCCACCTCAAACTATGCAAAAAAGGGGAGAAACTCTCAGACCTGGGATTGTGAAGCAGCAGCAGCAGTGCCTGCAATGTGATTGGCTAACAATTAGCCAATCACTGTATCCTTTATTTTCCCTACCAATAGGCATTGCCGTACATGTGTGAATTACACCCAATAAGAAGCCTCCGCTCTCTGCCTTGCTTTTCCCAGGCCAAGTAGTTTCCTATTACAATGCTGTGTTTGCTGCGATTGGGAGAAGCAGAGCAGAGTGCAGACTTTTATTCTGGGTAATTCCCTGATGTGTGCAGTGATGTCTGCCTATACCAAGAACGTTTTTTTCAGTATGATTCAAGCACAAGGGGGGTTTCTGGGCTACTGGAAAACTCCCCCTAAGTGTGCCTCA
This sequence comes from Mixophyes fleayi, assembly GCF_038048845.1. Classification (NCBI taxonomy): domain Eukaryota; kingdom Metazoa; phylum Chordata; class Amphibia; order Anura; family Limnodynastidae; genus Mixophyes; species Mixophyes fleayi. Next base: position 53,925,419 of record NC_134409.1, on the reverse strand, counting down.
GTATTAGTATGTCTTTAGCATTTAAAGTGTACTCCTGCATTCTTATATATTCTTACATATCATCACAGTGTATCTATCTATCTATCTATCTATCTATCGCTCAATTATCTTGTATCTATGAATATTGGCAGTTATATTCTAGGTAACACATTGCATTAATCTTGTTCCTGTATTTTATTGTGTGTCTCCACATTTATAATGTGTAGAAGAGTCTCGGATCTGCTTATTAATATTTAATAATAAATAAATATTACAGAAAAGCCCTAGCTATGAAAGGCTACCTACGTGCTATGGCCGGCGGTAGGTTCCGCCAGCTACTGCTATGTGGAAGGATCGTGGTGGTAGATATACCGCTGCTTTCAGAAGAAGGTATTGAAAGACTAAATGCTTTTTTATTTAAATAAAACATTTTTTCTAATCAGAATGCCTGCATAATTATTATTTTCTTTTTATTAGTTTTTAATATATTTTTAAACACTTTATTTAATTTTTGATAAGTGTAATTGGAAGCCCAAGTCAGGTTTTGCCACTTCACGCAGATACACCAAGCCTGGCTGGTGAAGTCGCAAGACTTCTCTTACCACTGCCGGCCATATCACCGGGTAGCTGCTCTGGCGATATTTTAATAATAAATAGCAGTGATATTCAACTGGACAAAGAGACGCTGCCCTAAGGAGCTACACTGGCGTTCATATAATTAGCAAAGCACACAAAAGGAAAAAATAAACTTTAGTAGGTGTCCTGACCATGCCTACTATTTCATAGGCCCCTACCATTACATTACCCTGGTAGGCTCTTCATGCCCCAGTACGACCCTGAATGGGGCTCTCCTGTCTATATTAGATATAAACCTGGTCTCTGCTGTATAGTAGTCACCCTTTTCAGCTTTTTATTACTATACGTTGGGCAGCATGGTGGCTAAGTGGTTAGCACTTCTGCCTTACAGCACTTTGGCCATGAGTTCAATTCCCGACTATGGCCTTATCTATGTGGAGTTTGTATGTTCTCTCTGTGTTTGCGTGGATTTCCTCCAGGTGCTCCAGTTTCCTCCCACACTCCAAAAACATACTAGTAGGTTAATTGACTGCTATCAAATTGACCCTAACCTCTCTCTGTCTGTGTGTATTAGAGAAATTAGACTGCAAGCTCCAATGGGTAAGGGACTGATGTGATCGAGTTCTCTGTACAGCGCTGCGGAATTAGTGGCGCTATATAAATAAATTGTAATGATGATGATATGTTAATAACTCCAACTTGTTGTTCTCTAGCATTTTCATATTTGCCCATGTTATCATCTTACCATGTTACCTGTCACAACTCTCATGTATTTACATTTCCTATTGTATATGTCCATCACTATTCCTTGCTTGTACCCTATAACATTATTTTTATTTCATATTTCTCTATCTTTTTAATCTTTCTCACACGATTATCCACTACATCACTCCCTTTTTATATATCCATCCATCTTTATCAATTTCATCTTGCCTTTGTTCTTGTCATAGTCATCTTTCTCCATGCCATTATCCCTTTCCACCTTTTATTATTATATTGTGCATCTTACCTTTCATTATACATTATTATCCACCTCCCCTATATTACTATACTTTTTCTTTCCTTTACTGAGATATTCCGAATGTTCCCAGTGTCATCAACTCTCCTGTTACCATTATCCTTTCCATCTTCCTTGTCTCACCATCTTCACATCCTCTCGTTATTCTTTTTTTAATCTTCCCTCTTTCTGTTTCCCTTGGTACTTTTTCATGTTTTTCCACTTCTCAACTTTCCATGTGTCTTTCTTTTTTCCTTACATTATAGTTATTTTTAATTCAATTTATCCCATTCTTTATCTTTTTAATCTTTCCAATGTCAATGTATATTTATGTGCCCATGTCATTCCCCTTGCCCTGTTTGTCCATATACTTTTATCTCCCAGATTTCACCCATTTAACTATCCTTCTATATTTTAATTAATATTACGTTATGTTCATTTTCTATGCAATTTACCCACACTAATTTAACAATTCTACCTAAGCTGCTCACCATTCTACACCACAGGGTGATCACTCTGCAATGTGTTGCTCATCTGGCATCTAATTTTGATAGCTCATATATTTTAATGGGCTTTTGCCGGCCTGCGGTATCATAGCAGCTAATCCTTGTTATCTGTCCAGTCTCCCGTTGCAAAAAAAAAGCTCTCCAGAATTTAATCCCACCCTGATGGGAAAGACAGCACTTTTAGTGTTCGGCATGAAACATTTTGTTCAGGTCCTGAATCCATCCACAGAGCATACCTAGATAAGCTGCTAATCCTTGCTTGGCAAGAACATGTTCCCAAGAGACGTTGAGGATTCACTGCTTGTTTTTATACACTTACCTGTCCAGGGTGTTGTGAGGAGGAAAATAATATCCAAACACGCAGAGAGATTTAGGCTTAAAAATAAATAACACTATCTCAGATGTGTGTGATTTCGTATATACCAGAACTCCCTGCATATTGGTACTTCCAAAACCATATTTAGACTGTGTATTGTCTCAGATTACATAGCGTTAAGGGTAGTGACACAAGAGAACACTATATATAGAACTGTTCCATACATAAATTCTGTGTTCATAATTCATGAACTCATAAATCAAATCTGTGTCATCAATGCTACAAAACATGTGAGTGCTATTCTCCAAAAAATAAAATATTTTTTTCTTTATCTTGTGTGAATTGGTGAATTAGAGTTAAATTTCAATAAAGTGACACTAATCATGAGTTGGATTGGGAATAGCACTCATATATCACAGAATAGAGATGGGCAGATATATTGCTCCCCCCTGTGAAGTTTATTGTGATTTATGGTATAGACTATGGATATTTTTTCTTTTCTTTTTTTTGGTTGCTAAGGGATTTTTTACCATCTTAAGATATGTGTAATCCTAAATGTAATGCATAGATGCCCTCAGAGAAAAGGTGTGATGATCATGAACCACAAAACTTCTGAGTTACATAGATACAAAATGCATAAAACTCAAAATAAGACGAATTTCAAAGGGGCGTGCATAACTTGTGTCTGCAGACCCCTAGTGTACTGGGCTTACTGGTAAATGCCCCTGATTCCTCTATCCAAGTGCAAGGGTCCACAAATGCACCTGTAAATATGGATGAAAATAGTGCGTATGCATCCTCCATGAATTTTGCACCAATACACCTTTTTATATTGTGCAAGTCCACTTATGTGTAACTCTAAAGGGCATATTATCACAGAGCTGAGAGCAAATATCAGCATTGAAATTACCGTACTTATGGCAATAATAATGTGCATCTATTAATGTAGTAATGGAGGGTGTGGGGGGGGGGGGTAATTCCCCCCCTAAATCTGTATTTTATCCACCATGAATATCTGTATAGTAGTTACATAGTGTATGTCTGTGTGCATCTTACAAACCATCAAAACATGTATTAAAAAATAGGCCCCTGAGCAATGTTGTTCTACAGTCTAACTCAGCCAGTCTCTTGAAAACTTTTATTGTACTTTGGTCTTCAACTTGTTTAGTTTGAAAGATATTTTAGCCACACAATGAAGAATACCTTTTATAGAGGACATAGTTGTAACAATCCATTTTATTAAATTATAGTCAACTACTCTGTTATTGTAAAAGTACCTGCAAAGATAAGCAACACACTGCTGAGCAACCTACTGTTTGCTGTCGCTAATTGAAATAAGAAGTGCCTACAGCTAGAGAGTAGAAAATTCTTTAAAAAATAATTACATTCAACATTTTAAGGGTTGTCTAGTGTTATAATTCCATAAATTACACAATTATAATGATCCTAGAAGCATACATATCCCTTGACATGTTCTTACCTGCCATGGATCTTGATGTCTGATATCGCATAGAAATATCTCCCTAGATTTCTTTCATCAACAAAAGTGGCCCCAGTGGCCGGTTCAAGAAGTCTAATCCTTAAATCCGTCACGGTGAAGAAGTCCCGCAGGTTTTTGGTGGTGTCCAGTTGGCTGTAGAGTGAAGCCATATTATGCAACCGTGGTCCAGCAAATATTGCAAAACGATCTTTGATCTCGAAAGATATGGTTTTGGCATGTGCTGCGTATCCAGTGGAATACTCCTCTGTACATATGATGTCTAGGACGGTACTTGTGGTCAAGTCTTTCACCGATTTCGGCTCCATCCTAAATGCATCCAGGCAGTCAGCAGCATAAAACTGGTATGGTTGCCACGTTATGCCATAATCCAGAGATTTCTCCAGAATCATCTTCTCAGGCCGGCCAGACTCGAAAGTGATGGCAATATTTTGGGTGAGCTCAATGGTCTTACCCCAGGACAATGTGATGTTGATCTGTAGAGGCCTTGGATAGTGCTTCCAAGTCACAGACTGCCAAAAAGTACTGGGATTTCTGCCTTCAGCATCAAACATGAGTTCAGGAGGGTGGGCAAGCTCCTTTGTGCTGGCATCACATTCATTGTTACACATGTATGGATTTCCCTGAAAGGACAAAAATTGTGTTCAATTTTATAATAGTTGGCAATAATCGGGAAATGTTTTTCACATATTCTTCAGTAATAAGAAAATTATATTGAAAAGAACCTTTTTTACAGTATGCCCAAATTCTTCCAATCTGATTTGATCAGGAAGCTCATTTTTCATGCTTTAAAAGATGGCTCTAAAAGGATCAGTATTAAGCACACCTGCCAAAGCTTTATACTCCTAAACCATATTGAAGTTTCAGCATTGTATGGCAGTCTTAAAAAGATCAGTGGCAATTAGCTCTCTCAAGAGGAGCCCGAGCAAGCACATTCTAAACCTGATGCTTTATTTACAAGACGCCTTTATAAATAAATTGTGTTCAAAAAGAACAGAGACAGCATATTGATCTTTATACGAAACTCCCATTATATTTCTATTAAACAATGACATTTTATTTTTCCCGCATATATATACATACACACAACAAGAGGGGAGGGGTTCATTTTACTCGACTAGTACAGGTTTAATAAGGCACAAAAAACCAAAATGCTTGATGTCTTCTATGCCAAAGAGGTTTAACACCAACTCGTATGAGTGAAAACTAGCTGGCTGGGTTGAATGTAACAAGAAGCATTTATCATGTTTATTTATCATACCGAGGAATCTTTGCAAAAATTGCCATCTGAAGAACTCGTACTCTGTTGCCAACTGTAAATGGCCTACAAGATCAAAAATGTAAAAGATGTTTTACCGTACATGAAAAGGGCAGGGGCATATGCTATTCTATTTTTGCTCCTTCGCTAACCTCCTTCTCTCGTTCTTCCATCTCTCCCCTAGCCCCGCCTTTAATGGCTCCCTTTTGTGCCTGTTTGTTCACCCTCCCTTAGGATGTGAGCTCGTATGAGTAGGGCCCCTCTCCGCTCCTGTCTCCATACCTGTTCTTCTGCTCCGTCTTTACCCATATGTCTGCCCGGAGTTTCTGAAGTGTTTATTGTGTTACTGTGTTATTGTGTTATTGTTATTTTATTATTTATTAGTGTTACTTTGTGTTTATTGTTCTGTACTATGTCACCCTGTATGGTCTACTGTTTGTACTGTGTACGGCGCTGCGGAAACCTTGTGGCGCCTAACAAATAAATGATAATAATAATATTTTTGTGGTTAGGCACATAGTGTTTCTTTTATATTTTAAACAATAACTATTTTTTTAAAATTTATATAAAAATAAACATATACATTTGTATATGAGTGTACCTCCAAAGAACAAGAGAGGTGGCGGAATAACAATTTCTTGGAGTAATATGACATCTACTTGTAGACTACATGAACATTAACCAGCAGATGGTTTATATGTGTTCTTTCACTTAAGAAAATAAACTTGGCATCTAAGAAATTGATGGCTGTAACGTCTTTACCTTATTCCTTGGAAGTCCATTTTATTTTATATGTTTATGGTTATGGAACCTAGATAAGTGCTGAAGGAGTTACATGTAGAGTTTCTTTTACTTCACACAGGATAAGGATGTCCCAGTGTAGTTGATAAGTAACAGAATGTGACAACGTCCAGCTGTGTACTTTTACACTTAAGTAATAATGTGAGCTGCGTATAGATGAATTATGCATTGTAACCTCAACATGAATGCATCATCTTCACTGCTCAGATCACATGATGTAACAACTACTGTTCTTTGTATATATTCTTTAGAAATTAGGTTGCAGAGGATCATAGAAAGAGAACTCTCCAAATTAACACCATGTCATATCTTTACATTAACTTGTGTCCAAAAGTCTACGTAAATGTTTGAAAGACAACTAATGCAATCATCTTAAAGGGGTTCTCCAACTTTGGAGAGTCCTTCACTCTGGTTGGGATTCTTCAACTGGGAATGCCACTACCACCTTAAATGAGAATTCGGCAGAACCCTTGTAAAGAGTATTTGTGCAAACTCTGGGAGTTTTTCATACTCAGAAGACTTTTAATATTTGGGAGCCTTGGTAGTAATCAGCTGGTTGACAATGGTCAGCCTTGTCTTCAGCAGAAACTTTTTGGAATAGAGTTTTTGATGTCCAATGGAAAGGTGGAAATTACGTCTGCTTTCCATATGCCTTTTGAGTTGGTAAAATCTTCAGGTCTGCTATTTCCACTCAATCTGGCAAATTTGTGAAACTAAGGTGAAGAGTGTAGGGAACCACTGTCTGTTACATGAGGTGGTGAACAGTTAAGGTGGATGGTTCTTGAAAGGTGGAGAGAACCTTCATGTCTGAGGCCATATGAATGACTGGATGGTATCTAGTAGTACTTTCATGAAGTAACAAATACATTTGAGATCATTAAACGCCCATCTCATTCCTGAATTCTGATGTGATTTTAAGGTTCTTTTTCAGAACTGAAAACCCTACATATTACTAGTAATGGGTCATTTGCCTAGTAATGGGACCCACATTTGAGTAGTAATACTGTAGGATGGTCAAACAGTATTTGTACACTTCTGCTATTTGCAAGACTACATACAGATGGAGCAAGCTTATAGTGACAAGCGATAACGTTGATAACTTTCATAACATGTAAAATATATGGACAGATACATTAAGCGGAATGATTCCTATTTGTTTATTATAATGTTTGGCGGTGTGATAAACTGCTTCTTCAAAAATCCATTATCTTTGCTTTGATATTATCACAATGTATCACTGATCCATAATAGGACATCAGGGAAGCTCAGCACCACACAAAATGGTACTATGAGGTTTTCCTGCAAAGAAGCTGGAGATGAGTTTTGACATGTCTTGGAAAGACATTAAAAAACTGTCAGGATGAAGACGCCAGTGAGGTGACAAGAAAGACGAGCTCGTCCTTCAGGAACAAAGAAAAAAAAAAGAAAAAAGAAGACCCTCTCGCTCCTAATTTCATCAGCGAAATGCTTTTATTGAAATCGATACCAAGCAAATTAGAATCTCACAGCAAATGTGCAGAAAATCAATGAGAAGCAGGTGTTATAGTGAGGAAGGTGAATACTGTGGATGGATTGATGTGCTGACAGACATGAAAAGAAGGAATTAAACGGATGCACACCATAGGCGTGGTAAGTCGCACAGCGCTCACTTTGAATCATTGCATTACAACGTAATGGGACAATCCTGCCCAATATTATTTCTAGGCTTCATTGCGCTGCTTGGTGTGCTGTGTCAAATGATGCACTGAAGAATTCCCTCCATAGCCCAATTAGCCAGTGCATATAGTTCACAACCCGGTTATATGAGCACAGTTATAGATAAACCAGTGCATCGGTAAGCTGACAAATTCTATTGTCAATGAACTGTATGCTCTATGCATCCATGTAACTATAACATTACATTTATTCCGTAATATTGGTATAAGCACAATGTAGCTACTGCTATACAAATTTGCAATATATCATTCACTCTATCTAAATATGCTACTTTTATTATTATTTTGCTCATCTTTTATGTATATATTTTTTAGAACTGCATTACACTTCTTCTTTATGTCTAGATGTGTGTACTGTCTCAGTGTAGAAACACGGCATCCTGCAATGTGGGGCAAACAGATCTCTTTCTGACCTGCTCTGCTATGTAGCAAATAAGGGGGTCCATCTCTAATGGCCCCTTATATTCATTGTAGCCAGGAGCCCTGCAGCTCATGATGCAGGAGGGCTCACTCTTTCCAGTACCCTCCAATAAAGCCTGAAGAGCGGCTAGGCAATATGTTTCCTGGCTTCTTGTAATGAAAGAGATCTCGTGGAAGGATGACCCTCAAAATCCCATTAAGTATGAATTTTTGTTGTACTGCCTTCACTACTTTCATATCGAGCTGCCTATCTATGTCCACCCCTTCGTTTAAAGCTTCTTTTGCAAAGCATGTCCACAAGGCCATCTTTGTGCCCATAGGAGCTAATGCAGAGTGAGAGATAAACCAGAAGTAAATTACTATTATAAAAATTAGCACAGAAAACAATCATATTTGTGTACATATCCAGAGCAGTGTGCTTCTCGAGATGCATCCACCTCTGCATCAGCGACTGGTTATACGACTGGTTTACAATATGTCATCATCATCAGTGCGTATTTGCACACCATATGCCTCCTAACAGGTCTCTATGTATGTTTCTGCAGGACTACATGAGCTACATTTGCATGACTATGCCTTCAGTGTACTCACATGTCCCTTCCCTGCCCAGGCCCACCACTCCAGGTGTACATGGTGTAAGTGCCAGAAGCTCTCAAGTCTGCATATGTGCATATGCATGCGCCAACTTTCTGGGCATGCACAGAGCGACCTCGCTCATCATACTGGCTACATCCCGCTCTGAATTAGCCCCAGACTCCATCTTGGAAAAGCACAATGAACAAAAGTGGAAACAATGAGAACACAAGACATTGTTTCTTGTTCACAACTTCCATAACTTTTTAAGAAGGACGTAAATAGTATAACCTTGAACTTCCCGTCCCCTCCCTCTCTGCGCCTCTTAATATAATATGTTCTTCACCAGAGGTGTGTTATGTCATGATGTGTTTTTATTATTGCAGCATTTTAAAAGCAATATCCTCTGCTTATTTCTCATCTATATCCAATAACTGTTGACAGGACAGAATGAAGATTCAGACCCAAGTGCAAGAGTATCATTTTAACTTAAGAAGAATTTCAAAATATGTACATTTCATACCAAATGTTTAAATCGTGACACAACCACACCTCTTTCAATAGGGGAAGTGAGCACATCTCACTATGGGCGTGATCAAATCTCTGGGATCATGTATAGAGCTTCTAAAGCTCTAGGTCACATAACCCTCCTCCCCTCCCCTAATAACACCCTTAATTTGCTGCATGCACTAAAAGCACCTGCCGAACCTTCAAATCGGGACTATGCTGACGAAAATTGGAACAGTGTGGATGTATATCATTCAATTACTAAATGTCAGTTGTCACACATTCAGTAAAGACTCTAATTTACTTACATTTTACCCAAATTCTAGCACCATGGTTGTCCTCCATTGTGGAGGAGTTTCAGGTGAACAGCAGGATCCCTAGGTAGGGAACCAAAATGGCTGTAATATTTAGAAAGGGGGGATGTTATTATTATTATTATTACTACCATTTATTTATATAGCGCCACTAATTCCGCAGCGCTGTACAGAGAACTCACTTCAGTCCCTGCCCCATTAGAGTTTACAATCTAAATTCCCTAACACACACACACACACACACACACACACACATACACACACACACACAGACACACAGACTAGGGTCAATTTTTTTTTAGCAACCAATTAACCTACCAGTATGTTTTTTGGAGTGTGGGAGGAAACCGGAGCACCTGGAGGAAACCCACACAAATATGGGGAGAACATACAAACTCCACACAGATAAGGCCATGGTCAGGAATTGAACTCATGACCCCAGTGCTGTAAGGCAGAAGTGCTAACCACTTAGCCAAAGTGCATTCCCAATATGTTAATGTTTTAAAGAAACTAGATGATTTCTTTAAGACAGTATTTTTCAAACCTGTCCACAAGCACCTTTAAAGGTGCATGTTTTCAATATTTAACCACAATTTATGTATTCGCTTTGGAGGTACTGACCCCTCAAACAGGTCATTGCTGTTTGCATACTTTGTTCCTACAATCATTGGTCACATTTTTCCCCTTCCTTTTCTGTCTAATTAAAGTATGTTTAACTATCCCCTGCTGCTGGGGTGAAAGGGTTATATATTAATATACACACTGAATCCTTTTCTTTCACATACACACAAATTCCTGGCTACAGATTCTAATGAAGCCTACATGCACTGTTAAATATTTCATACACATATTTTATGTTGCTGAATTTTAAAGTTAGCAGAAAAAAAATGAAAGAATTCAGCCTTAATGTCGCCCTTATGAACTTTCCATCTATCTCTCATCTCATGGCATTTTTTCATCAAGCATCATCAGCAACTTGGGTTAACCCTGTATTGGAGCAAGGATCTTGTTAACACAGTGGTATTGTGAAAACGATCATTAAAATTCTCAGACTTTGTATACATGATAAAAAAAATGCTTTGAAGCCTTTTTTTATATTGCTCTCAATATTTATTCGCTGCCTAAATGTTAAACAGTTATATGATACATTCAAATGTAAACTTCATACTTTGGGGTCTATTTATTAAAGATGTGCGGTATCAATCAATATGCATCACTGCAAATTGCAGTGATGCATATTTAAATACCGCTGAAATTTACCATGCTGGTGTTGCTCTGGGAGCCCCAGTAAAGTCCTCCCTCCTCCACTTACTGGTTTTACTAACTACCGGCAGACCTCCACGAGTGAGCGAACTAGCGAAGACAGAGAGGCTTCAGCTGGATCCCACTGAAAGTAACAGCCAATGCGAAAAGCAAAAATTTCACAGCTTAACAAATTGGAGAACTTCGTAGACCCGATATTGATGTGTGAGGTCTGCATTAAGAAATGTTAAATGGTTATGGCAGGAGAATTCTATGACTTGAACCCTTCATAACTTATATGCAGTTGACATTTTATGGCGAAAACCACTGTTTTCTCCATTTTTGTGGCTGATCGCATCTTAATGAATAGACCCTTTGTAAACATAGCAGTTGTTGAAAACAATAAAATAGATCAGTGGTAATGGACACACTTTTGCTTTCATTTCAGTTAAAACATATTGGGGGTCATTTTGACAAGTAGGTACACACATACATGCCTACAAGTTTGTTTTGTTGTTTTTTCCTCTGCTTTCCTGCAAAGATTTAATTTCTATCTCTTTGCAAGCTGTACAGTAGGTATACAATCTAAACATTGCTTACCTGTGTTCATAGGGTCATTAAAGAGCCTTTATCAAGCCCCATTCACAAAGCCATACTAAAATATGACCCACAGTGACTGAAACAATGCAGCCACAAATGCATGAAATTGTATTGTCATGCACCCTTGTGAGACCACGTCTGTTAAAACCATGGACAGGAAGATATTTATCTTCCAAGTCCCTTATCTATGATAAGGCTTCACCTTTTGGTTTGCAGCTTATTTAGTTAAAACTGACCTGGAACTATGGGTCCCTCAAAACCATAGACCAGTTGACTGTTTCTCAATGATTACAACTCACTAGCCTACTTCTGTAATGTTGTCCCAGGTGGTCTAGCCAGTGTATGTCAGAAGAGACTGTGGTTGGGCACTTTGTGTTGTCCATTCTATAGAACACTATTTCAATAGGAAAGTTTTCTTGTAAAAATAAGTTTAGACAGCAGCATAGATCTTGCTGTTGTTTCGTTCACTGAAATTTTCAACGGAAAGCCATGCATGCTCCTAAACACTAGAAAAATACCTGGTGTGCACACTGGAGAGCAGTGTAATAATTGAGAAACATGAAGCACAACCTTTGTCACCTAATTTTCGTGAGATATTCAATAAAATTGGGGTCAGATAAGCAGTTAAACAACAATACTTTGGGAAAATTGCTTTGATGAAGGACACAGGTAGGCAATGTTTGAAAACATTTGTTTAATACATATGTTGGAGGACCTTGTTTAATACATTTTTTTTAATGGTGATAATTAAAGGGTTAAATCTATTCCTTCTATGTTAGTGACATTCATTACTGTATTAAGGTGATCATCCAGTCTTTTGTAATATACTTAATTTATCAGCAAAATACAGCAGGTGCTTTGTGCCCTTGAGACAACATGACGGGTTAATAATAAGCTCTTACTCTGATACCTTGGACCTCGGTTCATGTGCAACAAGACCAGATGTATTGTTTTGTTCCACAATCAAGCGCATATTATTATATCTAAAACCGCATTTACCCAAATGAAATGCTGCTGAATAATTAAACAGACACTGGTCCAAAATACTTTTCTTTCAATTAGTGGTAAATTGATATTGCTGTTGTGTTCTTTTTACAGTTCTGGAATTTACCACCCATTAAGAGGAAATTAGAACATAAAGTGCATTTAAAAGGTAATAAGGATCATTTAAACAGAAATTTCTGTTTTCATTAAAGAAAGATTTCTTGCATTATGTAAGTCTTAATAGTTTTTATTTGAGGAAAACTGTTTCCTTATTATGAGTGAATTTTAATGTTTCATTTAAATGTGCAGTAAAAGTATATGAGCATATTTCTGCTTCCATGGAAGCAGTCATATTGGACACTGAGCATTGGGGGCTGCTTAACTCATTAGAGTTGTCCGATACTTGCAATAACAATGATTGTTTGATTGTAAGCTCTCACGAGCAGAGTCCTCCTTCCTCCCCCCTCTTCCCCACTTGCTTCCTACCCCTCCCTTGTCACCTTCGGCTACCCTTGCCATTTTTTTAATTGCACAGGAATTTGCCCTTTGTAATATGACTTGACTTATGCTATCCATTTTGTATTACTATTTCTATGTATTACTCGCCCTTTTCAGTTCTATTTGTGCAATATAAATTTTTGTTTACATTTGTTTTGTATATGTGAACTATGTCTACCTTGTTTGTACTACCAGCAAGTATAGCACAGCAAAACTTTGTGGTGCCCTATAACTAAAAGCTATAACAATAATACATATGTTTTAAAACACACACCATATAATAGATGTTAATGTAGGACCATAGGCATACTCCCATTATTGTATTGCTTTTCAGAATTGCAATCATTTTGGTGAACTGAATAAACACCTTTATTGACAATGAATTAATTTACATCAATTGATTGAAAACACAGAATAGGTGGTGGAAAATTAGAGAAGAACGTTATCACACATGGCAAATGAATTATATTGTCCAAAGGCGGAACTAGCAATCTGTGGGACCCGGTGCAGGGAAGCGGGGAGGAGGAAACCGTTGCACACAGCTTGCTAGTTCCCCGTGCAGCGGGATCCATTATCTCCATGGGCCCCGGTGCACCGCATCTGCTGCACCAATGGTAGTTCTGCCACTAATATTGTGATAAGTCTGCAAAAAGGCTCAGGGGTGGATAGGTCTATCTATAACATAACAGAAAAATGCACCTTGTGATAATCTAAGGGTAGGCCCCCCAAGGGTTTACTAGACTGTAAAAAAAATGTTTTATGTAAGCCCCCACAAAAGGTGAGTGCTTAAAACTACAAAAACTTATAACGGCATCCAGCAGCCAAAACTGGTAAAAGGAGAAATGATCATTTATAAAGAAACAATTAAAATCTTTCAATGTACATCATATCTCCTTTCCTCATTTATTTCCCCCACAAACAATACATATACTGCAGAAGAGTAGATTTTTAATGCAGCTTTTTGAATGGTGAAATTATATATACAGATATATATATATATATATACAGATATATATATATATATATATATATATGTACAGATATATATATATATATATATATATATATATACAAGTTAACCCCTGCATGATACTCATGCATTCTAGTCAAATCAAGCTACTTAAGGTGTTAAAAAGGTTCTTGTCATGCATTTGGGGCTAGGCCAGGCCTCCTCAGGGGAAGAGCGTTACTTCCCGACATAAGCGCCCTTTTTTAACGTGGTTTTGTCCACATTTCACCACCTCATCATTCTTCTCCATCACCTCATCCTTCATCTTCATCGACACATCCTTAATCTCCATCGTCTTACTGTTCTAAAACCTCTCGATACACAACGTTTCTGCTAAACACCTTATCGCTGTGCTCAATCAGTCTTCCTTGAAGGGCAGTATTCATAACCTGCACTTTCACATCACTGCTTCTCCGTACTCGTGAAAATGCAACATACAATTGTCCATGACCAAACACAGGCTCTGGTAAATAAATACCCACACGGTCAAGAGTTTGAGCTCTCAACTCGTAAATTTAGCCTTTACTACCCCTCCCACGGGGGGAAGGGGGGATGATGGAAGTTAACTGACTTCACTATTATAATTTTTTTGTCAAATAATGTCAGTGTTCCAAATTTCAGGTCAATTGGATGAGCCCTTTCTGAGAAAATAGTTTTTTACACACACACACACACACACTAACACATGACGCTAGGCTTATATATATTAGATATATATATATATATATATATATATATATATACACATACATACATAGATATATATTCATATGTGCGTATATGTGTAATATATATATATATATATATATATATATATATATATATTATAACATGTCTTTCAGGTAAAGTCAACTCACGCTATTGTACTTGTCACAAACTTTTGTACTGAATGATAGCACCTGCATCAAATCATTCCCGGACTGGCACAGTGTTTAGTGTATTTCTGAAGGATGTAGAGTGGGCAGTTTCTAATCCTCTCAGGGCTTCATTATACAATGTATGCATCATTCTTAATTTCCTAATTCTGACTTTGCAAAGATCTCCCGCTTAGCCAGCTGGAGATTTCCTTAGTGCTTTAATAGGGACACCAATCAATATGATTTGCTAGCTTCTAGAATGTTGCTCCCTACTGCAATTCTGTTTGATGTGAGTCTACATAAAAAATGGTTTAACTTAAGAAGAAACTATTATATGGCAATTTTATTTCAGGCTATATACATTAAAGGGATGCTATCATGAATAAAATGTTTTTCTTTTTATGTTTTATGCATTGGATTTTTTTGGGTCATAGAACATTTTTCTTAGAGAAAAGTTTTTTCCGTATCACTTCTACTCAGATGACATTATAGGAATTTACATTTCCAATTTACAGAGTAGAATAAATGATAACATTAATAGTGGTAATAAAAACATCCACTTCCTTAAACTTAACAGGAGACACTGCAAAACATAGTAGCTAAAAATATCTATGCAAGTTAATCATTGCTCCCCTTGGTGCCACTGTGCATTTCTTCTGTAAACATTGGAAACAGTCTGACCCCTAACATGATGGTTAAGGAGAAACATTAGCTATGCTATGTTGTTTCATTCAACTTTGTTCCACCTACCACAAATTACTACTTCTCTGGGCAGTAATGAGGGCAACATCATTTTGAAAAAATGTGCTTTTATATTGCCCATGACATTCACATGTTAAGTTTGGTTTTCATCAAGACAGACACAAACCTCGAGACTATAGGTCTACTTAAACATGTCTAGTCGCTTTATGTCATGTAATTGATTAATTGATGAGTTCAGGCATCTAAGAGTCACCAGACCATGACATGCTTGGGAAATTCTGCTCGATGTACATGTGCTTTAGTAGATCGAGTTAGGTAGTGGTCATTTTATAATAGGATCAGCATCCAGCTAACTTTCTACCTTCCAAAGTTCCTTAGCAAGAAAATGTGTCTTGCCCTGGAATACTCTGATTTGCTATGTTGAAGGAGTCTCACTGTGTTACTGTAGTATGGGCATTCATTATTAATCCACAGCTGCACTTAGAGGCTGGGAAGGCACTATTAGAGGATTCCTGCTGAGGCTGGAAGATGAGCCCATACATCTTGGACTGGCAGTTTCCATCTCTAGATTGTGTCTTAACCCGTGCACTCCCAAAGGGCATAAGCTGTAGAACACTGCACGACAGGTACCAGAATATTGTACCGAAAACAAGTAGACCACAATAAGGAATGTTATACTTTCCTTTAATTAACCATGTGTAATTACTTATACATGGGCAATTTTTCTGCGCTTAGTGCTGCATCCAGTTACATTATAATGTAGTTAGCATGCTCCTTATTGTTCCCTATGATGTAGGGGCCTATTTATTAACAAGCAGTGATAACGGTGACTTTTTTTTTAAAGTTCCTGTTAAATAGGTGAAAGTCGGAGAATGTTACCGCAGGCGGGGGGTTACCCCCGATGACAGCAGATATATAGCTCTTTTTACCCTTTCATAAATATACGCCATAGTGGCCATCATATTTTAATCATTTCCAAGGATAGTTTGCTTCTGTATCCATCCGGCACTTGCAACGCTCCCTTGGCATCTTGGCAGACCTAGGAGCACTACAATTCTCATCATGTCATGCTTACTTGCATGCATTTTTTAATTACTATTTTTAATGATGTTTAAAATATTTTATTTACATTGTGATTAAGTTTATTTAGATGGAAGAAGCTGGGTGGAGTGGGGCATGCCTTGCTGATGTCACCTAGCTGCAGTAGTGCTACTGATTTTGCAAAACAACGTGATTAGGAGCTAGCCATTACTTTTAATGGGACATCCTCTGTGCCATGCAGGTGCATTTGGGAAAGTACAATTTTCACTATGCACATGAACCAATTTAATTAAAATATAAAAATGTACAAATATAACGCATGAAATAAAGATGTCCCATTACTCTCATGACTTATTTAGGACGTAAATGAAGCTCCAACGTTCATTGTTTCCGGAGAAAATAGGAAAAGCTGCAATTAATTAATGTGGCAGACAGTTCAATGTGACAGTACGCAGGGCTGAGAAGTGAACATGTGTATTCCAATGTCAGGAGCACTAAGTGCAGCACTCCAAAGGACTGTAATGGGGGTGAACAGTGGTGTGAACTTGGTTTATGGTTTGTTAATCATCCCCATATTCCCTATAGGTCTATTAACATCATAAATCTCATCCCTTTCAACAACTGTATAGACTCCTTCGATTGCCAAACCAGCATATGCCATAATGTTCTACTTTTAAAGGTACAAAAATCACTTAAGTTCATTTGGAGTTATTTTAGTACCATGTGCTAAACATATTGTTATGTCATGTAGAAAACTAAAATGAGTACAGACAGAAATCATTGTATGTGCTTTCCTGATACATAAATGATCCCTTAATACAATATTTGGCTGTGTGGCTGTGAAATAGTTAAGGCATTGTGTGGGGTTGAATGTACAAGGAGCATATAATAAGAGATACAATAATAATTCTCTTTCTTGCTGCCCTCTGGGACATTAATAAGGATCCAGGCTGTGAGATGAATCCCAGCCGTCTGATTTGGGGTTTAATTTCCCAGTTCTCTCCCAATGAAGATGAACTTCAGATGTGGACTACGATTGATGCAGAATCTCCAGATAATTCTAAGATATATAATATTCTTTCTGAGAGCGGAGACTGTGTTTTATGTCATTAGGGGAATATTTAACTCATCTGTGCTGTAGCCGAATAGTGTAGAATGCAGAGAATCAGAACATATCTGTATTACTAGAGCACTGAGTGATATTCAGAGAACTGTGTGTGTGTATATATAATATAATTAGCAACTAATCACCACGCAGACAAATTGAATGTATATACAGTGTGTATATATATATATATATATATATATATATATATATATATATATGTATATATATATATATGTGTGTGTGCTTACTACAGCCTATGTTTAAATAGAAAATTATATCCTGTTCATTGAAATTGTACATTTACATGTTAATCATGAGCTTCTCTTTGACTTTGCTGCCCAGAAAACAGAAAATACATGGGTACGCTGCAGAATTGTTCATTAGATATCACGTTTGCTTCTGCTTGTCTTACCTCAATTTGGGGCAAGTGCAGAATTCACTGAAAGGATTTCTCTGTGCCTTTCATCAATGTATTATTATTATTATTATTATACTTTACAGATTCTACAGATTACATGTATAGCAAAAATAAAACACACCTTCATGGCCTAAGGACTTACTATGTTGCTATCAGTGTTGCCTACAGTTCTCTTAGTTTTAGAAGGAATTTGGCAGCAGGTGATGGAATGAGTACAGTAATAAATGTCAGCACACGCGGTTAGATTTTCAAATGTTTTACTTGCTAGCGAGCAGCCTAGGTGCAGGACGAGAACTGACTATCTTGAAACATGTTGATTCAGGTGCTTGAGGACGGCAATAACTGTAATGAAACCTGAAGGGGACAGCACAGCAGTAACTTAGTTTCAAGAGGCAAATGTTATGATTTGGGAGTAAATGAAGCATTCTTCTCACACAGATTTTCAATTCTAGAAATACCAAGACTTATAATATAGGACACCACACTTACTCTCATCAAATGCATTGCAAATGAGAAATACGGGTTGATTTACCAGTACCCTATCTCGTTAATTTACTGCTGCATTGATATTAGTTCTTCCAAATAAAAACTATCCCCTATAGATCTGTGTGCAGAGGACTAGCTGAATGGTGCTGTCAGGCAGCTTGTCCATGCTGGCGGCTTTCAAGTTGCTCTCCAAGTGGAATGCAACTTGAGAAAACTGCCAAACAAATAGTGCGGTATCATGATCCACTGATCTCTATTTTGCACTGCCTCTGCTGTGCACAGGACCGGACTGGTCATCTGGCACTTCTGGCATGTGCCTGAAGGGCCGATGGCTGAATGGGCCAGTCTGGTAGTGCGCAGCGATCATGTGTGTTTTTTGCATACTCACATGACCGCATCCAGGGCAGTCAGTGTCAGTGCATGCACCGACACTGACAACCTGTCAGTTGAGGCTTACTGGTGGCTGGCTCCTCCCCAGGAACCAGCCACCAGATCAAATGTGCTAGTATTTTAATGCTGAGGCTGGAGGGAGGCCTAATTATAAAACATGCATTGTATTGATTAAACAACAGGGCTGGTTGGAGTTTTCTAAATTACATGTCCCCATTTTGTTTCCCAAACAGGGCCTCCAACATTCCAGGATCCAGACAAGCAGCAACAAAAGACACCAGCAGCCACAGGTGATGATAGTGACAAGAACAGGTAGAAGAGAGCAAGACAGTCTGCCAACTGTCCTCAATCTGGTGGGGAAATCCTGAATTTTGGTGACAGTCTTGTTTAGTGAGATTTGGTCCGAATACAAGGACAGTTGGAAGGTATGTCCTGGTTCACACTGTACTGCTTGTGAAGGCAGAGCTGCATGCAACTAACAGTAGTGCACACAGTATTGCCTGTGTATTTGTCTAACATTTGTCTAAAATGATAACCATGCTACATAATAGGGGCCCCCTGTCTTAAATACCCCAGGTCCCCCAAGTATTAATCCAGCTCTGGTAAGCAGGAGGGAGCGGATAGCTGATCCCAGTCACTGGATAGGACACAGCCTGCAGAGCAAGCCGAGGAGCTCTAAGTCTCACAAGATTTGGTAATCTCGTGAGACTAAGAGCCTCCCTGCTCACTGTGCATGAAGTTTCCACCCTGAAGGATGTCAGCAGCACCAGAAGCATAGATAAATACAGTGAGCTGGGGGTGTCATAATGTGTCTGGGGGGGATGGTGTGATGTGGCTGGGAGGGTGTGATAAATGTAATGTTTTATTATAATGTATGTAACAATGCCCCATGTTGGCCACACCCACAACACAGTGTGGCCACGCACTTTTCGGCGGTGGCACACGATTTCTTTCCTGCTGGAACTAAGGTGGGCCTCTGTACTTTAAATGCCAGGGCTGAATTTTAGTCCCAGTCCGGCCCTGGCTGTGCACATGGATAGCAGTCATATCGACTTTGTAGAAACCTTCAGAAAATGGTGCTGATATTATTTTTTTCCTAACATTTTCCAAGCTGCAGTTAGTCTCTATGCCTTGCTTTTTATTTGGTTATTTTCTCAATTGTACACCGTCTGGAGCACATCTTTAGAAACCATTTGCATGGACAAAACCACTCAGTGCCATGGACCAAGCATGGTTAAGTACTTCAGGATGTATGAGAGCAATGTGCATTGTCTTTACACCAGGTGGAATTTTAATCTACGGACTTTTTGTATGTAACCATTATCACAGCTATAAACTGGTTTATTGTGCATAGGTATTGTACATTCTCTGACTGCAGAGTGGTCAGTTGTGCTACTGCAACAAGTCTCGGGCACTTTATGCATTTTACTTTTATATATGTGTGCAATAATGTACAGCTGTCCATTATAAAACAACAGCACAATATGACATTTCCTGCAGTATCACAAATTCCAGGAACAACAGCATTAGCCTAGTGTAAAGTAGGTATTGGGACACAAACTATGGATTTTCATCCCATAGGATGAGCCTCATTTTTTATAATCAATTATTTATTGCCTACTAATAAACTAGATAAAAATCATATGTGTATATTACTCGTTCAGTCAACTCTGCATACCGGTTTGGTATATTAAATATACTTAATTTGTTGTCAAATGTATTGTAATTTAAAGCAAGTGCATTCATAATAAAAAGCTGAACCCTATGTCTCAAAGTCTATTCATGGACTCAAACAAGTGGTCTAGAGAACAAATTAAAAAACGCAAATGAAAAATAAGGCATGACGCTTAATATTTTGGCATAACCACAATCATTTTGGGATTGCAATAAACTTGGTTGGTGTTGGTCTTGCTATGAGTCTTGCTATGAGTATTAGGACCCATACACATTAGATAAAAAAAGGGTGTGTTTGGTTCATCAAGTAATAAAACAATGCTAAAAACTGCACAAATGACTTTTGCAGTACAATAACACTGCTACTTTAAATCACACGTAAAGCCTATAGGATTGAATTGAAGATGAGTCACAGTAAGTGCAAGTTTTTTTTCCAATCAGTCAGCCAATCACAAGGTGAGTTACATGACATCTTATATCATTAAGTCTTTGGCAGCCCTTTGCCAATCCATGCTTACATGCTAAATCCTAGTTCCTTATCGAATCTGTGGTTGCTACTGACTGTACAGGTTTATTGACATACACACAGAGAACTGAGTATCGCTAACACCAATATAAACAAGTGCACTCTATTTTGCATACATTATATATTACACAAAGTAAAGCTGCTCACATTTTTACTCATATATGTGTTATTTAAAATGGAAAAGCTTGAGAAGAATTTCAAATCAAATATTCATTTGAATGCATTTCAGTCTATTACATTTTTAGCATTCACATATTGAAGAGTTCTGTAACGTTATTTGTGCATTGTAATTTGAAGCATATCTGTCTTGTGAAGTGTGGCTTAGCTCGGTTTGGAAGGTTAGTAAATACTCTATGTAAGAAAATATAACATAAATTACCATACTTCAGTTAAAAAGCAAAGACATCCCACACAGCACTATACATTGCGGAGATTATGATACAAACAAATAACGTACAATCGCATGAAATTAAAGATGGCCCAGCCCAATCGAGCTTACAAAGAGATGTATATTTATACTTAACGTAGCAGAATAACAATTTGAGCTGTTGGTGGGGAAAGTGTATGCGGCTACTGCAAGGCAGAAGCTTTATCAGCCAACAATATTAAAACAGCCATTGGCAGTACTGTGCGGCTACCAGTAATGTGGCATGGTTGGAATGAGGAGAGGTGGATAAAGGTGCAGACATGAAAGATGAACTAGTCATTGTAGTAATCTGAAGACCGTCAGCTGCTGATAACCATCACGGTCCTTCACCTGTTATTTTAACTGTCTACTTTCTTGTCTGGTTCTGGAGAAGGCTTTTGCTTTTGTGCTTCATGGGAACTCTAGAGGTTATCCACCAGCTCAGAGTAGCTGTGTACCTGGTATATTTGTATGTTTTTCAGTGCTGGACACAGAGCCAGGACACTTGTTGCCCATGTTCACAGAAGGTGTGGCATTAGCTGGCACCAAGGAAACCACAGACCAGAGAAGGATCAAAGATGGCAACATCAATGGCAGTTGAACTCACTGGGTGAACTCACAGCAGCTGAAGTGAGATAATATTACACTAGATTTTCAAAACAACCCTGTTATTGGTATGATAACAGTCCTTGGCACTGCTCTGTAATTTCTAACTGCATTCACAAATTTATGTTATATTTATGAGGAGTTGATTATGTGGGAGGTAGGGCACAGAGCTGACTTTGAAAGGTCACAATTGGGATGCTCCCAGAGAGGCAGCTATTATTATTATTATTATTATTATTATTATTATTAATTTTTATTTATAGGGCGCCACAAAGTATCCGTAGCGCCGTACAAGGACAAACAATGGCACAGTACAAGGTGAAACAGTACAGTACAAGTAACAGTAAGCACTATAACTCTGGGGGCTCAGGCACAGCATGAAAGAGAGGGAGGGAGGGGAAAAGTGAGTACAGGCAGGTAACTATGGCCCAAGAGGGTGGGCACGGATGACAGGTTGAGAGTCACTGAGGGGAGCGGAGAGAAGCGCATTTAAAGTGATAGGCCACACCTTAGCCCATGCACCTCCCCTGAAAACACCTGGTACACATTCATTGCTAATCTGCTTGCCAGCATGCACATGCTCAATGGACTGAAAGAGCAGATATGGGCTTTCAGTTACCCTTTTGAAAAAATAAAAAAATAACAGTTAAAAATAGATAAAAAATATTTGAAAAATGTGTAAAACTTCAAAGATTCAACTTATAATTATAATAATAATCATATTTAAAATCAGCTACACAATGCAAAGGTAATGCTATCTCTGGTAATGCTTTGATTTATAGGTCAAAGTGGGGAAAGGCCCTATCGCCTTTGAAAATACCCATTTTTCACTTGCAATAGGGCTTTTTCTCCAATTTAACAAAATACACAATTTTTTGACAAACTTTGCTGATGGTCAAGTACAAGTGATGATGTCAAGCCCTAAGTGTATTATATTTAGGCATATTAACACTACAATCCTCAGTATAACATGCATATTGACTGTTGTAGTAATGTAATTCCATTGTATCTTAAATACTCACATTTAAGAAATAATAATTGATGCAGAATGAAGAATTAGAGCAAATGCTGAGAATTGCATCTACTATACAGAACAAGAGAAGTGGTGCTCTGTAGCTGGTGAATACTGAAATATAGCAACATTGGGCCTGATTCATTAAGGATTTTAAATTAAGAAATAAGAGATTTTAAATTAAGAATTTTCTTATTTAAGTCTCCTGGACAAAACCATGTTACAATGCAAGGGGTGCAAATTAGCATTCTATTTTGCACATAAGTTAAATACTGACTGTTTTTTTCATGTAGCACACAAATACTTAATAGCTTATTCGTACATTGAAATTTAAAGTTGATATTTGCTACATGGAAAAAACAGTCAGTATTTGACTTATGTGCAAAACAGAAAACTAGTTTGCACGCCTTGCATTGTAACATGGTTTTGTCCAGGAGACTTAAATAAGAAGTTTTTGAAGTTAAGATCCTTAATGAATCAGGCCCATTGTCTAAAATTTCAAAGGACAAAATATTAAATCCTGGGATCCCTGGGAAATTGGTGATATCTGGAAAACCTGAAAAAGATTTCTGTGACCCTGGATTGCTTGTGTATGGAGCATAGCACAGTCCTCCCAACTACTATCATAATACTAGCAACTTAATATATCTGCAATCACTTTATTATGATTCTCTATCACCCAAGCAGAGAGTAGCTGAGTAAATCTTTGTGTTTTGCTGGTAATTGCTTGTATCCACCTAATATTTTTCCATTAATATGACAATTCATTATGGGTTTCCTGTCACAACAAATATCCCAATTATCTTTTTCTTATTTTAATTATGTTTCGCTGCAGGCAGATTGAATGCATGTTCTGGTTTATTGAAGATAACGCACGTTTGCCCTGCCGCTTCTGAGCTGTAGTTTTGTTTTAAAATGCGACCTCTCTGAGTAGATGATGTTAAATATTCATAAGGTGAGAAAAATCAAATGGTAGAATAAGCCCTGAGCTGACAGCCAGAAAAATATTTTATGAGTTTGGACTTCTGCTGGGCGAAATTCAGCATTAATGGGGTTAAGACAGATTACACCAAAATCAATATTAATGTTTAACCCTGCATATGTCAGAAAGTCTATAATGCAAGCAGGAGACATTGTATATGGATTTTTATCGGACTGTTACTTTTTACTAACAAGAACTCCACTCTTTATCTATTGTGTCTGTCATAATATTCATAGTAGGGAAAAATGATGAAAAATAGTGCACTGGAAAAGCTGTTGTAACCCATTAGAACTGATACGATGCTTTCATTACCTAAACTCTACTAGAAATTGAGAGATAAAATATGATTGTTTGTTACGAGGTACAATATCATTTTCCTGTTGACTACTTTTTATATTTGTACTCTGGTGGCTGATATAGTGCTTTCATCTTTGCCACAAATACAGCCACTGGCCAGAAAACAACATTGGTTGTTATATGATATATATGCAAAGCGGACATATAGAACAGTTGGATGATTAAGATCAGGGAGGCCTTTCAAAGCATCTTTGAGGCCTCCAGCTTCACTAAACATTCACATCACATAATTTTGCCCACAAAGTTCTTGGAGAGCACTGATCAAGATAAACAACAAAACAGTAATATTAATTATTATTTTTTTATTATTGTTTATTTATATTAGAGAGCGGTTCGGATTCTGAGAAATCGGACAGATCCAAATTTTGAGGTTCCGAGTCGAACTGAAATATAACTTGTTTTTGCGCACCAAGTTTCGGATCTGAAATCGAGGCAAAACGTAATTTCCGGTAAAATGTTGGCGGTTCTCGTAAGTTTTGAACCCTTATCTTATATATATATATATATATATATATATATATATATATATATATATATATATATATATACAAGTTAACCCGTGCATGATGCTCATGCATTCTAGTCAAATTAAGCTAAAGTGTTAAAAAGGTTCTTGTCATGCATTTGGGCCATAGCCCAGGCCTCAACCACCAACCACTCCCCACTGTCACCCCCGGCAACCACCAACCACTCCCCACTGTCACTTCTCCTTCAAGAAATATATATATATATTTTTTTTTTAAAAATCTTTATGAACACTTTTAACAATTAACAAATTAAATTAACAAATTAAAAACATCTTAGTATACCAAATTTCAGCCCTTTCTGATTTTTTTTTCCACACACACTAAGAATTTAGTAGGTCAGTGTATAACTCCGCCCAGCAGGTGGCGCTGCAGCTCGGTTTTATTTTTTACACACACACACAGACAGACTAACACACACCACTAGACATTTATATTATAGATATATAGATATAGCCCTCCCCCCTGTTCTCATTTGCCATTTTTGAAGTAATAGCATGTGGGTAGGAAGAAATTGCTTGGCAATGGTTTGACACGGTGAAAGAGGCTATATATATTGCAATAGCTAGGATGTTTCTGCAGGTAATTTAGAGATCAGTCTGCTAGAATTTTGTGCTGATAACAAGGAAATAGAGTGAGGCAAACAGAAGAGTCTACCTCTGAAATCTAAAGAGTTAGATGGTAGAAGGCAAATGTGGGGGGAGGGCTGTTACTGTAATAGGGGTGAAGGCTGGATATTAATTTAATGATGCGAGTGGGTGTTAATCATTTAATAGTGGGTGGGAAATATTAACTTACTTGTGGTTTGCAATCTATTTCATGATGTGGTCTATTTCATTTAACAATGGGTCATAGTAATGGATATTAATTTAAGATGGTGTGAAGGCATTAATGTAATGTGCTGCTGAGTTTAGGGAGAAGGAGGGCTATTTATTATATGTGTACTTGTGAATATGAATTATTTATTATTCAGGCAATTTGTGGGGAAATATAATTAATTATTAAATAAGAATTTTATTTATTTAATATTAGGGCTGTTCAGGGGAAATAGGTGTAATTATTAAATGTGAGTACCATCATTTAATGTCAAGGCATGTTGGGGGACAAGTAGGTCTATTTATTAATTCTGAATGCTATAAATTTAATGTTGGTGCTAGCTGGGTGGGAAAGCCGGTTCTCTCCAGAAAAAAGCATCAGGGACAGACTGATATCTTGCAAAAGGTACAGAGATTGGACTGCTGAGGACTGGGGTAAAGTCATTTTCTCTGATGAATCCCCTTTCAGATTGTATGGGGCATCTGGAAAAACGCTTGTTCTCAGAAGGAAAGGTGAGCGCTACCATCAGTCCTGTGTCATGTCAACAGTAAAGCACCCTGAGACCATTCATGTGTGGGTTTGCTTCTCAGCCAAGGGAGTGGAATTACTCACAATTTTGCCTAAGAACACAACCATGAATGAAGAATGATATTAAAACATCCTACAAGAGCAACTTCTCCCAACCATCCAAGAACAGTTTGGGTACGAAGAATGCCTTTTCCAGCATGATGGAACACCTTGCCATAAGGCAAAAGTGAGAACTAAGTGGCTCTAGGATCAAAACATCAACATTTTTGGGTCTATGGCCAGGACACTTATTACATAGACCTTAATTCCATTGAGAACTTGTGGTCAATCCTCAAGAGGCAGGTGGACAAACAAAAACCCACAAATTCTGACAAACTCCAAGCATTGATTAGGCAAGAATGGGCAGCCATCAGTCAGTATGTGGCCCAGAAGTTGATTGACAGCATGCCAGGGCAAATTGCAGAGGTCTTCAAAAAGAAGGGTCAACACTGCAAATATTGACTCTTTGTATAAACTTAATGTAGTTGTCAATAAAAGCCTTTGACACTTGTGAAATGCTTGTAATTTTACTTCAGTATACAATAGCAACATCTGACAAAAAGGTCTAAAAACACTGAAGCAGCAAACTTTGTGAAAACCAATATTTGTGTCATTCTCAAAACTTTTGGCCATGACTGTACTATGCTGAAGGGATGAAGAGGATGCTGATGCAACAGGCACTGCTCTACATAAGGCGATACACCTACCCAATGGCTGGTCATGGTCAGGAAGTCTTTTGTTGAAATAAGTGCTTGTCCATGCTTGCCCACATATCCATAGTTAAGTGGACTATTATACTTTATATTGTCGGTACAATGGCATCCTCTAGGGACTGAATGACTTTTTGTTTAGCCTCCCAATACAGCTGAGGAATTGCTGTTTGTTACAAATGGAATTGAGATGGAATTTGGTAGCGAGAACACAAGATGTCAATTAATCTGTTAAAACCTGATGCGCTCATGGCAGAAATTGGACGTACATCCAATGCTTACATAGCTGTCATCACTTTAGTGACCCGCTGTGCAGCAGGATGCTGGTTGTCATACTTGCAAACGCTTGCTTCACAGACTATTGTTGTTTAAAACTATACTTACTCTTCTTGGTCCCCTTCTGTATAGAAGTTTCACCCCCAGCAGCAGCAGTACCAGCCGGAGTGCGCAAGGATGCCTCTTGGGAACCATGGATTGCATTAGGGGAGTCAGTTTGCATTTGAAAATTGAATGCTGGACTACTAATAATGAGCTGGTTGATGATGAAGTTTTCATGAGATTATCCATTCTGCTGCTAGCTGATACTGGACTGCTTGTCACTATACATGATTTTCCACTGACTGATAAGCTACTTGAATCAATTGCAAATAAGTTAACAGGAAGATTGTAAGATTGTGAGCAGGGCCCTCTTACCTCTCTCTCTGTCTGTATTACCTAGTATTGTTGTATTACTGTGTTTGTTCCCAATTGTAAAGCGCTATGGAATTTGCTGGTGTTATATAAATAAATGATTATGATGATAATGATGATGAAGGTAGGAAGTGCCTATCTCTACTTATTGTGGCGTCACAAAGGCTACAGATGCTGTGACAAATGTCTGGATTGGGATAAAAATATTTTGTCATACAAGAGGTGGATTTTTTGGTCACTTGCCCTGGCATGATAATGCACTTATCAGGGGCATGGGGTGGTACCACTGGTGACTGACTTACTTGGATACCTACATTATTCTCCTCAATATCTTGCTCAAGAACAGCACATTGTTACTAGAAATGCTCACTGACCCCTGTGAGCTGGTTTTGGTTTTGGACCTGGATTAGCTTTGTGTTTTAGTTTTGGCTTTTTAGAAAAAATCCTAAAATATGCTAAAATCACATAATTTTGCTCTTTTTTTGTTCCTACATTATTATTATTAACATCAATAACACTAATATCAAGTCATTTGCAGTCAATTTTGACCACCTCACAGGTCACAATATGGTTTTCATACACTTTCGGACAAATACTGCAGCGACTTGGCTGAATGCTAAGCAACAGAGCAATGACACAAACACACTGCAGTTCCTAGCACATCTAGGACACATTGACACACAGCAGAGGTAGGAAAGAAAAATGGGGGTCGGCCCTCCCTCCCACCCCTCGATATGTTGGTTCTTAAAAAGGAATTCAAAACTCTCGAGATCCGACGACGTCACAATGACGTTTTGCCTCGTTTTCAATTCCGAGGGCGCGCAGCATTACTCAAATCCCCTAATTTCAGGTGTGTTGGGTTCTCAAGGAACCAAGCCTGAGCATCTCTAATTGTAACGTTTTCACATTTATCTCCCTCATCCTGTTGCATATTAGCAAGTTCCAAAGTAGCATCCTCAATTTCTATGTCTAAACCACCGTCATTACTTTTTATCTTCACATTTCTAAAGGTCTGGGGACGACAGCTAGACATTCATTTGGTTGACATTTAAAAAGTAGACAACATTATATCAACAATTTAAATGTCGATAGTATTATTAGGTCTATAATTCAAATATAGACATCAATATATGGTTCGGGATAGGGATATGGTTAGGGGAAGGGTTAGGAATAGAGAGTTTGGTTAGGTTTAGGGATAGGAATAGTATTAGGGTTAGGGATAGGGCTAGGGTTAGAACTAGGGATATTATTGTCATCCTAAAAATAATTTATACATAAGAATTGTTGACCTAATAATACTGTCTACATCTGAATTGTCAACCTAATACTATGGTCGATATTCAAATTGTCGACCTAGTACTACTGTCTACATTCAATAGGTAGTAATGAGGGGAAATTCCACACTATATGTTCATCGATTTTCTCAAACCATTTCCGTTTTGGGGTGGCAGTTGTGAAGAGATCATTAGAGAATAAACTGGAAATGACTGTTAATTAATGTTAATGCTATAAATAGTAATGCAGAAAAAAACAGCTCCAAATCATATGATTTTACCTATTTTTCACAATGTTTTATTAAATCCAGACTAAAACCAAAACCAAAGCACATGAGGATTTTTGGGCAAAACCAGAACCAAACCCAAAACACGAACATGGTTTTAGAACCAAAACCAAAACACGGGAGTCTGCGCACATCTCTAATTTATATAGCGCCAAATATATTTTGAAATGTCGTATAGAGCACATTCAGATCTGTCCCAGCCCCATTGGACCTTAGAAACTAAACTCCCTACCGTACACACACAGTAGGTTTTTGGACTGAGGGAGGAAACTGGAGCACATTTGCCAATTAAATATCATCCGCTGGAGAATCAGGTCAATCATAGTTATGGAATACACGAAAGCTAATCAGCAGGCACCAAAATGTGTCACGTCACAATATTTATCCATAGCCTTTTAAAAGGAGCTTAGAGTGCTTCTTAGATTATACAAGTGGAAAATATATGTGGCCGTTCTCTGTGACTGTAACTATTTATAGCCCAGACAACTGTTGTGTGCACTGCACCTGCTAATTACCTACATGAAAGTATTGCAGTATTGTCTGCCTGAATTATTTTCTCTTCTTTGATATCTTTACATTTTTCACCTTCACTTCAACATACTAACCGTAAGACACAATAGTTTTCTGAGCTTGTCATTAGCACCTCTAACAATCTAGGTGAATAAATAAACAGGCAAATCAAATGTACTCTCAACAGGTATATTTGTTAAAACTGAGAAATATTTTTCTGCACTTGTCATGATGGACACTGGCTATATTGATGTACTGTACAAATTAAAATATACATTGTGATGTCAAAATTCACCAAGTGGCGCAAAACACAACTGGTTACTATACATGTAAATAGCACCATTACCCATCTAAATGTAGAAATTCGCAGGTAATTCATTGTGATCTTAACCAGTGTATTGGGTAAAAGGAACTGACTGGTGCAAAGAGTCTTTTGTTGGCGTTTACTGTTTCTTAAATAGACCCCAAAGATTGGGTTGCTGTGACCTAACTGACCCTGTAATTGTATAAATTAATCCAAACTGTGGGTTTCTGCAAAGCAAATCTACCGGTTAGTCCAGTGTAATTAGATAAACACCTCTCTCCTACCATGGCGACCTGGTGCAGAGGAGTGGCGGAGAGGATGATCAACATATTTAGTGAAGTATAAACACTTCAGTTATATATATAATTATTTATTACTCGGCTCAGAGATACAACACATGAAAGTGTGCAAAGTATTATTGCTAAAACAAGGGCATTGTTATTTATTAAAAGTTCTTCCCTTTATTTTAATGGCAAAAAGAAAAGCTAGCATATATCATGATACTGTGATAATAGGGCTGGAAATTGTATAGAATGAATCACATCTTTCTATTTCCTGCCATAAAGACTTCATAAATTGTTTGATGACTATTTTATGGAGAAAACAACTGTTTTCTCCATTTTAATGGTTGATGGCACTGTAATAAATAGACCCCTCGATGGCCAAACTCTTGTGTTCTAAAAATGCTTCCAACAGATTCTTGAAGGCATTGACTGTATCTGACAGTAGCAGTAACAAATTCTATATTCCCTTAGTGGAAAGAACAAATGTGTTTGCAGATGAATTCTTCTTTCTTCTAGACCCAGGGGAGAACCCATTCATTCTACCCATATGATGGAGAAGTTTCCCGAATCGTCCTTATTTGGATGTGAAAATGCTTAAATAAATACAAATATTGCCAAAGGTCTTCTTTTACAATATAAAGAGAATGAAAAATTAAGACATTCTGGAATACAAATTGTGATACCATATAAAAAGAAGGTTTGGGTAGTGTGTGTGTGAGTATATGTAAAAGTTGAAATGCTTTAATTGTTTGCTGTATCAAGGAAAGCAGAAGTCAAACACAAAAAGAGAAGACAGCAAATAATTGTCCAAGCAGGGCTTGCTTGGACCAGTAGTGCCACATATAAAAATGCTATTCTCACTTTAACACTTTATTACTCCAACACTCAATGCAAAGGGGTGTTAGGATGAGCTTCAGTGCTTTCAGCACAATGCTAATTTTTCCTGAAGGGGGGTGTGGATTTTTTTAGCAGACCTGATCCGCCTATGGGATTCAGCCCTGTACTGAACAGGCTTTGGCTGTGTCCCACTAATTTTCACACAATTAGTGTTACCCTAAAATTATACACCTAAAATTATCATGTGACTTTCTAATTTATTGTCTCTAACATGAGAGATACATTTTTAATTCATCCTATAATGTTCTTATTATCACAAGAGCAAACTGAGTTGGCTGTTCAAGGTCAGCCGGGGCTACCCTCAAGTGGGTGACATGGAGGTGACAACTACTGGCTCAGGAAGTATTAAAATGACCAGTCCACCAAGGGGCTGATGATTAGGGACTCTGTACATGAGCAAGATGAGCTGCAGAACTTCTGGATTCTCCAAAGATCACCCTGACTTCTGCAGGGTGAACAGAACTAACTCCAGTCATCATACATTCCCAACAGCTCATGTTGTCAGGCTTTCTTTAATCATGCTCAGATGACTAATTGTTTAGGTGACTCATCTGTCTAATTGGCTGGGTCAGTAATGATCCTATTTCCACAGACAAAAATCCCCCACACATGAGCTGTTGGGGGTGTTTGAGGACTGGAGTTCGGAAATGCTGTTCTGAATGGTAATAGCGGTCACTGTAGGTCTATGATAGGTAGCTGCATTCATGACATAATTCATGTCCATAGCTAACTTGGAGCAGCAGACTTAAGAGTTATTTCCATGGCAGTCTAAGAGTTAAAGATGAAAATGAAAGTGATTATGCCACAAGGGATTATGCCAATTACTATAGCAAAGGTTCACTATTTTGTAGCCCCTAAATAAAGAATGTTCTTGCCCTTTACAAGGTGAAACAGAAAAAAATTGGATTGTGAAAAGAGAGAAATATATTAAAAGCTTGCTGTATCTATACTTCTCAACAGGGTCTAAGCGGAGTCATTTTAGTAGCAGAACCAAAGTCCTTGAGGCAATGACTGAAAATTATACGATACAGATGTATCTGCTGCTATTTCTAGAACCCATCAAGCTGAGATTCCCAAAATACATACCTCGTTTCTGCATCGGATTCTCCAGCCGAGAGGCAATCGCGACAAACTCGCAGATAGCCGGGTGGGAAACACACAGAGGAGACTAATCAGCCTTTATTTCCACCAGTTCAGAAATGTTGGTTAAGAAAAAAAAAATTACAGGCTATGTGTTGGATGACGGATTGTAAATGACATAGGGATGCATAATAAGGATTGCAACTGCGTAGGCAACTGTGCTTTACCTATGTGCTCTTCACTGGCAAGCAGGGGGTTATAAGAAAGGAAACAGATTATGAATTTAGCTTTTGTGAGCTCAGACATTCAGGTAATTTACATCAGCATAACTATAACTCAATTAGAAAGAGTCTGCTCTGTTTCATTAGTATAGAACAAAGAGGTTAATTGATACAAACAGATGTCCACTCAGAGGGGAACATACCTGGTGTTATTTCTAGTGCGCCAATTTGGAGCTCCTCGTCCTTCACCTCTCCAAACTCACTTGGTGAAGAGGTGTAAACTGGGTATTGTGGTCACAGTGGAATAGTTTATATGAGTTAACAAGGATTTAAGGATCTGTTGCAAATTACCTTATGGGACTGCTTTACAGCACCATGCCATTTATGTCTGTGGGTGAATGGCATAACGATGCCAAAGTACACAACAGGTATAATGATCATTCATTTATAGGAGCTACTATTTTGGACATCTGTCTATTTTATATCCTATAGCTCTGTGTTGGCTTAAGCTTGCATTCTGTAAGCAACAGCCCATTCATATTGTGTCAACCTTTACAGAGATGAGGATGATATGATACGCTTTCATCTAAGAACAACTTGAGGAAATAAGGAACCTGTAAAATATGGGTACAATCAATAGTATGGCACACTGAAAGAAATGGATGATGTAATGATAATTGCTGCTTACATGCATTCTGAACCACTGCATACATGTGTAGCTCCGGGGGCTATCAAAGCGGGTAACTAAATTCAATATCTACCAAGGTACTCTCAGCTAAATGAGCTGTGGGACTTATCAAAGTCATAGGGCTAGATTTACTAAGCTGCGGGTTTGAAAAAGTGGGGATGTTGCCTATAGCAACCAATCAGATTCTAGCTTTCATTTATTTAGTACCTTCTACAAAATGATACCTATAATCTGATTGGTTGCTATAGGCAACATGCCCACTTTTTCAAACCCGCCGCTTAGTAAATCTAGCCCATAGACACTAACATGAGAAGGGTGAATGTTGCATTCAGATGTACTAAGCACAAGTGAAGCAGAAAGCTGTCAAGTCAAACAACTGCTTGTAAAATATTCAAACATTTTAACCAGATATGGACTAAGGCAAGCCTTACTGACAAATACCCCAGGTCTTAATTCAGGGGCAAAAATCACGATCCTTACACTGGCCTACCCACCCCACTTTTTCATGCTAAAACACCGATTATGTTAGGCTGAGTGGAAAGTCCTTCCAACTGATGACAAGTGCAAATGTTCCAACCCATATTTGATACACCAAACCCCTTGTGTGGCACACCCACCTATAGGAAAAAAAAACACTAATCAAGTAAATATGGCTTATGGCAACACATTAACATAGTTCTGGCATATGCCGTCAGAAGATCATGATGAAGCATATATATCGCTTTATGACACTCCCCAAATAGTGCAATACACCTAGAGTTACTCACCTGCCACCAAACACAAAAGGAAAAATGTGAGGGAAACAAAGTAGTGAGGAATATATGAGGAAATTAAGTTACCAATAATTAAAAGTATTTTGTACACAGGGTCGGACTGGGCCACGGGGGGGCCGAGCTATCTCCCGGTAGACCCCGACCCTGATCGCTCCCCTCTTCGTTGGTGGGAGGAGCACTTAACTTTGAAAAAAAAAAAAGAAAAAATAATAAATACTCACATGACCAGGCGCTGCCCGACTCCTCTCTGCTTCATTCGCACTGAATGTTGGGCGTGACATCATAATGCCCGATGTTCAGTGAGGAGAGACGCACAGAGGAGTCGGCAAGAAGAGAGAAGACAGAAGACAGAAGAAGAGAAGAAAGAAGCCAATAGAAAAGGTAAGTGCAAGAACGGAAGCAAAGGGGAGTAAAGGCAGCATGGCAGCGAGTGAAGGGGCAAAGGCAGCATGCTAGAGAGTGTGAAGGGGCAAAGGCATAATGGCAGAGAGTGAAAAGGGGCAAAGGCAGCATGGCAAAGAGTGAGAAGGGGGGCCAAGGCAGCAGGACAGAGTGAAGAGGGGCCAAAGCAGCATGGCAGAATGTGAAGGAGGGCCAAAGCAGCATGGCACAGGGTGATAAAGGGGTGCTCGGAGAAGGAGGGGAGCAAAAGAAGCATGGTACAGTATGATAAAGGGGGGGAAGGAGAAGGGGGGATCAAAAGCAGCATGGAGGGCACAGTGTGATCATAAGGATGCACAGATGGTGATGAAGGGGAACAGTAATGTGTGTGGGATGGCACAGTGGGCTTGTGGCAATGTAATGTGTGTCTGGTAGCTGGTGGCTAACTAATGGGTGCTATTTTGTTTGTGGGGTGATGGTGGGGCAATTTAATTTTATAGTGGGGACTATTAATTTAAGATGGGGTGGTTTGGGCGCTATTAATTGAATGCGGGGCTGAGTTTGAGGAGCATGAGGTCTATTTATTAAATGTAAATATGAATTATTTAATGGCAGTGTCGGTATCGGGAAATAGGTATATTTATTATATGTAAATGCTATTAATTTATTGCTCTAATTTTCTAATTGTACCCATTTTTTTTTCCAAATAGGACCGCCAACATTCCAAGATCCAGACAAGCCGCAACTAAAGAAACCAGCAGCCACAGGTGGTGAAAGTGACAAGAACAGGTAGGACAGTCTGTCAAATGTTCTGAGTCTAGTGGGACAATCCCGATTTTTGGTGACTGTTCTGCCCAATCTAAGGGGCAGGTCAAGACTGTGTATTCTTTATATACACACTGCATTCTTTATATACTACACTATGGTGCTAGCTCTCCTTCGTAGGCTGACCACTCCCCCTCTAGTGCCTGTTCTCACCTCATTCATGGCTGGCCACACCCTCTCTGGTGGGCCCATAGCACTGCATTCCCCTGGTGGGCCCTTCATGCCCCAGTTCGACACTGTTTGTACATAATCAAACGTCAACATCACTACTGGTTTAGATAGTTTATCTTGATATTACTATGCCTGTTTTAGGTTTGACCATATTAGAGAGTGTAACCACCATCTAACATGGAAATAAACATGAAAAAAACCAGAACATGAAATAAATATATGGCAGGTACACCACAAGTAACACATATTGTTGTGGATTACATTATTTGACTTGGCAAAATAGCCAAAGTCAGAACGAAATATATGTGGGTCAAATTACCTATTATATGATAATATATGATCTTTTAATCAACATGACAAAATACCTGTGTTTGGTCCAGTGTCATTAATACAGTAACTGCAAGGAGTGCATCCATGAACAAGGAGTGAGAGAGAAAGAATGCCAGAATCACTTAGTTTATTATTTCAAATTACATTTATATTATTTAAGAGGTGCTAACTGGGCTTAAACATCTCTTCTTGCTTTTCTAAGAATCGCTAAATCTCTTGGACCTTTGGGAATAATGGATCAGAAAACATTTCTGTTCTTTTCCCTGCTCCTAAAACCACAAGGAAAGTGGAACAAGTAATGAATCTTTACAAAAGCAATCAGATAAGCACTTAACAAACCTCCTGCAAAAACACAATAATTAATCCAAGCACCAAGATAAATTGTGGTGGCTATAATGGGCATCGGAACACTACAATCTGTTGTATTGACCCTGTGATAGAGATCTAGATACAAAATGATTAGTGGGGTCATATTGTGAGATGTGAAATGTTTAAATGCCTTTATAATAAAATGTTACTGTGATTTAAAGGACAAAGTGAAGTATGTTGGGTTGTACAATTAGAGAAGAGTAATATTAACACAAGCCTTTTAAATCAATTTACTTTATTCTGGAAATGAAGAGTTGTCTGTTTTTTGACAGGCACAGAAATGATCTGAAGATTACAGAATGTTCATTGTCTAGGCAAAAAAATATATTTGTGGCAAAAGGACAAGACAAATAGTGACTCCCAAAAACTGCCAAACCCATATCAACAATTATAGTATTGTTTTATTATGTTTCACCTTCTTATTAGTGCATCTAAAATAAACACATAAACCTATTTTAGATTCATTGTCAATGAACTAATGAACTATTCTAATCTTGCACAAGGCCAATCAGTGACGGCCTGGAGTATGATGGGTCCATCGGGGAATGCAATGGTAAGGGTGCGGCTAAAGGGGTATCACAAACCACCCAAGGTAGTCTTATCAGTTGCCAGAGAGGTATGGCCAGGCCAGACACTAGAGGGGGGCCAAAGAAAAGAAGAATCACTACCTCAGTTACCTCACCTGAGTAAGGTAACTTTCTTTTCTTTTTTGCATTCTGGCACAGTATCAGAAGGAAAGAAGAATCACTTGAGTGACCATGGTAGTGCTTCTTCTTTCCTCCAACACAGAGGATGAATGGCAGGACAAGTAGGGGGCAGGACCCACGGGTGGTTACCTTGGTACCCTGGTGGGTCAGTCAGTCCAGTAGACATTTGGGAATATTAAACTTTAATGTGCAGCATTATGAACAAGAGCCAGCCACATCCTTTACTGGCAAAATCTTTCACTGTCATGACTATCTGTTCAATATCGCAGCACTGACGATTTCCATAATAAGTCAGTTTTGGGGTTTTTTCTGGACTTAATAGGCCAGTTTTTTTTCTGGAGTTAATTTTAGCTTACTCCTACACTTAGAATCACATACTACTGACAGACATGATGAAGGGTGAGGTCTATTAAAGGTCAATTCACAGAAATACTAACTAATACTAAAAATCGCTAATGGTTAGTGATCCCTAATGGTTAGTTGTGGGTTAATAATGTTAATAATGTAGGTGCACAACTGGGTCTTTGTGTTTTGGCTTCATTGTCCTAAGTCGGGCACCATTTTGTAAGGGTACACTTACCTTCTGCTCAGGATACCTCAGGCCTAGAGCAATCTCTTTCCATCCTTTGTGGGCTGAAATGTGCAAAGTGCCTGCAAGATCGATAACTGAGCTGAATAGAGAATATCACAGGTTTTACAATAGTTCATACCATCATTGGTATAAAAAAAGTAAAGTCCACTCTTTATTAAGCACCTCCGGAAATCAACATTGTTTAAATTATATTCATTCTCCTCCACAGCAGCTCTCCAGAACCCCCAGTAACAGATTGTTCCTACATCACTCTAATGTCCCTTGTCTCTCTCTCTGGACATGGTCACACTGCACTGGTTATAGCTTCATGGGCTCTACTTATGTGATTGGGGTAACTGTCATCACAGTTCTACTCACAAGATTGGTCAATTTAGCACCTTTGGTCCCAGCAAGGGGGTAACTGCGTAGGAGCAGGCGCAGGTGCTAGATGTGGGGACCTGTCAAGGCCCTTCAGCTGCCTGGCCCTATGTAGCTTCTAACCATATTGCTCTGGGGCATTCTTCGACACTGCCACCACACAGTCAGCAGGGGAGTTTAATGAGATACGTGAGACTGCAGTTTGCAGCAGAGGAACAAAAGAAGGCCTGTGGATCAGTAAAGTAAATGGTAGGAGGGGGAAAAGGGGGCCCCTACTAGAAAACTTTGAGGCTCCTTCAAAGTTTTGCTATATGCGGGACAAAGTTTATTTACGACTCTGGGTCCCAGCATGTCCAATCTCTTTGCAGCTCTGCATGGCTCTCATAAAACTCACACTTGGAACTCTGCCTAATGTAACTCTTGATTCCAGCTCTCCCTCTATATCTCGGCTGTCAGTTCTCTGCTCAGTGTACCAGTGTACAAGGTTAAGACTAATTCAGTGGGCTTGAATTTGGATTTCACCTGGAAACTGCCCACACTTTAACCAACTATTCAGAACTCAGTTAAGGGTAGGTGAATAAATAATTCAACTTGGATCTCTGTACATCGGTCAGCTATGATTATTGTTTTCTTGTCACACCCACATTTCATGTGATAGTCACAAGCCTCTTCACTCTCTCTACTCTTGAGATCATATACAAACCCCTGGGATTGTATGGTGCCAATTCTACATTCTTACACAACCCACTAAGCAGTGTACAGTGTAATGGGTGTTGCAACTAGCATATAATTTATTTGCTGTTGGTTTCTTAGCTGCCGTATGTTTTATCATCGCATGTTAGAGATGCTCTAAATTTAAACCCGGTTTGAAATTCATCTGAAATCTACCGACTGGATGGCCACAAACATGTTCATGGTCCAATCACCAATTGACCCTTATTTAAACTTGTGATTTAAAAATTGGAGCTTGCTGTCACTGTGAAAAATGCGAGTTCAATATTCACTTTCAAAGTTTACTTTTCACATTTGAGGTTTGCAATTTGCATTCAAAGTTTGCAGTTCATGATCTCACCTTAAAAAAAGGTTAAAATGTATCAATTTAAGCTTGAAAATGTTTGAGAAAAGGCTCATACAATGTTGAACAGGCTCGAACCTGGTCCAACTTGTTAGACTTTCTTGAATTTACATGATTTTTTAAATTAGTAAAGAACTACAGAAGTTCTAGTGGACCATACTATCAGTACTTGTGGTACTGATTTCAAACAGATGCATCCAGAATACAGTGCTTGAAGTTTGTACTTTAGATACTAAAAGTGTGGTTTCATATTGCAGTCTGTTTGTGTAGTTTTCACTCTCTGGTGAACTCCACACTGGGCAATGCACCACTTCTGACTTTACAACCAAGGGTAGGTTCCCTAAAACTCTTAACTGTGTGTTATATATCATAAAGAAGGGACAGGGAAAATGTATGTAGTTGTCATGTTAGAAATGTATGTGTGCTACTGTGCAGAGTTAGCGTTTAGTAAATGTCAAACATGTACTTTGTATTACATTAGAATGGTTCCTTAAAATGTGCCTTAGTCAGTGTAGGCAACCTTGTAATTGCTATTCTGTGTTGTGACAAGAAACCGAGCATCGCTTCATCTGCTAATTAACACATAGATTGTCATTTTTGAAAAACACAGTTGGTAAATATGTATTTCTGTATCGTAAATCATATTGAGATCTGTACAGCAAAATTGTCTGTATGGGATTGTCACAATATTATGGTACAGCACTTTTCAAGGAGGTGCAGAGAAAATTTATGATGGTGATTTAATTAGTGCATACTTGAAGAGTATACTGGTTTCAAATGCAGGCTAGTATTAGTTTATTTTTAATATTGATTGCTTAAAGGTAGAAAATATATTGGAAGTATATATGTATGTTTTATATGTATAGTTCTATTTAATAAATATTGCTATTAATTTATCTAAACTACTCTATTTGTATTTTAACTCCCATAATACATTACATACTTTTCATCTTATTAAAACACTTAGAAGAATCCCTATCCGCACTGTATATTGATTGCTTACATTTCTGTTAGACTAATATTATAATTATCACATAAGAAATTTATCCACTTTGATTTCGCCATTATTTTTTTCAAATACACTAATATTATGTAGGTAAAATAAGTTAATGTAACAAAAACACTTTTAACCTCAATTATCCAATCACTTATTTAATTACCATGAAAAAAATCAAACTTTTGGTTGTTCAATTTCAACTACATCAAACTATGCAATTATTGAGATAATTTGGCAAGAGGGTTCTGAAATGAGAATAATTCTTTAATGTAAAAGTGTCCAGAGCACCAAATTGGCTTTACTGTTTTATAGCAGGTAGAATAAATGTAGATGGAGCCAAAAAAAAGTGATTATTATCGGCATGAAAATCCATGTTTCTAAATAGCAAGTACTGTTAGATCGGCAGAACAGTCACGATCATCCGGAGATACCTTCTGTAGTACAACATTATCAATTCATCAAAGGAGCAAATGTCATTAGGAACTGGGAGCCGGGAAGCACTGCATTTGATCTCAAGCGTTGATAACATTGCTATTGATTGGCATATTCTCAGGCTCTACTTGGGCTAGACACAACAGATCATACATACTTGAATCCTGTCACTCAATCGGCTTTAAACAGAGCAACCTCTTCCAGAAACAAAATAAACTTTACTATAGATTTTCATATTCAAGTGGATTTTGTCATGAACAAAATATCTTTCTAATGTTGTATGTGTCGTGTGTCCTGCAACATTTTACCAATCACACATATAGCAAAGTTCTCTTAAAGGAAATGTGCTTCTGAATGAGAACATTTTGAAAGAAGCTTTCTGTTTGAGTGTGCTGAGCTCTGGTAAGACAGTGAGCTGCCCACACATGTAATTATGTTAGTGATGAAGGTGTTGCATCTAACAGTGTCATGATCAGGCCCTTTCAGAGGTTCATAGAGACCCGGGGAAACCCAAATTAAGAGCCCCCCCCCCACTCCCTCTTTTCTAAAATAAAAAAAAAGCACCGCCCTATTTATGGCCTTGTTACCTAATTTATGCTATTTACCTTTAAAAGCTTACAGTTGTTCACGTAAAAAAAGTAATATGTATTAATAAAAACAAAACCTGTTGAATCTATACAACATTTTAATAATAAATAATGATGAAATTAACTTACCTAACACGCCAATTCGGCAATTCCTTGAGTAAAAGTCAAACATCAAACAGTCCAGCCCAGTTTCCTACTTATAAACAAACTATTCTATTGAAAAGTTTCGAGTCATTCACCCTTGGCAAATCTCAATAACAAGTGACGTTCTCATCTGTCTGTGTAGATAGATGAACCATGCAGAGAAAGAGCAATAACCGCATGTGCTGCTACACGTTATACCAATTTAACCAATTACCATGTTTAGGCGCTAGGTTTGTACTTTTATTACTTGGAAATTGCCAAATTAGCAAATAGATTTAACAAAAAAAAAGATCGGAACACAAATCAGTAAGTTGGAAAATGTTGAGGTCCCCTGTCAGTGGGAGGCCCAGGGAAATTTCTCACCTAGCCCCCACCTCTGGTAGGGCCTGGTCATGGTGTGAGGAGTAGAACAGAGTCAAGTAGGAGAGCCACAGACAGAAAGTTAGATAGTGGAACTAGGGCTGCCCATGGAAAAGGTTTAGGGGGGGAACATATCTGGGGGCCCATCATGTCAGGGAACTTGTACCAGGATCCGGAAGCTATTACTGTAACTGGAATATTTGGGGCCCAGAAGAATTCAAACACGCTGCCAGCATTTAATCTGTGCCCAAAGCTCTATGCATCATGACCGCATTGTAATGGGGCAAGTCATGTAACGGGCTCACTGCACAGCGTGCCATGCAGCTTTGTCATTTCTTAATTAAGAAGATCATTGCAAAACTTCATCACCGATATACAGTTCTGCTATTTAATAAAGTTCTTATAACATAGTTTTTTACAGTACACTATATGTTATAGTACCATCTACAGTCTACATCTGATCTTCTGACCTGCAGTAACTGGGAATAACCAGTTTAAAGCGTACTACCCACCTGTTACAAAACCACTGCATTAACAATAGTGGTTTACTCAGTGGTCGAAATCGGGGTGTATACGGTGGTATGCCATACCACCACTTCTCCTATTGCCCTCATTGTAAAACTATAAAATTCCATTCACTTACATTTCTATTATGTTTTTCATACCACCAGTTCTAAATTTCCACTGGGATTACTATAAAAGTTCAGTCTCAGCCCACAATAATTTTAAAGTGACTGGGAGGGAAAATACCCAAGCAGGGTGCACATTTCATCTACTCTGAATCTTTCATGTTGACCACCATATATCTTTGATCCAAATCTGCATTCGGCTCATAGGATCATATTAGTACATACCGTACCATTGAAACTATGCTTGATGTTTTGGAAGTAAAAAAAAACACTCTCAAGTAGAGGTGGACCCAGGAAAAAAATTTGTCTCCAGAATCTATGAGTCAGCGCTGTATTGATAGAACAGCTGCACCTGTTTGGATGACCACGACCATGTACTCCACGATCTCTTCCAGTAAACTCTATAACATTTAATGTAAATGCTATAAGAACTGCTTGTAAAACTAGATCCTTACATTCTTCAATAAATCCTCTTTTAAAGAGTCTAACCAAACATAGGGGTAAATTTATCAAACAGCGGGTTTGAAAAAAAGTGGAGATGTTGCTTATAGCAGCCAATCAGATTTTAGCTGTCATTTTGTAGAATGTACTAAATAAATGAGATCTAGAAACTGATTGGTAGCTATAGGCAACATCTCCACTTTTTCAACCCCACAGCTTGAAAATTTATCCCATAAAGCACTTTATTTTTAGTACAATATAAGCTCTCACTTACCTGACTAACATCATGATAGCGATTCCCGTCTGCCTGGTGCCTTTGACAGACTAAAGCTGGGTACACACCTATGCAATCTTACATCAGATGCAATTTCTGTAAAGATTTCACATTCAATTGGAAGTTCCAATGAGCATACAGATTCATGTGTACACACCGACACAATTTATCTTCAGATCTGTGCTTTTTCTCATAACCATCTGCTGAAAAGTGACTCTGTGCATCAGAGTCTATCATTGATTGTAATTTTTAGGAAGTTTATAAAACCAAATCAACAGACACAAACTGTTTTGTTATGATAGAACATAATTGTGGGAGTGTAGACAATCTGAACAAACGGTCGTGAATAGTGTGAAATGCACGATGATTGCATAGATGTGCATACAGCTTAAGATGGAACCGTGCCCCCTTCAAAATGTTCTTGGTACTGTGTCAATGGAATACAACTTATGGTAAGTATTTCTTGGTCCTTAGGCTAACAGGTTGGATCCCATCTTATACCAGAATTGGTAATAATCATTTATGACAAAATGGTGCAATGTAAAGCAAAGGCCACTTCTGTGATGTAGTACACATATCTTTACACCTCTGCACTAAGATGTAAGAGCCAAAATGGAGATTGCATACCCTAAGAGAAAGTAAATATTCCCCATGTGCAAAATGGGAGCTGCCTATGAATTCTGGGCAAATTGTAGCTGGGTTGGACAATTAGGCAGTGATTATGGGTATTGCTAATTATTTCCTGATGAACACAAGATATTTTAATGAACTGCAAGGATAGTTGAGAAAACTTTATGATTATCCTTTATTTATATAGTACCCCCATACTGCACTGTGCTGTACAGAGCAGAGCCGGATTTAGACCACATGGGGCCCTAGGCAAGATACTGGTTTGGGGCCCCCTCCCTGAAAAAATCCATAGCACTATAGTTTTTTAGCATAACATATACCCCTATTCAGGGGCTGGCTGGAAGACTTTAGCCCGGGGGTGAAAGCATATAGCACTGGCCCATAAGTAGCGGCCCATTTTTAAAGGTTGGTCTCATCACTAGCCCTGGGAGGGCCCTCTGGGAACCACTGGGCCCTAGGCAATTGCCTAGGTTGACTAATGGTAAATCCGGCCCTGGTACAGAGAATGTTTAATCATTCACCTCAGTCCCTTTGACAGTGGAGCTTACAGTTCAAATCTCCTAACGCAAACACACACACTAGGATGTGTTTTGTCAGAAGCCAATTAACCTGCCAGTATGTTTTTGGACTGTGGAAGGAAACTGGAGCATGACATGGAAACCTACATTAACATGGGGAGAACATACAAACCCCACACAGATAGTGCCCTGTTTGAGCAGCCCCCAGCGCAGGGAGCAATGCCAACCACCATGTCACCCACACCAACTTAAAGGCTTTCAAACTTTAAGTGCTAGCCCTAAGCTTCTGCACAGTGGAATAAAAACAGTTATGAGGTGATGTTATCCATTGCTTTCAATGGAGTGCTGCGTGTATAAGGTACACCTAGCCAACTTTATGGCTCAGACAAACCAATGTCTTTAAAATAATAAGCTCAACAAATATAAAAAGGAATACAGTCATCCCCTTTATTTCCTTCCATTCCCAAGTTATCTAATATATTTCTAAGCTACTATAAGAAATTAATGGTACAGTTACATTTATTGAGGGGTGATGGCCAAATGGAAAAGTAGGCAGTGCAACCTTGTCCAGTGGCCCCACAGAGCAAGGAGCAATGGGTGTACCACCATGTGTGCTAAATAAACATGTTCTGCATATTGATCATATATAAGCTGGGTGCACCAGCAGCAGGGCCGGACTGGCCATCTGGCAGTTCTGGCAAATGCCAGAAGGGCCGATG
The DNA here is from genome assembly GCF_038048845.1 of Mixophyes fleayi. Classification (NCBI taxonomy): domain Eukaryota; kingdom Metazoa; phylum Chordata; class Amphibia; order Anura; family Limnodynastidae; genus Mixophyes; species Mixophyes fleayi. The sequence goes on along the minus strand of NC_134409.1, from coordinate 53,880,898 downwards.
ACCAGATGGGCCGGTTACTAGCTGGCCGACACCACTGCTCAGCACACAGACTGTCATGCCGAATTCCAGCATGACAGCCTGTATGCTGAGCAATGGGGCTACACTAACTTCCTTGTGGCCACGCCTCCCCACCTCCCCTATGAAGCTCTCGGCAATCAGTATCCCATGGGACGCGCACCATGGGATCGGTGCTGTCCCATGTGTTAAAGGAGACTACAAAGCGCGCCGTGAAGCAGAGCAAACAAGGTGAGGGAGGGTAGTACAGCGCAGCAGCTGCTGTATAGGACAACGCTGGCGAAACGGAGCTGCGTGTGTGGGGGCCGGTGTATGACTATAATGTGTGAGTGTCAGGGGGGGTCTTCATATATTGTGGGAGGTAGGCTATTAATCTAATGGTGAATTGCAGGTGGGGGGCTAATTATTGGGTGCTATTTTATTTGTGGGGTGATGGTGGGGCAGTTTAATTTAATAGTGGGGCCTATCAATTTAAGATGAATTGGAGTTGATTTTAAATTGATTGGATTTTTTATTTAATGCTGGCGTGGTTTGGGAGCTATTAATTGAATGTGGGGCTGTTTGGGGAAAAGGAAGTCTATTTATTAAATGTGATTATGAGTTATTTAATGCCTGGGGTGGTTGTGGGAAATGGATATATTTATTAAACGGAAATGCTATTTAATTTCTAGCTGGGGTCGTTTGGAGGGAGAGAAATAGGTTTATTTATTAAATGGGAATATTATTAATTTAATGTCAGGGTTAGTTGGAGGGAAATAGATGTATTTATCAAATGTAAATACTAGTATTTTAATGTTGAGGCTGGAGGGAGGCCTAATTTTCAAACGTGGGTGCTATATTGATTTAACAGCAGTGCTGGTTGGAGTTTTCTAAATTTAATGTACTCATTTTTTTTCCAAAGAGGCCATCCAACATCCCAGGATCCAGACAACCAGCAACTGATCTAAAGACACCAGCAGCCACAAGTGGTGACAATGACAAGACAGGTAGGAGAGACCAGGACTGTCTGCCAACTGTCCTGAATTTGGTGGGTGACTGTCCCGCTTAGTCAGGATTTGGTCTGACTACAAGAACAGTTGGGAGATATGTCCTGCTTCACACTGTGCTGCTTGTGAAGGTAGAACTGCGTGCATCTAACAGTAGTGCACACAGTATTGCCTGTGTATTTGTCGAAAATGTGTCTAATAGCCAAATTACATCATAGGAGCCCCCCTGCCTTAAGTGTCCTGGCCCCCCGAGCCTTAGTCCAGTTCTGGTTAGCAGGAGGGATCTATGCTCCCAGTCCCGGACAGGGCACAGACTGCAGAGCAAGCCGAGGAGCTCTAAGTCTCATGAGATTTATTAATCTCGTGAGACTAAGAGGAAGTTCCCACCCTGACGGATCAGAAGCATAGATAGGTACAGTGGACTGGGGGTGTCATAATGTGTCTGAAGGGGTGGCGTGATGTGAATGGGGAGGGCCTGATATATGTTATGTTTTATTATAATGTATGTATCAATGCACCATTTTGACCACGCCCCCAACATAATGTAGCCACACCCTTGGCGGCACAGCCACTGCGCTGCGGCGCACGTTTTTTCCCCTGCTCATGATCATAGGTTGTCCTGTGCGCTTTAAATGCCAGGGCTGATTTTTAGTCCCAGTCCGGCCCTGACCAGCAGACACAATTTTAACAGAATGAGACAGTTTGTAACGCGCCACTCTGATGTAAATGACCCTCAACGTATCACCGTGACAGATCACCGAACAGCATCCTTACAAATGCCATATCTTTACCTTTCTATGTTAATAAGGTTCTTCTTACCAACTGCTGTGTCAGTTATTTTCTGTAATTTTTTTTCTAGCAAGTTTCCTTTCTGTTCAGTGTTTTAAATAAGTGTCACTAATTGCTCCCTAATGAATTCCCAAGCTACATATTTATTTAAAAAGCAATCTCTCAATTCATTTAATTACTATATTCTCATCTTGAAAGTACTTGTGTTTTGGTTACACCAAATTATAGGGAACAAATGGGCTTTCCATAGTTAATTATGCCTCTTCTCTACATACAACCTGCTGGCTCAGTTAAAACATCTCTCAAACTCAACTGATTCTGCTATCGTATAATCGTTGATCTAAGATTACTCAAAGGTTTATTTTAATTTTGCCATTAAAATGTTCACTGGATTATATAGCCTTAGATAACTTTTTATGCATGGAAACATGATTGATATAGCGATTATATCCCAATAATAGCGATACATACAGGCAGGGCCGTCTCTTCCATTGGGCACAATGGGCAGGTGCCCGGGGGCCCTGCGGGCAAGGGGGCCCGTCTGAGGCAGCTCTGTAAAAAAAATAAATCCTGGAAAAATATAGAAATGAAAATACTTACCTTGCGATCACGTCGGCGGCGATCCGGCTCCCTCCCTGGTCCCCTCTTCTGTGCTGTGCAGCCTGTGCTTGCAGTGAATGCTGGGCGTGATGTCACACCCAGCATTCACTGCGAGCACAGCACGGAAGAGCGCAAAAGAGGCTCAGCAGCGCGGAAAAAAGGAGAAGGGGATCGGACTTAATGTAAGTTAAGGGGACCCCTATATATATATGTAAAAAAAATTGATTATATAATAACTTTTTTTTTTACATACATATATATTTTTTTTACACACACACTAATATATATATATATATATATATATATATATATATATATATATATATATATATATATATATATATATAAAATTTAGGGGCCCGGTGCACTGAATTGTCCGAGGGCCCATAAAGTAGTTAAGGTGGCCCTGCATACAGGCTCCTTATATCTGGCTGCCAATCAAGCCCTTCCCTAGCTACTAGCCAATGCCTTGCTAGATCCATGTACATGAAAGCATCTAATTATTTTTAGGTAGGATTTTAATGTAACAAAAAACCCCTAGTAGAGAGGATTCTTCCCAGGGCTGTGTCAATGCAGAGGGAAGAGCATACTTGCCAACTCTCCCGGAATGTCCAGTAGAATGCCGCATTTTGCAAGAGTCTCCCGTACTCCCGGGAGAGTGTGGCAATCTCCCGCATCTGGAGAATTCTGCCCACTTCCTAGGCACCAAGCACATGTACATGTGACTGGTGGACGAATAGGTACATTTTTGTAAACAACATTTCTTTGCATCCCTCATTATTTTAACTTTGGTTACAGAACATTACTACTATGATAAAAAAAAACTGGCTTTATATTGGAAAACTTGAAAAGCAGAAATAGAAAAGAGCAGAAAACATATTTATCTCTGCATTCTAAAATAAATCTCTTTTTCCATTGTCTCTATGTTTATCGAGAGCTTATGCTGGCAGATCTGCCCTTCGCTGTCTACTTTGCAGTTACCTTGATGGTCTTTTAACAAGGATTACGTGAAGAGTTTGAGAGAACACTTGAATGACAAAAGCCCTTCATTCCGTCGTTTTAGAAGATAGATACATTATTTTTTTTCTCAATTAATTTACAAAGAAAATCCAGAAGAGAACACATTTTATTCTAGTTACAAGAGTTCATTACATTTTTTTCATAATGCTAATGTGCATTTACCGGTAAATGAAATTAGATTAAATGAAACGGAATGATTGTTTTAACAGCATTTAAAGCGCATCAAAACACATCAACCGACCAAAAATGTGCGTGCTTTCTGACATTGGATTCTGAGAGCCTAATTTTTCCTTAAATAGCAGTTGCAAAACTTCATAGGGTTTCTTCGATTTCTGCCCTGGGTCATCTTCAAAAAATATACAAAATTATTATCACTGGTTCTCTTTTCAAACCTTATGGAAAGACTTTGAATAACAAATAAATAACAAAGTTAGGGTTAGCAGCACCCATACAAGTATGAATGGACTGCGAAACGAATAAACTATCATGTTTTATGTTTAGTTTAGAAGGTAATGGTCATCCAGAAGGTGAACTTTAGGGTATGTTGTCATAAGGTCTCGGAACGGGGAGTGTGAATGTTTCACGCTTTTCTCAACAACTTGGATGAATAAACTTTGTTTTGTATAGAAGTGTGTTAGATGCAATATTCCTTCAATAGCTCGGCATGAAAACCACATCACCACAGTAATAGTCTTTTTCACTATTTAAAATAATGAAAGACGCAAGCAATCTCTATTTGCACAAATGCACATATGTGTACACCTCGCATAGATAGGTGCATGGAACGTCTTTCACCAGATGTCAGACCTGGCTAGAAACGCACACGGTGCAAACTAAAAAAATGTCTACTACCACTTTAAGATTACCCTTTCATCTAGTCAAAGTTTTCCATTTTTTTTTATCATCCTTTCTCATACTGCTTTGTTAAGGCTAATTTAGATTTCTTATATGTAATGTTAAACATTATTTTTTATTAGATTTTAAAGAATCAAATAGATAGTTTGGAAAATCCGGCATATGTGTGCATTTTGAATAATGTTATCTTTAATAATCTGCAATTTCTGATGTTAAGTCTTTGCAAAGCAGAAACCTGTGGGTTTGCAGTGCAAATGCAATTTTGTGATGTCATGAATTTATTTCTGTGCTATTGTACTCATTTATATGACTAAAAGCATGAGAAAAAGCATCAAAATGTTGGTGACAGTAGGGGTGCATTTTGTGATGGGAGGAGCCATCCAGATCGTTGGGACTCATCAGCAGCATATACCTTAAAAGTGCTATGGACAAGTCCAACTCTACTGAAGGAGTTTAAATGGGGGGGGGGGGGGGGGGGGAAATCATACTTATCGGTGTCCCACCACAAGATACTGTGGAGGGAGCCAGGCAGGAGGCGGGGCTTGATTATGTCATCGTGTTGATGCACAATAACAAAATCAATCTCTGCCTCCTCTCAACCACTACACACAGACAAAGGGTGTCCCATTTCCCCCCATCCTGGCACCTACACACTCAGAGGCAGCCTCATTTGAAAGAAGGAATCCCCTCTTTCAAACATTATCCCTCTTTAGTAGTAATCATCTAGTGATCACCAGACAATAACACCCTACGCTACAGAAAGAGTTAAGAAGTCCAATATGGGTGGGTTATAATGCCCAGATCTCCCCATCCTGGCATTAATAAACCCCAGGGTGCCCTCATTTGATGTGATAGGTTGTCTACTTTTCAAGAAGACATGCCTTGTTGGGCTAACATATTATTCCTAAACAATTTATGCATTTGAATCACGTCAGTGCAAACTACCAAAAAAAGGCATTATCATTTTCAAGTGCTGATTTTGTTATGAAAACCTACATGTAGAATCCTGCATTTTGCTGTCTTACAAAGGTGGACTGATGCCAAAGTAAGAGTATTTCTTGGTGGTGGTTAGAAAAATGAAAAAAATACACCTTTGCTTTCAGTTGACTTGCAATTTCAATTGAAAAAAAACAGCCATGTTGAGTAGATTTTCTTTTCCGTGTTTAAAGGTATAAGCAAATGAATGGTATTTACTGAAAATGTAAAGTCCTGTGGAAAAACACAAGGTATAGTTTGTGTAAGCACTGTATAAACAATATTAATGTTTTAATGTGACCAAAAAGTGCCAAGATAGGCTAAGCACAGGAGTAAAGTCTCAGCGATGAAGGAGTTAAATTTGAATTTGTAAAAAGCAAACAAACAAGAATCTCTTCAGGGCTCATGGATTCCAAAGATTCCACATTAGAAGACTCTGCCTTCAAATATTTAAATATCAACCAAAGTAATTAATAAATATTCAAAAACATGTTTACCACAGATTCCAAGTTTATATAAATATGCAAAAAAAATATTAATCTGCATGACCATATACTAAAAAATAAATTAGATAATGATCAGAGCTGGCCTATTTCCCCTTCTATTCTTCAATTATAAATATTTAGCAATGCAGAATATTTTGCCAGTCTCCATGGCTGAGGGTGAATGCAGATGAGGTTTGAAGACCAATAAACAATGCAAATAAGAAGCAGAGAGAAGTCTGTGTGAATCCTCTCTGCTTCTCCTGGTGTTTCTCTGGCTTTCAGTAGCATTTGTCAATAGCAGCTAGAGGATTCAGCAAAGGGTGAGGAAGGTCGGCAGCCCTCGTTCTCTGCGTAGATACAATTAATATTCAGGGTGCAGACTGCTGGAGAGCTGACATGTCATTAAAATTAAAATGATGCAATTTCTCTTTCTCCTCCTTAATGGGGCTATATGACATTGTAATTGACAAGTGTTTATATGTCACTGATAGGGCGGCTTCCTCCTTGTAGATGGAACCTCGATGAAGTCAGATTGTCCATTAAGTAGGTTCCAAAAACTTTCAAAACCTCTTGAGATTAATGTAGGAAACTTATTATAGTGCAACATTTCTACTGGTCACCTTTGTATGTATTTAATAAGAGCCTCATTTAGACTTAGCAGTAAATCCAGCTACAAGGTCAATATTGCACCTAGGCAAAACCATATTGAGCTGGAGGACGGGGGGGGGGGGCAAATTTAAATCTGCAGACAGATTTGGAGTTGGGAAGGGGACATGTCCTGTCTTAACTCTAAATTGCAGGGTTAAAATAAAGATGTTCATTATTTGTGTGCTGCATGCAGAAGCAGACAGTATTTTTATTGGATCAAAAATAAAAATTGCACTCCTTGCATCACAACGTGGTTTGTCTGGATGCAGGTTTGTTACTTTGAGGAAACTTAACAAAAACAAATGCAACTGGGTGTTGTGAAACCCAAATACAGACACCTAGATCTATAGATAAACTGGAAACAACTGCTGGCTCTTAATTTAGTTGAATTCATATTTTATGTTATACCACTTGAAAAAATGTGGATATCTTCATATTCGCCATATTACAGGAGACACTTTATTGTATCTGTAGTGATCTGACGCCCAATCCATCAAGTCTAGCTCCAAATTTCTTTACCCTTCTGCCTCAACATTGTTTTCACACACCGTATAATGCTTATTATTCTATTTGATTTCCAGTACTTAGCTTGAAAATGCAAAGCTACATATAAAGTTCTCCCCCCCCCCCCATCACAGAGGTAAAATGCTTAAAAGTTAAATACATCCAAAACATAAGTTTTAGCAAACAAACCTCACCTTTCCTCAACTAGCAGAATCATGGGAGTGCAATCTATCAAGACCCGGACATTAAAATCAGAGAAGAGCAATTTGTAAGGAAAGTTCTGAAAAAGAGAAGTTTGAGTCCAAAATATGGACATTTGTTAGGCATGCGATACTGCTAAACATTGTAAGATATGATTGTGCTTACTATATACATTTCTCTTTCTTACTAAACCATTTATTAAGCAGATTGTTTGGTCTCAGCCACAATTCACCATCATTAGTAAAGTAAATGGCCAGCAAAACAGTCCCTCTATCCAAGGCCTCCATCTAAAAGCATGGGGCCCAGAACAGATAATAAGAACATTTGTACTCCCTCACCTCTGTAGTAACACATATCCCCCCTCACCTTTGTAATAACCCTTTTCCCCCACTCCCTCACCACTGTAGTGACACATTCTCCCCTCACCACTGTAGCAGCACAAACGCCCCTTTCCCTCTGTAGTATCACATTTTCCCCTCATTCTCCCTTAAGTGTTCTAGCTCTCCTAGGCCAATACACCTGTAGTGCCCCCCCCCCCCATGTTTATGTTCATATATCACTCTGCTAGGCATTTCATCACCCCAGTTATTTTATGACTTCCCCAGCAATTTCGTCAATCTTCGGCCATTTCATTACCCCCCCACAGACAACAGAAAATGCATCACCCTCCGCCGCCATTTCATCACTGCCTCCAAGATATTTCATTATCAAACTACCTCCACCCCCTCCCGTCCCATATATATGCACTCATATACCCGCTTACAGCCTAGCATATTCCTCAGTCTCCTATAAGTAATCTTCCTCAGTGTCACCTTTACATTACATGACAGACAGCCTGGCAGCAAATCCGATTGCTGCTAGCTGCCTGTCCGTGTAGGCCGTGGTTCTTGCAAGATTTGGTAATCCTTATTTTGCAAGACCAGAGTAAAAACCACGGCCCACAGTGACAGTCAACTAACAGCAACCGGATTTGCTGCCAAGCTGTCTGTCACATAATGGTGGCTTCTGGATTGGCCCCCTTTAGCCGAGGGCGAGCCACAATGAATCTGGGCAGCCCCCGCTGCTGGGACCATAATAAAAAAACAGAGAAAAAAAGTAGAAAAATCTGTCACCCCAAAATCCTGCACCCTGGATTGCAGCCTGATCAGCTTAACAGTTGATCAGGTCCTGCTTTAGTGGCACAGGGACAGTCTGGTGACGGAAGCTTATTTAGTCTAAATTGCTGACAAATGTCTGGACTCACTGCGGCCATGGGGGGTGGTCCCCGATAGCCACAGTGACAGTGTGAGACCCAGTACAATGTGAGACAGACAGTTGTATTTCTATCACAGCATTTCGGATCTATCTGTATCTGTTTGGCTTCCCATGGGCCACAGAAAATGGCTGCGTGTTGTGCTTCACTGTTATAAAGGATCAAACAAGACCTGTTTAGAGAATGCTAGAAAAAATACAATGCTGCAATCGTGTTTTTTCTCTCTTAATGTCCCAGTTATTGAGCTGCTTATCTAGCAGTGAAATGGTTAATATATACTGCACCAGGTCTCTGAGTGTCCTATATATATAGTGCATATAAATAAATAACGAGAGAAGAGAGGTCTCATTGAGTTGCCCCACTCGGAGAGCTGTAATTTCGGCTTTATAAGGCACTATTGATTATCAATAGGTTAATCACTTTACACTAATGAGAGGCAGAGTATTGGTGATAGAGCAGGGATGATTTCCTAATGAGGAAATAGAATATTTAACAAGTTCCTGAGGCTAAAACACAAAACCCACAACACACTACAAAGCAAAGCAACTCAATGTTTATGTAAATAAAGTACAGACAAGGCTTTACAGTACTATGTAATTCTCATAGTAATACCTGTATATATATGTACAGCAACTGTGACAATGCCCTCCACACTACCAATGCAATGATAATATTAAAGCTTTAGTGCAAATATCATGCGTAACTTCACCTACTCATCAAATAACCAGCAGCTACTTATATATCAGTGATGAGCCGGAAATAGCCCTTTAAATAATCTGAAGAGTAGTGTATATGAGTAACAAGCTGAGCTATGCAAACCTGTACTGAAGCAATTATAAATGTAAAATATAGCCTGTGTCCGGTCCTTGGTGTACATATACCAAGCAGAGTGGCGTACATGAGATATGAGTAATATCTACAATTATGTAGGGTAGCTGCAATCAGCAGTTTGAAGCTGCAACCGGATACTAACTAAAGAACTAATATTGATCAAACGCTTTGACTTCCTCAGTCAAATGATTTCTCTGGGCTTAGGTAAGCAGACACAGCTACTAGACTTATGCTGTCCACACATGGAGCGATCTGGCTGGCCACTTTGAGAAGTTGCAATTAGTCTAAGACAGTGGATCCCAAACTTTCTTAGTTCGATGCACCCTTAGGGTCTCCATAATTTTTTCAAGGCACCCCAAAGCCAAAATAATTACCAAGTAGTCACCCACCTCACTTACCACCAGCCCTGGCCACGGTATCCCAAGGAGGTCGCCGCAGCACCCCAGTGAGCCACGGCACCCAGTTTGGGAACCATTGGTCTAAGATATAGTCTAAGATACCATATATGTAAGTAGCTTTACAGCACTTGAATGATCTGTTCAGAACTAGACTGGCTAGGCTTTGGAGTTAGCAATGCACACCTTCCTAAAACAAAGACTAACAATCTTTTGGACATGTGTCATTGCAGCACATAACATTACTGATAGTTAAATGAAAGGAGAGTATATTGTGGAGTGGATGGGATTAGAATAAGCCCTGCCATTCAATAATGAACTAAAGGACTGGTAGAGACAGCCTCAATATTTCCTTCCCAGGCCTCTTTCTTTCCTGCATTCAGTACAACATAGCAGTATTGTATCAGTATTTAACTTTTACCTATTTCCCTGTGGATTTTCGACACTGCAGAAATGTCATGTAGTCCCTTCCATATCATGTTCTAATGTTTCAGAAAAAAATAGGTTATCATGTTGCCCTACATAAATCAAATAACTTTCTATTGCTTCATAATATAACTCCTCTCTTATCCCCATATAAAAACCAATCTGACTTTCACTATATGAGTGGATTGTTTATTTAATCTCCCAGAACATAATCGCCATGAAAAAATGTACCTGGCCGTCTATATGGTGTTAATGATAACCTAATAAAAACTTTAACAAATAGATGTATGTGTTGTATTGTATGACCATTATTTATAATAAGACTGTGTAAATTATTCTATTAAGTGTGAGTAGAATAATCCGCATGCATAATATTTTTTTATGGATGGTGAAGTACAACCTGTAAATATTAGTTATGTTTAAAAAGCCAAATCTGTGATTATTAACTTATTTTCTACCCCTTTTTTTTCTTGGCTGCATTATTCTTTCATTTCACATGGGGTTTCTTAGTGTGAATATAGCTAACAATTCCCAGTACCTTTGGTCATTCTAGTGTTCAAAGCCTCAAAACAGACAGGAGCTGTTGTCTGTGCCTGCCCCCATAGCTTGATTGATGTCTGCATTAAGTCTATGGCTGAGCACAGAAACTCCAGCCACTGGAGCAAAGCTTGATGGGACAGGCAGTTCTTTCAGTGAGAACAATCAACAAAGCCCAGTTATGAGAGCTGTATTAAATGCACACTTCCACAACTTTGATATTGAGAGATAATAATTGTTGCCACGTGGAATACTGGCTAATGGGAAAAGCTAATTATCAAAAACCTTTTAGTAACTAAATACAGTACACCAATAGGTAGGAATAAATTATGTTTATGTAAATAGTTATTTTAGTTGGAGTTCTTTAATATCAGTCAGGTTTATATATCTATACATGAGTATAGTTGGCTCCTAGTACCCATGTATTTACAGTTATCAATTACACCTAGTATTTTGCTAAATACATGTCTAAAATGCATAGGAACTACAGTAAAGGGCTCACTGTGCATGTTCCCATAAACCTCACATCAACCTTAAAATTCTAAACATTTTGCATGCAAAACTTTTATTTGTGATTTTAACTTTAAGTAAACCTATGGTGGCGGAGAAAGGGCACTGCGAAACAGCTCTCAAGCTGGTAACACTAAATCACAAGTGGACTGGCGCAAACCGCCATATGTCCACAACCACGGGGAACAAATCCCATCATAACTTGCGCTGAGTTGGCGTCAGAATGACTGCACCTTTAAAACTCACTCTGCCCTCCTTCACCGAGCCGGACAGGGACCCTCCTCACCGAATGACCAAAAAGGGAGTTACCGGTGCCTCCTAGGGGACAGTGATCTACGACCAACTACCTGTGCGCGCACAAATCAGCCGCTGAACGCAGTGCCTTCCTACCGAAACATTATCCTAGAAAAACTCACAACGAGGAGTGGGTGGGTGGGATCTCTTGCTGTGGAATGAGGCAGAACAGGAAGTACAGCTTACTATATCAATCAAGGTCCCTCCTACTGGAGCTCCCATTGGTCGGGCCCCACCCTATGTTAACCCCTTCAGGTAAGTGTTCAGCTTATTACAAACCCCGTTGCCCTTTAAGTGCGCTCGTCCCATGAAGCCTCACTTGTCATTCTGACAGCTAAATAAACATGTGTTGAAAGGCCTGGATGGTAACACTTTCCATAAGCAGTGATGCATGGAAGTGGTAAATTAGTAGCTGATGATGTTCAGGAAGTAAGAGGCGAAAATAAATCCAGATTCTAGGTGAATTCTAGTTTCTAGGCATGACAGTGTTCTTATAAGAGGTAGTGGATCCTGACAATGGTCTGAACAGCTCTGGAGAAGTTTCCATTTAATCTGCAAATTACCTATGGAAATAGAAAAGCAATGTTCTATATGGCACAAGTATTTAATTCTTGTAGTAAGGCAAATACTTGAGCATTTGAAACAATAACTTTACACATGTATAACCTTTATAAGTCTGTATCCACCTATTCTATTTTTTATCTGCATGGACTCATGTAATACTAGTATACATTTAGTATACTAATATATATATATATATATATATATATATATACGAATGTTATCCTCATGACAGCTTATATTGTTTTATATGACTTCTAAAATGGTTAGGTAAGGTATATCCAGGGATGGATTAAGGAAATGGAGGCCCCCGTGATAGAGATACTGTGAGCCCCCCCACTGTGAGTCCTCCCCCTGGCGAACCCCCACCCCCCCGCTTATCTCCTATTCCTGATCCGTCCTGTCTGTCAGGCTGCAGGCGTTCTTCCGTCACTCCCTGTAGTGCTTCCGTGGCGCAAAGTAATCTCCTTACTGATGAGATCTCGTGAGAGTAAGACTATGAGTCATAGTCTCACTCTCACGAGATCTCCTTAGTAAGGAGATCAATGCTCACTGCGGAAGCACTACAGTGACAGCAGGCAGCTAACAGCATATCTTTTGCTGTTAGTTGCGTGCAGTCCTTGACTGATGAATAATGCCGCCGACCGAGGTCCCTGGGCTCTATCCCAGTTAGACCTGGGTTAATCCAGCCCTGGGTATATTGCATAAAAATAACGTTTGCATTCATTATGTCATTGATCCTTTTGTGATCTGCACCAAGGAGGGCTGGTCTAGGTAGCTGGTGTTGCTGCCCCAACCTTTTGCATTCAAACCTCTAGATAGGTAGGGGGGCACAAAAAGCTTTTTTTTATTCATAATAATGAATGCTCCCCGGGACACTAATCACCAGAATTAAGGGGCGCTCTGGAGAAATACTTATAGAACAGTGGTCAGAGTGGGAAGGCATACTGGGTATTTTTTTGACTATCTACCTTGTTTAGTATTTTTGCAATTAACTATAAAAGACATATCTGCATCAACATTTATTTAAAACAGATAGCTGTTTTTGAAATTTTACAGACTAATTTGTAATACCAACTTTTCTTGCGTAATCCTATTAATGAATTCACTACAAAGTTGCACTTACAATTTCAGCGATAAAGTGATAATCAATCTATGTGCATATGATTGAAGTCACATGACTTATTATTTGCACAATGATTACAATATTATTTAGCAGCTACAGAGACTCAATTACAGAAGATAAATCTTGAAGAGAAAATATACATTACTTAAAATAAACACCACAATCATTTGTGCACTTTAGTACTAGATGGAATTATTGCCTGAAATGTACCTTTTGTACACTTTTAGGACATGAGAATTTAAACAGGTCTCTGACATAAGGGGGTAGAGGACCACTTATCACGTAATAACAAATAAGAACATGTTGGTCTAAACAGTTAATGAGCCTTTAAATGTGTCATTCACATACTATCTTGATTACTGGAGAAGACTAGACCTTAAATGTATAACTTCCTTGTACTCATATGTTATAATGTGGCTGAGCTGCAAACATCTCTTTAATTAGAATTTCAATAAATTTTGCTCGTTCATTGTTTCACAACATATTCCACTTACTGCCCTAAAGAATTTACAGCATAACCAAGCAGACTCTACAAAGTACACAAATCTGCCATCACTGCATCATTGCTGATAAACCCGCCCTCCTCTCTCTTGATAACACCAGATATCGCTGGTCTGCTGTGTGGGTAATTAGCATTTATTTATAATGTGCCAACAATATCTGCAGTGCAGTACAATATGCAAACCTATCCAAAGAATAGGATAATGTTAATTACTGCACACTTCTGATGTAACCCTGCCTCTGCTGGTGGATTGTGCCGGGCAGAAGACTTCTTAATTTAGTTTAGATTGGCTGTGAGAAATATAGCTGCACTCAAGGTTTTCAATTTCTCCTGGCTCAGCATCCCAAGCCCCATCACCACATGCTGTCTTCCGCTCATCCAGTCTCTGTCAGAGTCACTCTACTGAAAGCTGCAGATCAGCAGAGCAGTTTATTTGCTGTTGATCTGGCAGTGCCACTAGGCAAAGCTACGGAGACCTTTTACTCTTGGCTGAATTGAAAAAGCTATTCTTTCTATGGCACTAGCAGCTCAATTTTCTTTTTACTATATGTACAATATTTTGTTCCTAATAATCCAAAACCTAAAAATGGGAAACTATAAATTCACTCTGTCAGATATTTATCCCTTAGGTCTTTTCTAAAATCAGACAAGTATTAAGGATTTTTTGAGCTCAAGTGTTTTTCTGTGACTGTGAAATGTTTTTAACACATTGAAGTCATCTGAGAAGTAGAACACAATATGCACTATGTAGTAGTTCACCTTGACCTGAAGTGAAAAAGGTGCATGAATCATTTTAGAAACTTTTTTAAAAAATAGTGAAGTACAGTGCTGCAAAAACTCTTATGGGGAACTCCCTAGTAATGTTACCTGGAGTCACGGGCTTGATCCAGCCCTCTTCAATAGGAAATAAGGAAACTATTTTCATCATGAGAGAAGAGAACTGGACAGATTCAGTCCTCCTAATCTGTCAGTGCCCTGCGCAGATTGGCTCCTGGTACCTCCTAGGGTCAAATATCTGGGTCAGGGGATTTTGAGGGATGGAATCCTGCAATGTGTTACGAGGGGGAAGGTCAAAATGAGGAGATTGTGCATAAAAGTGGTCAAAACGCCATGCATTTTCTGTGAAGAGCTTATAATGCACATTATAAAGCTGTAATATTTAAATTGACTCTGGAAATTTAGAAGTGGAGGTATAAAAAAATGTAACAGGAATGCAAGTGAATTGAATTTAATAACCTAACAATGAGGGCAGTAGACGAAGCGGTGTTATGGCATTCCACCATATATAGCCTCATTTTGACCACTGTATAAACTTTATTTTCATTTCCCCATCGTGGGTTCTGATTGGATATGACACACACTTTACTGTATATAGACCAGATATAAATCAGTATAAAATACCAATTATCTCCTATAATACTATGTATGTGATGATAGAAACACTTTGATAGCAGATAAAAACCACTTTGCCCATCTAGTCTGCCCATATGGTAACTTCAAGTTCTATTTGATCCTTAGTTCTTTGTAAGGATATCCTTATGTCTATCCAGGGCATGTTTAAACTGCTCTACTGTATTAACCTCTCTGATCGGAGGCTATTCCATTTGTCCACTATCCTTTCTGTGAAATAATTGTCCTCACATTTCCTCTGAACCTACATCCCTCCAGTTTTAGTGCATGTCCTCATGTTCTAATACTTCTCTTCATTGGAAAAATGCTCCCTCCTGTTCCTTGTTAAAACCCTTGATATATTTGAAAGTTTCTATCATGTCCTCCAGAACTGAACACAGTATTCTAGATGAGGCCGTACCAATGACCTATACAGTGGCATTATTACTTCTTTCTTTCTGCTACTGATTCCTTTCCCTATGCAACCAAGCATCTGACTTGCCTTTCTCATTGCTTTGTTACATTGCTTACCTGCCTTTGTCACCTGAAATAGTGACTCCTAGATCCCTTTCCTCCTCAGTAGTTTCGATTATAGTGCCATTAATAATGTATTTAACCTTTGCGTTTTTGAGACCCAAATGCATGATTTTGCATTTTTTGGCTTTGAACTGTAGTTGCCACTCTCTTGACCATTCCTCTTTCCATTCCTCTAGTCTACCTAAATCAGCAATAATTTGTTACACATTTACATATGTGGGTTGTACTTGATGGTCAGGGCTAAAGAGATCGGATGAAAATATGGGATCATAAGTCTTTTACTATATGCATGGTGTCCTGTATGTACAATGTTCAGGACAACTTGTCATCATGGTATTGACTCTATATGAAGCATTGGAAGGAAATACATGACAAAGCAACTTGTGTGAGAATGTGACATGTGACAGGTTTAATACAAAGGGATGATGAAAGGACAAATAGCTATATATCAATATATCAAAAAAGTTGCAACATTTATAGTCCTATTGTACCATTCTATGAATACCATTGCAGACTCCTATCTTCTCTTTACCTGTCGCATTCGCTAGAGATATCACTTCACTTTGAATTGAAGTAAAGTCATGTTTGATCATGTTAAAGCTGCTTAAGAAGTAAAAAAGGAAACAATTTTGCTGGCCATACAAAGTGCAGTATTACCCAGTATTGCGTCCATTCTGTCTGGAAGTGACAACAGCAGCTTAGCCTGAGCACTGAATGGCTACATCTCGCCCAATCTGGCTACCTATGTGTGTGGCCAAACTGAACAGTGGTCCTGTACTTTGGGGCTTGAGCCAAGCAACAGAATCAGTAATTGAGTGACCAACTTAAGTTTCATGGTTCAGCATTTGAAGAATACATGAGAGATTAGCTAGAGTCACTGCATTAAGCTCTTCAAATAGAATTGATGGTAGGCACGGTATGAAGCTCCTAGCATGTTTGACGGTTTAGGTGCATAAGCTTTTACATTTCATCTGGCATTGCATCTACGTGGGTGTGCACCATTTGCTGGGCAGTTGTGGCTCTGTCTGGAAGCTATGTTACATGACCTACTCATGGTCTCTGATAGTCACACAATAGTTGCTCATTCCTGGTTATTGGGCTAAGTGCCGGTTACCTGGATGTTTTTATCAGTGTTTAACTATGTACAGACCTTTCGAGAACCCTTAACTCTCCGCCAGCAGTGATCTTTTGCTTTTTCTACATTTGTTTGCTGAATTTGTATTTTGATGTCTGTTCTGATTCCTAATTGTTTAACTTTCCTTCTTCATTCACTGACCAATTCTCTTGCCTTGAGTGGTAAACACCGGTAACTGGGACAACAGAATACCGTTGAGGAAAAGGTATTGCTACAGATGAAGACCTTTTAAACCATGTAACATAGTTATTGTTGTTTGCAGAAAGGGTTCTGAGTAGGCTGATATTCCAGATGGTCTAGCAATGAAAGCATAACACATCACTGAATCCTCAATAAATGTAACAACACCTGCAATGCATCAACGGATGACTATAGTCAGAGTGTTACTTTCAATGTTCAAATTCAAAGGAGTACACAACCTGGAATAGTATTGTGCCTCCTTTTGCTAATAGAGATTGTGATTTTTCAAATGCTCAATAAATTTGGTGGTTAGCTCACAATGAGGTCATAATCCTATGTCTGATTGATCGCAAGCATCTATAAAATATACACACGTTGTATGTGAGCAAGAGTGCAAAAGCAGATGCATTAGATTAAAAAAAGGGTTTCATTCTATGAATTGACAAAACTGAGGAAGTCAGCAGCTCACCATTATCTATCACTGCAATGATTGTAGTCTAATAAGAGTTTGGGTTATTGACCTAGCTGGTTTAGATATAACTTTCCTATAAAGGTGCCACATAATGGCTATTAGACACATATGTTTGAATACCTACACATATATAGTCAAACCACCACCAACTTGTTAGACACTGATACCATAATCATCTAACTCAATAATTTCTGATCTTTCTTTTATTTTCGAAAAGACAGATCTTAATCTTACGACCCATTTGTCTGAAATAACCCAGTCGACGATGACATTTGATGATGATTCTCACTTTCACATGTATGGAATAATTGGTCCTTAAAAGCAGTCCCGTTATTAGGATGACTGTCAGTTCACCCTTAATAATGGAATTACAATTGGACCAATAAAGACAGGGGAAATTGCATGCTTTAAAAGATGTTACCCATATCAGAGTGAAAGAAAAAATGTTATATAAACTCCTAACTGTTGTATATGCTACATTGTTCTATTACTAAATAGACTGCAAAAAAAATGGGTTAATGTAAGATACCACAATGTGTATTAATAAGACACGGTCACTATGGAACATGTGATCACTTCCACAAACAAATGGCAATCCCTCTATTATATTATATTCTTTTTTAACATGTTTTTGTGGTGGGTTTGTGGTTTATGAACATTGGTTCTCTTGAAGTCAGCATTGGTGGAAAGTGCACACATGAGCATGCGAAGTGTATACTGGCCAATTTAGTGTGCGTTCATTCATAAAGTCCTATGACAGTGATGGGTGGGGTGGGAAAATGAGTCACAATTAGAATGTTACCACATTGTTTGTCTTGACTTAACATACTGAAGGCACCCACCATGTCAATGATACACTGCCTCATGCCTTGTACCACCTCATTTTCACTGGCTGAGACTAGCTAATAATAAAAAAAAGAGAAATAGAAAAGGCAAATACAATGGACATAAATACATGTTCTGCTGTTCTGTGCTCAGTCCTGCCCTGGCCTTGTGTATCCCTTAGTTTATTGGCTTGTACAGGATCGATCTTATGCAACTTTTACTAAACACATTCTTTGCTCTTTTCTAGCTTGCTTCTATGATATTAAACCATATGTTCATTTCATTAGAAGGAGCTGTTTATTTTGCATTGTCCTGGGAAAGTGCACAAACTGCTCTATGAATCAAAATGCAGAAGACGCAGCAGAACTATGCATCTTAGGGCAATGAAAATACACAATTCTGCCAGATTATATAAGGACATGGCTAGAAGCACAAGAGGAAACTAGAAATATTAAGAAACGCATATAGTAAATATTGGAAGAAGGCATGTACAAACCATTAAATTAAAGTTATTTGAAGGTGGACAACCAGTTGATATTGACTACAGACCAGATTTTCCACTAGCTCACCTGCCTGTGGCATTGAATATGTGTCAAACTTAAACACCTTATTCAACTTCCTAAACTCATTACAGAAGCGGATTGCCCTCAAAGGCTTTGGCACAAGGACTTTGGAGTTATTCCACTCACTGGTTGACTCCTCCACTACCCCAAGTTGCAACATGTCCTTCACCTCTTGCTTTACTGCAGCCCTTCTTGCCCCAGGTATTTTATATGGCCGCTGGTAATGGCCGAAAAAACGTTCATATTCCATTTCTAATGCTTGTCGTCTCTGAGACGGTGTCAGTGAAGACTCCACAGGGACTATGCAGTCCTCTAATTTTACTGCTCCCAACATTAATGTCGGGATATCCTCCATCCACGGCTTTAACAAGGTAACATGATATACTTCATCTTTCCGCCATCTACCGAGCTGCTGTAACTGGTAATTTTAATTACTTGTTCTGTGGGCTATATTACCTCATAAGGGCCTTGCCAATGCGGATAGAACTTGCCTTCTTGAGTTGGTGCAAGGACCCGCACCTTGTCACCTGGGCTATATGTGCATAAGGTGGCTTGGGTAACTTAACCTTTCTTTTGCAGCCCCCATGTTGTTTAACCAACGGACCGATCTGTTTATCTCTTCACAGTAATAGGAAGATTGACACTGTCATATTCCTCGGTGACCCCGTGAAATCATAGGATTTTCACTGATGATAGCCGGGTTGACAGGCCTTTTGGAACCACAGTGCCGAATGCCAAGGTGATTTCACTACCTGAGTCCACCAACGCGAACACCACCTGTTGCCACATCAGGACAGTTACCCGGAACAGCAGTGGATTCACCATGGACGAGGACATGGTGAAACAAGCAGGAAACATGGGGTCTAGTCAAACCACTGAACAATCCATCTGTTCTGGCAGATTTGGACAATGCCTCTGGAAGTGCCCCTGCTCACCCCACTCAAAACACCTTTCTGGGGTTATCTTGCGGTCTGTTCCAACCTCTAGTGTTGGTTTCAGCCTGAAGTCCAGCCTGGCAACTTTTTCAGCTGTCCGGGCTATATTTTCAACAGCGTAATACTGGTCAACAGCTATTGCAAGCTCCTCAAATGAGTGAGGGGCGGTCTGTAGAACCCATCTCTGTAACTCCCGACTTGCTGCCTTTAGTTGCTGAAAGTCCGCTATTTGGTCCTCAGGCACATCCATATAGGCCCGCTGGGTTATGCCCATCTAATAAGGATCAAGTTTCTCCACCCATTCAGCTGTTGGCCACTTAAGACGTGTCGCTGTGTCCTTTTTTAAACAATAACTTTTTTTCTCTGAATATCACACTTAGCTTTTGTTGTCTGGATGGCTGGGTGGACAGCTGTGTTTTTGGCTGTCCTTTCAGATCCTGCGATGACACCACTCTGTAGAAATTACCAGATATGAGACTCCTTCCTCCAGGCTTCTTAAGCAGTAGCTGTTTTATTTTCAGCATAAAACAGTACAACACAAACATAAAAGGTTCCACGGCTTCATGACACACTAACTACACCCACAATCGCTAACTATTTTCTTGCTGCTAGCCAGCCCCGCCCACCAGATCCTTTTATAGACACACACACACCACAGCAATCACACCCATGTCGTGCACCTGTGTGTAAACTCCTTTCTCAGGATCATTAACCCTGCTGGACAGGTCCTATTGTGGTTTACCTTTTATATCAGAGCTCAGAAAAATCCCAGGATCTAGGTAGTCAAAATGTAAAACAAAATTAGTGGTGGAGTCATAACTGTTTATGTCAATGCATGCACACCTTTCCTGGCTGGGAAATTATTAGCTTGGTTATTAGCTGGGTTCGAAATTTTACATTATTTTGTCCACCTCTGACCTCTTATTCTTTCTCTCTATAGTGTGAAACCTGTTTATGCTTTGGAATTTGGGATCTGCAGCTCTGAGGTGCCATCATCTGCCACTGTGTCCGGCTCTGAGTCACTTGCCACGGTGTCCGGTCCCCAGCGCCGGTGCTAGGGTCCTTGGCGCCCTAGGCACAGTGTGAAAATCGGTGCCCCCCCTTTAAAAATCGGTGCCCCCCGCTGTGGGTACCCTGTCAAAATTGGCGCTGCGCTTCCCTCCCCTCAGCTCCCCTCCCCATGTCTTTCTTTATCTTACCTGCATGAAGCTGCTCCTCTCTGCTGTCTTCACCCCTCCCCTCACAGACACTGTCGGGCCGTGATGATGTCATCATCACGACCTGTCACTGTCAGTGAGCGGAGGGGAGGAGACAGAGCAGAGAGGAGCAGCTTCATGCAGGTAAGATTCATAGCCCCTTCCCCCCTCTCCTCCCCGTGGATTTCCGCACAGTTTTAAATGATTTTTTTTTTTTGAGGCACCCTGCAGAGCCCGGCGCCCTAGGCAATTGCCTAACCTTGCCTAATGGGAGCACCGGGCCTGCCGGTCCCAAGTCTCCTTGCCAGTGTGAGGCTGTTAAACTGCACATGTATGAGACAGAGAACCTGTTGAAGACAGGAGGACTTCCTGTCCCTGAAGAGAGTTAGTACAGTGACTGGCTTAGGAGGGAACCCAGCCTAGCTACACAAGGACTGTGTATATTTGTGTGTTCAGCCACTAAAAAGAAAGTGGTGAGTGGCTTAGCTGCTCACTGGTTAGGGAGGGGACAAGAAGTGAGGCAGTGCCTTGAATGGGGGCTATTTTTGGTCTATTGAAACAGTTAATTTTACCTGTTCTGCATAAGCTAATTAAAGCTACTTAATGTGTAGAAGTCTGAGTTTACTGGCTCATACCTTTGAGCTATTCCTGTAACTATATATATATATATATATATATATATATATATATATATATACAGTATATATAATCTTTATTCTGCAACCGATACCGGGACTGCTAATATAATGCAAAGTGACAACGTGTCAGAACAGGGAGAGAATGTATCTCCTGCTCTCACCAAACAGTGTCATTACTGGTAATTGAATATCCAGCTGTCTCGGCTGTCAGGCTCAGATTAGTTTATATCTGAGAGAGATATATTGCAGATTAGTTACATTAGGACCATACTCCAGGGGTCAGACAAATGCATTAGGGGCTTCTCAGTTTGCAAAAACACAAAACAAACATCATGGCATCTCAGCTAAAATATTGCAAATCTACAGGTTGCAAATCCCTTGCTATTTACATATACAATCAACAAACACTTTATACATTTGATGTGATGGACAACAAATATACATAATAAATGTACCTCTCATTTATGATAATAAAACTGACACAATTATTCAAAAAAGATTGATAGAAATATAATACAAAACATAATTATATCTAACCAAAACACATATACAGGAGGAAGGTCACAATACGCGATGTGATAGGTCAGTTATTAGCTGATGACAGCAGCTAGTGAACATTAGCCTAGGTGTGAGGGGGCATTGCAAAGTTAAAGAATGGACATTTGTTTTAATGGGTCTTGGCTGAGGAGTCAGTTTTAGGGCCGTTAAGCTTGGTTGGTTAGACATTTTATGAAAAGCATAGATAGTAAATTTCCCAGTGTCCCTCTTCTTTGATGCTTAGTATTGGTGGATTGCTTGACTAGTGTAGACAGTGACACCACTAATTTTGTTCACTCTATTTTTTAAAATAGAAATGAGAGTCTTCTAAATCTGCTACCTAAAACAGAGACCTGAGTTTCTCTCATTAAAGGCATACCCTTGGTCAGCATCTATTTCAATGATGTTGCTTTCAGGTGTGGGTTTACTAATTGGGAAAGTTGAGCCTTATATTAAAATAATAATGTCGCTGAAGTCATTAGCTAAATTCACTTTACCTTTGTTCATAAACAGTAGCACAAGTAGCAGAGACGTAAGTGAATTCAGAACCAATAACCAGCAGTAAGGGGAAGAGTTACAAAAAACATTAAAATTGAGAGGTATGGGCAGAAGTTATAATGAGTAGTAAAAGGAGCAGTTATATAAAGCAGCTAGGGAAAAAAACTGTAAGTGAGGGAGTTGTAATATATAGTAATGCAGGACTTTAATTGGTGGGCTCACACATGTATACAGTCATGAATAGATATATACACATAACAATTGTGCAGTATATATGAATCCTACCCTAGTGTACAATGCAAACTATACTGTATTATATATAGACATGGTTTGAATGTGATTGCTCTGCATTGCCACTTACTGGTCATAAGTGTTACTACATCTTTTTAAAATGTCTTTTCTAAGCCTAGTGTGACAATATTGCTTTTACTTCGGGGATTTCCGCCACTTAAACACCCCTATGAGATGCATTCAAAACAGGCTTTTTGAAATTGATCGATTTCAATATGTGAGAAGCAAAAAGGAGACAAGCTGTAAGGACCAATAAGGCGAGGAGATACAAGGCACATTAAGGAAAGCAGTAAGGGGAATACTGTATAATATACAATTACAAGGGGCAGGTAGTACTATGGTTATTGGAAGAAGAAAGTGTTTCCTGACATCTTGGTCCTATGTTGTAGCAACAGGGAAATGTCATTTCATAATGAATACTGAGCTAATTGCTTAGTATATAACCTCTGCTGTACTCCTCATATTCTTAATTAAAACCACACCTGCTCCTAAACCATCAACAACATGAATTAAAATGTATTAACAAATACCGTGCATCCCATGACACAGATAGGCACCAAAAAAAATCTATGTACCGTGGGAAGATATCCAGTTTTCTAGAATGCAAATAAACATATGTAATGGATGTCTGCAGGCACCTAAGCACTCACAGCTACTGAACACAAGACAAAGCACCCAGAAAGTGGCACTTTAGCTTCCAGTTATCTCAGTGTGGACGCCTCGTTACTTCTCTGCACACAATGTACAGATGTTCAAGTGATGAATAGAGCAGAGTTAGCAGCTGTAATACAGGAGCACTCTCTAACCAAGCGTATCCACACTATGTCAGGAGAGAAAATTGGCACTTGCTTCTTTGCTGCATTACCCCATCAATGTGTTAATGAATGCAGGCTTGGTTTCAAACAAGGCGGGAAGGTTAACTCTTTCCCCGAGGAGCAACAGCTTTGAACCTGTGGTTGGTAAAGCAAAACTATGCATGATAAATTTAAAATTACTGTTTTATGTGTTAAACCATGCATGTCGTTATTATGTACAATTATATATTGTTCTGTTTTAGTTATTACACTGTCATTTCCAAAGGCTACTTTAGTGCATACAGTGACTGGACCACCTAACACATTCTGATAAAAGTCTTATGAAATACTTTTTTATTTTGCTGAATATCTGGCACTAAAATGACAATGTGCAGACTTTATCAGGCAGCTATAATCTGCCCTGGAAACACAAGGTCTTGATGAAGATGTTAGGAACCCGATCGATGGATAAAGGGCTTCCTAGGTATTTACATACATTGTCCTAATCTTATGAAAGATCTTTTCCTGTCACATTACAAAGAGTCATTACTTGTCTACTGATAAACACATGGGTTTTTGATCTCTCTTCATATTGCAGAAGACACATTCGTAATGAAAGCTTTAGAGAAATTGTTGATTAGTCACTCATATTTCATTATATAGCAGAAAGACAGTCAATAAAAAAAAAAGTGAAACATAAGATAACTGATAATCCTGTATATATCTCCCCTCTATCATCCTACAGATATAGAATCACTGTGTTCATCACAATAACAGATAGGCTAGACATTGTTAAATTAATTATGCAATATGATAATGTGCAATTAAATACAACTGCTAAAAAAATAAGAACGCATAATGATTTCTTCTCATACTGAAAACTCAGTTTACATGGGAAGAAGAGGGAGCAATGACTACAAAACACAGTGAACACTGCATCTGTAGTATTGGGACAAATGCTACATTATTTAAATGGGCACTGTACCTAAAACTACATGTAGGCTTACTTAGCTGTTAATAAAATTCACACATAAAGATGTGATTGAGGACATAGCTTGGGAAGCTCCCCTCAAAATCTGCAGCCTAGACCACCCCCTGCGTCTTACCTTGTGTGGAGGGAGGTGGTTAGCACCTTCTGCTCCTCTGTCGGACTGGAAGTGTGACTGGGCTATGACATGATAAGACTTCATTGGCCAGTGCCACACATCCAGCCTATCACTGACATGAAGGAGCAGCAGCTAGATGCTTCACAGGTAAGAAGCAGCCAGCTACTGCTCTTCCATGTCAGCATCCAATGCCCAATGTAGGGACACCATAGAGAATTAACAACAATGAATGAGTGACATTATGTCATTAATTCAGAGTTTAAACGGCCCCTAACTCTGGCACCCTACACAACCTCCTTAAGTCACCTAATGTTAGTGCTGATCCTGTTTGGGGGATGATATTTTTCTATACACAGCAGACTTCCTTTCAATAATCCAATTGAACATCACTGCAGTCAAGTCTCTAGTAGCCACATTTTGCAAAAAAATGCTGAAAACCCTAGAATGATACTTTATTCTCAACTGCAAAGCAAATAGAATGGGCCAATATCAAGGTCTGTCAAGTATGGAAATATTTACCTATATATTTGTAAATTTTATTAGTAGCTCTTTTATGTTAGATAACTTGTACTTTTGGTTAAGTAGCTCTGTAAGGGGTTAACAACTAACTGTTTACAACTATAACAACTATTTTTAAAGTGTAACCATCTCCTACTCAGAATGTAGACATTTTGTGGTCTGCATCAATATTGATGAGAATAAAGCCTATCAATTGACAGGAATTAGTGATACCACTGAGACATGAAACACTAGGGGGTATATTTACTAAACTGTGGGTTTGAAAAAGTCGAGATGTTGTCTATAGCAACCAATCAGATTCTAGTTATCATTTGTTTAGTACATTCTACAAAATTAATCTGGTTGGTTGCTATAGGCAACATCTCCACTTTTTCAAACCCGCAGTTTATACCCCTATGAGTTAT
The DNA here is from genome assembly GCF_038048845.1 of Mixophyes fleayi. Classification (NCBI taxonomy): domain Eukaryota; kingdom Metazoa; phylum Chordata; class Amphibia; order Anura; family Limnodynastidae; genus Mixophyes; species Mixophyes fleayi. Next base: position 53,855,367 of record NC_134409.1, on the reverse strand, counting down.
GCCTTTGTGCCTTATTCCTTAGTGATGTCCCTAGTTCCAAATGAATTGTTAGGCTCATTATTAGCACATCCCAAAAGAATTGCTTCCCTTAACATTGTGAAGAATACAAGTATTCTTTAACGGCTGCAGTTGTAACTTACATTAATTAAAATTTCAGGTCCAATATTATATACAACCAAAAGAAAATATCAGGATGCAAACTATTCATTAAAATAAGTTCCATAGGGGGCGTGGCTTGGCAGCCATCAGGAGAAGTCGCACAGTCGGTGGGCTCCTCAAAAAACTGCTGGAAAAGTGCCCTTTATCCCATCCCTTTCCCGAAGATAACCCCACAGAACCCGCCCAACATCTCCGTGGACCCAGGGAGACCAGGTCTCAGAGCTCTCGGCGGCCCTAGGGGAAACGGGCTCGAATCCCTCTACCCGGCTGCCGACATTGAGATCCGGACCTTGCGCCCTCCTGCTCGCCACACTCCCACTCCCCTCACCTTCTACCCGAGCGGATTGGGGAACATCCGGTCCATCTGGAGACCCCCCCGCTGAATTGATCCTGAGGAGGGAAGGGGTGTTGATCCCCTCGCCGGAAGTGGCAGACGCCATTGTCCCCTTCTCTTCCGCCCTGTTACTACTCGCAGTGCCTGCTGGGAAGTTTGGAGATCCCGGAAATCGCAGCCTCACCAGCGACGAGGTAATCCCTGGGCTCCCAAGGAGACGTTACCCTCTGCACTCTCCACACCTCAGACGCGGAGTGGTAGAATACTTGCCCCCACACACCGTAACCCACCTGTCGCATATTGTTTCAAGCATTCCCTCTTTCCATCTCTGGATTCGGGTGGACAGCGCAGGTCTGGTTGGGGCCCCTCTGATATCCCTCAGATCTGAAGACACAACGGAACCCACTGTTGAATTCTCCAACAGTATCTCCATAAGCTGTACTAACTCCGCCTTGGGCCCACTCAAAGCTGCGCACCACTAGAGAGAAGACTCCCTTCCCAAAACAGCAGAGGCCAGTAATACGGTCCCGCACTAGCTACAAAAATACCGTATCTCACTTATTGTAAGGACAGCTCCTGGAGGATATCCTGGGGTGATTCTCTCTTTCCCTCCACTCTAACAGCTTAAAAGGGCTAATGTCACCCTAAACCAAATGGACTTGTCCCCCACCTGTCTGTTACACTCTCATTATTGAGACGAAAGGTCTTCCAGAGCTAAAATCTCCAATATGAACAGATCTGCAGGTAGAGGCCGCCGGGGCACGGCCGGCGAAATCACGCAGCATTTCTCTCGTCAAGACAAACCTGGCTCATCATCTTCTTCTCCCCCTTCCCCTCAAGAACCCCACAACGGTGGAGAGTCATCAGGCACGTCAAATCCATCTACCAAGGCCGACTTTGCTGAACTGAGAAACTTAATTGTTGATCGTACCAATGCCTTCTCGGTAGATTTGCAAAAAGCAATAGGGGACCTCAAAACGGAAATGGTCATAATTGCCAAAAGAACTTCAACGTTAGAAAACAAGATGGAGTCCTCACTCAAATTCCAGACTGACGCTTCTCAAGACTTGGACTTCCTACTGAAAGAAAATGATTTCTTCAGAGACAAACTGGAAGATATGGAAAATAGGGACCATCGCAACAACCTACGACTGCGCAACATCCCTCAAAAAATCGACCCCAAGGACCTTGAAGATTTCGTATGCAAGTTCTTCTCCTCTTTAGACCCCATGCTCTCCAATCAACCAATACAGATAGAAAGGGTCCATAGAGCTCTAAGACCACGTCCAAAGGACTCTGACCCCCCCCCGTGACGTGATCCTACGCCTCCTCTCCTTCAAGACTAAGGACATTATCACCAAGGCAGTCAGGAACTCTCCCTTCATACACTTTGATGGTAACCGCATCCAAGTGTTTCAAGACCTCGCCTCATCAACTATTGCTAAACGTCGTGATCTTAGGGATGTGACACGCACCCTCAGGGAGAACGGCTACAAGTATCGTTGGGGATTCCCTTTCCGTCTGATAGTTGAGGTGGAAGGTCATCAAGAAACAATCCGCACACCCAACAAAGGGAAAGACTTGATCCACAAACTCAATCTCCCACGCTCTGACAGATCCTCTGGAGAAGATCCGCAAACTTCATCTAGCCAACAACCTCCCTGATTTAATTCTCTGTCTTCCTCACTAGAGAGGATGTTAATACCTAGTCGCATCTCTTAACTCATATAACGTTATGTTCTGCATTGTCTTGCACACTATGTTTTTTCCTTTTGCATTGTTTGCATTCGTTCACTCAGGTTTGTTCTTGTTAAAATAACTTTTGCTGTACTACAGTATTCATCACTTCTGGTTGGCCGTTTCACCAATAATCTATTACACTTGGATAATTTGCAAGACAGACGGGGGACACTCCTTTTGCTCCCCTGGTCACGCACCCACACATACTGGGAATTATTCACCTATAGCTCTAAATTTACATTTGGATATACAAAACATTACTGCACTCCCGCACCTAGTGTCTTCATTTGTAACGTTTTATAGGTTCATCCTACCTATCTTTAGTTTATTTTGGTATTCAGGCACTTCACCTGTGGACTCTTCCTCTGCCTTTGAGGCCTGAGTCCACCCCCCTTACCCTCTTTCACCCTAAAATCTCTTCACCTTTTTCTTTCTACTGTCCCTTTCTTCCTACGCCTTTCTTTCCTGACGCATACTCCGCCCTCTCTTCTACTTGGTGTCCCTCCTTCCCCCCCAATTGCTGAACACATTGCCCCCAAAACAACCTAGCCCCCCTACAAAACAGCCATGTCTTTCACTACACTCTCTCTCAATGTAAAACACTCCGCAAATACGTTCTATGTTGCACCACACTATGCATAAACTAAAAGGTGATATTATTTTTCTACAGGAGACCCACTTCAAGGCCGGCGGCCATCCCTCCTTGTCCTCCAGAAGACACTCCATGGCTTACTACTCATCTCATACTACTAAGAAAAACGGAGTGGCCATCCTACTCCGCAATACTGTTCCCTTCATTGTGTCAGAGATCAGGGGCGACCCCGAGGGACGATTTTTGATCTTAATGGGAAGGATTGGACACTTAGACATCACCCTTGCTAATATCTACGCTCCTAACACAGGTCAGGCGGCTTTTTTTACACACTTCTTCACAGAACTACATCGCTCACGCAAGGGTTTGGTCCTCCTGGGGGGAGACTTCAACACAGTTATGTCCCCCTCAATGGACAGATCAACTTCTAGGCGCCCCTCTTCCCTAGCTTCACACACCAAAAACTTGCTCAAGCAAACAACTGAAGCTGGCCTTTTTGACATTTGGCGAGCACTTTATCCCTCTTCCAGGGACTACACATTCTATTCATTCCCCCACCAATCCTATTCCAGAATAGATATGTTCATGTGTTGTACTAACCTCTTCCAACACATAAAGAAAGCTGACATAATCCCCAACACCTAGTCTGACCACTCAATACTCTCCCTCTCGGTTGACCTTTTTCAGAACCCCTGGGGTAGAACTTCATGGAGACTAAATATGACATTACTTAAGCTACCGCACTTTAAAGAGCAAATAGCAGAAGCGTTAACAGGTTACTTTGACATCAACAATAACCTAGAAGTCCCAATCCCATCAATCTGGGAAGCTCATAAAGCGGTAATCCGAGGTAACATTATACAGTTCGCTTCCCGTAGGAAGAAAGAACGCAACGAGACATACAACAAGCTATTCTCCCAGTTTAAAATCCTAGAATTACAACATAAGCAATCTAACTCCCGTTCTCTCGGACAGCAGATTCAAAAAATTAGAGGGGAAATTCAGGCTATATTGGCAGAGAAGACCGAGCGTCAACTCCGCTGGCTCAACCAATCCTTTTACGAGAAAGGAGATAAGGCCGACACTCTCTTGGCCAAAAGAATTAGAGCTAAAAGGGCATCCCAAACAATCTCTTCCATTAGAAACAAGAAGAGAAACATATCTTATGATCCCAGGGTCATTAACGGCACTTTCCATGAATACTATGAAAACCTCTATAACCTGCACAAAGCTCAACACACCCCAGAAGCCTCTCCCCAGGCCATCAAATCATACCTAGACAAATGCTCACTGCCCACCCTGTCCCCTCATCAGATCACATCTTTAAATCAGGAAATTACTGGGCAGGAAGTTTCCTTGGCCTTGAAATCACAAAAAAACTCCAAAGCCCCCGGCCCCGATGGCTTCATGATGTCCTACTATAAAACATTTTCTAAAGAACTTGTCCCCCAACTGACCCAATTATTTAACAACATACTACATGGTGGTAAATTTCACGAAGAGTCCACCCGCTCTACCATCCCCAAACCAAACAAAGACACTTCCTGTTGCTCTAGTTATCGCCCCATCTCATTAATCAATGCAGATGTAAAATTATTCGCTAAAGTTTTGGCAAACAGACTAAATAATTACATGTCGACCCTGATATTCCCGGACCAAGTAGGTTTCATCCCCTCTAGACAAGCCCTAGACAATACTAGGCGCACCATAGATATTATGAACTATGTCAATCAGCACAAAATTCCCACAGTGGTCCTAGCCTTTGACGCCGAAAAGGCATTTGATAGGCTTTCCTGGCCCTTCATGTTCAACACCCTCAAACAATTTGGTCTGAGGGGGGAATTCATGTCGGCCATCCAAGCCTTATACCACCGCCCGTCCTCGTCAGTTTTGACGAACGGACTACTGTACCCCACCTTCTCCCTGGGCAATGGCACAAGACAAGGATGTCCTTTGTCACCCTTACTGTACGCACTATGTATCGAACCCTTAGCTGCCGCCATAAGACGAAACCCAGACATTTCTGGGATTCAAATAGGCCCCCGACACTTCAAAATCTCACTATTCGCTGACGATGTCCTTCTGACACTTTCCAACCCCCTAATTTCGCTCCCAAATTTACTCGAGGAACTAAAGACATACGGTTCTTTATCAGACTACAAAATAAATAATTCCAAATCTGAGGCTCTTGCGCTCCAAACCCCTGACACGGTAAAACGCATTCTAGAGTCGTCATTTAATTTCCAATGGCGTCCTAAAGCGGTTCGCTATCTCGGGATCCAGATAACCAAGGAATATAGCCAACTGTTTAACGCTAATTACTCCCCCCTTCTAAACTCAATTAAAGGCGACCTCATAAGATGGGACCCACTGTTCATCTCCTGGTTTGGCAGAATAAATGTAATAAAAATGAACGTCTTACCCCGAATTCTGTATCTATTCCAGACATTACCTATACCAGTCCCAGGGACATACTTAGCGAATCTCCAACTATTGTGTAGTAGATTTATTTGGCAGGGGAAAAAATCGAGACTCAAAAGATCCTGGCCAAGCACTCACGATCAGGTGGTTGCGGATTACCGCTTTTTGACCAATATTACCACGCGGTTAACCTAAGCCATATAGTCTCTTGGCAGACGCCCCCGGGGCTCAAGAGATGGGTCGACCTCGAAAATGCACTCACAGCAGAACATAATCTCAGCTCCCTTCCCTGGCTTCCCCGTAGTCAGAGACCGGCCTCGACTTATTCTCACCCCACTCTACAGTTTACACTCGATCTATGGGATAAACTACACAGGAGATGGAAACTCACCTCATTTCCCTCCCCTCTCACGCCACTCTGGCACAATCCAGATTTCACCCCCGGGAACTCCAAACCCTATGCTGTACCCTGGCAAAAAGCGGGGATTACTCAATTTACCCACATCTTAGGGACATATGCCCCCCAGTCCTTCTCGGATCTGAGAGAAAAGTCTAAACTCCCGCCGTCCCTGTTTTTTGCTTACATTCAAATAAGAAGCTTTATACAGTCAAATTGCAGATCTTCCAAACTACGTAGCCCTACTCCCTTTGAGAGATGCTGTACTAATCGAGTTGGAGCTCAGGGATTGATTTCCCTGATATATCACGTATACCTAAAACCAGAAAGTAGTCCCATCAAATTGTTCGAGACTGCTTGGGAACGGGACATTGGCAAAACACTGGATCAGGAGGGATGGTCCCGGATCAGAACCAGGATCTCCAAGGTATCCATTAACACGTCGATTAAAGAAAACACATTTAAGGTCTACACAAGATGGTACCTGGTACCCACGAGACTTCACAAGATTTACCCAGGTACGTCAGACTTATGCTGGAGATCATGTGGTGGGGTGGGATCTTTTTATCACATTTGGTGGACTTGCCCTTTTATATCCAATCTATGGGCGCAGGTTTCCGATTTTATCTCCAAAATTCTGAAGGTCGGGGTTTCCCCGGACCCACTGGTTATGCTACTATGCTCTCGAGACAAATCACTTAATAAGTTCAGCAATAAACTGGCACAAAATATATGTGCCGCAACATGCCTCCAAATAGCTAAGAACTGGAAGTCATCTTGCCTTCCGAACCTTCATAGCATAACCTCCCAAGTTTGGTATATAGCTTCAATGGAATACATTACAAGCCTTCTCCATGATAAAATCAACAACTTCCACAAAACCTGGGATCCATGGTACTCCTTTCATCAATCCCCTATGCCTGCCATCCAGTAACTTGTTCCTTCTCCTCATTCCGTCCTTTTAACCCCCTGTATCATCGCCCCCTCTAGATTTGATCTTTCTCTATTACTAAGTCATCCCTAGTTCACCGGGAAGGTTTGACAGCAACTCTCTCCTCATTCTATTCACTAGCATCTCTTTTGAGACATATGGCCCCCTGAAGGTGGGCCACGCAGGCCGCCCCCTCCTTGGGGATTCCACTGAACCTCTTTTCTCTCCTTCCTCTTCTTCTTTCCTTCTCCCTATCTCTCTACCCCTCTCTCCCCCTCCTATAACTTAACCAAAAAATAGAAAAAAAACAACAACAAAAAGATAGTCTAGGGAACTGAAGGAAAGTAAGTGTGCAATTTGGAACGCAACTAAGAATAATTTTGCCTGTACTCTCAGACTCTATTCTATATTGTATATTCTCAGAAGCTCTTCCTTCTATCTCCCTTCCCTGTTACACAACTATCTTGTATTATCTGTATTGTTGTCAAAAATAAAGAGTTAAAAAAAAATAAAAAAAATTCCATAAAACAGATGATTTTCTATAAAATAAATGGTTCATCACACTTAATTGAAAGTAATACAAATACTGGCCATATAGATAATGATGTGGTTGTTCCAGGACCGCAATCATTGCTGAATAATTAGGTGACTGGTGAACAATATTACAACACAAACACAATAACATTGTAGTAGGATTACACAAAATCACTGTCACGTACATACAGTTGATATAAGTTATGCAATAACAACAAATAGATACACTCTTATTATTCTTAAAGATGTTCCATAAAAAAAAGTAGTTTAGCTCCATAGAGAAACCATGTACTATTCCACCTATTGAACTAATTTCTTGCATTATTCCTATCATATCATAAAGGTCTGTACACATACCTGGCAGTAGATGAAAATTGTTGATTTTGATAGTGAGCAACTGGGAGAGATTTGAAGAAGAGGAGCATTAAATACCATAGAGGGCGGCACGTGGCTTAATGTGAGCAGTTCACAACCAATCAAATGCCACAATGCTTCCACGTGGAGATTTTTCAAACTGATCAATCCAGCAGTTATTCAAATGGCCAAATACAAAATTAACAAAGAATTTGGGCTCCTTGAATCTGCCCTGAGGAATTTGGGGCTTTATCAGCACTATTGCAGGAAATATTGAATCAAAATATATTTTTCCTGGGTTTCTTGTGCCACACTTTTCACGATTTCCTTGTGTTTATTTGATTCTAGGCTTTTAATAATGTCTGTAGCCTATAGTGTACTTGTGTAATGTTATCATATCTTACGCAGAGCCGTAACTAGGGTGGTGCGGGCGGTGCCGTCGCCCAGGGCGCAAGCCCCAAGGGGGCGCAGCAGCCACCCGCTACCTAGCTCTTTTGTCAGTGATAAGAAAAGCCAGTGATAAGAAATGCCTTTGACTTCCGCAGTGGAACGCATGTGCGTTCCACAGACAGGAAGTTCGGCATTTGGAACGCAAATACCGAACTTCCTGTTTGTGGAACATGCGTTCCACTGCAGAAGTCAAAGAGGGTGCAGACCTTTGTAATGACAGAGAAACCTGACTTGTTGTAGTGTCTCTGTGTGCGTGCGCTATTTTGTGAAAGGTTGCAGGACATGTGTGCGTTACACAGGTGGTGTATATATGTATATCAGGAGGGTCACTCCTTACCGATGCGCTGACAGGTACTAGACAGCTGGCCAGGATCTTTGCATAGATGTTCCGGTAGAAGGAGCATGCTGCCATGTCTGTATATCTCGGTGGTCTCCTACACGGTCCCTAGGTCCTGGTCACTTTTTCGGTCTCACACTCTCTTTCTCTCCTGCACTTTTTGCCATCCTGCTCACATCCTCTACTGTCTTTAAATTGTCTGTCTCTTCCTTTCTCCTCCTTATACATCAGGTCTCCACCCACCTCCTGTATCCTAACTTCTTGCAGTCTCGCCGCTCAGTTACCACCTCAGTCTGACCCTCATTGCCCGTCTTCTTTTACTGGTTCACACCTTCCTCCTCTGTCAGCTCTGCCTTCTTCTCACCTCCCATTTCTTTGCTACACCTCCTATTTTGTCACTACAGTTCTTGTACACCTGTCCTGCCTTTATGAAGCCTTACTCCATCTTCTGATGTCTCCCCCTCTTACTATGAGATACCCTGGAAGCGCTGTCTGGTACTTTTACATTTTTGTTTCAGGTATGGTCTTCTTGGAGATGATGTACTACAGTTCAAAGAAACTACAATTTGTTTTAAAGTTGTTAAAGAATATGAATAACTTCAATTTGGTTAGGTTCAGTTTATATGTCATACCCAACAACCTCCTTTGGAGTTCTCTATGTACCATCTATTTTTGAACTTTTTTATTATAGTTTTGCATTAATAATATTTCTCCCCTCCTTATTGTTTATGTTTTTATGTGCTAATGTTTTATAATATGACCCATGGTCTGCATTTATCTTTATACCTCTTTATTAGTTTACCTGCTATTTTGCAACCTGTTTTTCCTGTCACTGACTCTGCGCCTAACTTCTAGGGATAATTATCATAGTTGGTGTGATTTTTTCAGTAAAGAGCTAGCCACACCCACACATTAGGTTGGCCACACCCACTTGTCAAATGCCACTCCCACATAGATGGGGGGCGCCGGGGCCCTGTCTCGCCCAGGGCACTAAAATGTCTAGTTACGGCACTGATCTTACGTAATGTATCACAAAGCATGCAACGTAATACGATTATTAGAACTGTACTGATATTAGTTACTGATATTGTCAGAGTTAATTATATGTAGGCTGAATGGCCATGAACCTTTAGATGCCATTTCTCGTTCATGTCTAAGTTGTTGTTTTTTAATTGATAAAAATGGATAAGAAGTTGTTTTTTTAAGAGATAATGCTTTAACTGCTCGGTTAATTGAAAATGTATGTTCTTCATAAAGATAACTCCTACAACTTATCTTGTTGCTTATATAACAGCTACTCACTACTATTAACCCATATAAATTAAGTTCTTTCCATAATCTATAATTTATTCATGTTCTCATGAAGCTGCTTCTGGACATAATACATCTTAATCCACTGCTACACATTTTAAATGTTGCCTGTAATAAACTCCACAGACAACCATAATATTATTTTTACTTAATGACTGAAACTATTCCTTCTAGACTGACCTTGTCCTGTATCCTTTTGTTTCATAAATACCTTCTGCTAAATTCTCCATTATGAGACATTTTGGTTGTCAAACGTCTCCTAAGCAATGCACAGTATTCTGTTCTTTTGGACTAGAAGCATCTATACGTTATAGGCCCTTAAAATTCAACACAATATGCTGAAAATAAATCACTTCAGAGTCACATTAGTATTGATTCATATCTGTTTTAGTACAGTTTGTGTCTCTTACCATTGCACAGAAGGGTTCTGGTGGGTCCCCACAGGTACTGTTCGGAGGGTCCATTTTTACCTTCAGATAAGGTGTCACGTCTTTAGATTCTGGTTGACAAGCCATATATTCCCACACAATGCCTTCATCAGATTTTGTTTGTGTCTTACACATATCATAGTGTCCATGCTGCATTGCTATAGAGACTGCCACCCATAGGGTGTGGAGATTCAGCACCATGAACAGGTACATATTGAGATGCTACTTTGACCTCACTTGATGAATGCAGTAACTCCAAGATGTTTAGCTATTACAGCTCAAACTTGGGAAATATAGCTCTACAGTAAAGTCCAGGATATTGATGGAAACCCAACATTCTTTGGCCACTGTTCAATAATTAACGATTATAGCACTTTGACCTAATTTCATCAGACCAACGTACATGAAATGAAAGGAACTTCTTCACTGGTGGTTGGTGGGGCTTAAACTTTCATGAACAGCAGTAATGTAATGATTACACAGTTTTCTACTTGGCTTAATACATTTTTCACAAATGTTGACTTACTAGAGTTTCAATGTCCAGAGATAATTCTCAAAAAAATGAACTTAACAAAAAAGGGAAGTTTTATATTGCAGAGACGATAAACCGAAGTGTATCCTTTGTTCGGAGGATGGGACTGTTGTTGAAATAAGATTAGCTTAGTGCTTGATATGAATCAATCTTCTTCTTCCTTTGGCTTTTCCACCTTTGAAACAGAGAAAAAAAAAATCAGGTTGGAGTTTATTGTCTGAAAAATCAATGTTTTTCTGTAACAGCACACAGCCTGACATTTGATGGATCTTATCAATAAGGACGACAGATAATCATTCACTGAGAGGTTCTTGTGGTTTAAACCATGTTCAAAAAACAGTTATGGATTTAAAAATATATATATAGTACTATATCATATTCCTAGCCCACTGACCCTAACATCAGTTACATTTTTTATTTAAACAATACAGATCTATTTTCATTGGTCAGTATGACATTGTCAAATTGGATTAGCACTAAAGCTTTCAAAATCCTGATGATTACCGCTAAAATGAAGATTTATTTTCTCAAGACAACAAGAATTTATCATTTTGCAGGGCTTTCCCTTACTCTCTTTTCCCTAATTTTATGAGCCAATTAGACCAATGTAGAGCATCTCCAGCTCATTAACATTGCCTTGTTCATCAATTGTTTCTCAATTCTGTGATCCAATCTTTTAAAAAGAGAGTATAACCAATCCTTCTAAACTGATTCATTGTGTGAGGCTCCAAGACCAAACAGAAGCAGAGGTAATTCAATAGTTATGAAAATAGCCATGCTGGCAAGACCTGAACTATGTTGTATAGTTTAGCACAAAAAAGAAATATATATTCTCTTTTATTTGTGCTTGTTTAATACAGATACACAAATAAATTATAAAGCTAGCTCATTAAAAAATTATATGGTCTTTTAAAAATAAGTAGAGTGTGGTATTGTGTTTTTGCTGTGTCAAATTCAGGGATCCTTTTGTGGCTTCCCAAATAATTGCAGCCAGTGGTGGAATTGGGCTGGTATAATGTGGTATGCCATACCGCCTTTTCTCCTACTGCCTTCATTGTAGCTCATCCCTGTAACTTCTGATAGGAAGTGGGGTGGTGCTTTTCTGATGTCTGGTGCAGACCCAGTGCTGGGCCACTCTGGGCAGGGAAACTCTCCAGACAAGCCCCAGGCCTCTGGGCCTGTTCTGGGAGACAACTCCCACGCCAAAACAGCAGAGCTTTCAAACCCTAAAGTTATTTCTCAGGAAATGTGGTGAATGTCAGCAGAGCAATGCAGTGAATGTGGAAAAAGAAATTGATGAAGGAAAGAAAGTGAATGTGACACAGAAAGCAAGCAATGTGCTGTAAACTCACCGAGTGTGCAAACTCCCCCCCCCCCCCCCCATTTTTTTAGCCTGGGGAGCAAGACTCGACTCAGCAGCCTATTAGGGACATTTTAAAGAGGAAAAATGCAGTTGGCCCAGTGACCCAGCCCAAGGTAGCCCATTATGGGACCGGCCCGGGGGGCGGATGCCCCCCTGTCCCCTATCCCAGCTAGCACCAGCCCCCCTGCCCCAGAGAGAGAGGGGAAATCCCTGGAGAGTCAGACTATGCAAGAAAACGTGCAACAGCAAGTGCTTGCAACCATGTAACCAGTCTGGTGTGCCCATGTCGCACTCGATACCAGTCAGGTGGAGACGATCTTGGGAGCACTAATAAAGTGACAAAGCTTGTGTCAGTGGATCCCACTAAGCTGCAATCTGTAGATAAGCCCTTGGCTCCAGTAAAGCAAAGTGCTGGTAAAGCTGCAACTAATCAAACCCAGGATCTAGGGTGCAATCTGGAGATCCTGACCAATTGGTAGCTACAACGATGGCGATTACAACTCGCAAGATGCCACAGACTTGTATACCTGCCGCTTAGAGACATGTGGTAAGGAAAGAGCAATGATATAGGAAATATGAACATGACTAAGGGAAGACATTCTCCAATACCATAAACATCAAAGGGACTGAGTGGTTTTAAACAGCAAGGAGAAATTTCAAGGCAGAGTCTTAAAGGGGCAGAGCGTGCACCTGAGCTACACCTAGCAGATAAAATCCTGCATTTGTAAAAAAAACAATGGAGGCTTTAAAGAAAACAAAGCTGACAATACAAAAACAGATTGAGTGTGTTTACAAACTAAAGCTTTATTTGATGACAAACTCAATTCATTAAGTGTAGACCTTGTAATTGAAGTAAGACACACGGATTCTGTCTTAGAGCAGTTGGGACCTGTTGGAAAAGTATATAAAAATCAGGAGCATTTTGATTCAAATATAAAGGTCACAAAGTACAGACAGGAAATGGAACCAGAAAGTCCAGATCTTTATGTGAATCTGAAGACCTCCCAGATGATGCACTGGTGACACAGAAGGCCAGGAGGCCAGCTTTTCTTTTAAAGAAGGGACAGACAGCGGTAGTAAAGCAGCAGAAAGAAAGTGCAAGTCCAGTACAAACACCTCAGGTCCTGAGGGACAGTTTTAAACAACAGATGAGTAGCAATAGCTGGGATACAGGAAAGAGGAGAATTACCTGTGCAGTGTATACAGGAGGTTCCTGTCATGCTTAGTGATAATGCTGACAATATTATGTATAATAATTGTGTTGCTGCTGATAAGTTATAATATACAGATGGTAATATACAAGTGATAGTAGTAAATGAGGGTTTGCAATCCATATGGGATGCTGAACCCTCTAAAGAAATAGAACAATCAGTGGAATGATCAGAGGATCAGAATACTAAGAGAGATGAGATGGAATTCTCAGTAGAGAACATTACTTAAGATGTCCCCCATTTATCTGTATCAGGACAGTCTCAGGTACCAACAGATTTACCCACTACAGTGAGTGATCAATCTGCACTGATAGAATAGATCTGGCTTTTGTGAGTCCTACAGAAGCTGTTAATAGGATGAGTAAAAAATGAATTCCTTATTCTGATCATCTGGCCCCGTATTTCTGCCTGGTTCCTAGAAAGCGCCCAGATGTAGGTAGAGGGCTGTGGAGACTTAATGCCAGTCTGTTAGAGGATTCTGTTGTACAGGGTCAGGGAAAATATCTATTATACCCCATTCATACTGCGCCAAAAACCCAGGATTTTGCCGGGCAAGCCCAGACGACCCGGGTTGAGGCGCAGTATTAATGGTGTCAGATCTAATTCCCGGGTCTGATGACCCGGGAATTAGACCTGGGACTTTTGGTGGTGTAACTCCCAGGTCTGACCCGGGTCGCCTGCACTATGAATGGTGGAACCCGGGTTTTTCAACCTGGGATTCACCAAACACAATTATAAAGTTGAAAAAAATAAACATCACAAGAGGAATTAGAGCTCCTCTTGTGATGTTGCCATGGAGACGTGGAAGCCTCTGTCCCCCGGCAATATCCCGGGTTCATATACCTGGGATATTAGCGGGGCGGCAGTATGAAAGCAGTATTAGAGGCTGGATTTTTATGTGAGTAGTGCTGACTGGTGGGAGGATGTTAAGAAGAATATTGTTTCTCTATGCAAGTGGGTGTCAGTTAGTAGGGCAAAGAATAAGTATAGCCAGTATCTAAGACTTCGTAAAGAATTGGAGTCACTTTATTCGGAGAGGAGGAAAGCGGGACAAAAGATTAACTGGCGGAAGTCTGAGATAAGGCAGCATCAGTACAACAGATACAAATCTTTGATCCTGGAAAGAGATTATGGGTCCCCAGGGGCATCTATGTGAGACAGGGTTGCCCTTTGAGACTGCTCTTCTATGTCTTTGCCATTGACCTATTTTTGAGATCATTTCAAGTTTGTGGTTTACGAGGTGCACCAGTGTCCCACTGCTTGCTTCTGACTGTGGTCGCATATGTGACAGTAGTGGTGTCTGAGCCTCGTGAGGGCCAGAGGTTATCTGCTCCCATCAGAAGCCATTCAGAGGCCTCAGCTAGTCAACCTTTGAAAAGAGTGAAGTTCCTGGGGAAGCAGAACATTATGGAAAGAAATAGCAGATAGACTTAGGATCAGGAGCTTACAGGCTCTGAAATACTCAGATATAGTCTACGGAGTTCCATCAACTATAAATGGTATAGAGAGAGACTCACTGTATCTGATTATAACAATTGTAAAATATTACCACTGGCATACAAGAACGAGAGTATCGATTAACCATGAGTGTTTCCTATATATAAAGGCCGTAAATCTCATTTTGTCAGAACTAAGGTGAATTAAGTCTTTAGAGGTCAAGAAAGACAGAAAAATATGGAAAATTATGGAAAGGTATGTATTTGAATGAATAATTTTTATGTTGATCACCCATTTTTCCCCAACAGCTATGGACTCCTATGTTAAAGATTTTTTTTGTTTTTTATATGGCCACTGATGTTCTAATATTATTATTGTTTTTAGGGATGTAACCAATTTGTAAATATGTGGATATATATTGTAATATATCTATGATCAGATTATACATTTACATTTTCCATACCACCATTTCTAAATTTCCACTTTGACCACTGGTTCCTATATATGTTAAAATATAAAATCTGCTTACCACAGCGAAATTCAATAAGCTGAATAGTGTATTCCCGTTATTAGATGAGCCACTTGTCTTAATGTACTATCTCTCTACCTACTTTACAAAGGCTTATTACTTTCTCTTATTTTCAGGGTTCTTCCCTATTATATATCTAATACAATTGCAGCAGAGGAAAAGTGCAGGGCCAATAGGCCTATCAGGTTTAGAGACCTGATATGTTGTAGTTTGTTGTAAGTTTAAGCTAGTAGAGGCTCTGCATTGGCTTAGACTAGCAGCAGATGCATTCAAATGCCAGCAGATGTTGTACATTGTGTTTCCATGGGAAACATTATTTAGACTAATGAGTTCATGCACACACATATAATTTTGCATTACATTCAATCCCTAAAACTGTTTTGTGAGTATTAGTATTATAGGTATGGAAGTGGTAAAGGGGACCTATTACCATGTATTTCTGTATTCAATTTTAGCTGTCATTTATTAGAAATAAAGACAAATTCAGCAGTCATTTAAAGAGTTTGAAATAAATGATGGCCCTAATGTTAGCTTTGAGGACTGGAATGAAAAGGGATTTGCAAGGCCTTTTTCTGTTTTAACACACATATAATGATGTTTGCAAACTAGAAACATGTAAACACAGCTCATAACTAATGTGCACTAACTAGACTGTAAGGCTAACGTTCTTATGAGCAGGATCCTCTCTACCCCTCACCCACTCACCCCTGCATCTTTTTGTCTACCTTATATCTATATTTCTTTTCTAATATGTAGGTACACATTACTTTTCTACTTTTTTGGAAGCACCTTTGTACAAACACTTTATGTGACCATTGGCAGGATTGTGGCCCAAGATAGGAATGTGCATGCACCGTCTTAACCGGGGTGGGGGGGGGTCTTGGGCTTCTGCCCAGTGCGCAAGGTCGATGGGGGTGCTGACGCTGCCCTGCCTTTTGACACAGATTATAATAGGGTGCCGCTGGGTGTGTACTTCTGTGTAGCTCTATGCTGAGCTGCCTCTGTTTCCAGTCATGACTATATGAAAAGGGGCTTCCTGCTCCCTTAGGCATCGCAGTGGCTTAATGACGCCAGAATGCTGCCAGTGGAGAGGAGCTGATATAAGAAGAGTGAAGACAAGAGAAGTGAAGGGAGCCCTAAAGTAAGTAAAGTTCTGCAGTGTTGGAGAGAACCAGGGAGGTGTTAGAGAGAATCAGGGGGCATCTTTTCCAGTCCATTCCTGCAAAAAGAGGTGATTGGAGGAGCAATAGTACATACAGCATCGGAATTACATATCAGATCCCACTTCACGTACTGAAACTGAATTTGTCCAGTGGATGAACGAATATACTCCTGATCATCTTCTTCAGAACAGGACATAATGCTAGTAGCATAATACAAATTACCTGAATACTAATAACAAGGGCACATATAATGCCAAATGTCTTAGATGTTTAAGAAATGGGTACTTTTATATCTGTAAATGTGATTGTCTAATTATAGACAGACAATTTGTTTTAGCTTGATTTAATACAGTGACTCTACATTAATTGGAGACAGACTGGCAGGTCTGTGCTGGTCAAGTGTGGTGTTACACACAATTCTCCAGGAGGCTTTTCATTAAGTTCCATCTTAATTAGCTTTCTAAATGGGTTTGTGAGCTGAGCAGGATGTGGCCTCTGGCCCCCGGCTTTAGTGCAGGTTTATTGATCAGAACTAAGTAATTTCTAGCTAGTTCAGTGGTGGATCCACTGGGAGTCTGAGAGATGCAAAAGACCCTCATGACTAGAGTAATACCCCCTCTTACTAGTAGCTATGGTGTCACAGGGAGCAAAGCGCACTTGCACCAAGTCATTCAGTGTAATATCTTTTCACCAACTTGATTAACATAGGTTAACATAGTGTCTGTTTAGCTTGGTTTGTCTATGTTGTGTTGGTTGGTGCAGTGGGTCTTGAGTACACAGGCACAAGTGAATCTTACACTGCCATGTTATGTCTGTGAAACTGGTACTGCATAATGCCATGTGCTGCACTTCAGAAGTGGTACACTGTTGTATCGGATCAGGATTTAGATCAAAATGAAATGCAAATGGAAGGTACAGACAATGGACAGTGGCTCTTTAAAAATAGAGATAGTTGGGAAATAATTAATTTAATTTAGAATTTATCTATATTACAATACATTCAATTATTAAGGTCAATGTAGGAGAAAAACCCTGTGTGTGTCAGGAAGGGGGCGGGGTGGGGGTTAAAATAAAACTGGTTACAACCATTGGGGAAAAGCATTAGAGGGTAAAGGTTACTGTCATAGGAGGAGTAAAGGAATTAAAACAACAGTGGTTATTACCACAGGGAAGAAGGGGGTGGGCTGGGTTAAAGGAACTGAAACAAGACTGGTTACTACCATTGGTGTGGTGGCAGGAGGACAGAACCCACTATATGAGGTAAAGATACGGGAGTGGTTTGTGGGGGCAATGAGCTAAGGAGGTGGGAAGTGTAATTTGAAGTAGGGGATTGTGGAAGGGGTGATGGGGTAAAATGGGGCAAAAGGATATTGCAGATGGGTATAATTTACGTGGATGAAAGAGGGTAAGTTGTGTGTAGAGAAGGCGGGGGCAATGATATATATATATTTTATATACTGAATCTGCTGACATTATATAAATAAATGATGATGATATGGGCAGCACGGTGGCTTAGTGGTTAGCACTTATGCCTCACAGCACTGGGGTCATGAGTTCAATTCACGACCATGGCCTTATCTGTGTGGAGTTTGTATGTTCTACCCGTGTTTGCGTGGGTTTCCTCCAGGTGCTCCCGTTTCCTCCCACACTCCAAAAACATACTAGTAGGTTAATTGGCTGCTATCAAAATTGACCCTAGTCTCTCTCTGTCCGTCTTTCTGTGTGTGTGTGTGTGTGTGTGTGTGTGTGTGTGTGTGTATGTTAGGGAATTTAGACTGTAAGCTCCAATGGGGCAGGGACTGATGTGAGTGAGTTCTCTGTAAAGCGCTGCGGAATCAGTGGCACTATATAAATGAATGGTGATAATGATGATATATATATATGTACACACACACACATGTGTACACGTATGTATAATATATATATATATATATATGTTAGGTTAGCCACGCCCTCCTTTGGTGCCAACTATCACTCCCACACTCCCACCAAGACGTGGTTCTCTCTCACCCAGGGTTTTAAGATGTCCAGTTATGACCCTGCCTCAAAGTACTGCATACCATCACTGGTAATTTAATTAACTTACATTATTTTCCAAAAATACTGCCCATTAAGAGAACAACAGGACTGTCTTTATTTCATAGATCATATTAGAATATTTTTTTAAAAAAATGACAGTGGTGTTTATATGTATAGAACTGCAATTTCTTGTATAAAGTGCTCAGGCACATCTAAGGACATGTAACAATTAAATTGTTTTGTGGAGGTGAAAAGGTTGTTCAGTCACCTGCTGAATTAGGGGCTATCCTCTAAATGTGCAATCTCCATCCCTAAAAAGGAGTAAAAGTCTGCACCCCACCTCCTAAACGTCACCATCTTGATGTGCTAATGCATAGCACAAACAGCTACAAAAGGAGTAGAAACGTCACTTTCTATGGGCATCTGCATTTTTTAAAAATTGTAAATCACCCTTACAAGCCTCTGTTCCAGATTTTCCAAAACTTATTTTTTTGTGCTGAGTGATTGATCACTTGATGGTGTAATTTTATGACATAACCACTTAAAGTTGGATACTTGTAAACTTTTTGGTTCCAGTTTTGCAATCTCAGTTTGCCCCTTTGCAGCATATAGTATAAGCAGTATAGCCTAAGGCTACTCAATAATATATAATACAACGAGGCTACCTGTCTTTAATTGAGGAAAATAATCATGCCAGATCTGAAAATTCTGCTTTTCAAAAGTCATCTTCAAGTGAGTCAGTTCTTCCTGGTTCAGTCTGCTGGCGGACAAGAACCATTAGGCCCCTGTCATCTGCACAAGTAAAAATAAAAACCTTCTACCACTGTTAAACCAACTGGCAGGAAGGCCCCTGATTGTAAGTGCTCAGCTGTAGGGCTCCCATTTCCGCAGCAAATCCTGACGTGCTTAATATCTGCCTTTAGCATCACACAGATATTATTACCGTATTAGAAATGTCAGACAGTCTGAGCGGTGTGGGCCTGGCCTCTGTTTAATGATGTGTGTCTGACACAGACCAGTAATGGCCAAGAGTGCATTACAGATAAGACACATGGGGTCACGCACCTTGTCAATGTGCCGAAGGAATGCTGAGTGTCATTCATCTACAACACACTAATAAATGGAGCTTTTATTTCTACTTCAAGAATCTGAAAATGGTGCTGACTTCGCCAATTAAATATTTAACCCCAACAGTACACACCATTAATATTAATATCATTGGAATGTTCTCACCGTGTTTGTGTTGGTTTCAACCAGGTGCTCCGGTTTCCTCCCACAATTCAAAGACCTACTCGTAGGTTAATTGTCTTCTGACAAAATTAACCTTAGTGTGTGTCCCTGTGGTAGGGAATATAGACTGTAAGCTCTACTGTGGCAGGGACTCATGTGAATGATTAAATATTCTCTGTAAAGTGCTACATAATATGTAAGATCTGTATAAAAAACTGTTAATACAAATAAAACGTTAATGTTATTTGTATAGTGTGAAAGGTGTATACAGACAAAGAGTTGATAACAAAACAAGATAAACAAGAATATCTGTTTGAAAAATCTCCATTGTTGTATCATGTGATGTGTTCATTAGAAATGACTGCAAATTACACAGTATAATACTGCTTGCGGTGCTCAATAATATATTTGTTATAAGCGGCATGATGTTCAGTGCCGCATGTGGGAACCAAGGAATATTTTATAAGTGCTGTATTTGTGAATTAATACACGTTTGTGTTGGAGTGTCATGTTTCGTTAGTACGCTCTATAAGGATTACTACTATGCAGTGAAGTGTCTTATCAGGCTGTTAAACTATTGTTTTGCAGGCGTTTGTTTTCAATGGCAGCAGCAGCTACAGGGGGTGCGCTGCTATAGCGCCCAGGAATGAGGGGTCCCAACAATGCCACTGATCCCGCAGCGCTGTACAGAAAACTCATTCACATCGGTCTCTGTCCCATTGGAGCTTACAGTCTAAATTCCCTAACATACACACACAGTCAGAGAGAGACTAGGGTCAATTTTGATAGCAGCTAATTAACCTACTAGCATGTTTTTGGAGTGTGGGAGAAAACCGGAGCACCCGGAGGAAACCCACGCAGACACGGGGAGAACATACAAACTCCACACAAATAAGGCCTTGGTCGGGAATTGAACTCATGACCCCAGTGCTGTGAGGCAGAAGTACCGGTTTCCTACCCAAATTTTCCTATTGCCGTGTGCCCGGCCATGCACTGTTAAGAAATTGAAAAGGGGGTGTCTCTGAGGATCTAGCTGAGACCCTTATGTACTAACCATGATCTGGACCGATTAATACTTTACATAACTTTGCAACCACTGGCTCAGTAGCACCAACAAGCCTTGTTCAGCCATTATAGGTGTGTCTCTCTGGCCATTGTGGAAGTACAAATCCAAGTATACCCCTATCAGTGCTAGGAGAGCATGCTGGGATCTGTAATTCCATGACAGCTGGAGAACCATAGGGAGCACAAATTTGATACAACAAGACTAAGGTGCAATATGTTGTTCTGTTCTGCATGGCCCCTATGCTCCAGGCATTGAAGCAGTCACATAATTGTCTATGATTACACTTACATTAGGAGATTGGTTTATCCAGGCATTCTCTAGCTCATCAACTCAATACAACCGACCCTCCTTACTGTGGAGCATCAATGTCCTACTATCACGTCATGTCACCTGCTGCTTGTTTGCACTGTGGTCAGATATTTGCACCAGTGCTATATGGATACTGCTTATAGGTTTGGATTTAAAGTGGGCAACCCTGTTAAACATTGTCTTTCTAATTCCATCATTTAATGTCAAATTTATGAATAGATTTTTCTTCATTTATTTTGCATTGCAGCAATCATTTCAGAATTAATTCAACAATGTTAAAGATTTGTTTCCCTAAAGGTACTGTAGTAAACTTGTGAAACCAAATACATAATTACTAGTGAAATATCTTATGTAAAATCTTTTCGTGCAATGATTAAACATGGCCACCATTGTAAATCCTCAAAGATGTGCAGTGAGAAGCATTAAATGCTAAATTAGATCTGAGCCGCCTTGCAATTAATAAACGAAAATTGGTCTCATTCATTGCACCCACTTCAGAGTCTAAACAGATTCTCCGTGCAGAATAATGAAACTTAAATTAGCTAAAAGGCTCGTTTTCTGTGAGACGGAGAAATTAATTCAATCAGGCGCCAGTCCAAAGGAAATTGGCAATTTGCACTGATTGTCCCTAGCAAAATCACTAGAAAATTTGCTCAGAATAACTGTTTTCAGTCATCTTACAAGCGAAGTACATCAATATGTTATATCTGGAGCTATCAGAGGCATTGTCAACACTCTGTGCCCACATAATTACAGATATTAGTAGAGCAATTATTAGAAGGCATTAAGAAACCCACAAATAAAACATTTAACAGTTTGCGTTAATTAATCGAAAGAACCACAAAAATTAAAACAACATATTAAGAGAAGTGAATGCCAGTTACTACAATAGATAAAGATGCCTCTTTTATAGATAAAAATGGTGCTTTCCAACAAATAACTCTACCTTGTGACAATGAGGCTACACAAATGGCTGAGTTGGTGCTAAAGAGGTTAATAAAACACAATTAAAATAAAACTAGGAAACGGAGATGTGATGTGATGAATTGTTTGATGCAGCAGAGTTTTGTAATTAAAACTGAAGCTACAGGATTTCACAATGCACAAGGTACATATCCTAATGATGGAACTTGCCATTACTAGATGCACTAATTCATTTTATAACCGGTCATGTCCCCAGCATGAGCAAAATGGTACAACCCAAAATTACAATGTACAGCGTGTAGAGCTGAAGTGTTTGGGAGCATTTATCATGCTTTTGTGTGGTGTGAATATTGTGCAGGACGAGAGTGCAGATCGTATCGGTGTTCTGTGACAACGGGGGCTAAAGAGACATTGCAGTGATATGTCATAGAGCACAGGAATCCATTATCAGTAATAATATTAGGCATATAAATAGAAAATTATTAGGAGCTAGGAGTATGCGAAAGGGAGGAATTTGTGCATGGATATGAGCATTAGTGAAGAATATTAGCTGTAGAGCTGATCTAAACCCTAAAGAGTTCATAATAATGAGTGCATAGCTGAAATTCTCCTCAGCTTGAAGAGCCGTTTTTATTCTCATATACACATATATATGAAACTGAACAGATAATTGAATGGATGTCTAAACAGAAACTAGACTTTTTCTGCCTGAACAGCAATTTATATGCAGTGTGAAAGTATGAAAGCATGCTGAAAGTGTGTAATAGTGGGAAATGGCCCGGCTCTTTCCATACACTCACTGTATTGAGGGTTTTCGGATACAATGTCAGTCAACTAGAATAAACAGTTGTGTGAAAGGAAGGCATATAGATGTGGCCGATATCAGTCAGTGGGATTATTTACACGGAGAAATGTAAATCATTTTAAGGTCATATATCGGAAGGAAGCGAATGAGGTATAAAAATGAGTTGTTATAGAGAACAATAAAGAGTGCAGTTATGTGAAGCAAATTCCACAGGCAGCCAGCACAAGCCATTTAATAGGTCTGTGTGACAAATGAGCAGTTTATAGAACAGGATGAGTGAAATAATCTAATTAGGAGACAAATGTACGAGCCTGACTGACTTTTTTTGGAAGACGGGCAAGACAAGTGCACAGAGATCTTGAGAAGGTAAATTTAAGTTCCAGCAATAGACGTTTAGGTGTTGTGGTTACATGGATACTGGAGTTAAGTAACAGGAAGGGGCTGGCTGAACTGGAGGGCAGGGGAACATCTGCCCCCCAGACCAGCCACATAGTAGGCTAACTTGGGCTGAGTCACTGGGCCACCTGCATTTTTTACCTTTATAATGTTCCTAAAAGGCTGCTGAGTCGAGACTTGCCCCCCGGGCTTAAATTGGCCAGCCCTCCCCTGGTAAAAGATTAAAGTTTAAGGGTTGGTGCAACATGACATGTCATTATTAAATAAGGTTCTGTAAGACAGTGGAAGGTATTGTTAATAATATTTCAATGGAATAACCTGAGAGATGCTTTTCATGGTCTTAGAGATTCAATGTGTCAATGTAAAGTGAATTAAATGCAGTTTTATTAAAGCAGTTATACATGTGCATTTTGTTTTTTGTTTAGTGTTCTCCAGTTCTTACTATGAAATGTCATGTCTTTATAAATAGTTTAGGTAACACGCATTACTACCAAATGTTCTCCATCACAGCAAAGAAAAGAAAATCTGCAACAGGGATTAAATACCTTCTGCTAAAGTCACAAAGACTATTTGCTTAGGTAGATATGATTAAGAGCTCAATGACTTCTCTAACTATAAATCCAATACTGCAGAATTAAAGGGTATCAATTAGGGTTATTATGTAGCTCTTTACCCCCATTGGAGAAATATCCACATACAAAAAAATAGAAAAGTGTTGGACATAAGACTGCTTTGCAGATTGGATGAATGACACGTAGAATTGTGTCCTAGCAAATGTGGACAGGATTGACACAACAATAACACTGTATTACAGATAGCACTGAATATATAGGAAAATGTACAGACTACGATGAAAAAATTATTCCTTTCTGTCCTCTATTATAGTTCTGTCCATGAGCCTCACTGCTACTTCAATTCTACACAGCAAGGTGATTATGTCACTACAAAAATAGTATCACATATTAAGTCTTTATTAGAAAAACCAGCACAAGTGACCTGGTCATAGCCGAGTGTGACTTATAAATTAGCAGACTAAAAGTAAGATCAAGGCAGGTGAGGTGTCAGCATATAATCGACGTCTACTTTGGATTCATTATGATGAATACTCCATCTTTTGGTATAAAGATAAAGTCCTTATTTCTTGTCAAGCTGATTTGCACTGATGAAATTAGACAGGTTGCTGGATTCACCTCCACACGAGTCCTACTACTATGTGAGCCTAAAAAGATCATGTACATCTGAGGGGAAAAATTGATTTTGATTGATTTTAGTATTATCGTGAGATGTATGCATGTTCCAGTTTTACAAAGAAGCGCACCTTTTAAATAATACTTATTAGGGATAAGTGATGATGCGATTGGCATTGTAAAACATACATGAAATATATTCCAGTACTATTTTGCAAATCAATAATCTTCTTAAATCGAATGACCTTGGGGATGCAGTACAGGTTGATTAGTGGCCTATTTTTTCAACGCAGAGTTACATTCTCAAAAGTATGGAAGACGACAACGACTACATAACCAAACACCCCTTCAGAGATGCAAACTGAGAAATATATGCAAATAAGTGGTGCATAAATATACTGATCTTTAAAAATATGTACACATGCCCCCTATGACCAATTACCGTTATCTTACACCCATTCGTTTTTCATGCTCAAGTTTAACCATTTAAAATTAGAGTACTATCATGAGAATAAAATATGTAGGGCATACAAAAGTCTTGTAGTTCAACACTTGATTAACCCTTACTTTACCAAACTCACATTTTTAATTTTTTTTATTTTCCTACAAATGATGTAACGTTATTACATATTTATTGGCATGCACAAAAATGACACATTTCTAGCAGTTTTCAGCACTATGTTGGCTGCAGGACTCCCAAACTGACCACATTAAATCTGATGGCTACAATTTACAAGAAAAACTTTAAAATTACACAATTGCGTCATTGTAAATGCATAGGTCCTATAATTTTCCGATAGGACGTAAGAGTACAAAGATAATGTACATCATACATACATAAATGTATGCATGTGTATACAATAGAAGCAATGTCTGAATAACCTAGTGTGTTGCCACCGTCCATCGTTTATATTGAGATTCAGCAAGATTGCAGTGAGCTATATGTTTAAATGGCTACTAATGAAAATCCCGATCCCAAACTAATTAACGCCATATTGCGGCATAGGGACATTAATTTAAATACAGGATTAGGAAGGAAAAACGTCCGTTGGAAATACTATAGTTGTATAGAATATATAAGATGGAAATGTGTTTAACATACTATATGAACTAAAAAATGCATATTCCTCTTATGCATCTTCCGCCTAAAATCTCCGAATGGGTAAGAGCAATTAAGGGATCTAAGGTCGGTTATGATAAAAGCTTCCATGAATTATAATATTATCATATGGCATTATTATAACCGTAACAGCTGTCTGCTAGTGATGGACATTTTAGAATTAGAAGCACTGTATTTTTATCTGACAATTAGAGAAGATTCATATAATTCTGATATCCAGACTATGGAGAAAGATTTGGAGTGTGTGGGATTTCTTGGCCACTTTTCCATTCTGCAGAGTAAAAAGCTGAAATGAGTCATTATAACAGAACATAGATTTAAGAGATTCTTGACCTCATTTTTTGCAAGGAAGCACAGAGACCCTTGACATTTCCACGTTCTTATAATAGGTGATCTTAGCTATAATAGTGCTATTCACTTTCTATTTAAAATGTGTCACAACAAGCATTTTTGAGAAAGGTTGTGGGAATCGTATTTGAAACAGATCTATGCTTTACATGTAGTTTTATGTCATCTGATCTGCTTGCTGATTGCTAATCAGAATGACAGCAACAGCAGTCTTCTAACCCCCTACAAATGACCAATCTACTTAAGCTGCCATCTTTCTTTATTTTGCTACACCTGTGATATTACAGCAAGGAACACCCTACATTATATTATATGTCCTATGGACACATTTTTAAAGACAATACACAGGTGAAAAGTTGCATTATTGTAGTAAAAACGTATCATAAAATATAGAACATATAAATAGCGTTGGAAGCATATCCCTAACAAGCTGCTGCCCATTCACAATTGTTTGAGAAGTACTCTTTACATTTACAGTGTTGTTCTCTGTTTCTTACGGAATGACATTCAGTGTAGGCAATGTATCAAGTGAAGATTTTGCACAGGAACACTCCCCTGATTTATATGCACTTTTAATTACATTGCTTGGAAGCATGCTTCAAATATTAGTATTATGTAGCTAAATCAAAACTGTCGTATATTAAATTTCAGCATCAAGGAAAACTTTTTGCCAAAAGTAAATTAAATGTTACTTTAAATCTTATACAGCTGCAAAATTACAACAATTACATCTGTGTGTATTGTTCATTCTAAAAATTCTAACAAACTTTTTTTTAAAAAAAAATTACACTTTATGTCGTAATAATCCTTTATAGCAAAGGGGGCATCTGAAAAATTCCAGAATGAGTCCTCTGTTTAAGTAGGAATACCCTTGAGTGCTAACCACAATTTCCCTGTTATACAAGCAAATAGGTTTCCCTGGAATTTTAAAACAGATTTTGAAAACGGATGAACACAGGTTGAATAAGATGTACTGTGTTGCTGAGTTTAACAGCTATTGTGTTTGCAAGAAAAGCCTCACACTCAAGTGGGTTTATCTGTTCTGGATAAGAGCTCAATCCTGTTGCACACTCTGATAATTGGACTGTTTTCTTGTTGCAGGAATGAGATCACTACTACTAAATATTCACAGGATGTGTCACCCATAAGTTTACAGCTTCACATTCATTTCCATGTGTTTAGTTATAGTGTGAGATGTGAAGGTAAAATTAAATTGACTGTATTTACTGGGGGGTTTTGTGTGCAAATAGTAAAGCAAAATGTACTATCATTAAATTAAGACCCTACAAATCTGAAAGATTTCTATATATTGCTTGACCTTTATAATTACTGTAGAATATCGAGGATTTAAACTAAAATGATATATAGATTACAATGTAATTATTAATCATTCCTAGCTGTGTCATATGTTATTACATGACTTTATGGACATCTACTAAGACTGAAGATCTCTTTGTTTAAGTTTAATCATTTGTTTAGTTTTATCTGTCTATGTACAAACTGCATAAGTCGATCACTTCACACTTAGTTGAGTTTCTCTTAATATTCTTGTCTCAGTATATCTCTATATTAATATCTAAAAACTTCAAATGTAGCACACAACATACCACGATAAAATAAAATAAACCCTTTCTGGTTCTTAGCAATTCACTGGTTAATTCTTGCTCTCACTGAGTTCTGTCGGTATGCTGCGTTTATTTAAAAAGGCTAAGCACACCAAACACGACACTTTAAACAATAAAACACAATAAAACACACGTCTATTCTGTCTCACCATTACCTTTTAGGATCGTGCTGCTTGAACTGCCCGTTGCAATCAGTAGTTCAAGATATGGTTCCTGCGCATGTCCACTAGGGGGAGCTGCATCCCTCTGCCGCTTTCCTTTAGGGACCAATTTGACTGCTAATGTTCTCTGGATGCTAATGGTCGGAGTGCTCTTTACAGACAGTCACTCATCTATCTCACAGTGACTCGCAAAACTGGAGCATCAGCATTGTGAGATGGGCTGAAGAACCGCATCAGATTAAAATTGGGAATTAAAAACAGATCTTTGTCATGGATAAGACTGTGATTTTATGGTGTGTACGTTTTTTTGTTTTGTTTTAATCTAAGAGGCTTCATCAATTGACTCCTAAGGAGGTCAGTAAAGAAGTCATTGATTCCAACAGTAAGTACCGATAACACAAGTGTAGTAAGCCGTGCAGACGTCTCATTATCTTAGTTGTTAGCCTGTACATCTATTTTATAGACAGCTTGTCTATCTACTTCTATCCTTTTGTATAGTTACAGCATCGGCACAAATACGTATAGCGTTACAGTCTTTTGTACACCCTCAGCAAGTTAATGGAAAATTGAATGCTTAAAGAGATTTCTGATATAAATAATATTGTATGACATGTATCTATATATAGCCGCACAGGTATATGTATTTAGGGCTATGTTGAAGCTCATATGTATGTATCAGATATAGTGGGTGCGCTATAGTTCCCTACACAAATCTCACGCTGATAACGGAGATCAGAAGGAAGTGCTTTCAAAGGATATATCTTGCACATAACAGCAAGACACAGAGCAAAGATAGAGGAACCTGTTCAAAGAGTGACATCATCAAAGCTCATCTTAACCAAAAATAACAATTAAGAAAGAACCCTCTTCCCCCATCTCGCGTCAACCCCTAAGGGAGTTCACCTGAATCTTCGCTTGCAGCTTGCGCTCAGAACATTTCAGCAATAAAAGAAATGCAAATGAGGAAAACGACATTCAAGAAAGTATGTACTTACTGAAGGAAGGTTTGCCGTGTCCTAATTAGAGAGAAGTCCCTGTGTGCGGAGTTATAATCCTTTTATTGGAGCTCATTAACAAGCAGAAGTATTTTATCCAGGGTCTCGTTTAGGAGAATGACCCCCTATTCTATCTGGAACCTGTATCCAAGAGTTCAGGAGGAGAACAGATCATCACCTCCTCTTATCCATGTCCCTAACAAAACCAGTAGATCTTCAGATGGAGCAGGGACCCCCTGAGTTCTTGGTATGTGGAAGGACTTTCTGGGAAACAAAGTGCATGTTATCCTCTTAGATCCTGTAATTAAATAAAAAAACGAACAAAACAAATATACCACAGTTAAAATCAAGAGTTGCTTTCCTGGATGTGGCTCCCAGATGTTCCGTGAGGTCCCTCCACTCTCGGCCTCCAGATGTGCAGTGTGGGGAGATGTTGTTGGTCCAGAGTGCTGAAATGCACAGCAGCCACTGCTCTCATTGTATTTAGAATAGAGATTTGTTGAGAGGCAGCATCAATCACTCTCAATTAGCATTGGCATGATGGGTGGGGACCTCACTGTCCTTGTAGTGACCAGGCTGTCCCTCCAAGTTACTGCAAAACACATAGCTCTGAGGTGTTGGAAAGGAGACACATGCTTCAATAAGATGTGTCAGGGACCTTTCTTCTCTGGGTGGGATGGGAAAGCCTTTCCCTGGGCACACACAGCAGCAGGCAGGGAGCAAGACAAAGTTGGGGGTGCAGCTGGCACACAGAAGGAGGAGGAGAGAGGTGTCTTGCTGTTTGGAGAGAAGATTTCCAAATGCCAGCAAACAAGAAATTGCAAACCTTATACTAGCTCTACATCAGGATTCCTGAGCGGTCCTAAAGACCTCAGCTGATTATCCTTGACAAGCTCTGCATTATTGATTGCAAGCTCTGTGGTGCTCCCTAGGGTAGAATCCCAGATGCTATAGAGGGTATTTTGCTTTTGAACAGAAAAGTGCTCCGATTATTAGCAGAAAACTGTAGCAAGTCACAGATTTATAGAAGGGGGCCACTTTATCCAAAATGTTAACCCTATTTTTGCAAATTCAGTCACCTGCATATCAATTTACTTCTGCCTGCACTGTTACTATGTATCATCTGTATCTGCAAGCAAATCTATGTATACATATAGAGAGGGAGAGAGAGAGAGACACAGAGAGATCTGAATCTCATATAACTTTATATAATATTTATAAATGTAATGCATTATCTGGCTAAAAATCCTAAGTACTGGTATAAATGTGACCTTTAATATATACATATTTAAACATATATGTATTACAACAATATAGATTTAATAATAAACAAAACTACATACAGCCACATAAATACAAAATAATGCTCACGTCCACTTAAAACAAAATATGCAAACAATATGGGAAATGCTGAACAGTACACATAGGTGGAGAAACATTACCAATCCATGATGCTGCCAGAACACAATATCATAGTTAGTATAATGCGTTATTTAAGTATTTCCATTCCAGCATAGAATTGGAGCAAGTACCACCCCTAAAAAATGTTTTGTTTTTTTTCATCTGTGCCATAAATCAATAATAATAGATTTTTCCTCACTTGAGAAGATAGATAGAGAGACCTGGACTTTCAGCAAATTTATTGTGCGAAATGGTCAGTTTTTCACGGTGTGCGATGTGTGCAGGTTCTGGGAGTGAGATATAAGGGCTGTGTTTTGTTTTGGAAAGTAAATGGTGATATTTAGTACTGGTTCATAAGTTTCAAGCAAGTGTAACACAATTCAACCATTGTGTTTCAATTGGAATAGGTTAAATCTGGAATGTATGGATACAGAGGCAGACAGCTGTAAAATAATGAGCTGTCCCCTTAACCTGCTGTATTCTAACAGCACACCGAATTATGAATGGCCAGGCCCCAGCAATGTACGAGACGCCACTGAAAAACTCTTCTCGAATAAAAATGATTTACCAACTGAAGTGCCTGGATGTCGCTCCTAGGGATACATTTACTAAATGGCCATAAATGATTTAAGGACCCTTATAAAAGAGGGCTGCTACTACATGTCAAGAACGCATGGGAACACTGTTACATATATTATTATTTATGCAAATTTATGGTGCAGAAAATCCAGGTAGTCTTCTGCGATACTGTCACCTCTTTCTAATATAGGCGATTGGGAAGAATCTATAAATAACAGAAAACCGGTTGGTTTTTTTTAACCATTGATATGCACATTAGGGGTTTTAACACTTTGGGAACTAAAGTCAATGCTTTAATGCATGTTCTGATATTCATGTGTATCGTTTTATATTTATAAGTGTCCCAACTTCTGTTACCCCTAGAACTGTG
The DNA here is from genome assembly GCF_038048845.1 of Mixophyes fleayi. Lineage (NCBI taxonomy): Eukaryota > Metazoa > Chordata > Amphibia > Anura > Limnodynastidae > Mixophyes > Mixophyes fleayi. The sequence goes on along the minus strand of NC_134409.1, from coordinate 53,824,609 downwards.
AAAGATTTTGCATGTTATCTCTGCAGTCAGAGGGAAGATGGAACAAAGCCCCTAGACTGGGGCTCTCTTATGTTTTGTTGAAGCTTTCGGAAGAAGATGTATAGATAGTTAGGAAAAGTAAATATGGAGGAACAACTTGAAGGAAGTGCAACAGGCAAGGCTTTAGGTAATAGTACGTTATGGGAAACATTACATGTAGCAACAGGAAGATTTATATCTGATATTTTTAAGCTTTTTCACTTTCTACCTTGTGTTACATTATTAGCACTATTGAGTGGCTCTAGTGAGCCATATAGATAGTGATATACAGCATCAAATGGTATCTTGCAAGGCTAATGGCTGATAAAGTAGATGTATAGATCAGATACTGTACATATGGCATGCAGAGATCAGATTATGTAGGAAAGATAGGAATAATGACATTATGATTCCATTCAGATAAGATAGGTGCATGAATTCCTTTGTCACTGTGATTTTGAGTTAGGAGCAACTTTGCATCTAGACAAACCATGTTACAATGCAAGGGGTACAAATTGACTTATTTTTTTGCATGCAAGGAAAATACTAGCTGTTTTTTCATGTAGCACACACATACTTAATAGCTTTAATTTTACACTGAAATTAAAGTTGATCTATGACATGCCGTATCCCAACTATAGATCTGTCCCTACATTTTAAATTTACCTCCCCCTCCAATACAACATATTTTTGCCAAGGTGCAAATTTGCTCCTAACTCAAAATCAGGCCCCAAGTCTCTTGCTCGGGTTAAGCACACAACAAATTCCAAGCACTCATACACATTGTTGCATCCCCAACTGATAGACATCCAGGACCTCATTTAGAGTCGGACGTAAAGTCCGTTTTAGGATCACCCAACAAAAAAATATCAAACATGTGCAGAAAGCACCTAATCCACCTGCATCTTGGACGCAATTAACACTTGCCACAGCTTGCGACTCACTACGAGAGAATTGGAGGAATGCGGAATTGTGAAGGCGTGACCATGTAAATACATCCTAGTCGCAGTGAGGCGCAGACGCAACACACGTCAAAACAGGGCTAAAGCTGTGCGGCAGGAATTAGGTGGCGCAAGCGTTAGCTAGCTGCAGGAACTGCTTGCAGCTCCATAGGGTATTAAGAGTGGGACACAACTGGGGTTGCTTACCACTCGTAATACCCTACCCAGCTGCGGCACACTCCCACTCCTACACTTCTTAAACGGACTTTGCGTCCGACACTAAATGAGGTCCCCAGCCTGTACAATCTAACCCAATGCTAGGGCCCAACAGTTCAGCTCCCAGTCACTATACACAAATCATATTAAACTAACTTGTACCTCACCTTCTGTTTCATGTCATTGTATGTTCTTTGTTTGTCTCACAATTCCCTTAATGTACAGCGCTGATTACTATGTTGTCACTTTAGAAATAAAAGCTAATATTAATAAGAATGGAAAGTAAAGTCAATTCTGATCAGACAGATAAGACATTCATTAGAATGGGGTGAGCTGTGTTATAAATCACATAAACCCAGCTCACTTCTTTACCCATGCAAACAAGCAGACGGGTTTTTCAAAGATTATGTGAGTGGACAGCATATGCTGGGAAAACATGAACCCCTCTCTTGTTAACCTGTTAACTAACATAGAGGTGATCTGCAGCAGTGAGACGCAGGGCAGTACTGGAAGAACTTGCATATCATCTGCTATTCAGATCTGTGTGCTGCAGGCAGAATGGGAGGGAGACATTGAGACAGCGCAGGAATGGAAGATGAACAAGTCACTTTAGAGGAACTGCTGTATGAAAAATGTAGGTGTTTCGGGGGGAGTGAGAGGGAAACCACATTTCAAATACTTAGGAGACCTAACCCAGTTAAACCTTTTCCTTGTGGTAATAGATACATATATTTTGGTATATCAAGTATTATTTCTTGACTTTTCCCATGGCAGTCTTATGGGGCCTATTTATCAATCTGCAGCGATAAGGCTGATTCTCTATCAGCGCTGGTACATGCATGCGCAGTGGAACCGAAAGTCCAAACTTGAAATAAATTGAAAAAAGCAGTTTAAAAATCTGGAAAAAAATAGTTTAATGCTATTAACAATTGGAAAATGTTTTATTGAAATAATAAATATATTCCTTCATTGTTCTCTGTTATCACATCCTGAAATTGCAATAGCAAAAGAAGGATTGGTGTGGTAACCCCCCAGCAATCTTCGCAGGAGATGGTCTTTTTCACCCTTTAATAAATAGGGCCCAATGTCACTGATTTATCCTCATTGCCATAAATTAAAAGACAGGTGTGGACCTAACATGAAGTAATTTTTTTCAAGCAGCAGTTTGGAGGGGAAATGTGGATGCAATTGAAAAATCAAGGAAAATCATGAAATAATGATTTTCGTTTTTAACAAAAGTCTAAGGGGTATATTTACTAAACTGCGGGTTTGAGAAAGTGGAGATGTTGCCTATAGCAACCAATCAGATTCTAGCTGTAATTTTGTAGAATGTACTAAATAAATGATAACTAGGGGCCTGATTCATTAAGGATCTTAACTTGAGAAATGTCTTATTTCAGTCTCCTGGACAAAACCATGTTACAATGCAAGGGGTGCAAATTAGCATTTTGTTTTGCACATAAGTTAAATACTGACTGTTTTTTCATGTAGCACACAAACATCAACTTTAAATTTCAGTGTACAAATAAGCTATCAAGTATTTGTAAGATCCTTATTGAATCAGGCCCTAGAATCTGATTAGTTGCTATAGGCAACATGTCCACTTTTTCAAACCCTTAGTTTAGTAAATATACCCCTAAGTGTGGGGGTTTATCTTTTCGGTAGATTTGATAGTGACAATATTTGCAATATATATTGTATACCACATTAATACAAATGTTTATGCTTCTTTGTAACAGGATGATAGCAGACCCTTTATTTTACTATCCCTGACACATAGTATTTCCACCGACATAACCCAAACCCTAATCCTAAATCGTATACCTAGTCTATTTCACTTAGGACAGGGCAGTCCAGTGTGAGGTCTGTGGCCGAGGGTGATGCTAAGGCATTTTGGTAGACCTCACCTTCCCTGGCAACCTTAATAGACATCATTTTAATAGTACTGAGCCTGCAAGCACATAGTTATAACGTAAATGCAGCCCGCTTCATGTACATACTTGGACGACACATATTAGGGTTAAGTTCTCCTGAAAATAATCTTTGCCTGTGCAATTTCTCACTTGTGTCTGAATCATTATGTATTTTCTCACTTTACACATGACATATACATATTGAACATGGGGAACTCTATGATATATGAGGAAAGCATACAAAGCTACTCTTTCTATTGCTGCTTTTTCAGTTGAGAAACCAGCAACATTTGTAAGCAGAGGAAGACATTTAGCTGATAAGCAGAGTATTGATATTGTAGAGTTGTGCATTTGAGAGGCCGTTCAATTCTACAAGGAGGTACTGCTAAGTCAAGAATATGTCAGTCAGCAGAATGCTCTCAAATAGTCAGATAACAAATTAAAGATGCATTGGATTCAGTGATCTGTCTCATGCCTTATGATTCTATTATTTTAAAGGTGGAATTCTGCCTACTCAAGGGGGACAAATATATTTTGCTTCTATTTTTGATACTGCAATCATTTACCTGGTAAAACCACCAGGGATATGCAAACTGGACTGTGTCTGAGTCTCCAATCAAAATCTCCAGGATAAAGTAATATTGATAATACTTCCCCCTTAGGGAAGGTTGATGTCAATAAACAGAAAGGCAAGCAAGCAGATGTTTGTGGCAGGTTATAGAAGACACAGAGTTCAATCACAGCAGATTACGCTTACAAAGAATTGCTTTCTGTGCACAAGGAACATAGTGTTTCTACCATTAAAGGTGGGACCTTCCCATATGCACTATATTTAGCATGGTCCCTGCACTTACATATAGCCAGGTCGGTGGCAAGAAGTGTCAAACATGACTAATAAAGGCGTCTATATGTGAGGACCAAGACCCTGCTAAATACAGTAATGGCCAAAAGTTTTGAGAATGACACAAATATTATTTTTCACAAAGTCTGCTGCCTCAGTTTTTATAATGGCAATTTGCATATACTCCAGAATGTCAGATGAAATCCCTCTTTGCCAAGACAATGAACTTTATCACAAAAACAACATTTCCACTGGATTTCAGCCCTACCTCAGAAGGACCAGCTGACATCGGGTCAGTGATTCTCTCATTAACACAGGGGAGGGTGTTGACGAGGACAAGGCTGGAGATCACTCTGTCATGCTGACTGAGTTAGAATAACAGACTGGAAGCTTTAAAAGGAGGGTTGTGCTTGAAATCATTGCTCTTCTTCTGTTATCCACGGTTAACTGCAAGGAAACATGTGCAGTCATCATTGCTTTGCACAAAAAGGGCTTCACAGGCAAGAATATTGTTGCTAGTAAGATTGCACCTAAATCAACCATTTATCAGATAATCAAGAACTTCAAAGAGAGAGATTCAATACTTGTGAAGAAGGCTTCAGGGCACTCAAGAACATCCAGCAAGTGCCAGGACTATCTCCTAAAGTTGATTCAGCTGCGAGATCGGGACACCACCAGTGCAGAGCTTGCTCAGGAATGGCAGCAAGCAGGTGTGAGTGCATCTGCACGCACAGTGAGGCAAAGACTTTTGGAGGATGGCCAGGTGTCAAGAAGGCCAGCAAAGAAGCCACTTCTCTTCAGGAAAAACATCAGGGACAGACTGATATTCTGCAAAAGGTACAGGGATTGGACTGCTGAGGACTGGGGTAAAGTCATTTTCTCTGATGAATCCCCTTTCCAGATGCCGTTTGGGCTTCTGGAAAAACGCTTGTCTGGAGAAGGAAAGATGAGTAATACCATCAGTCCTGTGTCATGCCAACAGTAAAGCATCCTGAGACCAATTATGTGTGGGGTTGCTTTTCAACCAAGGGAGTGGGCTCACTCATAATTTTGCCTAAGAACTCAGCCATGAATAAAGAATGGTACCAAAACATCCTCCAAGAGCAACTTCTCCCAACCGTCCAAGAACAGTTTGGTGATAAACAATGCCTTTTCAAACATGATGAAGCACCTTTCCATAAGGCAAAAGTGATAACTAAGTGGCTTGGGGATCAAAACATCGAAATTTTGGATCCATGGCCAGGAACCTCCCCAGACCTTAATCCCATTGAGAACTTGTGCTCAGTCCTCAAGAGGCGGGTGCACAAACAAAAACCCACAAATTCTGACAAACTTCAAGCATTGATTTGGCAAGAAGGGGCGCCCGTCAGTCAGTATGTGGCCCAGAAGTTGATGGTAGCATGCCAGAGCGAATTGCAGAGGTCTTCAAAAAGAAGGGTCAACACTGCAAATATTGACTCTTTCCATAAACTTAATGCAATTGTCAATATAAGACTTTGACACATATGAAATGCTTGTAACTTTACTTCAGTGTACCATAGCGAGATCTGAAAAAAGGTCTAAAAACACTGAAGCAGCAAACTTTATGAAACCCAATACTTGTGTCATTCTCAAAACTTTGGCCATGACTGTACAGCAATTAGTGGGTTCCCAAGGCAAAGACCACACCAAAGCACTATTATTGGGAAGGGAGGCAATTCGGTAAAATACATATTTGAAGTGAAAACCTCTTTAAGAGGAAGGCCATTCTATAGTTTGCATATTCATGTAGACTCTGACCTCTGGACCCAATCATTGATACCACCTTCCATACTCATAAATCCTAGTAAGAGAGTGGAACTCTATTATAGTATAGATAGATGCCACCAGCAGACCAAGAAGGCTATGTTCGCACAGATAATTTGTTTGCAGGACTGATTTATTTAATATCAGCCCACATGTATTAAATAGCATCCTGGTTGGAGGGGAGACTTCCTGTTGTTTACACAGAGGTCTAATTATCAAATTGGGAATTCAAAGCACTATGTTGATGGGCCAAGAAGGGACCAGTAAACCCCTATGATCCATATTTAGAGGACATTATAGTGTATTCTTCTATTTGACAGAATATACAGATACTTTCTTCCCTTATGAAACATTGATAGCCTGCACTTTGACAGAATACACAAATATCAAACCCCTCAAAATCATAGCCAGGAAGGTAGTTATTTTTGCAGAAGCCCAGATAACATACAGTATGTTCCTTAGAGAGCAAGGCAACAGCTATCAATCAGAGAAATGGAATAGTACCCGAGTTTCTTACAATTTCAGCACACAAAGCAGAGAGTTCTCATAGAATTAGGTTTTGGATACAGTCAGAGGTTCAGCAGAATATTTCAGAAAAGTATTCAATATTTGGTTGAATCCAGTAAATGCGGATTTGGTTCATGCCTACTTTTTAATTCTCCTTTTATATTGTGAATGCATAACTGTAAGCCAGCAGACTTTAAGCACAGCAAATTTTATGGGGTCAAAATATGATGGGTCAAAAGCTCCCCTTTGAAACTTGCAACTTTTAGTCCGATACACTACATTACATTTACCTGCCCTCTTACACAACAACAGAATTGTATTCTTTGAGCATTATCCAGTCTTTGGGCACCAATTTATCAGTCCATGTACAGTGCCATCATCATCAGACTACAGACTCTTGTTTTTTCAGCATGGTTACAGCATTATAAGTAAATATATATGAAAAAAAATATATATTTTTTAATAATAAAACCTGCAACATTTGTGAGGGGTAGTAGTATGCATTGCACAGTACATCACATTGCATTTGTTTACAGAAGCTTTTCATATATGCCTATCTGTGTGCAGTGTACTCATACTTGGGTAGGTAAAATATAGGGCAGCCACATTTTCACTACAAAACTGGACCTTATAAAAGCATCACAGTTTAAAAACTTTGATATCTCTTCTATGAATTTATCATATATTGTTTTGTTAAAGCCTTCTGTACCTATATTATGGTTGTGATTTGTGCTCCTGCACTGTGCCACTAATGTTGCAGTATGGCAAATCTTTATTTTAAATTTATATTGCATATATAAATCCTGTACCTCTTTTTTCTTATTTGAATCATAAAAACATTTAAATAGTCACACTGTTTATGCAACAGGCATTGTCCAGTTTACCTATGCTTTTATACAGATATGGTTTGACAGTATAAAAATAACCTAGTGTTGTATAGAAGTGTAAGGATTTAGAGCTTGTTATTTACCATAAGGAGCCAGGGAGGGCAGTGCTAGCCTAGGATGAGTATTTTTAATAACATAAACATTACTAATTGCTTTCTTTCATACTGATTTCAACAACACCCTTTAAATAATGCACATGTGTGCATGTATATATCTATAGATAGATGTGCGTGTGTGCTATTCTCTAAATGTTACATATTGTTATATTGTTATAGTAGTATCTAAATGGGGTCTTTAAACTCTTGTGTGGTGATTCTGGTCACTCGTAATGACAGCTGTCATAGGTACATGCAATGTTGATTGATCTGGATATGGAGGAGTGAAAAATGTAATATAATAAGAACTATACCCTGGAGGGATTCATGGTGATAGTGGTGTATAGTGCACTTCCAGGTTCTCAGTACCCTGCATGTAGTGCTTTGTTGCCAGTACCAGCAGGGAAGCAGGGACCTTTAACTGCAATGATCAAGCCTGGATGGGTGTTGGAAGCTGGACCCGACTGGAGGAATGGAGTGAATTTAACATCAGATTTAGCAAGAACCACAGGTAATCCAATCATGTTGTGGCATTTACTAAAGACTTTCCATCCTACAAAGGCAAGCACAGGAATAGTCAATGGTGTTGAGAACTCATCTCCAGGAAATGGGATTGGCACGTATGAACTATTACATTTGCATATAGGAGCGCAGATGCTACCATTAGGTGAACCTAGGCAGTTGTGTAGGCTGACAATGGTGAGGGGGGCGCCTAAAACACTGAATGAGTAACATAATATCACACTTAGCTAGCGTATTTAATGCTCCCCAGCTGCTGACATTAAGGAGAATCAGCTAGCGTGTTGGTGTGGTATTAATGTAAAGAGCATGTTGTTAAAGTAATTTAATAGTAATATTAATGTAATGGGGGTCTATTAATGTAATGTGGGTTTGATGGTGGTTATTAATATATTGTTAATATTAATAATGCAAAGTGAGTTGCTACTAATTTAATGATTGGGCTAGATGAGGGAAAGATGCCCATTTGTTATATGTGGGTGTTGTTCATTCAATATTGGGGTTGGTTAAGAAGTGAAATCTAGAATGGTTATTTGTTGCTCAGATTTCCAGGAGATGAATAGTATCAATCCCTTTACCAAACAGGGCCACGACAATCCAGGATAGAGGCAAGCAGAAACAGAGCTTAAGGCACTAGCAGCGGGTTATCAAAGCTGCAATATCAGGTAGGAGAGAGCTGTACAGTCTACCAACTGTCCTGATTTTGGTGGGAGAGTCGCAATTTTGTGGTATGTCCCACTTCACGCTGCTCTCTCAATCCGCTCCTGCCAGCAGCTCTTAACCTGCTGCATTGGCTGAAGGAGGAGGTGTAAATGGCTGCACTGCTCTACACAGCTCATACTGCTCTGTGAGGGTGATCTGTGCTATGCACAGGTGACATCATCATTTGTAGTCACCAGAACTGTACACAATCTCTTACTGCATAGAGCAACATACGTAGAAGCTTCTGTGAAGACTAGATTCCTTCTTCATCAGACACCGCAGCAAGCAGGAACCTAAGTGGCAAAAGTCAAGTTGGGCTTGAGGCACACATAGCAAGGGGAGAATGGTGGGAGACTACATCTGACAAGGGAAGAATGGGGAGATCATATGTCACATATGTTCTCCACCATTTACCCTTGTCAAATATCAGTGGGGAGACCCAAGCACTAGTCTTGCACAAAGCCCAATACATTCATCAAATGCTCTTACAATTAACCTACCTTAATGTCTATAGGCTGCTTGGAGGAAATTCATACATGACAACTCCATACAGGTAACACCCGTCAGAATCATGAGATTTGCCACCACTAATCTGTAACTCAAACAGGGTTATTTTATTTGACCAAGAGCAATTGTGCAATAACACATACCAACCAATCAACAATTAGCTTTGACCAATATATGGCAAGTTGTCTGGTTTTGCACATTAACGATTTGATAACAACTTCAAACATGTTCATTTTACAATAATTCTCATGTCTGATCCACTTTGATGCAAATACCTACCACGTTTTGGCTTCCAAAAGTAGTTTTCTAGATAGAGACATCATAGGGGCTTATTTAATAACAGGTGACTAAAATCAATTATGTTCTGTAACCTTTAACAAGCAATCTGATGTCAACAGGCATTAGTCTGACAACTCCTAAATGATAAAAAGCTGGTATTTCATGGGTTGCTATAAGTTGTAGAACATCATTGTTCCTTGCACTGTGCTATTAAATAATCCTATAAAAAATACTATAAAAACAGCAAGAATATTATAATGAGATAATGTAGTGGAGATGATGCATTTTTAGAGATATTTTATGCTGTTTAGAGGGGCGTGTGACCACTTTTACACTTGCTAAAGGTCTTGATTTTTACACTAGCTCAGAGTTGAGAGTCTTTGGGTCTCACCCTACATTTGTAATGGAACATATTTTGCACCTTCATGCTGTATTTCATGGGAGAAGCGCATTTCTTGAGCAAAGAAATAAAAAGCTTAAAGAATGTAAAACAAACATTCTCAGTGTCCCCTCACTCTTACAATTAGTTTAGGCCTTAAATGAGGCTACACCGAGCAATATTTTATTTGAATAATGGATTTTGAGGGGTGGTAGCAAAGTAGTAGGGGGTTGGACTTCAAAGTTTACACTTTTGCACAGTGTGCACCTTGGTGCACTTCTAGGTTGTGGAGTCATCTCCCAGGAGCTGGAGATGGCTCCATATAACATGAGATTTTGAAGTGTGCAGGGTGGACCATCCATTCGAACCAGTGTGAAATCAATACACTAACTTGTATTTCAGTAATGACCTTTACTATATTAGTTCATAAATACAAAAAAAACATGGGAAATTTGTAAAAAAAACGGTTCTCAAAGGTTTGTTTTTGCTAGTTGAATATGGAAAGTTTGAAGCAAGGTATTTCATTTAAATGTATATGGCTGCATGTTTTTCTGAGTGTTTTGTGTTGTTCAGGGACAAGCAGGTCAGAATGCTCATTAAAAATGAAACAGAATTTCAGCCCTGATTGGTTTTTCATGTGTAATTGGGAACAGACATCTTGTGCAGAATATGTAGGAGAATGATAGTATTGCTATTAAAATGAATGTTATGTAGGATCATTTAATGAAGAGTAGATTTACCAGCAACATTAAGGAGATGTGTTAAGATGCAGCTTAATGGCATGAAGGTATCTGCTGTCAAATAGAAGTCTCATACAAGCAGATATTAAACAATTATTGGAGGTCAAATTTAGGGATAGATTATAAGGAATGAGATACATTTACATCAAGATTTAAAATCCTAATAACTACCATTATTGACCATTAGGAAACCTGGGGCTAAGCCTTGCAATAAATATATATCATCTACCATCTAATTTTAAACTTAAAAATACATAAAAATTATAGCCTCTATGAAAGAGGTGAAGATAAAAATTGTCACAGAAAAGCAAAAAATATATAAATATGTATTGGAAAGTCTTTTTACAACTTAATTTTAAACAGCATTGCAACATTTTCTCTGCGAGATCAATAATCAGTTGTGCTTACTTTTAAGAACAATGAGTAGCGTCAGGAGGCATTCAAACTTGTACTCCCTGGAAAACATTATTTGCATATTTTCCCAGGAACTATAGCTTGGAATTCTCCCTATTGTTCTAGTGAGACTCTTTCCATAGCTCCATAGGTCAACCTGCTAGGCACTGACATGTTCAAGTGAATCCAACACAGACCTGTCCGCTGCTGTCTGCTTGTGTCCTGCTCTATAAAAATAGTCAGTGTGGCAGTGACTCAAAGCTATTTCATGTAAATGGCTGTACCTAAAAGTTTCTTCTGTTTTTAGATATGATTTTTTTGCTTCCATTTTTTAAAAAAATATCCTTCTATGTCTTGTATGATTTTTGTGGCTGCACAATTTGCTTTTTATTAGGTATGTTGTAGTGCACATCACATTTTTTCTTTGTAAAGCCTTAAACACAGAAAGGTCTGCTGTTGGCCTACAAGCTGCCATGGTTAAAGCAGCATTTGCTAAACCTCTGGTTAATATTAGTATATTAAACTGTTGCTGGCTTTTATGACTAGATTCCATATTCTAGTAAGAAAGTAATATGTTGTCCTTTGTGGCTTTGCTTACATACATGAATGCCCTCGCTCCTAGTTTCTTCATAGTCTCTCTCTTCTCTAATATCTGGCATGCAGCCATGTGTCGGGGCCATGCCTGCTGACTTTAGCAGATGCTAGTTTTTAAAAAGACTTTGATACAGTTATAAACCTACTTTAAGTGTACATTGCCTTGCCAGACAAACCTCCACACAATATTATAGTGTTTATTGACACTAAAATCACCTTACTCTGGTGAGTATATATTGTACATGTTCACCAGGGCACTTTTGTCCTATAAGCAAGAAAAAATAGCATATTTTCTAGTAATTTCATATTGTTTACTAATAGTCACCATAAATAATTGACATATTTGCACAAAATAGCGATGGCTTCAAACACAATAAAAGGCACATAGATAATAAATTACCCTAAAATTGTGTTCTTGTCAGTTTCCACATCTTGATTGTACCTGTTGGAGTAGCCAGATAGCATACACTTCAAGCATTATACGTTCTAAACAAAACTGCAAACATCAACAGGATTACAATATGACTTCATCCCCATGTGATACACATAACATCAAAGTATTATGCACCTCACACAAATAACTTTTTTCTGCTTAACAACATTTAATGGACCATCTGTTTTGTGAATAGTCTCTACTGCAGAAATAAACTAGTTTTTGGACATATATTGTTCCTCATATTTACCAGTTAGCACCTTCTTTCAAAATAACATATTTCATTTCATACATTTAAAATTAAATGACATGCACTGTGACAGCTTCCCAGGGGCCCCTCTTCCTCTGTTAAACAGCCATTAAGAGCAATCTTAAGGTAACACCTAGTGGACAAGCCACCCTGACATGTCTCTCTTTCACATTTCTGTAGACAGCCTCAATGTAAGCCAGGAATACAAAGAAGTGTGCGCTCCACTTTTTACACAAAGCCTTCTACCTTAGACTTATTCCTACAGTCCATTTATAGCAACATGGTAATACTTTAACTCTGCCTTCTGCAGGCTTACATCATTATGTCCAATGTAACTTTTACACTGCGTCTGTCTACAAAAATATCACTTTCCCTTGCATCAGTCACCAAATATTTGCATACTGTAGTGTGCAAAGTGTAATATTAAATGCATTTAGAATGTGAGGAGGGATGCCTTATGGCATCAAAAGCAACAAATTGGCAAGTATCACATACTTGCCAACTTTAAAAATTTGGCTTTCGGGGTGTGTGGGGACGGGGCTCGGCGATTTGTGTCATTTTATCCCTGTATCCGAGATGCAATGATGCAAGCGTGTCATTTTACTGTGGCAGGGAGTCTAAAATGGTGGGAGTCCTGGAGACCTACCCGGAATTCAGGAGTCTCTCGGACATTCCGGGAGAGTGGGCAAGATGGGGGTAATCATTGCCATCCAATTAGGGGCCTTGATTAGAGTTAGGAGCAAAGCAAAAAAAGTGTAAATTTGCTCCTGGACAAAGCTTGTCGCAATGCAAGGGGTGCAAATGTATTCATTTCTTTACATGCAGGGAAACTACTGGCTGATTTTGCATGTAGCACACATATATGGTACAACTTTAGTTTTGCACTGAGATGTGCAGTTAAGCTAGGACACACCCCCATCTCTAACTCTAAATTTGTCCACACTTTTTAAATTCGCTCTCCTGCAGTGTAACCTGTGCCAATGTGCAAATTTGCTCCATTTTTTTGCTTTTCTCCAAACTGTATATGAGGACTGCATGTGTAGCAGTCACTCGCTTATAGTGCAAACAGTTATTTGTGGGCTGAATCAATATTCATAAGAATATAATATATTATAATGCCATTTGATGTAGGCAATAGAAATACTAAACTGTTGCTGGCTGTTATAAATAGATTCCATATTTTATCAAGGAATTAACATGCTGCTCTCTATAGGGTTCCTTGCAACAAAACCAGGAGCTCAAGGTTTCTTCATGGGCATGTGCCCCAACCTTTTCTCTTCTCTTCTAAAATTGAAAATGCAGCTGCAACGGATTGATGGGAATCATTGTCATCCAATTAGGGCTTCATTTAGTGTAAGGAGCAAGCCCAAAAAAAAAGTGCAAATTTGCATGTTGGATCAGTGCACGCTCCTGTGCCTTAGGGATAGAAATATAGCACTACTATGAGCTGCTATCTGTGTGTGATTTTCTTATATTTTACTGACCTGTCTAGTTTCTTGACTAAAACTGGGCCTGATCAACCACTAGGCTGAGCAGGCTGCAGCCTAGGTTGTTGAGTCCTGGGGGACGCAGCATGGCACACTAGCAAGCTGTTTGTTTTTTTTTGTTTTTTTCTTCAAATGCCGGCGATCTGCCTCTTCCACCTCTAATGGGGCTGCTCCTGGCCTCAAGGGGCGGTCCCGCATGTCCTGTACTCAATCACGCAGCTAACAGCACATCCAATGCTGTTAGCTGCCCTGTCAGTGTGGCTACGGTGTATTGCTGAGTGTGGTCACGCAAGATCTCACATCTCACGTGACCACACTAATCACACAGAGCGTACCCGCAGTGACAGTGCAGCTAACAGCGTCGGATGCTGTTAGCTGCAAGTAAAGAAGACAGAAGCGCTGGCGTCTGGAAAGAGGAGGAACACAAGACAGCAGGGTAAGTGTAGTTTGGTAAATATCAGGGGGTGGGGGGTGACACATCTGATGTAGAGGGGGAGAGATGACTGAGGGGGATTAATGAACTGGCTAAAGGAGGGGGATTATGAATTGGATATGGGGGTATTAATGAACGGACTAGAGGGGGGGATTATGAATTGCATATGGGGGGATTAATGAACGGACTAGAGGGGGGGTATTGTGAATTGGATATGGGGGGATTAATGAACGGACTAGAGAGGGGATTATGAATTGGATATGGAGGGGATTAACGAACTGGCTAGAGGGGGGGTTATGAATTGGATAGGGGGGATTAATTAACTGGCTAGTAGGGGGGATTAATGGAGTGAAAATGGGGAGGTAATGAACTGGCTAGAGGGGGGCTTATGATTGGATAGGGGGGGATTAATGAACTGGCAAGAGGAGGGATCTTATGAATTGGATATGAGGAGGATTTATGAACTGGCTAGGGTAGGGCTTATGAATTGGATAGGGGGTGATTAATGAAATGGCTAGTAGACGGGGATAATGAAAGGAAAATGGGGATGTAATGAACTGGCTAGAGGAGGGGCTTATGAATTGGATGGGGGGATTAATGAAATGGCTAGGGGGGGCTTATGAATTGGATATGGGGAGGATTAATAAACTGGCTAGAGGGGGGGTTAAAGAATTGGATAGTAATGAATTAATGAAATGGCAATGGGAAGGTAATGCACTGGCTAGAGCAGGGTTAATGAATTGGATGGGGGGGGGTCATAAACTGTCTGGTGCGGGTTGATAAAAATAATGAGGGATGAATTGGCTGATGGGGGAGTTGATGAAATAGCTTGTGGAGGGCAGGATCTCTGTATTGTGTGGTGGTGATGTGGATGCTCACTGTGGTTTCAGCAGTCACTAGAATACTAAATGCTAGATAGACAGGGCTGGTAGATGTTACTATATGATTGTAAATAATTTACATATATTTTATCGTCTATGTCTGTACTAGGGAGTTGTTTTATATGGTCATAATGGAATGTTGTGTTTGAATACAGGACTCCAACTTTCTAGAAGCCAGCCAACAGACAACGCTACAAGAACAAGGAGAAAAGAACATCAGGTAGTCTACACAGCAAGATCAGACAAGAGAGGAAGTGCATAATGAAGTGTGTTTTATTTATTAATTAATGTTTGACAATTTTGTTTATAAATATATATATATATATATATATTTATTTATATTTACATTTACACACTCTGGTGAGGTGGGGTGGGGTGGCAACCAGTGTAGTAGCCTAGGGTGGCTGTGACTCTTAATCAGGCCCTGCCTGCTGGACACACTGTTCCTCCATCATTACTGACATTATCCTCTGTCTTTATCCATTAGCCTCTTTCCCCCCATTCTTGTCTGCTTCTGACCTAGCACTTATGTTGACCATCTTGACCTGTCCCCTTGTCTACAACTGTCTCTTTGCACTAGGTCCTTCCTGTGTAGTCTGTTGCTTAGTAAGCAAATATGGAGCCGTGACCTGTGGGTTTCTCGCAATGCAGTACATCATCCTCTTCTAGGGTACTTGGTGAAGACCAGACATCCAATAGGCTCTATCTCTAGCCCGTGGGTGTAGACCCCTTTAAAGTGCAAACTGTTCCTGTCTATTGGTATCTAAATCTTACAGGAGTTTGTGCATGTTAATTTCACTTGTATTTTATAATAGCGTAATTAGTTCTCATAATTACTTAAAGTGGTACTAATAAACCCCCATAGGTTCTTCTATAATTGTAACATGTAACTCCCCCTCTATCAGCTTCTGATAATATATCCCTAAGCAGCATCAATGACCCCTGCTATAGTTCTTTCCCTAGCTGTTTTCATAACAGCATATTATATCTAAGGAGATGCAAATCATTATCTCTGCAGATTGCTAGATATGTGTACAAAAGAAATGATAAACAGATACAGCAGGGAAATTGCAAAGTCCTCTGAGGGAGCTGTCTGCATACAGTATGTTAATACAGTTAACATAAGCAGACAAATCAATAGTACAAAGACAGGAAAACATTCTCTTCCTCCAGTATAGGCATAGAAATAATGGCATTGATTCCTGGCCAGCTTAACCGTGTCAAAGGTTAAGTGACATTTAAGACATCTGCATTATCCATCACAGAATGCTAATGTATATTAACTGTGTCAGCACTGTCCTAGGGACACCTGAATCCACTGCAGGAAAAAAAGACCCCAGGATAATACCATGTATAATGTTACAAAAGGCATTTTATAGCTTAAAGCTGCAATTGACTAAACTTACATTACTTTTTTGCATGATCTTAGACAGGGAAGCTATCTGTCCCTCCATCCCATAAATAAAACCCATGCCCACTAAACAAAGCAAGAGTCACATATGCCGTGCCCTCCAACTGGTCACCTGACATTCAGTCCTGGTGACCAGGGCCGACTAAGCAGGGAAACAGGGGGATGTCAAGAAGCCTGTCATGTTGAGGTTCCATGGCGATTACTGTAAATTAAATCTTTTGGGGCCAAGAAGTAGTCCAACATACTTCTGGCATTCAATAATGCTGCTTCTGAAGCCCCATGCCTCAAGACCGAGTTGTCATGGTACCAGTTATGTGATGCTGCTTCAAGTGTGCCATGCAGCGTTGTCATTTCTTACGTGAGAAGATCACTGCAACACCAAACCATCTATATACAGTTCTGCTTTTTAATATTATTCCGATAGATTTGTTTTTTACAGTACAGTAAAAGTTACAGTACCATCTACAGTCTACATCTGATCTTCTGGCCTGCAAGAAGTGTGAATGCCCAGTTCAAAGCAAAAAAAAAACACCACAGTAAATCAAGTTTAGTGCTTTACTACAAAATTTCTCTTTCTGCCCACTGCAACTTTAAAGTGACTGGAAGGGAAAATACCCAGGCAAGGGTGCACAGTTCATATACAGACAGTCTGGTGGATAGAGCCAAGGGAAGTCTGAAACTTTGATATTAACCACCATAACTCTTTGATACAAAACTGCATGTGTCTCATAGAGTCATAGAGTACATACCACTGGACCTTCGCTTTTAGTTTTGGAAGTAAATAAACTCATCTCTCAAGGAGTGGTGGAAACAGGATCTAAATTTGTCAGGTGGGGGTCATAGTTCTTATGGGCAGCCCTGCCAGTGACAACTATTAATCAGGGTATACTAACACATTCTGTGTGCCTTTAAGGACTGCCACCCTGCCAGTTCCCTAAAGAGTTACCCTAAAACCTAATCCTACAGTCATGACTTTTCAAGACACAACCAATAAGTCCACTCCTCTTCAACATCACAAAAAAAGCCAATTTCGCACCTTAAATGGGCACTGCACCCAACAGTCTTTCCAAGCCTCTGTTTAGTGCTTAACATTAATGGCCATCATCCATTCCAACCTATGCACCATTTTGAACCAATCAACCAAGAACTCATATTGCATATTGCTAATTTGCTCCATATAAGAGCAAATGTTGAGTGCCAACTCGACAAATGTGATTAGCCCCAAGTCATCACCCTAAACATTAAGACTTCAGGGCATTGCGTCTTTTCCCAGATTCTTGGCACTTCCAGGATCACCTGGCCAATGTATTACAGATTGGTCAACGTCAAATCCCAGATTCTGCCTCAACGGCAGCACTGCCACCCTTATTACTGCCTAGTGTATGTATGAGTCCCCGTATATTAACACTTTAAAGGGGTTGGGACCTAAAAATTCAACAATAAACCATGTAATGCCACCAAGCCACTCATTTTATAATACAACTGCATGGTCCTCTTTCCATTTTTATTGCTCCTTTTCATGCCTCCCACTACCATCCTCATTACCCCCTCTCATTGCAACAGGATCTCTTTCTGTATCTGAATTAGGGAGGACTTCTGCTGGTTAACCTCTGTAATTATCTATTAACCTGCAATGCACAACTGGAAATGATAGCCAGCTGTAAATTCTAGCCATGTGTTGGATCCTTGCCTTGTCCATCATCCATTATTTTAAGCCGCCATAATTTAGAAATTTGAATGATAATCAGACATTCATATCCATATTAAAGTGTTTCTAATTGATAAATGGAGACTTTTGTGACTTTTCAGCTCATTCTTAACAACCCATGAAGACTTCATCCAAATCAACCAACTGTGGCTGTTGTCCTGTTTTTCACAGAATGCTTTGCATAATATCACTATTTAAAAATATACTTTTTTAAAAGTGCTATTTTTAAAGAATGCGGTAAATATGGTCTAAAATGGAAACATTTTGTTTTCATGTGCTACATTGTGTTGGTGCACTTTTTTCCAGAATTTAATATACTGTGCTATCGGTTGATCCAACTTTTGAACTTATGAATAATCAAACAGCACAAGTAAATTAGTAAGAAAACAAAAGCAACTTTTCCTGTACACAAACATTACAATAACAATTATCTTTTCAAAGCATTGATCTCTTCACAGAAAATTAGTTTTAAATTATGTCCACGCTTTCAAAGCAAGACAGAAAACAGGCATACAGCTAATTCAATTGTATAAAAACAGATAGAAAACAGGTCAGAAAATAATCTTATTTTAAGCAGGGTTGTGTTACCTGTCAGGTAAGGATGAATAAGGATGGAAATGAGGCATAGTTTACACGCATATCAGTCTCAATCTCGAGCATGAGCATTTGTGAACTTTTATTGCATCTATACAGTAGGTTATCTGAGAAGGCAGCTTGTAAATCTAAAATACCTAACAAGATGTGAGACATTCCCATTCAGACTTAAAAAGTGGTTTCAGACTGGATTTCTGTAAAGCAATAAGCAATCTTAGGAAGGGGAGTTTAAAAGGAGCCAAAAATATTAATTATCTAACAAATTAACAAAGAATAGTGAATAGGTATTGCTCACTTTGGGAATAGTGGTGGAGCCTTACAACTTCTTATATATCCTTTGACGAATTCTACCTCCACAACCTCCTTTATCATGCCGCCCAATATTCCAATAATAAAAAAATGTGAAAAACCATTAAACCATTCCCATTGTCCTCTAGACCACACCTGCTTATCCAATAAAACCAATCTGTGAGTAGTCATCTGTCCAGCCCCATATAGTATGTGGTGGCCAAATTCAACACTAAGTTAGACCCTGTGTTAGAGCTCACAGTTACAACAGGGGCGGATTGGCTATTGACCTTACTGGGAAAATTCCCAGTAGGTCAATGGCCTCCCATATTGTCATGGGGCCGCTTGGGGGCAGATCCGGTCCAAAATGCAATCATTTGGGCCGGATCTTTGTAGGCTGCACCACGCGCTGTCTGTTGCTGTACAGATGCAGCGCGTGGCCACTTAGAGCAATTGGTGTGTGTGTCTGTGTGTGTCCCCACCCCATCTCCTCCCCTTCCTCCCAGTGGCCTCCTCCATTGGCTGAGACTTTGCACTACACAGTCCCAGCAGAAGCAACAAGGAAGCATGCAGCATTCAAGGTGAGCAGAAAACGGAGTGGGAGAAAATTGGCTTCTGAAAAAAGGGAGGGGGAGAAGGGTCTGTAAAAAATGAAGGGGGGGGGGCTGTAAAAATGGACGGTCAGGAGAGGGGGCTGTAAAAAATAGAAAGAGAGGGAGAGGGGGTTGAAAAAACTGAGGAGTAGAGGGGGACCTGTAAAAAAGGGAGGGGCGCTGTAAAAAATAGAGGGAGGGGAAGGAGAGGAGGCTGTAAAAAATAGAAAGAGAGGGAGAGGGGGCTGATAAAACAGGGGGAGGGGAGGGGGGCTGTAAAAAATAGAGGGAGGGGAGAAGGGTCTGTAAAAATGGAGGGAGGAGGAGAGAAAGTTGTAAACATGGAGGAGGAGAAGAGGTAGACTGTAAAATATAGAGGGAGGGGAAGAGGAGTCTGTAGAAACGTGGGGAGAGGAGACCCCCATGGGGCACTGTAAAAAATGGAGGGGTAGAGGGGGCTGTAAAAAAAAGGGGGATGGGGCTGGGTGTTGGAGTGAAGAGGGATTTCTTTGGTGTACAATATACAGTACATTAATAGAATAAAAACATAATAAGGAGGCCTAATAATTAAATGCGGGTGCTATTAAATTTAATGTCAGAGCTATATGGGGGGAAAATAAGCATATTTATTATTTATGTGAATGCTTTTCAATTGTGGATCTTTTTATGTGGAAGAAAAAATAGATAATGATTTAATGTGGGGCTGGTTGGGGTTAGGGTAGTCTAGTGTTTAGTAATTACTCGACTTTCCAGGTGAATAATAACTACCTCGTCTCCAAACAGGGCCCCAACGTTCCAGGATCCAGCAAATCAGCAACTGATTTTAAAACACCAGTAGGAGCACTAGGGTAAAAATGTCCCTCTGGCAATGCATTAACGCAAGTGTGCGGGAAAGGGGGGTTGGCAGTGCTCTCTTTCCAAAGAGACACTAAATTGTTTAGTTACGGCTCTGTGCCTCTGTTCCCCCTGTTGCGTATTCACGCCTTTCCTTTCTCTTTTTCTGCTGGAGAACCAGAGCTGGTAGCTGCTGATCAGGAGTGACGTGGACGAAAGGAAACACAAACGTGTCCAACACCACATAACTGAACTGAACCAAAGGATGGCAGGTAAGAACAGTTTTCTGATTTTAAGCATTTTTGCTGAGTGTCTCAATAGTAAACTTTTTTGCTATATTATAAATCTTATTCATTTTGCTCAAAACCCTATTAGTGCATACGCTAATGGGGTTCTGAAACACTGCTGACCAGGGATTCTTTCTTGTAGATTTTGCATGCACTGGGGGACATTTATTAAAGGGTGAAAGGCCTTTTAATCAATAGGATTTTTTCTTGTTTCAAAGGGCTACTGCCGGCGATAAAGCTGCTATTGCTGGTGGTAAACCCTGCCAGTGAAAAGATTACCTTTGCGTATGGAAGCCTATTTAACAAGTATCTCGGTGATGCTGGTACTACTGCAATACCTGTTCTGTTATCACCATCTCAGGGGTTGTCCTGGCTTACCAATATTGTCAGTGCAATCAGCATACAATCAGAGTCCTAAACAGTCCAAGGGTCATACAGAGAATTAAATCAGAACGCTATAACCGGCAGAGAGGCTAAGCCCTTCCTGCCTTAAATACATTGATGGTCAAATAATTAGAAAGGAGGCACAGAGGGTCATAATTAGCCTCAGAAGGCTGCTTAATTAATTAGGTAGCAGCACTGTCAAAAAAGTGTCCCAGCTGTTGCCCTGGTAATGGCCGGGATGGAGGGGAAGTGTCGTCCCAGTCATCATGAAGACACCCGGGATGCAGCTGGGGAGAGCGCAGTGAGTTGCCCTAAATAGGAACTTCAAAATACTAGAAAGACAGTTCAATCCGAGATGGGCTGATCTTTTTTGCTTTTTGGCCCGATTGTTGAGATCAATGTCCTATTTGACACTAAACATAGGTAGCCAATTTAACTGAGCAGCATGACTAGGGCCTAGAAGTATAAGTACAAGGCAATAGTGGTCATCTTTTGATTGCATTTATGAAGCTGTCTGAAAGTTATTAGATTTATTAAGATAATAATCAGGTATCATAATTGTTTTGGGGCCACACACTAAGAAATTGGCGACACACACTGAGATGTTGGGCCAATTACACAATATCACTTCATGTGTGGCCAGCACAGGGGTCCAAATCTGATATCTGAATCGTTCTCAGAGTTGCAGAAAAGTAAGCATGTGCCTGATGAGACTTGTAGTTTTCACTTCAGAAGTAGAACTGCTTGGGAAAAGTATGTTACTAGAGACTTACCTGCTGCCTCGCTCCTGTCCCACTGCAACTTGCTCTACCTGACTTCTGGGTATGTGGCTCAGCAGTGTGGTCATTTGACCAGCTAGGCGGGGAATTCAAATTCCATTTCTATTTAGTTCAGCACTGATAGTTCCTGTCAGTGTCTGACTCATCTCACTGTTCCCAGTGTTCAGCTGTGTATTCAGTGCTTACAGCCCTCTTGAATATGACCTGGCTTTTTGACTTTGTTTGTGGATTTTCCTTTGGTACCGTGTATTCTGTTGGTCCCAGAAATTGACCATAGCTTATCTTTCTGACTCTGGCTTTTCTTGGCTCCTTTGTACCTCACAGTCAGATTGTCACGATTTGCCTCCTGCAGCTCCTGTCTGCCAAGAACTATGTTGTACTGTTGCATTTATATGTATCCAGCTTGCAGTACCACTGTTCCAACAAAGGGGACACTGAGGTACTTGGATTACTCTCCTAAAAGCCATAGCTAATTTCTTTACTCCAGGATGCTTAGCACCTGTCCTTGGCCTATAAAAGCCTGCCTGTCCCAGCAGCCTTTACCAGTTCATCTATTGCCTTTACATGTACTGGTTTTCCTGTGTATGTATCCTGATTGATTTTCTGGTTTTGACTTCTGCTTGGCTCCTTATTTTGCACCTCATCTTATGATCCCGACCCGGATTTGTTGTGACTTCTCTTGTGCCTTCTCCCTGGTATCGTGATGGAATGTGTAGCTTTGACCCCTGGCTTGTTTGACCCTCCTGCTTTACTGTATCTGAATTATATTGCACCACTAGCTATCCAGCACCTACAGTGTGTGGCATATCCATATCCTGTGTCTGCAGTTGCTACACCTCTGTGTCTGATCCAGTCTTCTGGCTGTCTGCCTACCTGGATCCCCGAATACTCCGCTCTGCAGACCAGTACACTTTCTTGGCTTGTTGATCATCTGGTGTCTCATGCCTCCCGGGTTACCTTTAGTCCTGCTACCTGTGATGCATTCGGTGCCTCGTGCCCCCCAAGTAACCTGCAGTCCTGACACCCGTGACTCACCCAGTGCCTTGCGCTTCTCGAGTAACCTACAGTCCTGACACCTATGACTCAGTCGGTGACTCATGCCTCCAGAGTTCCAGAGTCTAAGTAACCTGGAGTCCTGACACTCGTGACTCACCTGGTGCCTCGTGCCTCCCGAGTAACCTGCAGTCTTGACACCGGTGACTCATCATTTCCCTCCTGTCTCATCAGGCCCTGGATTGGGTGTCTCCATTAGGATTATAATGATGGGAACGCAACAATCCTATGTTGCATAATTTGGAGACTTTTAGAAAAAAAATTTGATGAACCTGGTCGTGTGTCCAGTGCAGTCTCAGATCTTTTGCGCCTTCTCCACGGGTCTCTTCCACGGGTCAAAATGCCCATCAATTTCGTACTCTTGCTTTGAAGCGTCAGCGGAATAGTGAAGCTCTACATTTTGGCAAGGTCTTTCTGACTGAATTAAAGATGAACTAGCTGCTAACTTACTTGCTTCTTTGGATGCTCTCATCTCCCTTTGTAACTAAATCCATATCCATTTCAGGGAGTGAAATCAGGAGAGGGAGCATTCCTGTCGGTCCGGCATTCGCCTGGCTCCTTGCTTCCAAAATTCCATGCTACCCGAAGAATAGCCTGTGCAACTGGGTCGGTCCCGTCTCTCCTTGGAAGAAAGGGATAGACGCTTCAAGAATAATCTATGTCAATTGTCAGGAACCCCTCCAACCAATACAACACCACCCGGAGTCTACTCTGATAGTCAGGTGTTCGCTGGAGCCCCTAGTGGTGGGGATAGACTTGGCTGCAGACTACAGAGGGTCGTGTGGCGTGTATCAGCTTTGGAGAACCCAGGAGCAGAGGTTAATGGCAGGCAACAGTACCAAAAGGTCAGGCCGAGGTCAGGGGTCACTTACTAGGAAGAATAGTCAAGAAACAAGCCAAGGATCGAGGTCACGGGCAAATCAGCAGAAACGGTGGTACAGCCAGTAGGTCAAGGGCACAGGCAGACAGGCAAATCCAGGAAACAGGCAGAGGTCATACACGGCAGAAATCAATCCAAAAGGCTTATCACCAAAGGTACAGGAGTACAACAGCAGGCAGCAACACAGGAACTGGAAGCTATAACCGGCAGGGAGGCTAAGCCCTCCCTGCCTTAAATACTGAACCAGACCAATGAGAGCCCAGTACTCAAAATTGCCCACAGGCTGTTCCTTGATGGAATTAATCAGCCTGCAGACTTGCCCCGCTGTTGCGCATGCGCCCGGCTGCCCTGTAATGCCGGGACGCGGCGCTGGATAGAAGAGCGACGGCCGGGATGGAGGTAGGAGAGTCAAGGCGGCTGGGCATCGCCGCGGCTCGTAACAGTACCCCTCCCTTAAGGAGGGGTCAAAGCATCCCGACATCCAGGTTTGCCAGGGAATTGTTTGAAGAAATCCTCAATGAGTTTGCGGGCATGTAGGCGTCTCCACGGAATCCAAGATCTTTCCTCCAGGCAACGATTTTTCCACTGGACTAAGAAATGGATTTGCCCCTGGACCTTTTTGGAGTCCAGAATCTTCTCCACCAGGAGTTCCCTGTGGCCCTCTGGGATGACAGACTGAGATCTGCGTAAGTAACGAAGCTTAGACTTACGTGCAGGGATAGCCGGCTTCAGGAGAGAACAGTGGAAGGTATTCGGCATCCTAAGTGACTGAGGAAGCTTTAGCCTGAAGGCGACAGGATTGACCTGTTTGATGATCAGGAATGGGCCAATAAATCTAGGCCCTAGTTTTTTACAAGGCTGTTTGAGCTTGATATTGCGTGTGGACAACCAGACTTTTTGCCCCACCTTAAATGAACAGTCCTTCCGGTGACGGTCTGCAAATTTTTTAGACTGGAAAGCAGCCCGAGTTAATGCAGAATGCACCTTCTTCCAAACAGATTTAAGGTATGAAGCTGTGGAACGGATCTCTGGAAGACCGGAATAGTTGAGTGATGATAATGAATTGGACCTTGGATGGAAGCCAAAATTACAGAAAAATGGAGAGACTTGGGTGGAAGAGTGAGATGCATTATTGTACGCAAACTCAGCCCACGAAAGCAATGTTGACCAATTGTCTTGAAATTCTGTGATGTAGAGATGTAAATATTGCTCCAAGGACTGGTTCACTCTCTCAGTCTACCCATTAGATTGAGGATGATAGGCTGAAGAGAGACTTATGTTAATTCCCCGGAGACTGCAGAAAGACCTCCAGAATTGGGCGATAAATTGGGAACCCCGGTCGGAAACAATATCAATGGGTAAACCATGAAGACGGAAAACATGTTTCACGAACAGCACAGCCAGATCCTGAGCGCTGGGGAGTTTGGTTAATGTAACAAAATGGGACATTTTGCTAAAACGATCCACTATTACCCAAATTGTGTTGTTTCCTGAAGAACATGGCAGATCCACGATAAAATCCATGGACAGATGTGTCCAGGGTCTCATAGGCGGAGACAGGGGCATAAGTGGACCTGACGGAGAAGTTCTGGAAGTTTTGTTTTTAGCGCAATCTTCACAGGTACGGACAAAACTCTCCACATCCGAGGACAAGGAAGGCCACCATACAGAACGTGCAAGTATTTCAAGGGTTCTGGAGATACCAGGATGCCCTGCTGATTTGTTCTCATGGGCCTCAGCGAGAACCGCTCTTCGAAGATGCACTGGAACAAAAAGACGTCCTGGAGGTGTTTCAGAAGGGGCAATTTTCTGAAACTGATGTATGGTGTTTCCTAGATCCTGAGTCAACCCAGCGCGAATGATAGAAGCCGGAATGATAGATGATGGTTCACCAGTGGGTAATTGATGAGGTAGAAAGCTCCTGGACAATGCATCCGCCTTGATATTCTTAGAACCGGGTCTGTAGGTTAGAATAAAGTTGAAGCGGGTAAAGAATAAGGCTCACCGAGCTTGTCTAGAATTTAACCGTTTGGCGGATTCAATGTACAATAGGTTTTTGTGATCAGTGAGGACTGAAATAGTATGGACTGTACCCTCAAGCCAGTGACGCCACTCCTCGAACGCCCACTTGATTGGCAGAAGTTCCCGGTTACCCACATCATAGTTGATTTCGGCAGACGAAAACTTGCGTGAGAAGAAGGCACATGAATGCACCTTACGATCACCAGGGTCCCTCTGGGATAAGAGAGCACCAGCGCCTACTTCCGAGGCATCAACTTCCAGAATAAATGGCAACTGTGGATTATGAGGACCGGAGCAGTAGTGAACGCTGTTTTAAGAGCTTCAAATGATGCAATGGCCTCTGGTGACCAATTACAAGGATCCGCCCCTTTGCGGGTAAGGGCAGTGATGGGAGCCACAAGATCCGAGAAAGCCCGAATGAATCTCCGATAATAGTTTGCAAAGCCCAGAAATCTTTGGATTGCTTTTAGATTCGTAGGACGTACCCAGTCCAGGATGGCTTGGACTTTACTAGGATCCATAGAGAATCCATCAGGAAAAATTACATATCCAAGAAATGACACTTTTTCGACATCAAACTCACACTTTTCAAGCTTGGCGAAGAAATGATGTTTTCTGAGTTTAAGCAAAACCTGTTTGACATGATCACGGTGTTGAGAAAGAGACTTTGAATAAATCAGGATGTCGTCCAGATACATCACTACAAACTGTCCCAGGAACTCACGGAGTACTTCGTTAATAAGGTCCTGGAAGACGGCAGGCGCATTACACAGACCGAAGGGCATGACCAAATATTCATAATGGCCTGATTGAGTGTTGAAGGCCGTTTTCCACTCATCGCCCTCTCGGATGTGTATAAGATTATAGGCGCCACGTAGATCTATCTGGGTGTATATCGTAGCATCTCTCAATTGGTCAAACAGGACAGAGATGAGCGGAAGCTGATAAGTATTTTTGATGGTGATCTTGTTCAGCCCACGATAATCAATGCACGGGCGTAGACTACCATCCTTTTTGGAAATGAAAAAACATCCCGCTCCTGCAGGAGACTTTGAAGGTCTGATGAAACCTCTTCGCAAGTTTTCCTCCACATAATCTTGCATAGCCTTAGTCTCAGGGCCAGAAAGAGAGTACAACCTTCCCTTGGGCAACTTGGAACCTGGAAGCAGATCAATGACACAATCGAAGTCTCTATGTGGAGGTAGCAAATCAGCTGCCTTCTTGGAAAACACATCCTGGAATTCGCTATACGCAGAGGGCAGTTGATCCGGGTGCGACTGCAGAAGCCGCAGAGACATGGTCAAACAACTTTGAGAACAGTGAGTACTCCAACGAGTAATTGCTCCCAGATTTCAGTCGATCACAGGATTATGGAGGTTAAGCCATGGATGACCGAGAATTAGCGGAACAGAAGGGCAATCAATGAGGAGAAGAGACAAGGTTTCAGAGTGAAGAGACCCAACTGTAAGACGTAGGGGCGGAGTTGTGAAGGCTATCCTGCCACCCGGTAAAGGACCCCCGTCCAGACCGCAGACAGTAATAGCGGAATCCATTTTGATGAATGGAATTCCAATGGACTTGGCAAAACTTGTATCCAAAAAGTTGCCTGTGGCACCGCTATCAATAAAGGCTGAGGTATCAGAAGAGTGTGATCCATAGGAAAGATTAGCGGGAACTATTAATGCGTTTTTGGAAGAAATGAACTGCAGCCCTAGATGAATCTCTTCCACCTTCTCTAGGCCTGATCTTTTCCCGACTTGTTGGGGCAGAATCGCAGGAGATGACCTTTAGTTCCACAATATAGGCAGAGACCTAAGATGTGTCTCCTAGATCTCTCTTCCTGAGAGAGGCGATAGGTGCCTAACTGCATCGGTTCCGCAGCTTCCATGTTAGGAGGAGGCGCAGAAAGGAATGTACTGGGAATGGATGTTTCCCTCTCGGTTCTTCTTTCCTTGAGGCGTCTGTCAATTTTGATTGTAAGCTGCATGAGTCCCTCCAGGGAAGTAGGTGACGGATACTGTACCAGAGAATCCTTTATTTGTTCCGATAACCCCAAACAGAATTGGCTGCGTAAGGCTGGGTCATTCCACTCGCTATCAGTGGACCAGCGCCGGAATTCAGCAGCGTATTCCTCTGCAGAACGTCGGCCTTGTTTTAGGGATCTGAGGTGACCCTCAGCAGACGCTACCCGATCCGGGTCATCATACAGAAGTCCTAGGACTTCAAAAAAAGGATTCCACGGACCTCAGAGAAGGACTGTCAGAAGGCAAGCTGAAGGCCCAGGACTGTGGGTCCCCCTGAAGCAAGGAAATCACGATACCCACTCTTTGCTGTTCAGAGCCGGAGGAACGGGGTCAGAGACGGAAGAACAATTTACAGCTCTCCTTGAAGTTAGGGAAGAGATTCCTGTCCCCAGAAAATCGATCAGGCAAATTCAGCTTGGGTTCCATAGCAGGAACTGATGGTTCTAGCTGGGCTTGGGCTTGAGCGGCTCTGGTGGCCTCTTCCTGAGCAGACAGGCATTGAACCAGGTTCTGGACCACTTGTGAGACGGACTGGATCTGACCTGCCAGAACTTGAGCTGGAGAAAGGTTTGCTCCGTTATCTTCCATTGAAGCGAATTCTCCAAAGATTTGGGCCGGTTATAATGTCAGGAACCCCTCCAACCAATACAACACCACCTGGAGTCTACTCTGATAGTCAGGTGTTCGCTGGAGCCCCTAGTGGTGGGGATAGACTTGGCTGCAGACTACAGAGGGTCGTGTGGCGTGTATCAGCTGCGGAGAACCCAGGAGCAGAGGTTAATGGCAGGCAACAGTACCAAAAGGTCAGGCCGAGGTCAGGGGTCACTTACTAGGAAGAATAGTCAAGAAACAAGCCAAGGGTCGAGGTCACGGGCAAATCAGCAGAAACGGTGGTACAGGCCAGTAGGTCAAGGGCACAGGCAGACAGGCAAATCCAGGAAACAGGCAGAGGTCATACACGGCAGAAATCAATCCAAAAGGCTTATCACCAAAGGTACAGGAGTACAACAGCAGGCAGCAACACAGGAACTGGAAGCTATAACCGGCAGGGAGGCTAAGCCCTCCCTGCCTTAAATACTGAACCTTGATGGAATTAATCAGCCTGCAGACTTGCCCCGCTGTTGCGCACACGCCCGGCTGCCCTGTAATGCCGGGGCGCGGCGCTGGATAGAAGAGCGTCTGGCCGTTGCTATGTCAGCGGCCGGCGAGCCCCCGGAAGTGACGTCCCGGTCATCTTTGCGACGGCCGGGACGGAGGTAGGAGAGTCGCGGCGGCTGGGCATCGCCGCGGCTCGTAACATCTATATTGTGAAACAATGGGTTATTTTCTTGGGAACTGCCCAAGGCGGCTGGGAAACGGCAAGACTTAACTGGCTCTGAAGAGGTTAGATTAGGCTCTGCCACTTGATCACCATCCAATTCTAACTATTCCATCAATGTGCTCCTTTCGCATTCCAAGGGACAGGTTCAGCTTCCAGCCCTTTTTGACTCTGGCGCAGCTGGGAATTTTATTTCTGCAGTCACAGTAGCAAGGCTTTATTTACCAACCATCTTGCTGAATTAACCTATCGCCATCACTGCCATTAAGATTGAAGTTCGATCTATCTGGGAACGTACCACCACTATAACCTTACAGATTGGGGCCCTTCATAAGGAGACCATCTCTCTTCTGGTAATTTCCAAGGCTGCCAATCCCCTAGTCCTGGGACTTCCCTGACTCAGGTCCCAATCTCCAGTACTGGATTGGCATATGACACAAGTTCTCTCCTGGAGACCTGACTGTCATTGCCGCTGTCTAAAGAAGCATCCTCCTTCTATCCCCAAAGTGTCTTTGGACATCCCTCCTCAGTACACTACCGTTGCAGATGTGTTCTCCAAACAAAATTCTAAGTTACCTCCTCACCGAGCCTGGGATTGTGGCATTGAGTTACTTCCTGGTAAAGTGCCACCTCGGGGACGTATCAACCATTTATCCCTTCCTGAGACTCAGGCCATGGCTTCCTACATTGAGGATAATTTACAACGCTCTTTTATCAGAAAATCTTACTCGCCCACTGGCCCTGGGTTATTGTTTTGAAAAAAAAAAAAGATGATGATCTTCGTCCATGCATACACTATTGGGGCCTTAATGCCATTACGGTAAAAATTAGATACCCTCTACCCTTAATATCAGAATTATTTGATCGGATCAGAGGAGCTTCAATTTTTACTAAATTAGACCTCAGAGGAGCATATAACTTAGTAAGAATCAAGAAAGGGGATGAATGGGAAACAGCTTCTTATATGCGAGACGGGCACGTTGAGTATTTGTTTAAGCCTTTTGGGTTATGTAATGTCCCAGCCGTTTTTCAAAACATCATTAATGAGATTTTCCACAACATTCTTTATCATCGCGTAATTATTTATTTGGACGACATCCCTATATTCTCCCATGATCTGTTCTCTCATCGAGAACATATTTCTACAGTCCATGCTTGGCTTTGCCTACATTAATTATTCAGTAAATTGGAAAAATGTATTTTTGAGAAGAGCCAGCTTTCCTTTCTGGGTTATGTGGTCTCAGGTTCCAGCCTCAGATGGATCCAGGGAAGCTTAAGGCCATATTGGATTGGCCCCAACCAGTTGGACTCAAGGTGGTGCAACAATTATAGGCCTTATCAATTAATATCAGCAGTTCATCAAAGGGTTCTCCACCCTAGTTGCCCCAATTTCTGCTTTGACATGGAAATCAGCTAATCCCAAGCTTTGGCCTACCAAAGTAGTGGACATCTTCAACCAACGCAAAAGAGCATTTACCTCTGCACCCATTCTTCAGCAGCCCAACACTTCCCTTCCTTTCCTCCTAGAAATAAACACCTCATCTTTTGGGGTGGGTGGCATTCTGTCCCAGAGATCCTCTGCTGGTAAATTTTGTCCTTGCGGTTTTTCTCGCAGAAACTTTCTCTCGCTGAAAGGGACTATAGGTACTTGCCATCAAATTAGCTCTGGAAGATTGGAGACATTAGATGGAGCTCAA
Organism: Mixophyes fleayi; assembly: GCF_038048845.1. Taxonomy (NCBI): domain Eukaryota; kingdom Metazoa; phylum Chordata; class Amphibia; order Anura; family Limnodynastidae; genus Mixophyes; species Mixophyes fleayi. Next base: position 53,793,937 of record NC_134409.1, on the reverse strand, counting down.
TTTCCTGTGACCATCTACATTAATCACAAAAATCACTTATATTTACAATCCGCCTCCTGTTTGAATCCGCTGCAAGATAGATAGTCCTTGTTTATCTCCTGCTTTGACCTTATCATCATATTCACACAGGGCTCTAAAAATAAAAAAGCCAATGTTCTCTCTCAGTCTTTTGATTCGACTGGCCAGGAGCCTCTTCTTAAAGAGAGATTTGTGTTGGATCCCAAATGTATTGTGGCCATTACCACACCCACAGTTTTGAGAATTCCCCATGGGAAAACATTTATTCCTACCCATCTCCTCAGATGGGCTCACACCTCTCATTTTGCGAGCCATACAGGGATCAAGAAGACCAGGAATTAATTTTGTGAATCAACTGGTGGCCCTCCATACACTCTGAAGTGGAAGGATGTTTCTTCCTTTTCCATCTGTGCCAGAAATAAGGTCCCAAGACAAGCACCCTATGGGTCCTTAAGTCCTCTTCCCATTCCAGGCAATATTTGGAGTCATATCTCTATGGATTTTGTTACGGATTTACTCTCCTCCAATGGCTATTCTGTCGTCTGGGTAGTTACAGATTGTTTCTCCCGGGCAGATCATTTCATACATCTTAAATGCTTACCTTCTACTTCCAATTTGTCTCACCTTTTTATTACAGAAATTTTTCGATTACACGCTTGCCTGGACTTGATGGTCTCTGACCGTGGTACTGTTTGTATCAAAGTTTTGAGAGCTCTTTGCTGGGCTTTGTGGAATTAAACTTAACTTCTCATCCGCCTATCCCCCACAGACCAATGACCTAACACAGAGAACCAACCAAGAACTCGAGAAGTTCAGGCGCTATATGTCTGCCAAGCATGGCAATTGGGAAGATTTATTACCTTGGGCAGAATTCGCTCATAATAATCAGTGTCATAAATCTACTGCTACTTCTCCCTTCTTCATTCTCCAAGAGTTTCATTCCCCCATTGTCCAACGTACCTTCTTCTGGAGTTCCTGTCGTAAATTCGCTTTGAGATTTTGCTGCGCTCTGGGCTCAAGTCAAACAGAGGTTGAGCCAAGCCGATACCCAATGAAAAAAGTTCTTTGACACAAAAAGACGTCCCACACCTATATTTTCTCAGTCAGGGGATAGAGTGTGGTTAGCTACGTGGCAACTTCATCTTCAAGTGCCCTCCAGGAAGTTTGCACCATGCTTTATTGGACCTTTTGAGATTTTGTAGGCTATTAACCTCATGTATTTTAGGTTAAAATCACCTTGTAATTGAAGATTCCCAATGCCTTCCACATTACTCTTTTAAAACTGCTTATTATCAAGTTCTCCTTCCTTATGAAGATTCCTTCTGCCATTTATGTACATGAGCAACTAGAATATGAAATTAACAAGATTCTGGACTTATTTTGAGAGGTACTCTTCAGTTTTTAGTTGATTGGAAGGGGTATGGACCTGAAGAACGCACTTGGATTGCTGCCAGAGATATTCATGCTTCTGTTCTTCTTAAACGTTTTCAGAAAAGATTTCCTGGTAAACCCTTTAGGGTGTCCAGTGAACACCCCTATCGAATTGGGTAATGTTAGAGACTTACCTGCTTCCTTGCTCCTGATCTCGTCCCCCTGCAGCTCGCGCTACCCAACTTCTGGGTATGCGGTCTGGCAGAGCAGTCATGAGACCAGTTAGATTGGGAATTCAAATTCCCTTCCCTATCAGAGCAACAGTTCCTTTCAGCGCCTGGCTCAGCTCTCTGTTCCCAGTGTTCAGCCAGCTCCCTGGATATTCAGTGCTTTAGTGCTTACAGCCCTCTTGTGTATGACCTGGCTGTCTGACTTTGTTTATGGATTTCCTTTTGGTACCATGTATTGTGTTCATCCTAGCAATTGACTTTAGCTTCTCTCTCTGACTTTTTTGGCTCCTTTCTAATGCTCAGTCCTATTCTCCACCAGATTGTGGCTATCCTGACCTTGGCTTGGATTCTCCCTCTATATTTCACTACCTGTTTGTACACTGTCTTTGGACAACTATCTACATTGCCTACCGCAGTCTCTCCAGCTCATCTCCTTTCACATCAGAAGGCTATCCTAGGGACCGCGACCTGTGAACCTCTGTCAGCAAAGCCCATACCAATGTGCAGCGGTTTCTTAGTGAAGACCAGGGTGTTCGTTAGACTCCGCACCCTAAGGAAAACCTGTGTAAATCCAGACTGATAGGTCTGCTACTTCCATGGGCATAACAGTTTGCTCTGACCGCAATATGGTGGGCTCCGTAACCTCTCTCTGCAAGATATCCTGAAACACCTTATTGGCCATGTGGATGAACAGGAGAAGAACTAAGCCCAGCTTTTACAATTTCTCCAGGGCCTCCTCTTATATTCTGAATGGCAAGATAGCTAAAACAGTATATGGTTTGAGTTCTCTAGCCTATGAAAAACAGGTCTATAAAATCAGGCATTTTTCTGGTGGTTTTGACTACACTGACAGTTTAGGTGTTATGAAACCACCACATGTCGCCGGTGATTTGCGTTTTCACCCTCCAAATCGCTGTAATACACACTGTAAAACCTGCAAAACAAATGAGGTGCCTGGCAAGTGAGATTAATAAAATCACACTACTGTTGCTTATTAGCATTCAGGAAGTCTCTAAAAACCTATCCGAAAACCTTTTCAATTGATACTGGTTAAAGATGATGGATTTTGGGCACATATTGGGGTGCTTAATTGCGGAGGTCCTCCTTCTAACTGTGGAGGAGGAGAGATGCAGGAGGGTTGAGGAGCCTCAGCACCAGATTGAGGGTCCGTGCACTGCTTGTGTATTTAGAGCTCAATTAGCCCTCGATTTCCTCTCAGAGTAGAAGGTTGTGCGGATGCTTCACCTAAACCATATTGTGGCTGGAACACATAAATAACTTACTGTATAAATATATTTAAATTAATAGCGCAGTGCACTAATTTATATTATTGAAAATGTACTTATTTTCTTATATTGTGTGTATTTCGGTATAGAATTGTGAGACAGTATGTCATGTTTGATTTGTGTAACTTTGAGAGGAAATTGTCACTAAGGCTAATTAGACCTTTTTCATGTGCAGTGACAAACACTTGCTTTAGCTTAAATGCACCGCAGAAGGTCGTTACCTTCCTTTCATGTGTAGTTTTCATCATGTATCTTGGAACATTCTGAATAATGCAACCAACAAGTTTTAGGATATAACATATTACTGTAAATTTTGTTAACTTTGTATTGCATTTAAATCCATACTTGGATAATATCTGATGTAAAATCTCAGTCTTGCAGAGTCGTTTAGGATCAGGGGGCAGTGTTACCCCCCTGCAAACGTGTGTCAGAATGTGTATAAAAGGAGCACTTTCTTACCATGTAATGTATCATACCATCTGTAACTTCTGGAAAGATTGTTAGTACCACAAACTGTTTGAGCTAGTAGAACATCACTGCTTCAAGATCCTGTTTCGATGCCTACTTACCTGCAGCAATTCCTGTGAACTACAGATTAGACCAATCTAATCCGTCATCCTGTTGTTCTGAGGTTGGGACCCAGCATTCCAGTACAAACGATTTGCCGGCTATCTTTCAGCTCTGGCCAGTGTTATAGGCCAGGGTGAGCCATCCACAGCAACCCTGATCTAAAGGAAGAGGTCAGGGATACCAACCTATTCTAGGCGCTGATGTAAGAGCCCAGTGGTGGCAGCAGGCTCCTCCTACTGTTATAGGAGGGGTGCATTTTGGAAAAAGAAAGGGGACGGTGGCCAAGCAAGCCCAGTCGCCAGCAAAACAACAGACAGGATGGCATAGGAGGTCATCCTGTCACAGATTTATAGTGGCAAGCGGTGGGATAACCACAGGCAGCTTTTCGCGCGCCAGTCAGGAGAACTAAGTTATTCAGGAGAATGCACGGGATGTCTGATTACACCAGCGTGCCCAGGGCGTACCTTGAGACTTTGAGAACAGCAGTAAGAGAATGCAACTTACAGCATGGTACATCAGTGGAGGAAACTAATGGCAGTGGCCAAGGTGGTGGCTCAGTTAAAAACTGGGAACAAGGTGGACCAGACATCCCAGACAGCAGCAACCTCTTCTCAACAGACTGTACCCGCAGAACCAGTCCCTCTGTCCCATGATGTGCGCAGGGCAGCCAGGATAAAGATCCAGCTGGCGACCTTAGGGGACAAGGCCATGGAAGCTGAGTGGGCATAGGTTGAGGAATGGTGCCAAGATGGAAGGGCACCAGTCTTGCAGCCCAGGGGGGTGGCACTCCTTTGGTGATCAGGACTGTCATCTATACCTTGCCCTAAATTTGAGGACACTACTGGAAATATTGATGAGCACCTGCAGGTATTTGAAAGGACCTGTAGACTACACGCTGTACCCAGAGTGGAATGGATGTTATCAGAGTCCATCAGAGCCCAGGCTGGAGAAGAAGTGCTATAGCTGCGGGAAAATTGGTCACCTAAGGATGAACTGTCCCACAGCCCCAGCCCCCCAGACTCGTACCCCTAATCTGAGTCCTGGAGCCCTGCTGACATGCTTAACTGGCGATGCTGGGTCTGTAGAGACTGTTTCCAACCTTGCCAGCCCAATTGAGTCTGGTCTGTCTAAAGGTAACTCAGCGGAGAGAGTCACTTGTTTGTCCAAAAGACCCCCCAAAAACATGTGGAGAAACCTGCAGCCTGTCAAAGTGGGACACCTGCAGTGAGGACTTAGAGACTTAGGGGTCTCTATAACTGTAGTGAGCCCCCATCTTATTGAGTGCCAAAGTTACTGTGGCAGATAAAATGGAAAAGGAAGTGCCTGTAGCCAGGGTGTATCAGGACTGGGGAGATGGCCAGGAATTGTGAGATGTTGCTGTTATGGACGGCCTCCCAACCGATGTGATTTTGGGCAACGATGTTGGGAGTGGAATAGTGACCGCATTTCTCAACTCTATTACCTGGAGCCAAGCTGCCAGACTACACTCTTCAGGATCTACACCAGCACAACCCAGCGCAGAGAAACAGACCACAGCTGCTAGACAACAGCCATTGCCAGCAACCGCAGCATCAGCCAGCCCAGAGTAAAAGTCTCAAGTTGCTATTTCTTCTGGAACCAGTCAACTCTTTGCCTCTGGAAAGACTATGTCCCTTAGCAATGCAGAGGATTTTGTCTCCGGCAAATCTTATCTTTTGTGGGTGCCCAGTGATGATGCGGCCCCTAGCAGTATGCCAGGTCCAGCGGTGAGTATAGCTGACCACAGTGACTTCCCTTTGATTCTAGTAACCCCAACATAGACCCCCCCCCGCAGAGTTTCCTGACTTACACAATAGTGAGGCCCGCAGGAAAGTGTTCAGGGCAGCTCAGATCTCTGATCCCTTGCTGGAAGACATGAGGCGCCAAGCTGGCAGTGGCCTTCCAGGGATGGAGGTGGGGAGTGTGACTTGGCACAAAGGGTTGCTATACCGTGTAGCTTGGAAGGTAGGTAGGAAGAGACCAGTCAGGGAACAAATTCAAATAGTGGTATAACGGAGCTTTTACGCACAACTGACTGGACACCAGGGAAGAGACCGAACACTAAAGCGCCTGACACAGAACTTTTTCTGGCTTAGAATGTCAGATAACGTCTGGGCATACTGTAAGTCCTGTGATGTGTGTCAGCAGCTTAGGCGAACCAGTGCTCATGCTCCTCTCAGGTCCTTGCCAATAGTTAGGGCATCTTTCTAGTGAGTGGCTTAGGTCCACTGGCTGTGCATAGTAGATCGAAGAAGATGTATATTTTCACTGTGGTGGACTGCGCTACCAGGTCTCCAGAGGCTGTGGCTCTGTCTACCATCCCTGCAGAAAAGGTAGTGGATGCGCTGTGGGGAGTATTCAATAGAGTAGGGTTCCCTAGTGAGATCCTAACCAATCAAGGGAAACAGTTCATGAGTGAACTGGTCCAGTGTCTCTGTGCGGAGTGTGGCAACTTTCTACTGCAATGGCATTCTGAAGCACATGCTACAGGCATTGTATCTTTGGAAGAGCAATCCAAGCATCATTTGGTATGATCGGGGTGCGTATGCCAGAGTACTTGAAGTAGTTGCTTGTTCTTATGCCCACGCAACTGAACAAGCTCCAGGCTGCCTGGGCTGGACTGTGCACAATCTCAAAACGCCTAAGTGACATCACCTACATGGTGTCATTTGATAGCTATGGTAGGTGGCAGCGGACCTACCATATAAATATGTTGAAGGTATACCACGACAGTGTGAAGTGGGTAGCTGCAGTTTGCTGCCTACCAGCTCAGGAACCATGGTGTGACCCACTCTCTGACCTTCTAGTGGATGCCCGATGTGAAGATGGTGTAGAGAAAGTGGGCTGGTATGAGCAGTTAAGTGTCCGCAAGAGGGAGCTGCTTGAGGCAGTACTGTGGCCCTTTGTGACTCAGTTCAGTAGGAATCCTGGTCGGACTTTCATGGTGATCAGAGGCCAATAAGCCAACCCGCTTATCTGGTCTCACCAGAGCCAAGGTAAATGTATCGAGGTCTGATTTCTTCAGCGATTTAAAATCATGGCAAATCACAAGTGATAACCCGCAATTTTAGTCCCCTAGTCGTCAGATGTATTAAACTGCAATTTGGATTCAGATTATCCAAATCGCTGTTCATCTCTGGCGATTTGCTGCGATTTCAAACGCGGCTGTGTTTAGCCAACTCTCCTGTGTTTAGGTGAAAACTTACATTGCAAACACAATACACATTTCTGAATGGTTGGCAGTTTGAACTGCAAAACCCACTGGATTTTTACCTCACTAACATTATAAAAAGCCAGCTACTTCCTCATTTGAGTTCAAAGGGGTTTAAGGAGATAGAGGAATAGGGAGAGAGAATTGTTAATAGGGGTAGTGTTTGTGTTGGTGTGAGAAGGTTGGTTAAATTTATTTGTTTTTTGTTTATTGTCTGCCCTTGTTTGTCTTATTGTCTTTTTTTCTTTTGGTTGTTTGCGGAGTTTATTTTTTCAGTGTTTTTATGCAATTTTCCCTGTTTTCTCTTAGTGTGTGTATTTATTTGTTGTGTTGTTTTTCCCTTCTGTTTAACTTGTAATTTTTGTTGGTTTTCTTTTTGTTCCCCCTGTATGGGAGTATGGTGAGAGGAAGGAGAGGTGAGGAGGGTAGGGGGGTGGGAAAACAAATGTTGGCAAATTTAATGGATGCCGTTAATGCAGTGGGGCACATAAAGCAGTCGGTTAAAAACTGCAGGAAAAGGATAAACAATATCTAACGCTGGGTCAAGGAGAAGATGGCCAAGGAGCGACAAGCTGCTGCAGGTACTGGTGGAGTGATTTTTTTAGGAATATATCAGATAGGGTGATAAAAGGCTCAAGACATTGTAAAAAACCTACAAAGCATAAATCTTCATATTCAAATTTATACCCCTGGCTTAAAAGTTGATATCCAGATTATTGGGAGACAGATTACCCGACATTACTTCACACTAATACTGGTACATCATTTACAGAGTGTGACCATTACCTTATAAAAACTTAAAGGGAATATCATAACATAACCATGAGCTATCCTAGGATGTGTTAATGTACACATCTTTTAACCACTTATTTATTCATCTAGTCACCTTACCAAATTTTGAATAATGTTGCCTGTCAAAGGTTTATGTCTTAAGACCTTTGTGGTTATTAGTATATGTGCGGTCCAGTGGGTGGATCAGGGGTGGGAGACGTGCATCCAGTAGCCCACCATAGTCTCCTGAACCTCCAGGGAAACAAAAAATAACTTAAATTACTATTTTTGGTTAAAAATGGTTATAAAATTACATATTTGTGACTATGAAACGCATACAACTCACAGACTGTGCCATATGTGTTTAGTTTATTTTTCTTAACAAATAAAACACAATTTCTGCTGACACTGGTAAATGCAATGGTGTTTGTTCTTAATATGTTTACATGTTAAAACTTTTACAAATGTGATTATCGTAGTCATATTACAATTAAACAGAAATGGGTCTTCTCAAACACATACACATACCTTTGAAGTCATGCTAGCTGATTTGTCTACATATTCTGTTGTGATGTGTAAATTGAATCTATAAGTCAAAGTTTAAGATAAAAAATTAAATAAAATTTCACTAACAATAACAGTTCCTGAAAAAATATACTCACCTGCAAAATAAGTTGCGACGATCCTTGTTCGCACCTGCCTCACCCCCACTGTATTATCCACATCAGCTGATTGAATGAGCTCTCCTGTATCGTTACTGTCTACTGCAGATGTTACTGTTAAATGTTGTTTTAGGACCAAATTATGCAGCAGGCAGTACACCCATACGATATCCGACACCATATCTGGGGCATAGAGAACACACCACCAGAGTTATCTAGGCACCTGAATCTGGTCTTCAATAGGCCAAAGGTACGTTCTATCACCCCTCTAGTGGCTGTGTGTGACTCATTATATCTGTGTTGTGCATGAGTATGCGGATTCAACGGAGGTTTTATTAACCAGTATTGACACCCATATCCTGAGGCACCTCGAATGAAACTAAAAATAATTACTTGCTGAAAACACTACATCAAAACTACAAAAGACACCCCCTATAAATACATACCCAGTAGCCATCCCTCATGCATTTCACCATGTTCAAATTTTTATACAGAGGAGGTGGGGGAAATGTTGACCCTTGAAAGGGCAACACAAATGTAACCGAAATGTTAATGAACCTCCCCAAACCAAAAAACATGTGTGGGAGCCTGCACCTGACAATGTAGAAAGGATTTTTTTTTTTTAAGTGAAAAAAAAAAAAAAGCGTGGGGTCCCCCCGCCCGAGCACTATTAACCCAAGTGCTGCCAGCCTACTGCTGGTTGCGTGAAAATCGGGGAAAATTTGACTCAACCAGCACAAGGCAAACCAGCGTGGGGTGGGTGGCACTATAGCAGGGGGACACGTGGCAGGGGTTCTCCTGCCATAAAGACAATCCAACACCAGGCTGTTCAGTGCTGGACTGGATTCCCTAGGGAGTGGGGTCCGCCGAAAACAATGTGTCAGCCCCTCCTCCAGCAATAATCACCCAGTGCTGTAAGCACTAGGGCTCTTTCTACACCCCTGGGCGGTGGGCGTAGGACAAAATTGATGACAATAAAGTTAAAAAACAAACGTCCGCCATTTTGTTTCGTGGAACTACAAGTCCCAGTCAGTCTAGGTGCTATAAACAGTGTGGGCATGCTGATGCTTGTATAACTACAAGCACCAGCATACCCGCCACCACAAGTGCCATCATGCCCTGACACTCATGGCTGGCTGAAACCTGTAGTACTACAAAACAAAATGTTTACAAAACCACAACACCCTCTTTAAAACCACATTTTATTAAAAAATAATAAAACCCCAATAAATACACTAAACACCCTCATTCATACCACATACATTTATTAAAAATAAGAGAACTCCAATATACTTACCAATCTGAATTTTTCATCTGTTGTCAGCAGCTTTTAATTTGAAAATGCTTGTAAGCCATGTCCAAAATTAATTTGTATTTCAAATGTCCCTGCTTGTAAATATCTTCTGTTCTAATGGCCAGAAGGGCCCCCTTGTTAGTAACTACAAAAATAGCATCATGTGATGGGGGAACGGACGTTGTTTATGGACGTTGTTTATGGATCCATAAACAACGTCCGGGCCCTGTACAAGGCGGAGGCAAGGGGCGGATACCCAGACGGAGACGCACACCGGACGAGCTGAACTCACCCTGAATCTTCACAGCTTTTGTGGGGAACAAGTTGGCAACCCGATCGTTTGGAACGGGATAGTTGTTCCAGAGACACGCGCTTTTACATCTAAGATTCGGTAAGAGTCCAGCTTCACTGGTGTCTCGGTCCGATATGGACAATCCGGATGTTTTTTATTGTGATTTATGTTTTATATCGAATTTTTATGGTTCTTTGGTGCAATAAAAGTTTCTTATGTGAGATAATACACTATTAGTTCTCACTTTTCTTTTGAGCACCTGCCATAACGAGATCCTACAGGAGGACGGGACTTGAAAAGCAGTGAGGATATCTATATACTAATATTGGTTCATGCTGCCTCATGATTGAGATCTTGTAAGTGTATACCCAATAGGGGATTTAGAATCCCCATCACGTGGTGCTATTTTTGTAGTTACTAACTCACACTGGAACCTTTGGGTATTTAATGGCTCTTGATGAATCATATATTTCATGTTACACTATGAGATGATTTTCTCTCTTCACTTTTTCATGTTATTATAATCGTGGAGAGGAATGCCAGAAACTGGAAATAGACTTTGGTCCTTATAAACCTCTGAAATCTGTGGAAGATATATATCAAGTTGGAACTATTTATTTATTTTTTTCCCTTTGGTATATACACTACTCCATAGTTGATCATTTAGAACTGTTAGCGCCAGCTCTGTTACCACTTATCAAAATCTGTCTGAACCATTTCTTCTCTCCTCACACATTTTCTTGTCTCCTCTTGCTCATTCTGAGCAAACATATGAATTGATGATACTTTCTTCATAGTACAAAGAGTCCTATATGCAGTGCAGTTTAAACTGCACTTACCAAAACCGAACATATCACAGGTGCATATAAAGTGCCCATTTATATAAACCCTTATACAGATATACAGGACCTGTGACATATGATTCCCCACACCTCTACAATAAGATATAATAAATCTTTATTAACAGTGGTGGAAAAATGGGGAATCTCTGTTAGGCGCAATTATTCACTATGCATACATTCTGGGCTTGTGTAATAACATTGTGTGCCAGATGCACATCATTGTACCCAGCAATGTGCATGTGCAGCCTTCTACATTTTTAAACTGTATTGAAAGTGACATAAAAAATATTTAAAAACACTCAAACGCATAAAAAAAAAAGTAATGAAATTTGCAATAACTGAAAAGACTGCATAGAAAACTTCTGAAGAGGCTTATAGTTTAGCACAGGTATACATATTGTCCAAAAACAATGAATCCATTCATGGACGTTTGGACCAGTAAATGTACAAAAACAATTTATCAAAATGATTCTATTAGTATTAACAGGTCCATAAATTAAAGTACAACTATCATATTTAAATAAGAATGATATATGGTGCAACAATGTTTTCAAATATGGCACGGCTATATATACAATTTATATTTTGGGGGTTGTACAGTATGATATAAAATGTTTTTTTTTTTTTTTATAGATAAACTGTATCAGTGAACTCCATTAATACATTGTATTACATTGCATTCAGTGAAGAGCCCACTAACCAATACAGAGTGGATTTCCCTAGCACTGTCCAATCAGAGCAAAGCATTTCTGTATTGATTAATGTGACAAGTCAAGAGTCTGTCAATTGTATTGTGGCTCCACCATGAGCAGTTCTTTGTCCATATGTTATTTTTTTCCAAATGGATTGCAAGCTGAAAGACAGAAGAGGATCCCTCAATATAAATAGCAGAGTAATAAATAGGTATAAAAATGAATAAATGGTTTGTGTTGGGGTGTCTTTTTGTTTTAATAAAGGACTTTATTGCAGTGTTTATGTATTTAATTCAGTTGTTTGTTTTTTTACATGTAAATTAAAGGTCCCAGCTAGTGCTGAATGCCAGGGCATGCTGGCACTTGTAGTTCTACAAATGCATGCATACCCAATGACATGGCAGGGCTTGCTTGGTCCTGTAGCTCATCAGCAAAAAAATACATTCTTATCAATTCACTGTTTATTAGCTCACACCCACCACATCAGTGATGATAGCCCTAGTGCTGGGGGTAAGAGGCCCAGCATTTATTAATCCCCCTGGATTTCATCCCCGTGCTAAATGAGCTTTAAACTAAACTAAACTTTAAAAATGAATGAGAGCCACTGAAAATGTGGATTTTATATCTATTTTATTATGGCATGTCCCTATGTTTTATGTTTAAAATGTTATAATTATTGTGCCCAAAAAGGAGGGCAACAATTCACACAATATCTGCTAGGCGCATTTTCGTATAGTAAGAAATCTATTATACAGAGAGGATTCCTTTTAAATACAAAAAATAGTCAAATAATAATTATAATAAACATTAGTATAGCAAGATGCAACTTTAATGTGCTTTAGTTAATAAAAACAACTTTTTTGAAACACAGAAAATGTTTTCTTCACACTCCGCCAATTCCCATTTGAAAATTCCTAGCCCTACGCACACCATCAATAGAGTAATTGAGAGTAACACACAAATGTCTGGGGTTGTTTTCTGAAGGTGTCATTTTGATGTCCCCACTAATCTCTGTATCTTGTTCAACTTGCACTTCTTCATTCAGGTAAAGGATAGTTTGCTTCCAATGTGTTTCTTCACCATAAGGAGATGTAGATAAACTAATACCATTTTCTCCTGGGAATGTGACAGAAAACCAGATGGCAAATCCATGCACTAATGAGGATCCATAGCAGTAGAATTGGAAAGAACCATTGATGTTACCAATGTCCTCCTGCGTTGCGCTGGCGAGATTTAGGGAGGCAAATTTCACAGGGTGAGAGAGCACATTCTCAGGGTACACTGAGCACACTGCCATATCCTTGCTCATGATGCATTTTCGTGCAAAAGATCGCACACAGGTCATATCAACTCCGTACATGTCGTTCACGTCACTCCAAAAGTCCAAACGGCTTTCCACTACTGTATCATTAACAGGGGCTATGAAGATATCAGCGCTTGATGGAAAAATGAGGCCCCCAGGTTTCAGCCACTTATCCCGGGCGTAAAGAACAGAGCTCAGCATTGATTCGTACATAAGGCCATAACCCATCCATTCGCTAACAATAGCATCCACTTTTCCAGGTATCTCAATATTTTCGACTGCGCTAGTAATCACTTCCACTTTGCCCTCCATCTTGTTTTGCTTCACAACATCACAGGCCAGCTGTGACACAGTGCTGGCTTCCACTGCATACACTTTACTAGCGCCTGCTTGTGCGCAGAAAATACTAAGTATGCCAGTGCCAGCACCCACATCCAGTACAGTTTTACCAAGAAGGTCATTTTGGTTTTGAAAAATAGCCACTTTGTAGGCATAAGTGCGAACAGTATCTGAGAGCATTTCTTCATGAACTGAGATATCTGAATAACACTGGAAGTACTCACTGTCTTGCTGACTCCTATCATGTCTCCTCTTTTTGGGGAATGCCATGGTTAGACAGATCCAGCTCAGTGTTTGTGACCTAAGTTTCTGTGAGCTCTCAGTGCTGTTGAGGCAGAGGTAACAACAGTGTGTATTGGCTAGTTCAGGCTTCCTGTGACTGGATGGCATGGATGCTGATCTCTTCCTGTCTGTACTCCCACCCCCTCCTGTATTCACTGTTTTACTTTCACTTTGTTCCATCTTGCATGTAATGTTCGTTTCACATGCACTTGTCTCCCCTCCCCCTTTCTGTCGGTGGTTTTATTCCTCGCCCACTTTACATTGATAATCGTATTACACTGCTTTGTGTCAGCACAATTACCACTCTTCTGAAATCTGAACACACGAATATAAACTACAGCTGAGCAATAATGGATCCTCTTGTTAGTTCTGCAGCTTTTGTTTTGTGTTACCAGGTCAGTCACCTAAGTTTAGACACAGATGTAATAGAATTAGTCTTTAGCAGTCCGGCAATTAATATGCAGAAAGGAATGTAACCCTGAACTGATTTCAATGCAACGAGGTACCCCTTACTCAGCTGTTTATATTGCAGACAAACATTTTACTTGTGTGTGTATATAATATATATAATATATATATATATATATATATATATATATATATATATATATGTGTATGTGTGTGTGTGTGTGTGTGTGTGTGTGTGTGTGTGTTTTAGCATGGTCACCCAGCATTGCGCAGGTCCAATTTATCTATTAGCAAATTATTTGGTAAATAGACCAAAAATGCTATTTAGAAAATAAGATTTGTTGCGTTGTCGTTATGTTGTGTTGAGATTTCTTTCCAGCAGTCAAAACAATTGTTTACAATCAAAAAATTATGTTTTCAATATTTCTTGCTTTGTCGCTGTGTGGTCTAATAGAAAGCAGATTACTTATTGATACTAAATAACTATGTTATAACGTGTGTGGAAGTGGGCTGGTAAATGGTGGGATGCCACACAGTTCCTTCTACTGCCCTCATTGTAACGCTTTCAAATCCCATTCGCTTAGACTTTCCTTACTGCCACTGCTAAATTTCCACTTTTACCACTGTGTGTGTGTGTGACATTTTCTCTCAGAACACATATTAAAGGTTTCTCTTTTTTTTTTTTGCAAGGACATGCATCTTATTTTTGGTTATGCCTGCACCCCTTTATACAGGAATTGGAAATACATGGATTTGCAGGCATCAGCAGAGGTGCAAAATTGTGCATCTTTGAACGGGAGGTGAGAGCTATGTACATGAATGAGCCTAGTTATGAATCCACATGCAAAAATTAAATTTTATGTTGCAGGACAATATTATATCAATAGGTTATAAGGAGTGTAGCATATAGGAGGATGTTTCCTATTCAACAAGTGGCACACACAGCAGTTTTTGTCACCTCAAAATGAATTGTTTTCACACCTTCATAGATGGTAGAAACCAAGCCTCTGCCTATAATTTACATGAGACACTTGCACCTCAGAAGGTGGTGATAAATTTTGAAAAGGAATAATTTTAATCTGGAAAGGTCAGAATATAGTACAGACCATCAAATAAACACCTCCTTCAAAGTAAAAATGTTGAAGAATATATTTTAAACTAAAACATAATTGCCTATTTTGAGTTGGAGGCCTCCAGGAGATGCTGGATAAGGGTCGGGGTGTGGTCAGTCTCGTTACTTTGGCTCTGCTCCTGTGACAAAATTGTTATTTTGTCGAGGGGGCGGGGCCAAAATGACATGATTCACCGCAAATTGCCTCATTTTGGCTGCCGAATTGCAGGAGACTTGCCTGCTTTCCCGGGAGACCTACCCGGAATTCAGGGTCTCATGGACTAAAAGAAAACACATATGGTTTGTCCCAAGTCACTTCCGAAAGCATAAAGGTGAGCTGTGTTGGTTTTTTTTTTATGTGGGGAGGCATGTTAGTGTGGTGAATAGAAGAAACAAACTGCTGCTGGCAAAGATAAGGGTAGACGTAAGTAATTTGCTTATTTAATAAAATATGATAATGTACTGTATATTATGTTTATATTGCTTTTTCTTATTCATTAAAGCAAAATTAACTTCATGACTTACATGTGATGGTTTTGTGTTGAATTGCTTGCATGTTCATTGCTTGCTTTTTAGTGTTTGAGTTGTCTCCAGGGCCGGACTGGCCATCTGGCACTTCTGGCAAATGCCAGAAGGGCCGATGGCTATATGGGCCGGCCCGACTCCTCCTGTCTTCCTGGTAGCTGGTTCCTCCCCGGGAACCAGCCACCTCTGTTGCGCGCTCCTCAGCTCCCTCCCCCTTTATGCTGTGCACTGTCTCTCACCCCCTCTCCCAGCAGCCCCTACCCCACTAGCTCTCTCACACTCATGATCCCCGCAACTCGCGGCACCCCCGCGACCCCCTTCCCCGCGAAAATCGTGGCACTTCCGCGACCCCCCTGCCCGCGAAAATCGCGCCACCCCCGCGACTCCCCTCCCTGCGAAAATCGGGGTGCCGCGAGTTGCGGGGATCATGTGTGAGAGAGCCAGTGGGCTAGGGGCTGCTGCTGGGAGAGGGGTTGAGAGAGCCAAAGGGGAAGGGGGTGCTGGGAGAGGGGTGAGAGCCGGGGGGTAGGGGCTGCTGGGAGAGGGGGTGAGAGACCCAGAGGGGAAGGGGTGCTGGGAGAGTGGGTGAGAGAGCCAAAGGGGAAGGGGGTGCTGGGAGAGGGGTGAGAGAGCCAGGGGGGAGGGGGTGCTGGGAGAGGGTGAGAGAGCCAGGGGATAGGGAGTGCTGAGAGGGGGTGAGAGAGCCAGGGGGTGCTGGGAGAGGGGTGAGAGAGCCAGGGGGAAGAGGGTGCAGGAAGAGGGGGTGAGAGAGCCAGGGGGGAAGAGGGTGCAGGAAGAGGGGGTGAGAGAGCCAGGGGGGAAGAGGGTGCAGGAAGAGGGGGTGAGAGAGCCAGGGGGGAAGAGGGTGCAGGAAGAGGGGTGAGAGAGCCAGGGAGGTGGGGGTGCAGGAAGAGGGGTGAGAGAGCCAGGTGGATAGAGGGTGCAGGAAGAGGGGTGAGAGAGCCAGGGGGGTAGAGGGTGCAGGAAGAGGTGTGAGAGAGCCAGGGGGGAAGAGGGTGCAGGAAGAGGGGGTGAGAGAGCCAGGGGGGAAGAGGGTGCAGGAAGAGGGGTGAGAGAGCCAGGGAGGTGGGGGTGCAGGAAGAGGGGTGAGAGAGCCAGGTGGATAGAGGGTGCAGGAAGAGGGGTGAGAGAGCCAGGGGGGTAGAGGGTGCAGGAAGAGGGGTGAGAGAGCCAGGGGGGAAGAGGGTGCAGGAAGAGGGGGTGAGAGAGCCAGGGGGAAGAGGGTTAAGGAAGAGGGGTGAGAGAGCCAGGGAGGTGGGGGTGCAGGAAGAGGGGTGAGAGAGCCAGGTGGATAGAGGGTGCAGGAAGAGGGGTGAGAGAGCCAGGGGGGTAGAGGGTGCAGGAAGAGGGGGTGAGAGAGCCAGGGGGGAAGAGGGTGCAGGAAGAGGGGTGAGAGAGCCAGGGAGGTGGGGGTGCAGGAAGAGGGGTGAGAGAGCCAGGTGGATAGAGGGTGCAGGAAGAGGGGTGAGAGAGCCAGGGGGGTAGAGGGTGCAGGAAGAGGGGTGAGAGAGCCAGGGGGTAGAGTGTGCAGGAAGACGTGTGAGTGCCAGGGGGGTAGACAGTGCAGGAAGACGTGTGAGAGCACCAGGGGAGAAGGTGGTGCAGGAAGACTTGAGAGAGCCAGGGGAGAAGGTGGTGCAGGGGGTTAAGTGAGAGGGACAAAGGAGAAGATGGTGCAGGGGCACAGGTAAAAGAAAGTGTAAAGTGAGAGACATCTTAAGAATGGGAATGTCAGGGATGCAGCCATCATAAAACACAAGTAGTAATGAAGAATGGGAATGCACAGAGGGGACAAGTGTTAAAAAAAAATAAAAAATCAAGCCTTCATACTCCATTCACTTACATTTTTCATAGCCCCACTTCTAAATTTCCGCTTCGACCACTGCCCTCTGTTCCTGCTCCCGTCTGCCTGTGTGAGCTGACAGCTGCGGATACCTCCTCGCCCAGCGCGCCCAGTAGGAGAACAGAACACAGAATGCCATAATCAAGTAAGTTCATATATTTTCTCGTATGCAATGTGTTTTTAACCATCATTTCATGAACTGGGGGCACTACTGTGTATCCAATGACGTTTAAAACACTATGTATTGCTTATTATGGCGCTGTAATGTTTCTTGCATATCTATCTGTACAGAGATTTTTAATTAAGAGGAAAAAACACTGCTTGTCATAAATTTTATCTGTGATTGTGTCAATATATCTATTTTTGTTTGCATTGTAAATGGTGTATTAAGCTGCTCCTGGGACTCACACTCTCAGTATCTGATATGCTGTACCAATTTTTATTTGTGAATGAGTTTTTGTCTGGGCACTACTAATGATTTGGGGGCACTACTATGGTATAATGTTATTTGGGGACACTATTGTGGCACAATATGACCTTGGGGCACTACGATGTGGCATAATATGAAATGGGCGCACTACGGTGTGGCATAATATGAACTTCTGCCAAAGGCAAATCTTTCATTGTTAAATATGATAGGAGCCCAAAGAAGTTGCTGTATTGTGGCCCAAAATTCCTCTTGTCGGCCCTGCCTGTGAGTGAAGGGGGTAGACGTCTTCAGGTAAATAATCTAAATGTTTCCTCTCTGTTATCCATCAAACTGATGGATCACAAGCAATTATCTCTCACCCACCTCCAATATCCCCCTTAATTTATATACTGTGTTATTTAAAATGAATAGAAAAGACGCAAATCCAGTTACTAAAAAAAGTTAGTAAAAAAAATATTTTTCTCTGACATTTTGCTGTAGATGGAAATACTTTTAATGTGGCCGTGTGGGTTCAAATGATCATTCAATAGTTATTTTTTTTTTTTAGATATATGTTAGAGTTATTTCATGTGAAATGATTCATGAAAATTCTGCCATTACTATTTAATTGAGGGAAAAGGGTACCTGTTACCTATATGTGTGTAAGTATTCTGTTGTTGCTATTTTGTGGGAGATTAGAAAAAAGCAAAACATTGGTTTCCTACAGTGGCGCCTGTATAATTGGTGGTATTGCTGTGGTATGGGGTGGCGTGGTGGTTGCAATGTTGTAGTGTGTTTGGGGCTTAGTATTGTTAATAAGTAGGAGAGGGTATTGCAGTAATGTGGGGGTGATGCCGGTTGCTGTAATGTGGGGGGTGATGCCGGTTGCTGTAATGTGGGGGGTGATGCCGGTTGTTGTAATGTGGGGGGTGATGCCGGTTGCTGTAATGTGGGGGGTGATGCCGGATGCTGTAATGTGGGGGGTGATGCCGGATGTTGTAATGTGGGGGGTGATGCCGGATGTTGTAATGTGGGGGGTGATGCCGGTTGCTGTAATGTGGGGGGTGATGCCGGTTGCTGTAATGTGGGGGGTGATGCCGGTTGCTGTAATGTGGGGGGTGATGCCAGTTGCTGTAATGTGGGGGATGATGCCGGTTGCTGTAATGTGGGGGATGATGCCGGTTGCTGTAATGTGGGGGATGATGCCGGATGCTGTAATGTGGGGGAAGATGCCGGTTGCTGTAATGTGGGGGTGATTGATGTAGTATGAGTGTGTGTGGGGGGTTATTTATTGCTGTAATTGGGGTGCTAACAATGCAATGTTGAGGGTCATTAGGAGAAATAATTCTCCCCCACAAACACACACTCATACTACATCATGTTGTACTGCACCAGCAACGCACACTGCGCCAGCATCAGTGTGCAACAATATAGTGCATGAAGCCCACAACACGTGGGCCTGTGTGCTTTAAATGCCAGGGCTGATTTTTAGTCCCAGTCCGGCCCTGGTTGTCTCCCTGCAAACAGTTAATTAATTTGGTAATTATGTGGCCTTGCTGATTTGTTTCTGTTATGTAGTAAGAAGTAAATGGTGCAGTCTGTCTTTAAACATACCTCCCAATTGTCCCGATTTTAATGGAATATCCCAATGCTCGTGCCACAATGGGATGGGGCTTAACAAAAAGTGACTGGAATTTTAACAATATTTTGGGGTGCAGAGTTTTTGTGGGATAAGGGTTGGGGTTATTTTGTCCTGATTTCGTGAGTCTACATTTTTGGAGGTGTGCTTAAGTCCTGCTTATAAGTTATATGAGTGGAGTTAAAAATTGATTCAAAGTGTGCTGTGGTCATTTACTATGCAAATTTTATTTCAGGTATGAAATATACCCCTTTTTCTTGACTTCTTTGTTACAGTAAAACTACTTGCATATCCTGGGGCGTCGAGAGACTTTCCTGGAATTCGGAAGTCTCCCGGACATCTGGGAGAGTGGGCAAGTATGGTATAAATAACCATAGTTTTCCCTCACATGCAGGTTTGTAGCCATGCCACTTTTAGTTGTTGGGGCACAGGTGTGGTAACTTAAGGTGCAGTGCAAACATGTCTCATGGTTTGGGCGGCAGACCATCTCTATAAATATAAACTTTATTTACACTCCTGCACTCCAACACGTTACTTGAATTGCAAACATCCCTGAAAAATATGTACATCTCCTTTCTCATTCCGGCACAGTTAATCACCCCACGACTGCTGAGGCCTTTACTCATATGCTCCCTGTGCCCCTCCTGGGATTCTCGCACACATTGGATATGTCTATTAAGTATGTACACACTGGGTGTCATTTACAAGGTAAAAATGGCTAAGACGCAGCACAAATTTGGTGGTGCCGTGCTCCTTGGTTTCTTTCAAAGCGTGTGTTTGTGGCGTAAGATGGTGGTGTTTGCAGAGGAGCAGAAATTTTTACTGGTTGATGGGAGGAATTGGGCCCGGTGAGTGCATCCCTTGCAAAGTATGATTTTGTGGAGATGTGCAAAAATGAGATTTCAATATGTGGAGCAAGATTATTATGATTAATAAAGTAGAATAAGTAGCTGTTTCCACACCACCTAAGGGCTGCATTGCTGCACCAGCTCTGAGCTGCTGGGAATTGGGTCACATCCAATAATTTTAATGGAATGCATTCTAGTTGCTCTTCAGCAGAGAAGCCCATTTCTACCCCATGTAAATAAAAGCTTCAAACACATTGCCACATTCATTTAAGGCAGTCCCAATGTTCGTGATTAGAGTTTAGCCTTTTGATGAGACACTTACCTATAGGGGCAAAGTTTCAAAAGCAAGGCAATATAAACTGTGTTTCCAGTGCACTTCGTGAATAAGGTCCATTGACCAATGTACATATGCACACATTCTTCTTCGTATAATACACATATGCATAATTTGCAACATTGTGAAAGTGTAAGTACGCCAAACATAAGACATTTAAAAGCACAACATCTGAAAGTGCATCAGAAATTTCATAGATAAGCACAGTGCAAAAGCACACAATACTGAAGAGACATAAATGCGCTACTGGATGTCCAAATTGAGGGACATCAATACTCCCTACTGTAGTCTTCCGTCACAAGCTGCCCTACAGTAATATGACAGGCAAAGGTTAAAGTTCTTTAGTTTCTGTCATCTGGCTCTAAGAACCATTGAGTTAGAGCAAATCTGACAAGTTTTCCTCCTCACTTACCCCTCCTCTTTTTGTTCCCAAAGCATAGGCAACTGTCTCAAAGTGACTGACACCATTGTTCTTTTGATCTCCACACACTTACATCTACAACCAAACACTATTTAACTACCCTGATAGATTTTATACAGCTCCCTCTGCTACAATGCTTGTGAGGTGCCCTGTCACATGTTAAGCCCTCTTGGCTAGGAAAGAGGCATTTACAATAAAATTACATATAGTGGAAATTTGGGGGGTAGAGATAATTACCCAGTCAGACACATGTCAGATGGATTTTGATAGACCTGGAGCATTACCTGCATGAAGTCCCAGGAGGTCAAGCCCTACAGAGATGCTCAGTAAGCTAGACCACAGCGACAAATAGATGGAAGTTATCCTGAGCTCAGACCTTCACAGATAAGAGACCGATCTTGATTGGCAGACTGGCTGGAAAGTAGGCAAGCTCACCGGAGATGAAATACGGTAATTTGTGTCGGGAAGAGCATGTGTGTGATTTGTCCTTCCAATAGGATTTTTTATTTTATTCCACCTATGGATTACAAACTAACTGGGGCACTCTATATTATTTATTTACTTAAGAAGGGGGCCAACATTTGTAGTGACTGCTCTTGTGGCAGTACAAGTGCCAATATACATCAGTGCAATAGAGTATGCTGGCACTTATAGTGCCACAAGAGCGGTACCTGCTGGCCAGGAGTGCTATTCAGCATTGGGCCAGGTCTCTCTATGTAATGGGGCCCAATCAATTTTTCAGCCACCCCCATAGAGGACCGGCCCGATGCTAAGTAGCCTGGGCAGTAGGAGAGGGAGGTTTTTTTTTTAAAATTATTATTATTTTTTTTATTACATTCTGTCAGGCAAGATGGATCAAACAGCATTTCAGAGCTACGTCTAAAAGAGCTGCCATTTTTCTTGCGATTTTTATGCACGGTTTTGCTAACCGCATGTTCAGTAATCGCATGATTTGTATACTTGCTGTTTGAAAATATCAGGATGGTGGTTTAAAACTGCTGTTTAAAAACATGCGATTTTATGTGCGGTTTGGCCTTCAGTAAATCTCACATTTTCCAAAACGCACATAAAATCGCCATTAAAGGTGCTGTTTTGCAAAACGGCACTTTACTAAATATACCCCTTGGCGTTGAGGGATGAAGTAAATATCAGATGGAGAGTGTTTGTTTTTTTTCCGTGCCAAAGTATTTTCAATGGAATACCCTTTGCACTTTCCAGATGCACATTGGTCGTCTTTTAGAGATGGATGTATTTTGTGCTCCATAAATAAAAAATGGTTGCAAAAAATAGTGTACTAACATATACAGTATATGTTGAGTTACATGGATCTCAAAATACATTCAACTCAAAAACAGCAGTATTTCTACATAAGATGAACTTAAGTCGTACCAATGTATATATTTACACCCCACAATAGTGTAGATATGTGGTTTGACAGTGTTAGTGAATGGTCCCGCAGAACATTTGCACAGACGAATGTTCCAAATTGGTAACACACTTATATATGGAAAAAGCTGACAAATATTGGGGCAATGCCTTCACGTGTTCTCATAGAAAACCTTGTTTGTTTCAGTTTGTTAGAAAAGCAGAACCAAAGGAAAATTCCTTAATTGAAAGAAGATTAGTGTAATGGAAATATAATATTCATAACTGAGCACTACAAGTGAAATTATTCACACATTTTACTTACTGCACTGCTAAGAATATAGTGGCAAAACTGTAAATTAAAATTTAAGTGTCTGAGATGAGAAAGGAAAAATGTCACCCCACTAGCCCTCAATTTAACAAGATGATACTAAAATATTAAAAAAAACTGTGCCCCCCTTTATCACTACGCCTTAAAAAACTAATTGGAGATCATTGGCAAACCTGAAAAAAAGCTGAAACGCAGCATATTTTATTTTGTGCAGATTTTCCCCTTTATTCACTATGCGCATACATCTCCATTTGTGTAGATATTTTGCACTACATTTTTACAAGTACCTGTTCTGGAATCGAAATGTGCAAATCCGGCAAAGTAAAATAAAAAGTAATTTCAAAATACTGCTTATTATTGTACTTGGAGCATTCTCTTAAATAAATGTAAACTTGTACACTTCTAGAACACTGGTCAATTAATCATCATTTACATCTTCAGTCATGTCACTAAATGTAATGTTTTGTTATGCCTTTATTTAATATCTATGTTTTACATTTTTAGTTATTATGCACATTTTGTTCAAGTGAATAAATTAATGAGCTTATCTTCTAAAATGCTGCTAAATGGCTAAAAAGGTGTTCTATTAATAATAGTGGGTGAGATCTGATTACACTAACAAAGTCATGTTAGGAAGGTCTCTTTGCTAAAACATGAACACTTTCAATTAAGTCCAGTATCTATCTTCTGAAGTTCATTAAAATATTTTGTATGGCAAGATAAATTTTTTCAAATCATAAACAGAATGGTTTGGGTATCGGGCGTTATGACGAGAAGAAAATGTCCACTTCTGCAATCAATGACATATTGTTCCACCATACAACAACCGGATGCATGATGTCAGAAAGAAATTGTTTTTGTTCTGTGTCTCTGAGTTTTTTTTATTATTTCTGTGTGATAAATTTTGTTCGCTACAGTCGTGACCAAAAATATTGGCATCTTTAAAGTTTTTATATCATCACCATTTATTTATATAGCACCACTAATTCCACAGAGCTGTACAGAGAACTCATTCACATCGGTCCCTGCCCCATTGGAGCTTACAGTGTAAGCTCTCGATCTCTCTCTCGAGACCTAGATGTTCCCATTTCCACCAAATGTAATGTTATTAAGAAGTTTAAGGCCCATGGTGCTGTTGCCAAGCTCCTGGGATATGAACACAAGAGAAAACTTGAAGGAAGCAGGATTGTTCAAATAGTGAAGAAAGCAGCTTGATTAACTGCCAAGCCGATTCAAGCTGACGTTCAGAAACAAGGTACGTCAGTCTCACACGAACTGTTGCCCATTCAATGAAAGGGTTTTATATGGTAGGAAACCCAGGAGGGCCTCACTCCTGAGAGAGAGACATAAGAAAGCCTTACTGAATTTTGTAATAACACCTAAACAAGCCAAGTTCCTTCTGGGAGAAAGCAAAATGAAGCTTTCAAAGAAAAGAACACCTTCCCTACAGTTAAACATGGACTAGGTACAGTAAAGTTTCGGGGTCGCATTGCACTGGGTGCCTTGAGCCTGTGCATAGGATCATCAGATCTGGAGATCAATTTTGGAAAGCAATGTTGAACCAAATGTCAAAAAGCCTGGAATCTGTCAAAGTCATGGGTCTTTCAGCAGCACAATGACCCAATATATACTTCAAAAAGCACACAGGAATGGTTCAAGACAGGACAGTAGACTTTCCTGAAGTACCCACCAATTAGTCCAGATCTTAATCTCATATAACATCTGAAAAAACAGTTGATAGTAGACACCCTTCAAATATGGGAAAAAGCAGTTTGGAGAACTGTGGACCAAAACTGTCACTAGAGAGGTGCATGAAGCTCGGCCGTGGCAATAGGAAGTCGTTGATTGCAGTTGTTTTGACCAAAGGCTGTGCTACCACATATTTCAAATCTAGGGTGCCATTTCTTTTCATGTTTTCATTTGAAAGGATATATTTTGTTGAATTTAGAATAAAAAACAAAGGTTTTATAATATTAACAGAGAAATAATTATGTAGACCAAATACTGTTGCTAATTTCACTATGTTTAGAATAAATTGAAAAAAGTGCAAAGGTGAAAATATTTTGGTCACCACTGTAAGTGTATAAAACAGTTTTTGTTGCATGGAGTTGTCCTATCTTGCTAAATGTCTGGTGCACTTGGAGGCGGTGGTTGTCACTATTGCGACTACTAAAATTCCGACAAAGGAGAGGACCCGCACCTGTATGATGTTTTTTTACTAAGGCTTACACAAGGTACAGGCACCTTGCATTGCCATCTTAATACTAGCAATGTGAGTGTCGCCCTTTTAAGTGACATTCATTCCACTGGCAGCTTGTTCGGCAGTCTGACTTTATATGAACCTTGCCAGAAATGTTGTGTGTTCACTGAGGACTAAATCTACTAAACTGCGGGTTTGAAAAAGTGGAGATGTTGCCTATAGCAACCAATCAGATTCTAGCTGCTACTTGTTTAGTACATTCTACAAAATGACAGCTAGAATCTGATTGGTTGCTATAGGCAACATCTCCAGTTTTTCAAACCCGCAGTTTAGTAAATATACCCCAAGTCTGCATTTTTAACATGTCGCAATTACTACTTTCAGCATTTTAACGTTGCTCTCTTTATTGTCGGAATTTTTCTAGTCGCACTTTAGGACCCCACCCTTTAGAGAGCACCTTTGTTTTATGGTTAGCTATCTAATGGGTAAAATAATATTACTATGCCCTGTGTGACAGACCCAGGCATTGCATTGGGAATATCGTGTCAACTCGGTCTGTCATCATTGGGCCAGTTGAACAACCGCAGCCCACTCTGTTATTAAATGCCACCTGGAGGCCAGATCTGTTTATTGCTGTGGTGTCCAGAGAGGGAGGGAGGGAGGGAGGAGGCAGCTCACAGGAAATGTGAAACATCTGTGTACCCTGTGACATCAAAAACAAAAGTGTAAGAGGTTAAAATCAAGAAGTGGACTCTGCCTGTTTGCTAACTATTGTTCCAGCAACTCAGACTGAATGACACGGCAGGTGGGAAACCACTGATGTCATGCTCTACCTCCACCCCTGTTACCACCCAAACTTTTCACACCGCCAATCACAAGGGGACAAAGTGCGGGAGAGAACCAAGGAGGGGGCAGAATCGGGTGTCTTTTGAGAAGGGACAAAAAGGGATGCTGGGGAGGGAGAGAGGTTGTTGGAGAATCTTGAGAGATCAAGGACTTGGACTGATTGAGCGTATTCTCTCAGGGTCAGAAAGTATTGCTATAGCAGGAGCTTTTTCAGACAGAGCAGAGTGTTCCTCTAGGACTGATTCTGTCATCACTCCATCGGGAGACACTCGTAGGCTCTGGGGAATTAGTAAGCCTGCATCAGCAGGGAGACTAATACCCAGGGTCCCACCACGCTGGTGAGGAGTTGGCCGAGCGACCGGGATCCTCATTGTACACAGACCTACCTACAGACCAGGCCCACTTGGACTATCTTCTGTGGACTATTATTGTCGGGACTTTGTGCCTGCTAGGACTCTGTGCTGGGGATGTAGCCTGTTGTGGACTTTGTCGGGGAATTTACCTGCACTGGTGATTGTCTGACACTTGTTAATTTTGGTTGGGGAACACATTTCTTCTTGAGGATCACTGTTGTATTTTACTAAGTGTGTGCACTTTGTTTAATAAAAGGGATTATTATTTCTTTCCTGTCTCCTTACCTGTGTGACCTATGAACCTAGAGGACCGGGTATCTAGTGAGCTTCGGTTCCAACCCTGGTGTTCTCACACCCTATAATAAAGATCAGAACATGGGAATGTACTGTAGCAACCTGAAGATCTATGGTATGTGTGTGATTTAATACGCAAGTGATGCCACTGCCGCAATTAAGGTTTGTATGAATGAATATTTGTAGTAATTAGAATAAAGCTTATTGAAGCGAAACTGTCAACCTGGAAAGGTAAAACACTCAATTTCCCTAAATTAACAATTTATAGAGGTTGCGAGACCCAAAATGAACTCCTAATGTTGCCATTGATTTTAATATTTTAACATCTTTGGAAAATTTAATAGAAAAGTCTGTAACCGTAGTGCTAAATCTTACACTTAAATATCAAAAGCTTTTTTTCTTTTCTGAAAGATTACTCTTGTGAAACATGGATGGAAGAAGCCACACAGGTCTTGGCAAAAGGGATTGTCCTAAACCCAATAAGAAACAACAAATTACAGAGAGTTTGAAGCAGGGCTGCAAAGAGGAGGACGGTACGGCTTGTTTGGTCCCCAGGGCACAAGGCCAAGGGGACACCACTGCTGCTCACTATTTTCCCTAATCACAGACCCTCAGATATACATGCAGTGCTGCCACAGAACCAGGGCCAGTATAACACAGTAAGCACAGAGAGTGTGTGTGGGGGCACTCAGCCCACCATACCACTTACCCAGCGACCTGGCCATCTTAGAGTGAAGGTGGACTAAGAAGCACCTGTGCAGTGCTGTCCGAACAGCCCACTCTCCAGCTTTGTCGATGTTCGGCTGTTGCGGGTTAAGGAGCACTCATGACAGGGCAGTCCTACCCATTTGGCAGCTCACCAACCCATCCACCAACTTCATGATATGTCCAGTAGTGCACTAATACTTTAAGCATGTGAGTCCCTCTGTTTCCCCTTTAGCATGTATGTCTTTTCCTCTGTCACCTACGCCATCTGCTCTGTCTCCCCCTCAGCATGTGAGTATCTCTTTCCGTCTCGGCCTGTGAGTTTCTCCTTCTGTTTTTTCCTCTGACTATGAGTCTCTCTCTACCTTCCTCCCTCTGTCTCCATCTCCATCCCCTTTTGTTTCCCCCTCAGCATGTGAGTCTCTCTTTCTGTCTCTCCCTCCCTGCCCTCTCCCCCTGTTAGCATGTCAATATCTTCCTCTGTCCCCCCCTCCCTTCCCTTTGTCTTTCTCTTAACACATGAGTCTCTCCATCTGTCTCCTCTCATCAGCGTGTGAGTCTCTCCTTCTGCATCCCTCTCCCTTTGTCTCCCAGCATTGCCTCCACCTGTCCTCTCAATGAGTGACAGCTTTCTCCTACATCTTTACATGTCACATATGGTGCTGTGCTTCTGTCATGTACACACCATCCCATGTGTGCAGATTTATTTAATGGGGTAGGTGGTATTAATTCATTGGTCGGGCTATTAATTTAATGGGTGTAGGGTTATTCATGTTATTCATTTCATTGTGAACGATTGTTAGGATGGGGTCAGGCTGGTTTGGGGGAAAGAGGCTTAGATTATTCATTAGCTGCTTTGCTTTCCATGAATAATAACTAAATTTTCAAAACTGGTCCCCAATATTCCAGAATCCAGCAAGGCAGCAACAGCTGATCAATACTGTAGACAGCAGCACCTGGTAGACAAAGCTGCAAGAACAGGTAGGAGGCGAGGAACAGGGTTGGAGAACAGTCTCACTTATAAAGGATGGCTACTTCTCCTCTGACAGTGGATACAGCATCTACTCTCACCAAGACTGGGGATGAGGGCTCTGATTTTAAGGACTCATTAGCTGTTCTTGTGACATCACCTGACATTGTATTCAAAAGTGGTTCTGTGGATACAATGTTGGTGTAGGATAGATGACAGAGTGAATTAATTCAAAATAGAGAGAGGTTATCAGTGGAGCACCCCACGCATCTATACTTGCTCCAATAATTTGTAATATTTTTATTCATATGTCACCAATAAATATGGTAAAAGGGGACTGGTAGATGTATTGGTATTGTAGGGAAAGTGGGACTTTTTGCAGATGATCCAAAGATGAGTTGCAGTAGTGGCAGGGTAGACATAATAGTAGGGATAATGGGGTGACCAAAATGATTGATGGTGTCGGTAGATTAGAGAAATGGTAAAGAGCGTGATAACCACAGTTCATGCAAAATCATGGGTCTCAAAACTCCAAAGTCTAGATATAGTATTATCATCATCATCACCGTCATCATTTATTTATTTATAGTTTCACTAATTCCGCAGTGATGTGCAGAGAATATTTGTCACTCACATCTTACTGGCACAATAACTACTGGTGAGGAAAGGACTCTAGGGGGCATATTCAATTCTCGGTGCGCGGAAAAACCATTGATACGGTAATTTTCTCGCTGGATTTCAGCTCGCAGCTCCCTGAGCCGCAAACTGATATCCAGCTATTACTGTATTAATTGTAATAGTTTTTCCGCGGCGCGGAAAAAAACCAATTGAATATGCCCCTAGGAATCAATATTTTGGGTAACCTAAAGGTAGGCAGACAATATAGTAAAGCAAATTACTTTGCCATTCAGATACTATGTTGCATAGGAAGAATAATCCAAACCAGAAAGAGTGTGTGTGTGTATGTATATATATATATATATATATATATATATATATATATATATATATATATATCTACTATATAAATGCCTAGTGGCGTGTGTGGGGAAAAAAAACAAGCTGCAGCGCCACCTGCTGGGCAGAGTTATACACTGACCTATATATTTCTTGAAGGAGAAGTGACAGTTGGGAGTGGTTGGTGGTTGCCGGGGGTGACAGTGGGGAGTTTTTAACACCTTAAGTAGCTTGATGAAGGATGTGGCAATGAAGATGAAGAATGAGGTGATGGAGAAAAATGATGAGGTGGTGACATGTGGACAAAACCACGTTAAAAAAGGGCGCTTGCGTTGGGAAGTAACGCTCTTCCCCCTGAGGAGGCCTGGGCTAGGCACAAATGCATGACAAGAACCTTTTTAACACCTTAAGTAGCTTGATTTGACTAGAATACATGAGTATATGCCCCATTTTAAAGATAGGGGATTTCATAATGTTGCACATGTCAGTTAGAGGTTTGTGCTGGGTGTACTCAGACTGGCTTCACTTGAGAGCACAAACATGGCTGAGTCTCTGGCTAAGGGATTTTCATCTCTGAGCTGAAGAAATTACCCACATTTTCTAGCACAGGGGGGCAGGTTCGTGTTTTGGGATATGGTAGGGACACACTGTAGTACTATTAGCCCAGGCACTGCTCTCAATTGAGATTTTAATCTCAACCCTGAGACAGCTGCTAGTGAATCCATTGTAAACCTCCTGCCCCTCCGTGACATCAGTTAATTTATTTAAAAGTGATTTGTGCTACTTGTACTGATCACACTCAATGGTAATCACTGCGGGGAATAGATGTGAGGTATCTGGACATTAGCATCTGACATGTCCCTCTTTACAAGTGACATGTACTGGAGAGAAGCTGCAGATAATCTATACACACCCACTTCTCATTGCCTGCTGTGGGACAGTAGAATAACTTCATAAAAAAATACAAAATAATATATTTGAAATACATTTAAATGGTAGAGAAGCCTCTGCCTAGTTTGGTTATCAGTGAGCAAAGTTTGCCATTACATTCCCTTATAAGGCCTAAGATGACTTAGGCCTTAGGATACATAAAGCCAACAAGACTTAACTAAAAAAAATATTTCCCGGTAAACTGCTCAGTAGTGTAAACTGAACGCACAGAGCGCACCAGAAAAAAGCTGCAAGGGGTATATACATAAAATAAGAATATGTTCCCACAGCAAAATAAAAATAAAAACTAGTTTATTTTAATATAATAATAAAGGATATCAAATGTATTTATTAATAAAGTAAAGACTTCATGCAAATGGATTGCCAACAATACAAAGTATTTTAAACGTGCAGCGAGTGCTCAAATCAGCATATACAGATAGACACAGATGTTATAATTGCTCAGAGAAAATTAAGGAACCAAAATTAGTCCAGCTGTGGTAAATATGAAAGGTCCTCAATTGGATAAGGTCTTATTACAGAAGTAACCAGCTGGTTTACCAAATCCTCAGTTAATAAGAGTACTGATGCTCAAACTTCAGGTATGCACTAGTAAATACTAAATCCTCAATATGAGGTTCTGTACAGCCAAATCTCGGTACATTCACAAATCAGGCTCTAGAATGTAGCTCCAAACTTGCATACACACTTATATAAATTACCATCCATAAATCAAGACTAAGAGGGATGGCTGTGGGGACTTTCATCTGTGTATTCCAATGAACACACAAATCTGTGAATTAGCAGCTCCACCATTTAGTGAGTGACAGCAATCTCACTCCATAATAGTGCTGAATCTGCAGCTAACCACAGGATGTGATGGCATACCATGTCTGTATTGCGCAAGGAACACGTCCATTAAGGTTTCGGCCTTAATCGTCGTAATTTCATTGCTTTTTGGAGTTTGAGTTGAAGAGTTTCAATCGTTTTCTTACATTGTAGATTGTGTATAAGGAACCTTAATTGGACATGTTAAACCGTAAGTTTTTTTTGTCTATGGAATATATTGTGATTGGTGAGGCCATGCCTAGAATACTGTGTTTAGTGCTGGAGGCTACTATATCTTTAGAAGGATATACATACATTTAGTTATTGTGCAAATTATTGTGCATGCAAAATTTACCAGGCCAAATACTTTCAAATACACTATATGGACAAAAGTATTTGGCCACACCTGTTAATTATTGAATTGAGGTGTTTCAATCAGACCTGTTGCCAGAGGTGTATAAAACCAAGCACCTAGCAATGCGGTCTCCATTTGCAAACATTTTAGATACAAAATGGGTCATTCTGAAGAGCTCAGTGACTTCAAGAATGGTATTGTGATAGGATGCCATCTTTGCAATAGGACAATAGAGAGATTTCATCCCTGCTGGATAGTCCACAGTCAACTATAAGTAATATTATTAGAAAGGGGAAATTGTTTAGGAGCAATAGCAACTCAGCCATTAAGCGGAAGACCACGCAAAATCATAGAATGGGGTAAACGACCTCTAAGGCGCATGGTGCTTAAAAGTCGTCAACGGTCTGCTGATTCCATAGCTGAAAAGTTCTGAACTTCCACTGGCATTAATGTAAGCACAAAAGCTTTGCGGCAGGAGCATATGGAATGGGTTTCCATGGCCGAGCAGTTGCCTGCAAGTCTCACATTACTAAGACCAATGCCAAGCGTCGGATGGGATGGTGTAAAGCACCTGGACTATGGAGCAGTGAAAAGGTGTTCTGTAGAGTG
This sequence comes from Mixophyes fleayi, assembly GCF_038048845.1. Lineage (NCBI taxonomy): Eukaryota > Metazoa > Chordata > Amphibia > Anura > Limnodynastidae > Mixophyes > Mixophyes fleayi. Next base: position 53,762,454 of record NC_134409.1, on the reverse strand, counting down.
ACGAATTATGCTTCTGACTGCTGTCACTCATCGGACCGCTAGTTCCACTCACCGGACCGCTAGTTCCTGTGGTTCAAGATCTAGGTCTCTCTCTGGTCTGCAGGCGCCTGTCTTGCGCCGCGGCCATCCGCCGTCTTGACCAGGGGTCTGCGCATGTGCAGACCTATAGGACTGATAAAACCTTTTCTTATTGGATGATTAATTACTTCTCACTATTTAAGACACCTGCTGCCCTACTACCTTTGCCTGTTCTTGGTCCTCATTCTTCTGAGGTAACCAAGGAGTTCATTGCTCCTGTTCATGGTTCCTGCCTGTCGTGGAAGCTCTCCTGCACTTCAGTGGTTATACCTGTCAGCCACATATCGCTCATCGCTACCTCGTATCTACCGGCAATCTGGACAAGTTTCTACTCCACGCTAGTGGTAATACCTGTCAGCCGCAGACCGCTCCACGCTACCTTGTATCTTACCTAGTGACCGTGACAACTGCATTATGCCAAATGTGAAGTTTGGTGGAGGAGGAATAATGGTATGCAGCTGTTTTTAGGGTTTGGGCCAGTCCCTTTTCTTCAGTGAAGGGCAATCTTAATGCTTCAGCATACGAAGTCATTTTGGACAATGCTATGCTTTCAACTTTGTGGCAACAGTTTGGGAAAGGCCCTTTTCTATTCCAACATGACTGTGCCCCAGTCTACAAAGCAAGCACTACAAAGACATGGTTTGATGAGTTCAGTGTAAAAGGACTTGACTGGTCCACCCCATCAAACACTTTTGGGATGAACTGGAACGGAGATTGTGAGCCAGGCCTTCTCGTCCAACATCAGTGCCTGAGCTCATAAATGCTCTACAGAATGAATGGGCGCAAATTCCCACAGAAACACTCCAACATCTTGTGGAAAGCCTTTCAAGAAGAGTGGAAGCTATTATCGCTGCAAAAGGGGGACAAACTCCATATTAAAGTATATGTATTTGAATAGTGTCATTACAGTCACTGTTGGTGTAATGGTCAAGCATCCTAAAAGTCCATATAGTGTGTGTGTGTGTGTATATATATATATATATATATATATATATATATATATATATATATATATATATATAATGTATATCAAGGTATAAGAGGAAAGCATAATACAGAGAAAGAAAACTATTATAACAAGATGGGATAAAATCAAATTTGAGGACAGCTGATTTAAGGGACATTTGAGAAAAAAATACCTTACTGAAAGGGTAAAAGATATGTGTAATTTCCTTCGAACAGTGATAGTAAAAGATAATATTGTAGGGCAATTTAAACATGATTTGGATAGACATAAGGCTATCATAAACCTGAAAAGAGCTAAGAATCAAATAAGCACTGAAGCTTTTAAGAATAAAAGTGGACAGATTAGATGGCTGTGTGGTTCTTATGCGCCATCAGATTCTATGTTTCTGTGAGAGAATAGAGACCAGGGGGTTAATGTACCAAGCTGCGATTTAGCTTTTTCAGCGATTCTTCTTGGGCTAGTTTGAACTCAATGATGTATGAAAATGCGATTTGCTAGTTAATCGCCAGTAAAGTGAGTTTCCAGAAATCGCTGTGATTGAATTCGCTACAAATCGCTGTCCCAACATTTTGCCATTTTGCCATTCTAACAACTCAAGTTGCTATATGTATGAGGCTGCAAATTCCAAAATCACTGCGATTTTTGGATTAAAAATCATCACAATCAACACGCTTTGTATAGGCGTAATTAGTCTGCAGGTCCAGTTTCTATACGTGCAACGGAACTGTATGTGTAAATAAATAAGTACATTAAAAAGAGTGTCTTCCTCCCTGCTTAGTCGTATTAACCTTGTGCTGCCCAACTAGTGCTGGTAGTAGCAAAATCAGGCGGACAAAAAGCGTGGAGTCCCCTTGATTTTATTACAACCAGCCCTGGGCTTAGTCAGCCGTGGCTGGTTGCACCATATCAGGGGAATCCGCAGCAGGGTGTCCCCCTGCCATGATGACAACCAGGCCCAGGCTTGTCAGTATGGCGCTGGATTCCCTATGGAGAGGGCCCACAAAAAAATGTGCGGCGGGTTTCCCCCACACCCCATGGGGTGGTGGATGTGGGGTAATAAATTGTTTAATGTTAGACACAATTTTGACTTGGTGCACTAAAGGTCCCAGCAAGCCAAGTCTGCCATTAACAGTCTGGGCATGCTGGTGCTTATACTACTACATGGCTTTGCACCAGCATAGCCATAGGTGCCAGTGTATAAGCTATGGGTTTTTATAAACTAAGGTTTTGACAGATTTTACGTAACTTGAAAATGGGAAAAACAGTGGTTAAACATTTTACAATTACAACATAGGTGGATTTACTTCCTCCTCCGTCATTACTACTTATGCTGGTACCTGCGTCTGATAGGACTCTTTTGAGTATGAAAATTAGAAGTGTCTCAAATTTATATATTTAGATGGTTAAAATAAACAATGTAAAGAGAAGCAAATAAATAAACAAAATGTCATTATTACATTATAAAACCAATTTCAGGCAAAATGCTTTCAATGTGCAGAACAATCAAACATTTATATGATGCTGGATTATTGTTTGACCATAAAGGAATAAATTAATTAAATGTATATATTACTCACCAGCCTGAGGTTGGGGCAGAGGTTTGTCAGTGTCCCGCACATTTAACCCCTCAATTATTTCAATGTGGATGAGCTGATTTATTTCCTCCTCATAGGAGATGAATGTGATTGCCAGGGCTGGCCCACCACCAGTCCCAGCAGCTGCTCGTCTCACCTCTGACATATTCTCCTTTACTGTTGATATCAGAGAGGCATTTTCTGCATTTTTCAGTGATTCTTCCACCGCACTGACGGCATCACATAGCGCATTCCACAGCTGCTTTTTGCATGAATAAGCTGTCTTGGTAGCTAGATTGCCCAAAATGCACTCATACACTGGACCTATATATAAGCGCACAGTTTTCTTCAAAATGGAAGCATACATTATGCCCAGAATTTATTTTGCCTAAGGAAGTCTCTGCTTTTTCCCAAAACTCATGTTCCGCCTCGCCTCCTTGCTCCTTTCTCTCCTCCTCGCACTCCTTGCGATGTCTGCATCCCGTCGCATATTCCATTCCATTTGCATACGTACGCTGAGCTTGGCATTCATTGCATAGCAACCTTCTCTTCCTGTTGTCATCCGTACACATGCGCAAAGCTGGCAGGTATCACAAACTCCACCTTCTGATTCTGACACTTTCTCTCTTGATAATTAGATGCATACTCGATTTCACATGTAAAACAAAACCATATGCAGCACATAGTGCATTATCACTAAAATATAATTTAATACTTCATTAAGATCATTAAATCAAACTAAACAATCAACAAGAAATGTTGCACAATTGTTGCTGAATCCTTCAATGTAAATGGCAAGTTCACTCCTACCGGATTTGATGAAAAAAGTCAGCGTTATTTCAAGATATGCATAAGTCTCCAAAGTAGATGTTCATCAGCTATCTTACATATGGCAGTAATGAGCTGTGTCAGTGGCGCCTCACTTGGATATGCCGCCCTGCTTGTATTAACGAAGTATCACCAAAACTTCATAATAGCATACATAAACAAAAAAACGATATATACATATGGCGCTGCCTTCACACACACTGGGAAGGATGATGAATACACATGTGGAATCAGTGTCCAAAATTCAGTTCTCTAAAATGTGAAGATATACAACACAAAAAAAGCTGATAGTGTAGTATGTTTGAACATATATATAATCTGTAATTTAGGATCACTCCACTATATACAATGCCCGTGCATAGATATAAATAGTGCACACAACACCCGTGTTTCCACTCCGATGGAATCCCCCATAGGGTATGCGCTTACTCAAAAGTAGAAATATTCAAGCCCTCAAAGGTTATGCCAAGGTTTGCACACCTATGAAAACCTTTACTTCTATTGGAAACTCTTTTCTCTTCTGGCAGGTGACTCCTAATGAGTCTATCCTTCAAATTGTTGGCAAGTGGGGCGTAATATTAGACCTTACTGAAACAGATACTGTCTTGTCTGGGTCTGAAGCCTGTATAATTGTGCAGCAATATATTCTGTGCTGACACAGAAAGGTATGGGACCAGAACTAAAGTAAGTTATGCACTGAAACTTTTAGTGATTCATACAGATGATAGGCCATACATCCTCTCCCTCTAGTGAGTCCTTCTGCTTTAAGTAGGGAAGCTGGACATGCTGATGGCTTCCATAGCTACATGCCCCTGGCCTTAGCAACAGACTGCTGCTGGCTGCCATTGCAACGTGCTATGTAGCTTGGCAGACAGGAGCATGTTGGTAAAGTTTGTGTAGAAACGTGGGTGGACAGTGTGAGCCCAATGTTAGACCCCAGAAGCAACAAGCTAGTTAATGAAGTCTTGCAACATATACACCCCCATTGTTGGGTGTCTGTTATGGTAGAGCTAAGGAACCCACCAGTGTCTTTAGTTATCTGAATCTGCGCTTAGGAATTGAGCTCTGCTGGCTTGCTTAGTATTGTGTTCAGTTGCTAATGGCAGGAGAATTTTGTTAAGTTTATTAGGCTGTTGTGAACTTAGACATGTATGGACCCTAGGTCTTAATGAACCCTGGACACTGCCCTCTTTGCCCACTAATTAAAGTGGCCCTGTAACTAGCTGTGCAGGTATAAGTAAAATTATACATGGCTGTCTCTGCGGCCCTGCTCCCCTCTGTGAAGTCCACAGTCCTCGGGTTGCAAAAAAAGCTCACTGCTGTGTGACTACTAATAACGCAAGGAATTTGAAGTTTCAGAATGCTTTGTGCACAAGCCAGTTTTCTAGGACTCAAAAATTAAATTCTGCAGAGAGGTGAAGAAAATTCTGATGTTCCTTTTCTCTCAGAGCAAGAGGTTAAGAGCAGAGTGGTGCACATTGGAAGGAGAAGAGGCAGCTGAATAAAGGTAAGGGAGACAAGGGCAGAAGTGTCCCCTCCTTAGAAAATAAGTTTTTTTTTCTGCCCTGTAAATAGTACACAGTGATTTGTGCTCAGAAAATAACCATTATATTTATATATACCCACAGTGGTTAAAGTGGGTTGGGCACAATAGTATGACATACACAAAACTGATGATGTGGCAGAACTTTATTTAGAAACTTTCCTCTCAGCAGAATAAACAAACCAGGGGTTCTATTTATTTCTTCATTGTGCAACACTATTCTCAGCAACTATTCTCAAGACACAGGCAGGTCTATGTGCCGTTTTATGTGTCTCATGAGTGCGTCAGTCAATGTATGTATCCAAAAGGTCAGGAGCAAGCAAGGAGAAGTAAGGTGTATTTAGGATAAAACAGAAAAACAATTCAGAGTCAAGTGTTGTATCCATTGCTGAGACCACAAATACCTGAATACATAGCTAAATGTCTCTTGTGAAAAGTATTTCGCTGCTTTCTCACAGAGCCAAAGTTCTTGGTCACAGATCATTCTGTTAGTATTTTAACTTTTTGATCTGTGACTAAAAAACTCTGGGTCTGTGCAAAAGCAGCAAAGTACATGAGTTATAGATTATATATATATATATATATATATATATATATGTATGTATATGTTAGATATTAAGTTCATTTTATCACTTACCAATAAACATTGTCCAATGCGATTATTGTGGTTCCAGAGCACAAAGATATTCCATTGCAAAATATAGCAGGATTTACAGCAAGCCATTATTACGCATAAAAGATATTACAATAAAGCAGGAGAGTATATAAATACCGAATACATTACATTTTTGCGAGCGCTTCACCCGGGCCCAGGGTATAAAGTTGTGTCATCTGTAGTCGGGATAAGAGAGAGAACAATGGGCCAGTGTGCTTATATGCAGCTTGAATTAGCATAAACACTAATGATGTCACAAATATACACAGATAACTTTAAGAAAGGTCTTCATTGGTTCAGGGTTATCAATGTTCCAGTTGTCTGCTGGTCATAGGTCAGTTCATTTGATCTTTTCCAAGGGTGGGACGCAATTTACTTCAACTGTTGCCTACTTCTCTTCCCGCCGAATAACCAATTTAAACCGACCCATAAATAAAGTACTTTTGAGTATTAATCTCGTATTAATCTCAACTTGCGACAGCTAGATGTGATCGCTATTCTGTCGAAACTGGGTTAATACTGGTGAAATAAGCTTTAATATGAGACCAAACTCTTTACCTTTTAGAGGACCTGAACCATAAGTACCTTAACTTTAATATTATCTATGTATAATTAATCTCTAATACATTTTACTAGTAAATAAATGTGAATTGGAACCTTAATTAATGTGTATTTTTTACAAGTGTAAGTGCGAATGTAAATGTGTGTGTTATTAATCCGTGCAATTGCATCATAACACGTGGCATACTAATCGCAATCGCACGGTAAAACAATATTAACCAATTTGGTTTACTTCATCCAATTATTTGACTTTCACAGACCACCCTTTGAGAGTATACCTAACACTCTCATCCTAAAATTCTGTTGCAGGATCTCAGTAGTGCGTTTTATTTTTCTGTAATGCATGTCCCTCTTTACGTATGACCACACTGTCTGTGGATATCAGTCAAGTTACCATAAAAGAGAGTCACAATACTAGAAATAATTTTCTTTTTTCTATGGAACATATACCTTTGGAGCTCGGAGTCAACCTGTTGTATGCCCTTCACTCACATATGTAATATAATATATGAAAGGATACAAGGTACGATAAAATATGTAACATCAATATAGAATATTCTACTAAAGTTCTTCATGCCTAGCATGTTCATCTGTCATGTCTTGTAGCTTATATGACATTTAAATAATACATTTTCATCAATAACATCATCCTATGTCTGTTAACAATCTCATTTATGATCTCCTTCAACCCTTGTAGTTAAATACATTCTGATAATATTAACAGGTTTTTCATCAACATTTGTGGAGCGGGCTATTGTCTATTTTGCGCAGTCTCCCAATACTCATCATCATCATTTATTTATATAGCGCCACTAATTCCGCATTGCTGTACAGAGAACTCCCTCACATCAGACCCTGCCCCATTGGGGCTTACAGTCTAAATTCCCTAACACACACAGAGACAGACAGACACACAGACTAGGGTCAATTTGTAAGCAGCCTACAAACCTACCAGTATGTTTTTTGGAGTGTGGAAGGAAACCGGAGCACCCGGAGGAAACCCACGAAAACACGGGGAGAACATACAAACTCCTCACAGATAAGGTTGTGGTTGGGAATTGAACTCATGACCCCAGTGCTGTAAGGCAGAAGTGCTAACCACTTATCCACCATGCAAGTTTCTTTGTACATGAAATGGTGATCGGCCTGCAGACTATTGGGAGACTTCAAACTAAGGGACCTAGCTGTATTACCTTTCCCCTACTGGCCTCCCACCCTATAATTCGAGTACCTCAGAAATATTTAGTGGAAAGAGAACTAGACCTACTTAATATAGTCTCTGAGGCACGTGAGAGCACACCAAGCACTCGGTTTGGTCTAAAACCTTACCCACCCAAGAATGATAATCATTCTCATGGATGCCTGCTCAAGTCCGAATTATTACTGGACTGGCATCGCTGGATGAACCTCTCTTCAACTATGGCATAAAAGTACTTGCAGACAAAATACTCCTCAGACAATGGCCCCTCACACTCACTGTCTACGAGCTTCAAGGTTAGCAAATTTTTCTTTTACCCCTGAATTAAATAGCGTAATTGGCTGGATCGATTGTGCTAACAACTCTTCTTCATCCCCACCGCCTCAATATCACTGCCTGAACCAGCCTCTGTCACCTGTTCACCATTGAAAGAATTGACTGTCCTGAAAAAAGAATGAGATGAGAGAAACACTGGACAGGGGAAAAACAGGAAAACCGCTGCTCCATGCTGGATAACAGTCTTTGCAAAGTCCTTGGCTCAAGTGTTATTAACTGTGATCTTGGGTCTCCCGTCACAGATTCACGAGTGTCGTTCTCGGCTGTAATTTGAACCTTCACCGGGTGTTGACTCCTTTGCAGTGGGCGGAATGGGTACAAGTGTCTCTCTGCTACTCCTAGGGATGTGATGCTGGTCGTCAACACTTGGTACCTGTCTGTCAAACAACTTGGGAGTAAGAAATTACAGTCCATAGCATACTCTTCCAGTCCAACTTCATAACAGTTAGTATAACGTATCAGGAGACAGTGTTTCGAACGTCCTTTGTTGCTGTCTCACTATTTTGTTTTTATTTACAAGATCTTGAACAGTTTCTCCATTATAAACTCATCTCAGGAAAAGTCAAAAGTATTTTCAAAAGGTGACAAGTTAAGAGGCGGCTTAGGAGTGATTCTGATAGTGGGAAGGACTAGTGGCCAAAGCTACCGGCCACTTCAATCTAGTTTCAACCATCACTCTATTCAATTCGTTCTAGATAGTACCATTTATTTTCTCACTGGTTTGTGGCTGATAAAGATTTGTACTCATTATCTAAAAGTTATTACCAGTAAGAATGAAAACCCCTATCACCTTCTATATAACTCCAGGGATACCATATCTACTAACAAAAATCTTGAATATGACACCACAATATTAGAAACATTTGAATAAACCTTTACCCAGATATATTTCATCAGTACACCAGTATATACTTGAGAACCCTGCAAGGTGGCAATTGGATCCTGCAATGGCATTACTTTGCTGCAAAAAGTTTTGCTTTATGTAGCTTAATAAATTACTTAATGCTGCTGTCCCCATAGAGGTCTATGGGAATAGAAGTAAGTGGCAGTAATTGGGTTAATGCAAGAGAAATCTATGATTTCTCCAACATGAACCTTTTGAAAAATAAGAAAAGGTTCACCAAGAACCTTTTGCTGGCATTTACGCTGGCATTTTGGCTCTTCAACACTTGTGAAATAGACCCCTCTATATCTAAATACTCAGGTATTTGTGGTCACAATATACAGTAGCAACAGCACTTTACTCTGAATTGTTTTTCTGTTTTATCCTAAATGTGAACATGTGAGAACATTAGGGTAGGAACCCAGAGTGAAGTCCTTGTTCACACAAATAAAGAGAGAGAGGATGTATATAGCTGAATCTTTATTGTAAAAGATGGCCATCAAATTCAATAGCCAAAATGAATAAAGCACCAACACCGAAGATCAACATTAATCAATCCACAAGTGCTCACACTCCAAATTTCACTCAATATCTTCCCAGTGCTTTTAACCCAACTTTTCTGTACACAGACTGAGTTATGTTAAACCGTTTCCTGGCCAAGCTGTCGGTCTCTATGCTTTCAATGGTAACTACAGATTCTTATATTTCTCTTGGTACCCGATTCCTGTAACCGACTGGAGGGTGTTGAGGATGCTGGAGCAACATTTCCTTTTGGTCTGCCGAATCTTTCTGAAAATGATCCCCCGGCGTAGCTGTCTCATGCATTGACTACATTGGATAAGATCCGGCCAAGCTTTCAGTCTATAAACCGCTATAGTATTTCCTATCCAGCTGTTGCAGCATTCCTCTGCTTACTTGCTGATCGTACAAGTTCCATTTGAATGGATAGCCATGGACCTTGTGGGGCCATTGGAAAAATCTGCACGTGGGCACCAATATATACTAGTGGTGCTTGACTATGCAACCAGGTATCCAGAGGCATTTCCCCTACAAAACATAAAGTCCAGCACCATAGCTAAAGAACTTGTATTGATGTTTACATGCTTGGGTATACCCAAGGAAATTCTCACAGACCAGGGCACCCCATTCATGTCCAAACTGATGAAGGACATGTGCCAGTTGTAAGGGGTGATGGCACTTCACACCTCTGTGTACCATCCACAAACAGACGGCTTGGTGGAACGCATTAACCGCAAATTAAAGCAGTTGTTCAGTGAGACCAATGCTGGGGAAGCTGGCTCGTCCTTAGAGAGCTGGTCTATGTCTAGCTAGCGTGTAGGGTCTGCAGAATTGCTGTGAAATTCATATGGTGTCATATACATTTTTTCCATCCTGACAATAAAGCTGCATAAAAAGTTGTTCACGTGTGCTTCAGCAGTAGTGGGCTCCTGCCGCAGTATGTATGTATGTATGTATGTATGTGTATATGTGTGTGTGTATATCTATAATATAAATGTCTAGTGGCGTGTGTTAGTCTGTCTGTGTGTGTGTGGAAAAAATAAAACCAAGCTGCAGTGCCACCTGCTGGGCGGAGTTATACACTGACCTACTAAATTTTTAGTGTGTGTGGAAAAACTAGAATGCATGAGTATCATGCACGGGTTAACTTGTGTGTGTATGTGTGTGTATGTGTATATATATATATATATATATATATATATATATATATATATATATATTTTTTTTTTATTACACAAAGTTACACACTAGTCGGTGTTCAGTGCTCTGCATGCTACAGCACATTGCATGCTTTAATTTCAATTTACTAGTTCTTTCTCCTTTCATACTAACAAAGATCAATACTGGATGAATTTTACAAACATTCTTTTCCACAATCCTCTAGCCCAAGTTCCTGAAATTGAAACATACAAATAGGTTTTTCTTTTTTTGCAGCCCTGTTTGATGCTACGTCTTTTGGAAAACCCACTGAGTAAATCCATACAGCTGCATTAAACACACTGGTTGCGATAGGGGTAGAATAGATATCCCATTGTCACAGGCAATTGGATATATAGGGCCATTCTCTTTACAACCTACTCCAATTCTATTAAATCGAAGCCAAATTCAAATGGTGGCCATACGACCCACTGAGAAGCTTTTACAGTTCTGCCTGCTGGGAAGTATGTAAAAAAAGAGAAGAAACTGTTTTTCTTATTAAAAGCTCTGTAATAACCAGTGGCATTTTGAACAATACAATGACCTTTTGAGGTTGCTAAGCACTGAACTATGTTATCTCACTAATAATAATTTACTGACTGTAATTTTATGATAGGACAGAAACATTTTTTTAATTTGTAAATGAGGTTTCTTTTCAGAAGTCTTTTCATGAATATGAAAGGTGGAAACTGAGGTGAATGTAAGTGATTAATACAAGGGATAATTTAGTTGTTTCTTTTCCACATTAACACTGATCTCTTTATTATCATCATCCACTTTAATTACAGAGATGATCATTTGTTAGTTGTTCTATTATATCTTTGGAAAGGAACAAATTACTAGAGTTGATACATTACTATATAAAGTAACATTCTGTTTAATGCAGTGACAGTTGTTTCAGAAAAAGCATTTGAGCAGATTACATTATAGTACAACAGTAACAGTTATGTCAAGACGTCTTAAGAACTATCATTCCTCCAAGAAATGACATAGATCTTCTGACTGTACTTACTTTAGCACACCCATGTTCATTAAGGGGTAGTGCAATGACTGGGTAGAGAACAATCCCTCCTTTTGGATTGTACTCTTATTATTGTGTAATAAGAATGCTTTGATCTTCAGATATGTCTCTCGAATGCCCCCTTGCATCAGCTATAAAGTAAAAGTTTTGATTAAAACTGTTTTTAAGTGAATGGATGTCCCCTGTTTTGATGCAGGCGGTGATATAAAACCTGCAGCCAGTTGGATCATCAGAATTTCTCCCAGCAGCAAATACACTAATATTGTGTGAGGCACTGATCTGTCCATTTGTGTAATTATGTTAGTGTGGACAAGGTTGCATGTGACAGTGTCAGTGTCATGATGTATAGTGTGCAAAGGAGGGAAGAATGAAGACACAGACTGGTAGATAGTGAAAGAAGTAGAGGAGTTTGCTGTTGTGTATTTACTTAGGACAGTGAAATAGCTTATGTCACAATCTGCATATCCCTTTGCTAAATGCACTAATAATAATAGTCAATGCTGATCACCCTCTTCTGTTTCCCATGTATTCTCCTTGACTCATATGTGCCGCTTTTGTCTTTTCCATATCTTTTCTTACCCCTTAGAAATTACCATAGCAAATACTCAGTGCTCAATTAGTTCCCTGCTTCATGTCTACCCTTTTGTCTTGATCAAGTTTCTCATGGTTGCTGCCTCTTGCCTCGCCTCTACTCTTCTCTGTCTCTCTCATGTCTCTCCTATCCCCAGGGCTGCCAAAAGGAATTCAGGGCCCCGGTACAACAACTTCATGGGGCCCCCCTTACAGCTGAGGAAAAAAAAATTTGTGCCGCCGCTATGCACAAAAAAATTGTCCGACCACACCCTCAAAATGTGGATGTGGTTGTACAATTGGGGCGTGGCTATGAATCACTTGGTATGCCCAGGAAACCATCTTACAGAAACAAAACTTGCATTGTTGGGTACACCATTAAACGGTCACCAAAAATTGGGATTGTCGCACTTTAATCACAACATTTCACACACTCTCCGGCTCTCCCCTACCTGTTCTTCTCACTTTCACCACCTGTGGCTGCAAGTTTCCTTAGTTGCGGCTTGTCTGGATCCTGGATTGTTGGAGGCCCTATTTGGAAAAAAAAATGGGTACAGTTAGATAATTTCAGCCAGCCCCGGCATTAAATCAATAGCACCCACGATTAATAATTAGGCCTTCATCCAGCCCTAACAATAATAGTATTCACATTTAATAAATAAACCTATTTCCCTCCCTACAAACAGTCCCAGCAATAAATTAATAGTATTTACATTTCAGAAATATATCTATTTCCGGCAACCATCACTGACATTAAATAATTCATAGGCACATTTAATAAAGAGACCTCATTCTCCCCCACATTCATTAGCCCCCAAACCACCCCATCTTAAATTAATAGTCAACACTATAAAATTGCCCAACCATTACCCCACAAACAAAATTGCACCCATTAATTAGCAACCACGCACCTCACACTACATTTGCACAAGTCCCCCTGTGCCATCACACACACATTACTGTGCTCCTTCATCACCATGTTGTGCCCCCTTATGTTCACACTGCGCCAAACATGCTGCTTTTCCCCGACTTCACCTGGCTCCCCATCACACTGTGCCATGCTGCTCCCCCTCTCCTCATCACTGTGCGATGCTGCCTTCCCTCTCTTTCATCACTGTGCCATGCTGCCCTCCCTCTCCATCACTGTGCCATCCCGCCCCCTCTCCATCACTGTGCCATCCTAACCCCTCTCCATCACTGTGCCATCCTGCCCCCTCTCCATCACTGTGCCATTCTGCCCCCCTCCGCTCTCCATCACTTGGAGCCTTTCTGCTCCCCTTTTTTTCCTCATACTGTACCTCTCTCCCCCCCATTTCCTCATACTGTGCCTCTCTATCCCCCCCTAGTTTTCTTCATACTGTGCCTCTCTCTCCCCCCTTTTTCCTCAAGGTGTGCCTCTCTCCCCCCTTTTTCCTCAAGGTGTGCCTGTCTCCCCCCCTCTATCCTCATGTTGTGCCTCTCTCTCCCCCCTTTATCCTCATGTTGTGCCTCTCTCTCACCCCTTTATCCTCATGGTGTGCCTCTCTCTCCCCCCTTATCCTCATGGTGTGCCATTCTCTCCCCCCTTTATCCTCATGGTGTGCCTCTCTCTCCCTTGTTGTTCCTCTGTGCTTTTCTCCCTCTTTTGTTTACTTACCTAGCTGTTTTCCTCTCTTTTCTTTTCTTTTCTTTTCTTCTGTCTTATCTCTTCTTTCCTGGTCCTATCTGCGCTGCTCCTCACTGACTGTCAGGTGTGACTTGATGACGTCACGCCTGGCAGTCAGTGTAGAAGACAGAGCAGAGAGGAAGGAGGAGGGACGCTGGTGCCGCAATCACGTGAGTATCTCTTTTTTATTTTTATTTACAACCCTGCTCCCCCCACCAATGAAGGGGCATGCCAGGGGGCTCGGCCTGGGTAATTAGTACCTGATCCCCCCCCTCTTGGTGGCCCTACCTATCCCCTAACCTCTTCCCCCTTTTCCACCTGTTCACACCCTGTTACCATATAGGTAATTGTTTAAATAAAATAACATATAATTTAGTAGTTAGTAGGAGTAAGGGTAAATTGTGTGACATAAAATAGAATAGATAAGAGTATGAGTGTGTGTGTATATTTCTGTGTTTGTGTACGTGTTTGTGTACATGTATGTGTACGTGTGTGTGTGTGTGTGTATATATATATATATATATATATATATATATATATATATATGTGTGTGTGTGTGTATGTGTGTATATATATATATATATATATATATATATATATATATATATATAATCAGAACACAAAGAAAAAGGAGCGCCACACATAGTGTAATTCAATCACACCAGTAAAAAGGTAAAAATAAGTGCTAAGAGATGCCCGTACATATATATATCGTGTAACAGCTTATCTGCTAAATAGATGGATATATTGATGTTCTAAAATGTCCTCTTCTTAATATAGGAATGGTGCATCTCACAGGCAAACTGCAACAATAGTGTAGTACGTTCTATCATAAGTACTACTCCCAGAAATAGTTAGGCTAATATAATCAAAAGGAATTTAATATGACAAGACATAAAACCATAAAAACAAGTCATGCCCATACATAAAAATAAAAATGAAACAGCTTATCTGCCCTCCTCCACAATTAGGATGGAGAGTCCAGGGTGTACGCGAAAATCCCGGCCAATGTATAAACATTCCACTCCAGACTCCGATAATGAGGCAGATAAACACCACGAATACCCAACACGTTTCGTCCTCAATATGACTTTTTCAAGGGGTCATTGATGACCCCAATAAGACTTTTTCAAGGGGTCATTGAGTAGAGTTTAGACAGAATTAAGGATCCTATAACATCTAAAGGAGCAGTAGATATATACTTACAGTGATATATTTTTGCAAGGATATAATAGGCATATTAACTGTTCAGTGTTGTAATGGTCCTGTGTTTTGTGTTATGTAAGTAGTCAAAGGAAACATAATTAATTAGAAGACTTTTCATCATTGCATTCTTATCTTGTTTGTCTAACTGTAAATAAATATATAGATCTGGGTTTTCATGTCAAATTCACTCATGGAATCAAAATAAATATATATATATATATATATATATATATATATTTTTATATATATATATATATATATATATATATATATATATATATATTTATACTTATAAATATTCTCAAAACTGCATACAAATATATTTATGTCATATTGAAAGGTTTGGACAAACAAGTCCTGCATAGTCAATGAGCCAAGATTCTATATCTGTGACTATAGTATATTTATTATCATATATATATATATATATATATATATATATATATATATATATATATATATATATATCTTGGACCATAGTGATATAGAGTATTTTCCCTTTTAAAACACATCAGTCAGTCATATGCAGATATGTGATAAATGTGTACAAATGTAATTTGGACTAGTCAAGTAATTTTACCCTTTTGGTTATGAGCCGACCAGTTGTAAGCCTGATATAATATATTAGCAGACATATATATGAAACATAGAAGATATATCTATATAAATATATATTAATATTTATATGGTAAATAGAATAAAGATAAATATTTATGATTCTGCAACAACCTTTAGTCTTGCACATGCCTCTTTTCTAAGCCCTGGCACCTTAACTCATGACTTTCTCTTTTGTCTCCACCATGGCTTTTCTGCATGTTGCATCCATACCTCATCTCTACCCTTTTGTTTCCTTAACATACCTGACTTAACTCTATATTATTTCTTTCTCCTCTATAAGCCTTAGTGTAAAAACAGTATTGGTCACACATCAGTAAAACGTGCAACAATTGGAAAGTTATACTCCTGCTGTAAAATTTAATTCACCATTCATAGTAGGTTGCTAGGTGGATTATGCTTATGATACTTTGACATTATATGAGGACCAGGGACAAAACTTGTCTGCTTTGGATTCTCAATGACCACAATGGCAGGACTCTGTCAGTTTGCAAATTTCAAGAGAGTGAAAATAGTGGGAGAATAGACTGTTGGTCTTAAGGTCCAATTAAATTAGGTGGTTAAAACTCATAGGGGGGTATTCAATTGTTCCACTGGGCGCCGCCGGAACGAGCACGTTAAAACTATTACCGTTTATACGGTAATTACTCGCTGAATTTCATGGGAGCTGCGAGATGAAATTCAGCGAGTAAACTACCGTATTAACGGTTTTTACGCGCAAGTTTACCGTATAAACGGTAATAGTTTTAACGCGCTCGTTCCGGCGGCGCCCGGAGGAACAATTGAATACCCACCATAAGGTCTTTACTCCCTCTCTTTCTGTATCTCTTAGCTCTGTTAACACCTCTTTAACTAATTAAAATAACACTATTGTTTTTCCTTTTTACCTTAAAAATATTTAAGGGTATAAGACTTGACTCATTGGGGTTGATTTATCAAACAAAGCATCTTCTGCACTTTAATTAGCACCTCTTATCAACACTTTTTGCAGCAATAAGATATGCTTTTCATTTTCTATTTTTTGCTCATCCCGAGACAGTGCATCCGATTTAAGCAGCAAGGAGGATGCACAGTTTGGCTAAATTCATCCGGACTTAGATAAGTAAGCAAGGAGAACTCGGGTGGGACATAACCAAATAGATGGGACGTAACCTGTGCCTGGCTGGGTACACATCTTCCCTACACACGGTAATAGGCACTTCAATGTTGGTCAGGTGATGAGTTATTGCTGGACCCATCAAGGCACCATTGAGTTCTGCTATTAAGTGCTTTATAGTCCCTTAACCATATACAAAAGTGTTGGTAGATGGCTTTAAATGCTGGTGCTGGTGCTCTGCTATATACTTTAGTTATAATATACTGCCATATACCATGCTTAGGAATATCCTTGTTGTCCACAGGAGAGATAATTCCATTTTCTCCTAATTTATTTCTACACTGAGTAAAAGGCCCTAAAACCCAAGGACAGCGAATAAAAGACCACAAGAACTGGGCCTCATGAGAAGTTCTGGTGGAAGAGAGAGTTGAACCATCTACTGTTAATACTAAAGCAAATCAACATCATTATTATTATAATATTAATAAGAAGGTGTTAACTCATCCCATTGCGCTCTATCTGACCTCAGAGCAGCCTATTGGAAGACCCTACACTTAAAAGTACATTTCAACATGTGGCTGTTGATGAGAAAAAGTTGCACAGTGTAAATGAGCTCTGGTACCCTTGTTCCATTCATTTTACAGAACGATATACTAAAAGGACAAGCATAAACAAACAGGGGAGGTTATACAACAATTGGCTGTAACCACCCTGTTTAAAAAAACAGGTGTTGACTTTAACCTACTTAGTTCCTTGGGCTGAACACCTGTGATGCGATCAAACTGTGTATAGGATCACAGCAAGTTTTTTGGGGGCAGGTTTCTATTCATTAGACCCTTTTGTAAACACCTCAGGATATACTTGCTCATTTGAAATATTCTGGATGAAGATTTTATATGTTGCAGTTTGTAGTCAGAAAAGAGCTGAATGGTCATATTACATATCTTCTCCCCACTCCGAGTGGAAGCTGCCATAACAATAAAAATTGTGCTGTTTTTGGCTCTGGCTATAGCTAGAATGTGGATGGTCAATGAGAAACCTTGCTTTGGCAGCTGGGTTGCCTTAGTGATTAATTCAGTTGGACCTGAAATATACAGCCATACAAGTAAGAATTCTATGTAGAAATATTATAAGATTTGTTTTAGGTGGACCAAGTCTAGATATACTCTGCCATCCTTTTCTGAAGACTCATATAGTGACTTTTCCTAGGCACACGGTCCATATCTGATTTTCTCTATTCTATTCTGTTATGCAGGCTATTATTAATATATAATCTCTCCAGCAAGCCTATGTACTGTACTTGGTTTTCAATATATTATACATTTTGGTTCTTTTGATGTGCCCTGTCAAGTTAAATCTGACTGGATAAGTACTTACATACATACTGGACTTCATAATATTGTGCCTTGAGATAATGTTTTTAGGGGGATTGGGGTTTTACTGTTAACTGTTACTATAATAAATGTAAATATAATGATTTGTTTAAAAACAAATTATGCTGTTTTTAACATGCAATTCCTTACATTGCTTCTGTTTTAATTTTGCTGTAGTTGTTTTTTTTAATCTACGTCTAGGTCTCCATGTTATACTTATAGTTGTTGTCTTTTAGGCTCCATTGCAGATCTCTCACTCTCTGGATATTTTGAGCATTTGTCAACTTAGCAAGTTCTAATTGTTTTCCTATCCACAGCACTATCAGGTAATGGAGACATTACCTGGAAGGCAACGAAGTGCATCAGTTCATTACTGTGCTTACATATCCATAATTGCCATCTGAAGAGACATGCCTAATGACAACGCTTTTCCACTTCCCTAGGCATAGCTGGATGTCGTGCTATGTCCTGTGCTGGAAAAGACCAGATGCTTTATAAAAGAGATGAGCAAAATTATCTAAATTGTTCTTTAGAATATTCGCCTACTTGCGCATTTTTGCATGTTCATCTGGCGAAATTCTGTCTGTATAGGGCTCTATTTATCATCTTAATGGTTTTCATGGCAAAAAAGTGTAATCTTTTATTGCCACAATAATAAATTACTTATCCCGTGATTAACCATTATTTTTTCAAGGTGGCAACTGAGCGATAGTGCTCTGGAGATCCCTATTCTGTTCTACTGAACATGCATGGCAGCCTGTAGCGTTCTTGTAACTGGAAGCGGAGTTTGAACTTCCAGTTCCACTATGTAAATGAAAAATAAAATAACTTGAAAGCTTTTCACCTGCTTAGAAATTTTTTTGTATACAAACAAATAAGGTGGATCTAATATAAATTGTATATTATATCTACCATTTTACCACCAGAAAAGAAGAGTCCCATTTATTTTAAAAAATATATTTATTGCAGTTGTAAATGATTTTTTTCTACTTCTGTGTCTGTTAATGCCATCCTGAGCTGACATTATCATACCATATATTGTGGCACAGCAAATGCCACTGTGATACTAGGTGAATAAGTGTCCCCATACAAAGGCATGCAGAAGCCTTTACTGGCAAAAGCTGGAGGAACTTTCTACTGGAGGCGTTATTGTTGGCAATAATGATGTTTTGCTGGCAGTAAACTAGGATGTATAAGGCAAAGTAAAAAAAAGCCATGTTTTCACCAGCAATAGGTCTTTTCACTCTTTGATAAATAAAGTCAATAGTATGGAATGGCATTCGGACAAATGGTGCAGCAAAAGTAGAACTCAGAGATTGTATTGCATGTCTGGGAAACAGTCTGTCTGCCAGCAAATTTCATTCTTAGTTAATTCCACTGCAACTTTCATATTTTGTAGTGTTACACTGAGACAACAGATTCCTTACTATGTGACAACTGTCCGAAAGAAAAAACTGACTCCTTTCAGTACCTCTTTCATAGCTTTGTGTAAATTGCTCAGATATATTTGTTTCCCCATAAAACCACGTGCAGCTGTATGTGTTATTCAGTGCTTGCTCTCTGGCAGACTTTCTCTTCTGTCCTGGCCGTCACCAGGGCAATGGCTGGGACGCTTTCTGCACAGCGCCTCGTCCCTTCATTAGGGAGTAGCTGGGTGCGTGTGCAGATATAATTAATTATTATACTTCTGGGACTGATTCGGTCTCCTGTGCCCCTGCTTTCCTATTGGCCACACTAAGTATTTAAGGCAGGCAGGGCTTAGTCTTCCTGCCGGTTATAGTGTCCTGTGCTGCAGAACTTGCTGACCAGCTTTCCTTTTCCAGTGTTTATCCGCTTATTCTTGACCTGATTGGCCGTTGTGACCTTTGTCTTTTCCTTGGACCTCGCTGGAACTCTTGTGTCCCTTGATCTTTACCTGTATCTTGGATTTCCACGTTTGCTACCTGCCCTGACCTTTTGGCCTGTTTGTCGTTATCGCTGCTCGCTACAAACCCACTGCCTTTGACTGCTCCTGATACCTGCCTCCATTATTCCGGTTTCTTCTACCTTGCACTACAGTCTGTTTGTGATAAACCTTTACTACAGTAGAGCTAAGTCCTGAGGGCTTCCGAGTACCTCCGAACAAACCAGTTCAACGGGAAAGCCGACTGCTATAGGTGAAGAGCTCTACAAGTTAGGTTCTAGAAGCTTATCTTAACAGATGTTAGCCATAACACTATGTGCACTGCTGTTTTGCAGTTCTGAAGATTTGAAAAAGACCTTTACTGACTGTTAAGGATTTAGAAATGCAGAGATTTATTTGTGATTGGTGGTTTGTTAAGCCTCCCCTGTGTTTTAGTTTGAGACAAGGGCTGATCTTCAGGCAAACACATAAATATCTTTCCACTGTCCCTGTACATCCCTCACCACGTGCAGCTGTATGTGTTATTCAGTGCTTGCTCTCTGGCAGACTTTCTCTTCTGTCCTGGCCGTCACCAGGGCAATGGCTGGGACGCTTTCTGCACAGCGCCTCGTCCCTTCATTAGGGAGTAGCTGGGTGCGTGTGCAGATATAATTAATTATTATACTTCTGGGACTGATTCGGTCTCCTGTGCCCCTGCTTTCCTATTGGCCACACTAAGTATTTAAGGCAGGCAGGGCTTAGTCTTCCTGCCGGTTATAGTGTCCTGTGCTGCAGAACTTGCTGACCAGCTTTCCTTTTCCAGTGTTTATCCGCTTATTCTTGACCTGATTGGCCGTTGTGACCTTTGTCTTTTCCTTGGACCTCGCTGGAACTCTTGTGTCCCTTGATCTTTACCTGTATCTTGGATTTCCACGTTTGCTACCTGCCCTGACCTTTTGGCCTGTTTGTCGTTATCGCTGCTCGCTACAAACCCACTGCCTTTGACTGCTCCTGATACCTGCCTCCATTATTCCGGTTTCTTCTACCTTGCACTACAGTCTGTTTGTGATAAACCTTTACTACAGTAGAGCTAAGTCCTGAGGGCTTCCGAGTACCTCCGAACAAACCAGTTCAACGGGAAAGCCGACTGCTATAGGTGAAGAGCTCTACAAGTTAGGTTCTAGAAGCTTATCTTAACAGATGTTAGCCATAACACTATGTGCACTGCTGTTTTGCAGTTCTGAAGATTTGAAAAAGACCTTTTCTGACTGTTAAGGATTTAGAAATGCAGAGATTTATTTGTGATTGGTGGTTTGTTAAGCCTCCCCTGTGTTTTAGTTTGAGACAAGGGCTGATCTTCAGGCAAACACATAAATATCTTTCCACTGTCCCTGTACATCCCTCACCACGTGCAGCTGTATGTGTTATTCAGTGCTTGCTCTCTGGCAGACTTTCTCTTCTGTCCTGGCCGTCACCAGGGCAATGGCTGGGACGCTTTCTGCACAGCGCCTCGTCCCTTCATTAGGGAGTAGCTGGGTGCGTGTGCAGATATAATTAATTATTATACTTCTGGGACTGATTCGGTCTCCTGTGCCCCTGCTTTCCTATTGGCCACACTAAGTATTTAAGGCAGGCAGGGCTTAGTCTTCCTGCCGGTTATAGTGTCCTGTGCTGCAGAACTTGCTGACCAGCTTTCCTTTTCCAGTGTTTATCCGCTTATTCTTGACCTGATTGGCCGTTGTGACCTTTGTCTTTTCCTTGGACCTCGCTGGAACTCTTGTGTCCCTTGATCTTTACCTGTATCTTGGATTTCCACGTTTGCTACCTGCCCTGACCTTTTGGCCTGTTTGTCGTTATCGCTGCTCGCTACAAACCCACTGCCTTTGACTGCTCCTGATACCTGCCTCCATTATTCCGGTTTCTTCTACCTTGCACTACAGTCTGTTTGTGATAAACCTTTACTACAGTAGAGCTAAGTCCTGAGGGCTTCCGAGTACCTCCGAACAAACCAGTTCAACGGGAAAGCCGACTGCTATAGGTGAAGAGCTCTACAAGTTAGGTTCTAGAAGCTTATCTTAACAGATGTTAGCCATAACACTATGTGCACTGCTGTTTTGCAGTTCTGAAGATTTGAAAAAGACCTTTTCTGACTGTTAAGGATTTAGAAATGCAGAGATTTATTTGTGATTGGTGGTTTGTTAAGCCTCCCCTGTGTTTTAGTTTGAGACAAGGGCTGATCTTCAGGCAAACACATAAATATCTTTCCACTGTCCCTGTACATCCCTCACCCTCAGGTAAACATTTTGAGCATTTGTCAACTTAACAAGTTCTAATTATTTTACTATTTCCAGCATTATCGGGTAATGGAAACAATACCTGGAAGGCAATGAAGTGCATCAGTTCATTACTGTGCTTATATATCCATAATTACCATCTGAAGAGACATGCCTAATGACAATACTTTCCACTTCCCTGCTGCATGTTGTGCTATGTGCTGTGATGGAAGAAGACCTGGGGCCTGAGTCATTAAGGAAAGTAAGGTAAAAAAGGAGTAAATATTCTCTGGGACAAACCATGTTATAATGCAAGGGGTGCAAATGAGTTTATTATTTTGCACATAAGTTAAATACTGGCTGTTTTTTCATGCAGCACACAAATACTTGATTGCTATATTTTTACACTGAAATTTAAAGTTGATCTAGGACATGCTCTATCCCAAATAAAAATCTGTTCCCACATTTTAAATTTACCTCCCCCTCCAACAAAACATGGTTTTGCCCAGGTGCAAAGTTACTCCTTTTTTATGCTTTGCTCTCCTTAATGACTCAGGCCCCTGGGGGTAAATGTATTAATCTCCGGATTCTTGAACTCCCGCGAGTTCGGTGTCTTCAGCGCTTAAATTTAAAGCGGCGCTGCCTTGTAAAGGGAAACTTCCCTTTACAAGGCAGCGCCACTTTAAATTTAAGCGCTGAAGACGCCGAACTCGCGGGAGTTCAAGAATCCAGAGATTAATACATTTACCCCCTGATGTCTTGTAGTAGATATGAGCAATATTTTCTAAATAGTTCCTTCAAATATCCACCTGCATACACATTTTTGCATGTTCAGCTCCCTAAATTTGGCCTTAATTGTTCCCCTGGAAAAACACAATTTGTTTTCTAGTCTTACACGAAGTGAGACAACATATTCCTTACTATGTGGCTACTACTGTTCCAACACACCTGACATCTTTCAGTAACCTGTTTAATAGCTGGTGTGTAAATTGCTCAATACCTAGTGTAGGTTTGTAGGGATGAGAGTAATTTTCAAAACTGTTCCAAAATTATTCTGCAATGTGCCGCTGTCTCTGTTTTATTTTCAATTGCAACCTGGGTTAGCGCTGGCAGGAACAGAGGTGCAGGGTCTAACGAACCCACGTTGTTCACCAAAATTGCCTGTTCCACTGAGACACTCAATTTGCAGGAAATTATGCCACAATTTTAGTAGATAATCACATCCCTTGTGTATAACACCCTATGGAAAGACAACTTTTTGTCATGGACAAAACCCATGCCAGTTGCTACATAGTAAAGGTTATTCTCAACAATAAAAGCTTATATCGGACTTCATTTTAAAGTTAGGAGCAAATCCTGCAAAAAGGAGCAGATTAGACAAACCATATTGTGACGCAAAGAGTGCAAATACAATTTTTTTCCTTGCAGCAAAAATACCTCCGGCTTTAGCATGCAGCACACTGATGCGGGGAAGTTTTATTTTTACACTGATTTAGAGTTAAGCTAGGATGTGTCCCTCTCCCAACTCTAAATCTATCTGTAAAGATTTATTCCTACCTCAGCAGCTCAACAGGGGTTTGTCTTGGTGTACCATCTAGCTAGATTTACTCCTAGCGCTAAATGATATCTATTCAAAGTGATGGCGATTGTACAAGGACGGAAGGTGAAAAAGGCAAAAAAGCTGCAGTCAAAGGATAAAACAATACAAACCAAGTAATTTTCATGTGGAAGACCAATATATGTTTTATTGCATAAGGGTGTGCTCATAGGCAAACAGTGCTATTGAAAACAGATTTCCTTTAATTAATAAGATGACAATGTTTCATTAATTCAAGTTATGCATTAACCCTTTACAGCTGAAAGCCTCAGTTCAGTATTAGAAATTAATTCTCAACATCAAATAACTGTTATTTTTAGCCTTTTATAGTCATATGAAGTACACAATATGACTTTCTGACATTTCCCTTTTCCTGAACAAAAAGATAAATGAATGTGAAGTTTAAAGGAGATTCATTAGAAGGGGGCAAGTAATGAGAAAACAAAGCATTTACAATTCGTTCTATTCACCATTCCATCAAAATAAGTCAAGTAACGTAGTGGAGCAAACCATTCTTTGGGCCACTACAGCGACAATGACAAATAGTACTTTATTAAGTGATGGATTCTAGATTAGAAAGCTGAATCACATGAAGACAATCAATCGATTCCTATTAACCCGATGCTAGGCATTAAAAGTCTGAGGGAGAAAAAAAAAAGGTTTTAGTTCACTCTGACATTGCAGAAGAAACCTATAGTCCATCTAATATCAATAATCAAATATAGATTGGATAAAACTCTTAATGTTTGTTATTTTTTCTTTTACCATAATAAAGCACTAGAATTTTTTTGGTAGTTGTCATGAGTTGTTTTAAGCTTTATGAATGTACATCCCATACTATATATTTTCTATTTATTAGATGATCTGATAGTATTTTATCACACATTTACATTTTTAAGTGAGTTATAAGAAAAGTATCTCGTGCCACAAATTTGTATAGGATATTTTGCTTCCAGTAATGAGTGGATATTAGACTGGATTGAATTTATGAAATGGTATTGGGCCTGATTCATTAAGCAAAACAAATGTAAATTGTGTTTTTTGAAAAGTGCTCGTAAATTGGGCATACACATGTCCGTATTTAAGAAGGAGCAGATCTAAAGAAACATCTCTTGTTGAATATTGGTCTAGGTACACTCTGCTCTGTCAGATAATACACTGCTGGATACGTCCAATACATCTTTGCAATATAAAAACCATCAGAATGCATAGAAAATCAAGATTTTTTTACAAAAAATACTCTCTTTTAAAATACATTTAGTAGCATGCTATGAATGTCTACTGTACATAAAATGCATTTTTGCATTTGCTGCTGATTGCAAACACGTGTTCTAACATTCATACAGACCGTCATCACTAGCATAACCTGCCATATGGTGCAAGTGATATGACAGAAAACACGTAACTTTGAGATGCCCAAAGCTTAAATCTTACATTGCTGCGTGCTCTTGAGCTTGGCATACACTTACTGTACATTGACAACGTTCATACTCCCTCCCATTTCCTTCCATGTTCACCCCTGAAATAGTAGGTTGTAGGCTCGAAGATGAATTAAGTGTTGCTGCATTCACTGGTGTATAGTCCGACTCTGCATGCATGGAGAGATTTTACGCAAAATATGGCATGTATTATTATTCATGTTCCTTAATGAATCAGGCCCATAGTGCACAAGTTATAATGAATCCTATATATCATATTTGTCAACTTTTGCATAGTTAATTCCGGGAGATCCCAGGCAGAGGGCGCTGTTGGAGGGCGGGAGGGGGCGAGGCGCGGCCATTCGCGTCATTTTGGCCCCACCCCGTGACAAAAACGTCATTTTGTCGTGGGGTGGGGCCAAAATAACGCGAATCGTGGTGAATCGCGTCATTTTGGGAAATAAATTTCAGTATGCGGGATACTTGCCTGCTCTCCTAGTAGTCCGGGAGACCTACCCGGAATTCGGGAGTCTCCCGGACATTCCGGGAGAGTTGGCAAGTATGTATGATTAGGTTTGCTAGCAATTCCCAAATAAAGTACCTGGAGCAATGTTTTTTGTTGTATAAAGCACTGTGGTAAATTTGTTATTAAAACTAATGTGTGTAGCTTTATGTGGTGTGTCTATATTTTATTTACACTTACACAAATCTCTGTGTATGCATGCACTGCACAGCATATTATAGAGCCCCAATGACTAGTAGATTATATAGCAGATTAGTACGTGCCCATCAAAAGAAACAAAAAATGCCTTTCCTAATATATTCGTCAAATTATACTCAGCAATGTCTTTCATATTACATACAGGAATGCCCAAAATGTTATTCTCTAGTTTTCAGGATACCATACCTGCTCCTCAAATCTTTGCTTTGTCACATGCTAATAGACTGTGAAAGACAGTTTCCTCACACTTATGGCTCCATATGACGGTATTACACTGTTACAGTAGAAATGTTATTTTCAGAGTTATCGGTCTATAGTTAAGTGGCGTAACCTCGGTTCAGATCAAATAACTACTGTCCACTCTGGGTCATTGTTTCCTGTTTCTTGGTAGTACACCTGCAAATTAAAATAAACATTTATAGTCAGAAGGTCTTGCTGGGACACGCTAAGAGGTATATTTACTGAACTGTGGGTTTGAAAAAGGGGAGATATTGTCTATAGCAACCAATCAGATTCTAGCTGTCATTTGTACAATGTACTAAATAAATAATAACTAGAATCTGATTGGTTGCTATAGGCAATATCTCCACTTATCCAAACCCGCCATTTAGTAAATATACCCCTAAGTCTAATACAGAGCACAACTTACTTAATTTAAAAAACCTGACAGGTTCCCCAGGCTTTTATATTTTGTACTACTTATATGTGTGCACTACTGTTGCTCTTGTCCAAGAGGTCTACATAATGAAGTATATTACCACAACCATACTGGGGATTTTGGAGGCAGCCTCCAAAACCCCCAGTGTGGTTGTGGTAATTACTTCAGGATTATATGCATAGGCCAAAGTTCTGCTGAAATAACGTTTACACTAATTTTACAACAGTAGTTAAATACTCAGCATTGAGAGTACCATTCTTTATGAAGACAAGTGGGCCATTCTTTTGTTGAGGAGAGAACCCTATTTAATGCAATTTGTCAATGTAAGTCACTTTGTTATGTAATGCAACCTTTTGTTCAAGGGCAGAAGACAAATAAAATGTCTATGAAATTCAGTAATTTAAAAGACTTGTAATGCATGTGAAATGAAGGCCAGAGATACCATTACATCCAGTATGACCTGAGGCAATATAAACAGGAATTCTGTATGTGTGTTATGAACTTAACTAATGACATATGTCTCATTGCTGATATTTCCACAAATCATTATATGGAATAGTAAATCTCAGATTATTGAATGAGAAAAGGGGCTTACTTACATTGTGAACACTTATTAAAATATATAGAAATTGAGCATCAATTTGCTTCTCAATGTAAAGTTAATAACTTTTGCTGACCTTCCAATTGTACTGCGCTGCAGACCATGTTAGAGCTTGGGAGAGTATAATGCATAACTTTTATTTTTTTTAAATGAGTCTGAGATCTGTATAAAATATCTATTGTCCGTAGCGCTCTCTTCCCCTTATAGAAAGTCAAAACTTCTAGTCCTTTGATTTGGCATTTTCTCTATTTCTCATAGGACATCTCCTCATTTTTCCGTGGACTGAGAGGCCACGACAACTTGTCTTATTTTAAAGCCTTTCTACGGCAGTTGAGAAATTGCTCCATTAAATATATTGATTGTGATAAACTCAAAGACAGTTGTCACCAAGTGATAGATGCTCTCTTCTGAAGTGCCTAGTATTTGTTAAATGCTTTCACTCCTTTATTTACCCATAAATTAATAATCACAGATGTCAAAAAGAGTGAGACAATTGCAATGCTGAATTAAAAGTCGTCTCATTTGGTTTAATATGTTCTTCTTTTTGTAAACAACATCAATTTTAATGTATTAAGAATACATGTATGCTACAGTATTTCCTCTGTAGCTTTCATGGTTTGGTGATCTCTCATTAAGTTTATAGCATGTAAGTTAATAATTTGCCTTCTTTATATAAAGCTGGGTACAAACTACAGATTTTCACCCAACTATTGTGCCAATTGCACGATAAATGACTGTTAGGTCGGATCAGATATTGCATTATTGTTTGATTTGATTTTATCAACTGAAGAAAAATCACTATCAACAATGGAATGATAGCGGGCAAATTCTGCAGTGTGTATGCAGTCACGACCAGCAGTGTAGGCAGATCTCCATAAAGTTTACAGAGTTACAATATTTTCAGCAGATGATTATGACAGATGAAGAGCACAGATCTGAAGATAAATCATATAGGTGTGTACACATGAATCGGAATGCTCATCGGGACTTTCAATCATTGGTAAAATCATTACAGATATCTCATCTTGAGAAGATTTCTGTACTATGTACCCAGCTTTACATTGCTATATTTTATTCAATGCAGTTGACTAATAGATTCATTAATACTTATAGGAGTAAGGAGTCCTTGTAAATCCAGTTTTAGGCACACTGATGAATTTAAACTACTGTATGGTATGTTGAATACCTATCTTAAACTCTAGTACACATTTAATACATATTTATTTTGACACATTGGATGAAAACATAATCCATTTTCTCATTTTTCATGTGGCACACAGGAGCCCACTAGATAAGTTTTTGGTAACATTAATAAACTGTTCAGGGGCAAGTCACTTAAATGGACATAGGGCACTAGAACCCCAAAGTAATATGTTCCCCTGGAAACGACAGTTTTTTTTTATTATTGCACCTTAAATAATTTAATAAATCTAAATTTAGATTCTATCGGCAATGGAATCCAGTATACAGTTCACAGAGTGTAGTTCATCTTTGTGGCAGGGCCCCCTTTTTCCTCCTAACACATGTGGTGGTCAATGATCTATTTAATGATCTACCTGTTGTATATATTAATTATAGGAGGTAGTAAAGAGTTGGACCCTGAACGTACTCAGAAAGAGGCGCCTGCATTTACATGAATATGTTCAGTCGGACACAACTTAAGATGCGTCACACTGTACAGTACTAGAATTTGTGCGAGATGTACATCAAGAGTAACTGATATGTATATTTATGCCCAGGGCCGGTGCTAGGGTCCACGGCGCCCTAGGCATTTTTAAAAAAGCGGCGCCCCCTCCCGCAAAAATCGCCGCCCTCCTCCCTCCTCTCCTTACCTTGTCTCACCACCGCCACCTCTCTGCTCCGTCTCCTCCCCTCCACTCACTGACACTAGTAAGTGGAGGGGAGGAGACGGAGCAGAGAGGCGGCGGTGGTGACAAAATAGCCTCTTCCCCCCCCCCCCCCTCCCCGTCCATCTGAATGCTGTGCGGCGGCCGTGACAGGTATGGTCAGCGGTCGCCGCACAGTTTTAAAGTATTTTAGAATACTGTGGCGCCCTCCAGGCGCCCTCCAGAGCCCGGCGCCCTAGGCAAGTGCCTAACCTTGCCTAATGGGAGCGCCGGGCCTGTTTATGCCCCACTATATCCTTGAGATTGTGAAGAGAGGTGTAATATAAAGTTATCAAGCATTTGTGTGCTACATGATAAAAAAAATATTTTCTTTATGTGCAAAATTATAAACCAATTTAGCCCCCTTGCATTGTAACATGATTTGTCAAACAACAAATTTACTCCTTTTTTGCCTTACTTTCCTTAATGACGCAGGCCCTCAGTGTCCATTTTGTTAGGTACACCTTTCTAGTACTGGGTAGGACCCTCCTTTGCCCCAGAACAGCCTAAATAATGCATGGCATGGATTCAACAAGGTGCTTGTGGTGAAACAAGGTATTAATATCACCCTAACCAGCCTGTCCTTCGTTTCTCACAAAATGTGGATTATAGCATGTCATTTTTATAGCCCTTTTGTTCCCCAGCTCAACAGAATAGCACTGCAGTGTCTAATTACATGTGGATAACGGAACATTGTAACTCATTGTAAATATGTATATTGTTTATTGTATCTTGTTGATATTGCATGGAAGCTATAAGTCATTGCCCCTAAAGTGAAGCCAGGTCGGTTATGGCTAATCAACAGATTGCAGGATACAGGCGAGGGGAAAGGCCAATTAGTTTCCATTGTTCTCAACATGTCTAGTTCAGACATTTTGTCTAGAGTCCAGCAGGGCACCTTCTGTGAAAGTACAGCTCATCTCCACTCCCCTTCCAACCCCCTGATTCAGCACCCACCAATGGTTAAGAAGGATAAACCCAGGGATTTGCCCAGGGAGGGAAAAACACTGTGGAAATTAGACCCTAGATGTAAGGAGCCACTCCAGGGGGGCAGGAGATATTCATTCTGAGAATTGATTCATGGATGTTGCGGTGTAGCTGGTTTTCGTTATCTACCAATGGACTACAGCTGAAGATAAGAGAAGAACTTTATGGGTCTTTAAGTCAGAACATCCAGGTGACTGTAGCTCCTTAAGCTAGTGGGGTAAAGGACAGATGATGTGGTAAACCTGCCTGGCATTTATTTAGTGTGTGTGCATAATAATCTAGTGATTGTTTTTATTACAATAAATGTACTGTTGTACTTTTCTAACTGCATTCGCCTAAGTGACTAAAAAGAACCTTAGGAGTTTCTGGGTAGGCTTCCCTGGCTTAGGAAGGCACCTGTGGGTGGCTAGCCAGAGTGAAGTCGGTAGAATTGGGCCAGAAAACCTGGAATGTTCACAGTGCTGTAAACATTTTTAGGAATTCTGGTCCATGTTGTGCATCACACAGATTTTCCAGATGCACATTCATGCTTTGAATCTCCCATTCCACCACATCCCAAAGTGCTCTATTGGAATGAGGTCTTTAGGCAGTGGAGTACACTGAACTCATTGTCATGTTTGTGGAACCAGCTTGAGATGATGGTTGCTTTGTGCTTTGTGCTGAAAGTAGCCATTAGAAGATGGGTAGTATGTGGCCATAAAGGGATGCACATGGTCAGCAACAATACTCAGGTAGGCTATGGCATGTAAACAATCCTCAGCTGAATTAAGGGCCCTAATGTGTGCCAAGAAAACATCCACACAGGATTACACCTTGTTGTGTATGCCAAATTCTGACACTACTACCTTCTTGTTGCAACAGAAATTGAAATTTGTCAGATCAGGCATTCTTTTTCTAATCTTTATCTGACCAGTTTTGGTGAGCCTGTGCCCACTGTAGCTCCATTTTCCTGTTTTAGCTGACAGGAGTGGAACCTGGTGTGGTCTTTAGCTGCTATAGCCCATCCACATCAAGTTTTGACGTGCTGTATATTCAGATATGCTCTTCTGCATGCCACTGTTGTTACAATCTTTCAGTTACTGTTGCCTTCCTGTCAGCTTGAACCAGTTTGGCCATTCTCCTCTGATCACTCTCGTTAACAAGGCATTTTTTTCCACTGTACTTGGCTCATTGGATGTTTTTTGTTTTTGCACCACCTTTTGTAAACTCTAGAGATAGTGGTGCATGATAATCCCAGGAGATCAGCAGTTTCTGAAATACTCAAATGACCCCATCTGGAACCAACATTCATTCAAGGGTCAGAAGTCACTTTGATCACTTTTTAGTTCTAGTGTTTGGTCTGAACAACAGTTGAACCTCTTGATAAACTTTGCATGCTTTTATGCCTTGACTTGCTGCCACAACATTGAGTGAGTAGATATTTGCATTAAAAATCAGGTGTACAGGAATAACTAATAAAGTGTCCACTGAGTGTATTTGCATAATACCCAAATGCAAAATAAAATGCATATTAAATTTAGGGGTGTGCACCGGCCACTTTTCGTGTTTTGGGTTCTGATTAGCTTGCGGTTTTGGGTTCGGATTGGTTTTGCCAAAACACCCCACTAAAGGTTTTTGTTCTGATTTTGGGTTTTGGGTTCTGATTTTTTTTAAGAAAAGCATAAAAAGTGCTAAAATCCATATATTTTTTTTTTTTTCACTCCTACACTATTATTAACCTCAATAACATTCATTTCCACTAATTTCCAATCTATTCTGAACACCTCACACCTCACAATATTGTTTTTAGGCCAAAAGGTTGCACAGAGGTAGCTGGATGTCTAAGCTAAGCGACACAAGTGGGCGGCACAAACACGTGGCCCATCTAGGAGTGGCACTGCAGTGGCAGACAGGATGGCAGTTTGAAAAACTATGCCCCAAAGAGCACATAATGGCAAAAAAAGAGGTGCAAGATGGAATTGTCCTTGGGCCATCCCACCCATCCTGATGTTGTTGAAATAGGACATGCGCACTTTAACAAACCAATCATTTCAGCGACAGGGCCTACAAAACTGTGGCTGAAATGATTGGTTTGTTTAGACCCCCACACAAAAAAAGCAATTCATCTCTCCCTGTACAAAGTGAACTGGCTCTACTGAGGCAAGATGTCGTCCTCATCCTCATCCTCTGATTCCTCGTCCCCTTCAGTGTGTACTTCCTCATCCTCACACATTATCTATTCGAACCCGCTGGACTCCACAATCACAGGTCCCTCTGTAGTCTCTGGAGGCCATTGCTGGTCTTGATTGAAGAATTGATAATTCATTTTTATGAACATCATTTTCTCAACATTTTTCAGAAGCAACCTCCTTCGCCGCTCACTGACCAGGTTCCCTGCTGAACTAAAAACTCTTTCGGAGTACACACTGGAGGGGGGACAACTCAGGTAAAATAGTGCTAGTTTGTACAGGGGGCTTCCAAACTGCCTTTTTTTTCCTGCCAGTAAAAATAAGGACTGTCTGACATGTCTACTTGGATGGTGTCAGCAAAGTAATCCTCCACCATTTTTTCAATGGTGACAGCATCCAATGCAGCAACAGTAGACATGTCTGCAATGGTTGGCAGGTCCTTGAGTCCGGACCAGATGTTCTCAGCATCCCCGCCAGCGGGTCGTTTATGAAATCTCAGCTGTTCAGCATTAGGAGGAGGTGGTTCTTGATCTTTCCCTACTTTATCCTCCAAATTTTTGTACTCCATTATATGCATCACACGTTGTATTGCAGTACTAATTTTTTTATACTGCAGGAACAGTGAACGTAGTTAAATATTGCAGTACAAATTCCTTTTTACTGCAGGAACCGTGAACGTAGTTATATATTGCAGTAGAAATTCCTTTTTACTGCAGGAACAGTGACCGTAGTTAGATATTGCAGTAGTATTTTTTTTATACTGCAGGAACAGTGAACGTAGTTATATATTGCAGTAGTAATTTTTTTATACTGCAGGAACAGTGAACATAGTTATATATTGCAGTAGAAATTCCTTTTTACTGCAGGAACAGTGAACATAGTTAAATATTGCAGTAGTATTTTTTTTTATACTGCAGGAACAGTGAACATAGTTATATATTGCAGTAGCAATTCCTTTTTACTGCAGGAACAGTGACCATAGTTAGATATTGCAGTAGTATTTTTTTTATACTGCAGGAACAGTGAACGTAGTTATATATTGCAGTAGAAATTCCTTTTTACTGCAGGAACAGTGAACGTAGTTAGATATTGCAGTACTAATTTTTTTATACTGCAGGAACAGTGAACGTAGTTATATATTGCAGTAGAAATTCCTTTTTACTGCAGGAACAGTGAACGTAGTTAGATATTGCAATAGTTTTTTTTTATACTGCAATAACAGTGAACGTAGTTATATATTGCAGTAGAAATTCCTTTTTACTGCAGGGACAGTGACCGTAGTTAGATATTGCAGTAGTATTTTTTTTATACTGCAGGAACAGTGAACGTAGTTATATATTGCAGTAGAAATTACTTTTTCCTGCAGGAACAGTGAACGTAGTTAGATATTGCAGTAGAAATTCCTTTTTACTGCAGGAACAGTGAACGTAGTTAGATATTGCAGTACTAATTTTTTTATACTTTTTTTTATAATTTTTTTATAATATTTTTTTATAATTTTTTTATAATTTTTTTATACCAATGGACTTAGCAGGACAGAGCACTGGACAAAGCACCACTGGACTCAGCAGGACAGAGCACAGGACAAAGCACCACTGGACTCAGCAGGACAGAGCACAGGACAAAGCACTACTGGACTCAGCAGGACAGAGCACAGGACACAGCACCACTAACAAAACCCAACCTCCCGCTTCCCTGATCAATGCCCGAGTGAAGATGGCGGCGGCAAGCGGGGAATTTATAGAATCCGAGTATCGTGAGATCCGACTGCGGGATTTGGACTCATAGCCTCGTTTTCAGTTTTTCTCAGCGGCTAAAATACCCGAACAGTGCTCATATCGCCCTCGGATCCACACTGTTCGGGTGGGCTCGGATTGCGATAACCCGAGTCCACTCATCGTTAATTAAATTATATACATATGTTGTTTTTTTAGGGATCTTCTATCCTGTAATATTCCAAATGTAAATGTCAATTAAGTAGTGCAAATAGATGGATGTAACTTCATATTATATAGTCACAATGCTAATTATTTAAACCAGCCCTCCAGCAAACGCATCTAATATGCTTGCCTGCCCTTTAATACCCTGTTCCACTTCTCCAGGCATAAGAAGTCGCAAGTGTAAGATGCGCCATAGTCTACAGACATACTTTTATTGCACTTGTGCAGGACGGAAATGTATATCAAACAGATGTGTGTCTAACACTTCATGGGCCCTATAATGTTTAAAATGTATTTAAAATGTTAGCACTCACTCTTGTGCTACAGTGGATCCAGCAGATCCCAGAGGAATGAGGCTGCCTCTCTCCAGTCCTGAGTGTGCAGAACGGGTGTGGGCAGTGCTTATAACACTCACAGAAGCCACATGTTTGGCTGCCACTCTCTAATTCACTAGGTGCAGATTTCAGAGCTTCAGATACCCACCATTCCTGATCTAAAGTAATCGATCAGGAGGATCTAGCCTGAGTAACCAGTAAATAGGTTCTGCAGCAGCTACACATATCACCAAGAGCCATAATCATTCTCAGGTGCCTATGAAGAAGCCTGAAGGTGGCAACAATATCACATACAATTAGGGACACCATGTTGGTGCGTAGTGGACTCTCACAGTCTCACTATAAGTTCCAAGTAGTGCCAGTGGGAGTTGACAGCAACTCCCCATCCCAACTGGTAACCCAACAAAATAGCACAGTAAGCCCATCCTGTCACAATGCCCGTTTAAATCTGGGAGATTATATTGTAAGAATTTTTTACAGACAAATATTTCAAACCAAAGTGTTCCCAGGAAATCAAAGATGACATTTATGTTATCGATGAGCTACAAAACTACCATTATACCTAGTTTAAGCTCTTAGATTTTACACAAAAAAATTGAAACACAGACTATGGGGGTGAAATTTGGATTATGAAATCTTTGATTCAGATCAATCACAAATAAAATACAGATAATTGCATTTAATCATTATACTGCATTACCAAGACATTTTTTATTTTAAAAAAAAAGACAGCTGTTGGCTTACGATAGCGAGTAGGTAAATGTCTAATTTTAAGATTTATAAAATGCCATGAATAAGAGACAGGACATTATCTGAACAAATGAACACTTTCAACAGCTAAGCTCCTCTTGATGCCGCTGCAAACTGCATAACAGCATCATCTAATGGAGTAGTAAATTTGGTGAACTTTTTCTTTCAAGTACATTATGCACGGAGCCTGTAATAGAAATGTCTACTGGGTTATTGGAAGGATGTAGATCTATTAGACCCTGCTATCTCCTAAATTTAGTGCTAGCGTTTAACCCTGCTCTTCTTCCTGGCACCTCTAAATTACATCTAAACCAGCTTTCAGAGCCCTTGTGAAACAGACCGGCAACACAGCGTCATTTTATTGCTTAGTTGAGTGCATAATAAATCAGCCACAGGGGGATTCTGATTAGCATGGTACAAAATACAGAGAGATTGGTGTGAGGATCTGGGAATTAAACAGGCTCTTTTGTAAAACGGCTTGGTTTAACTTGTTCAAACACCCTAGATCGCCTCCCTATCACAGCTGTTCTGGGTAACTTCCATTTTTGGAGTTTCTTTTATTTGCAATTATGACAGTTCAAGCTTACTACGGTCATTAACAACAAGGTCATCTCAGTGTCCATTTTAACATATAGGGGCATATTCAATTAGGATTCGCAGCCGTGATTACGCACGGCCGCATGGGTCCCGGCACCACAACATCGTGGGTTTCTGCATACAGAAATCCGCGATGTTGCGGTACCATAATGGCACTTTACAAGTGCAGCCGCATGTAACCGCGGCCCCGAATCCTAATTGAATACCCCCCTTAGATTTTGTATCTAAATTAAAAGAATACCGACACTGAGTAGAATTCTAGCAATGTCGACTCTAGTAATCAAAAGTTTACGTCCAGTAGTATCCCAAATAATATATCTACCATTCACATTATTTATTAATTAACGTGTTTCTATCCAGTATGCTATCATTAAGATGTCTTGAATAGGAGAATTTAAAATACAAGATAAATGCTTTACACTGTCCAGTTGTCCTGATATACTGTTGGCAGTTGCAAACATTAGTCTTTCCTACAGTCTAGAAGTATTTATTATACAATTATTATAAGCAGTCTAATGTATCTTGCTTGGCTCTTCAGCTTGCATTAACATTTTTAAGATTATGTCAAATTTTAAAAAAAAGTGCTTTCTTTTATTTTCGGAGACTGTAAATAAAGCAGTTTTACGGTACAATTAAGCAAGGTGAAGGGATTCTATATCTGGTCTTTTATCTGGCATCCTTTAACTTATAAATAATTGAGGATTGTTTTGCATGGAACCATAATGTGTTTAGATGCATCCAAGGAGTTGTGTTATCCCCAGGTAATTATACCAACCATGCATTAACCTAAAGTTGAAGGCTGGTATACTGTAGAGGCATATATCATTCTTTATGGAGCTTGTGATTTCACTGCTTTTTTGATTTCAAGTGCTGTTTTTGTTTAAAGTGTGGAGTTGGTTCCAGTAAGGATTGCTGTGCTGTGCTGAGAGAGTGATATAGTTTGGGGAATTATTCTGTGTGTTTATTGAACGGAATTCGTTTTTCTGTGTGTTTATTAAGTGTCTTTTATTTTTTTTTTCCTTCTCTCTGTTAGAGCTAATGGGTGTGGTTTAATTGCATAGTTGATACAGCTGGTTAGTGCAAGCTCTATTTAACAGGAGGTAGCAAGCGATTTCATTGAGCTTGTGATTTCACTGCTTTTTTGATTTCAAGTGCTGTTTTTGTTTAAAGTGTGGAGTTGGTTCCAGTAAGGAGTTCAATCCAGGAAGGGGTTTAATCTGGTAAGTGGCTAGGAAAGGCTAGTACTAAAGTTCACTGTAGGCTATAAGAAGTTAGGTTAGCCATAATAAGATGAGTAGTAGCAGGCTTGATGATCTCACTCAATGCATATCTTGTCATATGTATGCACACTTGGAGCAAGTGTTCCAAGGTTTATACCTCTGTGAGAAATGTGAGCAATTGGTCTCTTTGGAAGCCCAGGTAACTGATCTAAAGCAGACCATTGCAACATTGAGAGACATTGCCAACCTGGAGCAGAGTTTACAGCTCACCGTTGATGCGTTAGCTGAGCAGGGTGGAGCAGAGACAGAGGAGAATGCACAGGTAGGCAGCTGGGTAACAGTTACTAGGGGTAGCAGAGGGAGGAAGAGGCAGGCCAGTTCTGAGCTAGGCAATCCCAGCAGATTTGCCAGATTGGATGAAGATACTGTGGAAGGCAGTTCAGAATTGGTAGAGTTGGATGACACTGCTTCCTCTAGCAACCAGGGGAATGGTCTCTCCAGCACAGAAGGGACCAAAGTTACTCAGGGACCCAGGCAGATTGTGGTGGTAGGGGATTCAATTATTAGGAAGGTAGATAGGACAATCTGTTACCGGGACCGTGCATGCCGAACAGTGTGTTGTCTCCCGGGTGCTCGGGCTCGGCATATTGTGGATCGGGTGGACAGATTGTTGGGAGGGGCTGGGAATGACCCAGCGGTTTTGGTGCATGTTGGCACCAATGACCGAGTTAGAGGAAGAAGGGGTGTCCTAAAGAATGATTTCAGGGACATAGGTCGCAAACTTAAGGCAAGGACATCCAAGGTAGTATTTTCGGAAATACTACCTGTGCCACGCGCTAGTCCAGGGAGGCAGCGGGAGATTAGGGAGGTTAATGCGTGGCTAAAAGATTGGTGTAGGAAGGAGGGTTTTGGATTCTTAGAGCACTGGGCTGATTTCTCGGTCAGTTGCCATCTTTATTGTCGTGATGGATTGCACCTGAATGAGGAGGGGGCTGCAGTGCTAGGGGAGAGGATGGTTAGAAGGTTGGAGGAGATTTTAAACTAGGCTCCGGGGGGGAAGGGCAAGCAAGTATTTATGGGATAGACATTGAGAGTAGTAAGGAGGAATTTAACAAGAGTAAAGGGGGGAAAGGGAAGCATAGCCGATAAGGAGCGGCCCTTTTTAAAGCAAAAAGAAATACCTAAAGGAGGCAATAGACTTAAGTGTATGCTTGCAAATGCAAGAAGCCTGACAGGTAAAATGGGGGAGTTAGAACTAGTAGCAATGAATGAGCAGTATGATATTATAGGTATTACTGAGACCTGGTGGGATGATACACATGACTGGGCAGTCAACTTGGAAGGCTATTCTCTCTTCAGGAGGGATAGGGTAAATAAAAGGGGAGGAGGAGTATGTCTTTATATTAAGCCAGAATTAAAACCAAGTATTCAGGAAGTTATATACGAGAATATTGGTGATAATATAGAGGCATTGTGGGTGGAAATATCCAGCGGAGGAAAAAGTTCAGAGAAGTTTCTGATAGGGATATGCTATAAACCGCCAGATATTAGTACGATTG
This sequence comes from Mixophyes fleayi, assembly GCF_038048845.1. Taxonomy (NCBI): domain Eukaryota; kingdom Metazoa; phylum Chordata; class Amphibia; order Anura; family Limnodynastidae; genus Mixophyes; species Mixophyes fleayi. Next base: position 53,723,997 of record NC_134409.1, on the reverse strand, counting down.
AGGAAGCCCAACTTCTACAGCAAATTGAAAAGGCTACACAACTAGGTCAAATTTTAATTATGGGGGATTTTAATTATCCGGACATTGATTGGAGTACTGAGACCTGCGGTACAGCTAGGGGAAATAGGTTTCTGAGCACGCTAAAAGACCATTACATGTCCCAATTAGTTGAGGAACCAACTAGGAACCGGACTATACTGGACCTAGTAATAACAAACAATGTAGACGTAATATCAAATATTCAAGTAAAGGAGCACTTGGGAAACAGTGATCATAATATGGTCTCATTTGAAATTAGTTTCCAGAAACAACAGTATAAGGGATCAACTAGGACTTTAAACTTTAAAAAGGCAAATTTTAATATGCTAAAGGAGTCTATAAAGAGCATAGACTGGGACAAAGCCTTTGAAGGAAAAAATACAGAAGAAATGTGGGCTGTCTTTAAAATGTTGTTGGAAACATACACGTATAAGTTCATTCCTATGGGAAATAAATGTAAAAGAATTAAGTCTAAACCAATGTGGCTAAATAAAAAGGTAAGGGAAGAAATGCAAAGGAAGAAGCGTGCATTTAAATTGTTTAAGTCTGAAGGGTCAGAGGAGTCCTTCCATAGGTACAAGGAATGTAATAAAACATGCAAAAAGGAAATTAGATTGGCTAAATTAGAAAATGAAAGGCACGTTGCAAAAGAAAGTAAGACAAACCCCAAAAAGTTTTTTAAGTATATAAATGGCAAAAGGATTAAAAAAGATAATATAGGACCCCTAAGAAGTGAGATGGGTGAATTGATAAATGATACTAAGGAAAAAGCAGAGATATTAAACACGTTCTTTTCTTCAGTATTTACCAGAGAGGAACAAATGGCAGGAGCAATACATAAAAATGGAAATGAAACCATGCCATTAATTAATACTTGGTTGTCAGAGGAAGAAGTCCAAAGGCGACTGAAGAATATTAAGATAAAGCTCCAGGTCCAGATGGCATACACCCAAGGGTCCTTATGGAGTTAAACTCGGAAATAGTTAGACCGCTATTCTTAATTTTCAGAGATTCAATCTCATCAGGCTCAGTACCAAGGGATTGGCGAATAGCAGATGTGGTGCCGTTGTTTAAAAAGGGGACGAGATCACAACCAGAGAATTATAGACCTGTAAGCCTGACATCAATAGTGGGGAAACTACTGGAAGGTATTTTAAGGGACAGTATTCAGGATTACTTGGTACGCAATAAAATTATTAGTGGGAATCAACATGGATTTGTGAGGGATAGGTCATGTCAAACTAATCTAATTAGTTTCTACGAGGAAGTTAGTGGGAACTTAGACCAGGGCAGGACAGTAGATGTGGTCTACTTAGATTTTGCAAAGGCCTTTGATACAGTGCCACACAAGAGGTTGGTTTACAAAATAAGGGAACTGGGTCTAGAAATCAAAATTTGTACTTGGATCGAAAACTGGTTAGAGAATAGGGAACAGAGAGTTGTGATAAATGGAACATTTTCTAATTGGTCAAAGGTCTTAAGTGGAGTACCTCAAGGTTCCGTGCTGGGACCACTCCTTTTTAATATATTTATTAATGACCTTGGTGATGGTTTAGAGAGTAAAGTTTCTATTTTTGCAGATGACACTAAACTCTGTAAGGTAATAAAATCAGAGCAAGATGTAGCTTCTCTACAGAGGGACTTAAATAAACTGGAGGATTGGGCGGCTAAATGGAATATGAGGTTTAACACAGATAAATGTAAGGTTATGCATTCAGGGATCAAAAACAAGAACGCAATCTATAAATTAAATGGAATTAATTTGGGAGAATCTATAATGGAAAAGGATTTGGGAGTGCTCGTAGACAGTAGACTTAGCAATAGTGCTCAATGTCAAGCAGCAGCTGCAAGGGCAAACAAAGTATTGGCATGCATAAAAAGGGGCATAGATGCAAGGGAAGACAGTGTAATTTTGCCACTGTATAAATCATTGGTAAGACCTCATCTTGAATATGCAGTACAGTTCTGGGCACCACTCTATAAAAAAGATAATTTGGAACTAGAAAGGGTTCAGAGAAGGGCGACAAAATTGATAAAGGGTATGGAGTCATTAAGTTATGAGGAAAGGTTAGCCAGTTTAGGCATGTTTACTTTAGAAAAGAGGCGTCTAAGGGGAGATATAATTACTATGTACAAATACATTAGGGGTCAATACAGAGAGCTTTCATGGGAACTTTTTACCCCAAGGACCATACACAGGACACGTGGTCATCCCCTAAGGTTAGAGGAGAGGAAATTTCACAACCAGCAAAGGAAGGGGTTCTTTACAGTAAGGGCAGTCAAGATATGGAATTCATTGCCAGGGAAGGTTGTGATGGCAGATTCAATAGATATGTTTAAGAAAGGGTTAGACAAATTTTTAGCGGAAAGGTGTATCCAGGGATACGACTGTTAATTTAAAATAAAGGATAGTAGTGGATATAGGGTAAAATTGGATTGCAATATTGAGTCTGGGGGGATTTTCAAAATTGAAACAGATGGGCGGTTGCCTACTCTGGATTCATTTTAAATATAAGTGCAGGATCGCAGGAGATCCAAAATAGGTTGAACTTGATGGACTGGTGTCTTTTTTCAACCTCATCAACTATGTTATTCACTGCACATAGCCATTTGTGCATCACAAACTACTTACTGTAGGTACCAGATATGCTAGGTACATCTGGTACCTTTTTTACAATACATACAAAATTAATTAAACATTTATTTGATTTTGTGAAATCAGATGACCGTAAACGTATGGTACAGTACATTTGAAGGCACATGTGCTAACCCTCGCAAAGGCTCAGAAGAGCAGTGAAGTCCTGTTGTTACCAACATTGAGCTCTCACTCTCTAGGTGGACCTAAAAAGCATTGTTATGAGGGTATGCAAAGCTGCATATATCTTTGTATGATATGCTTTAAGAGTGTCATGGGGTAGAGAGACGCCAATCGTGTTAATGTGTTTTATGTAAGAAATAAATAAAGAATTCAAAAAAACAACTTGTCTCTGCCTCCCAAAATGCTACCAGCATTAGTGCTCGTAGTCTAGGAAGAGAGTGGCAATTTAAAGTGGGGGGGTTTAGGGGTGGAACAGCTTGGGATTTTAATAAGCTGGCCTGGTGACACTATAGCAGCATGGAATCCATCTGCCATGTCAACAAGCCCTAGCCCGGCAGCATCAGGCTGAATTCCTTCGGTCGAATTGGACCAGCAAAAAAAAAATGTGCTCCCCGAGAGTAAGCCAGCCCCTTTGTGAAAACACTAGGGGGTATATTTACTAAACTGCGGGTTTGAAAGAGTGGAGATGTTGCCTATTGCAACCAATCAGATTCTAGCTGCCATTTTGTAGACTGCAATAATAAATAACAGCTAGAGTCTGATGAGTTGCTATAGGCAACTTCTCCACTTTTTCAAACCCGCAGTTTAGTAAATCTAGCCCTATGGCTCTTCCCACACCCCTGGTGCCGTGACTGTAGGGCAATAAATGTGTTTACAAATACAAAATACAGAAAACTACAAGCGCCTCACCCATGACTGATAGAGCATGATGTCACTTGTAGAACTGCAAGCGCCAGCATGCATTGGCATACAGGGCCAACAGGGCAATAGTGTAAAAAAACACTGTCAAATAAATGCACAGACACCATGAGGAAAGCACTTTATTACAAATAAAAACACCCCAACACACCCTCATTCACCAATTTATTTCTCAAGTCCTGGGGGGATCCTCCTCTTTCTTGCAACTTTGTAATCCATTTTGAAACTTTGTCAATAGAAACTTTTCCTAACTAAGTCCTTTATCATTGATAATTTTAACAGCTATATACACCAACATAACCATCAATAGTATTGACACATGGTGACTAAAACCATGAGAGAACATTTATCCAGGGGCCATAGTACTTTACTAATATGAGACAAATGGGGTTACAAAGCAGGCATGGCCTTCATTAGTGGGCTTGGTGCCCACCATTTGTTGTACCTTCATCAGCAGTTTTCTCTATTTCTTGACACATAATTGCAATTTTACTAATCATCCAGATTATTATCTTATCCTCCACATGTCTCACACGTGCACACCTTTAATTGCATTTCATTAGCTCTAGGCCCAATGAAATGCCAATATATATAGATAGATATATAATTTAATCAGACTTTAAGCAAGTGTTGATAACTGAATTCTGTGCAGCAAGTAAGGTGTTATGTAGACACATATGCAAAGTTTTTCTATAAATAAAAGTGTAGAATGTAAAATGCAGGCTCTTGCTTAAAGAAAATAATTTGCATAAGCTGTCTATATATCTGTGGTATTTCAATGTCAACATTTATCTATCTATCTATTATCTGACTCTATCTATTATCTATCTATCTATCTATCTATCTATCTATCTATCTATCTATCTATCTATCTATCTATCTATCTTTCTCTATCTATAATAAAGTATTATCTCCCAGAGTGAACTCATGAAGCTTCAGTTTATAAACACATAATATAAATAATGGAAGACTTGAATGAAAAAAATATATGGAAGACGCCTTACACACTCTGGAACTAACTAAAGCCACATTAAATTATACATGACAGCAATATTGTGCTATAGGGAGAGACAGAGACAGTAACATATCCACAAACGGGGGACATGAGAGAAAATGGAGAGAAAACAGATAGACGAGAGAAAGTGGAGGGCCATGGAAATTAGGAGGAATCAAAAGATGGAAGAAATAAGCCAGAGAAAGAAAAGAAAGTGGGGGAAATTTGCTGAAAATAGAAAATGTAAAATATACGGACATTTGTTTAGGTGTAGTTGCACTATTATCTCTACCTAGTGCATACTAAGGTGTATACTCACATTTCGCATTCGTCTATGTCAAATCTCTGTGCCGCTATTTTTCTGGGTTTGGTGTCTCGGTGAAAATATGTGCAGTGAAAAGTGTAAAACAGTGAATTTAAAGTCCTGTCACTTTAGATCAGTCCCTCTATTACAACTTCTTAAAAATACTACTTGTTTGAGTCTCACTTATGTCTTAAATTAAACATAGGAGAGAGGGTGGAGATCCAGCAGTAAATGTATCAAATAGCGATTTTTGCAAGTTGCTCATATCCGGTGACTTGGCATGGTAAATTTAAAGTTCAGCAGCTTTAAAGGCAAAACTTGCCTTTAAAGCTATTGCTGATTTAAATTTACCATGCAAAGTCTCCGGATATCGGCGATTTGAAAAAATTGCTATTTGATACATTTACCCTTGGACTTTATTATGTCATTAGGTCTTTATTATATGTGTCACTGCTGTACATTTTAATAGGTTTGTTCATTGGGTATTTGTGCACATATAAATACGCCTTCTTGCATCAAATGCACTCGAAAGCTGCAAAAAGTGTCCCATTTAAAGAACAAGATGATTTTCATTGGGCCCATCCAGCACACCTGTAAAAAGCAAGTCCTTTTGAAAATAAAACCCAGCTGCTAAGTCAGGAATATACCCCACCACCCAAAAACAAAACAAAACAAAACAAAAACTAATAATTCCAAATCAAAACACCCTAATTACCCTTTAAATATTATTACATGTATTGTTCTATAAAATGAAATATACGTTTTGCACTTTGGCACAGTACTTACAAGGTGCGATTATCCCACATTCAGGTAGAATGTTCCAATCAGAAGATTCAATATTTGGCTCTATTGCACTTGATGCCATTTTGCCCTGGTAATCTGAGTGCTTCGCACATAGCTAAGCACATTTGTGCAAAATTAGGAACATGTTATCACAAAGCAGCATGTACACTGCAGAGCTGAGTTGTTACACCTTTCATTTTTAGTTGTGCAACCAATTTCTCCTTTTGCTTTATGTGAGTTGGAGAAAAGATAGTGAGGTTTTACAGTTAACTAAACCATTTTAAAAGTAAAAGTTGGAAAGGTTGTATTTGGAGAGGCTTTGCTACTGTCTGGCATTAGTCATTCTTATGAGCACCATGGACAGTGATTTGGAAATTCAAAGGTGTATAACAGCCTATTACAGATCAGCAAATTGACCAATTCTGAAATTTATATCCAATTGCAGCTAATTAGGAATAAATTTGCACGTCAGTCCAGGTTCGAACAAAGTTGGCAACAGTGTGACTACTTTTTGGAGCAGTGCAAAACAATCTTTTCGTTTGTGAAATGAGATTATTAAAATGAGAAAAAGAGGTCTAGAGTGCACAGTTTTAAGGGTGTTTATTGCTGTCTGGAGGAGCGGACAGTTACTTTTACTGTGTAAAAGGATTTGTATTTTCATCAGCTCTGAACTTATGGTTGTCGGGGCTCTTCCTTCAATGTTTAATAGGGCCCACTTTGCACTATGCACTTCTGTGGAGAGGTGTATTTCTAGACACACTTCGTACAATGTAATAGACATAAAAAATGTAGTAAAGACAATCTTGATGTCCCTGCAATCTCATTATTAGTCTAAGCCATGACTGAGGCTAAACCAAGCAATATTTTACAAGGAAGATGAAAAAGTGTGAAAGGGGCAAGATATCATTTGAGTGTTTTTTTGTGTGCCGGGGTTCTGACCGAGAATCCGAACACCCGGCGTGTGACAACCAGGTTTAGTACATTGCTTATGTATTATGTTTTTATAATCATAATTTGCAAATGTATATTACTAACAGCTATTATTTGAAAATGTGTATGTGCATTGTCTTTAGCTTGCGAAACTGAAGTCAGGAAACCTTACAGCTACAGACAAAATTCATCTTAACCATACATGGACTTTTTTTTCCTCTAAAGAACATCCTCTTAAGAAAATGTATACTGAGCTTATATTTTGTGTGACGCTGTTTTGGTAAAAGGTATAAGTTGAAACATTTTAGGTTTGGCAATTGAGTTGTTGCACTTCAACCCTGAGCTGCATCTCAGATAAGGGCTCTGGCTTTTACTAATTAAAACTTCATATAATTTGAACGAGAAGTTTTCTAAGAAACATCATTTACACAGTTAAAACTAGCACACTTTATGATAAGTGACAGATGGGGAAGATGGTGTCTGTCAGACCCATCCTGTCAGACATTAGATCAATTATTATGCCTCTCACACACATTACATCAATACCCCCCAGCTCCTCTTCACACACATTATACCAATACCACCCCAACCTTTTCCCACATATTACACCAATACGACCTTACCCCTCTTCACACAAATTACACCACTACCACATGACCTCTCTTCCCACATATTATACCAAAACTAACTCATTCCTCCTCCCACTTATTACATCAATACCACTCAAACCTCTCCCCACACAGTTCACAAATGCCTTGCTCACCCTTCTACCCATGCATTTAACCAATGTCACCCCACCCTTTTTCCTACACATTATACCAATGCCATCCCCGCCTCTCTCCCCCCACATTACACCAATTTCACCCCCACCCCTCTGCCAACACAGTACACTATTGCCAAACTCACACCACTCCTACACATATTGCATCAATGCCACCTCCACCGTTTTCCTCACACATAACACAAATACCAACCTCTCCCTTCTCCCCACACATTAAGCCAATGCCACCTTCGCCTCTCTCCCCACACACTACACCAATATCTTCCACAGCTCTCTCCTCATACATTACACCAATACCACTCTCCCAACACATTACAACAGTGTCACCTTCATTTATCTCATCACTCAATACACCAATACCACCCACCATCACTCTGCCCACACATTACATCAATTATATCACCACACCTTTCTCAACATAGTGCATCAATTCCAGCTTCATCCCTCTCCTGATATTACTTCAACATCACACACACACAAACTTACCTCATGACCCAGTCAGCCTTCTCCTGCTGTGTCTGCCACTCACCTGCTCATCACTGTTCCCTTACAGCTCATAGAGTAATGGAGCATCTGAGTTTCCTTGCCCTCGGAGTTGGATACATGCTCTGTTGGCACACAACAAGATCAAAAGCCCCTGCTGCTGACACCACGCGGTGCACAAACTGCACTAAGAGTGGCATCACTGGAGCAACCCCAAAACACTGGTGTTCTTGGCAGCTGCCTTAAGATGCTTAATGGCAGTGCTGGATCTGGCTATTTGAACAGGTGTATTGTTTTACAGCACACTGACTGATGTAAAACTATTTTTCTGCACTTATAGTTATGCATTTGCTATCTACGTGTACAAATACCCAGACTAAGCACCTGCGTCTCAGCTGGTAAAGTTTTACTATACACCGACAAGAGCAACAACTCACGCAAAAACCTAAAGCTGCTTCTGTGTGTATTTACCACTATTAGTTATGTAGGTGTAAAAGTACCCAGGTAATCCTTTGCCATCTCAACCAGTGTTTTCTCTACTACAAGCCGACTGTCAAAAATAGTTTTGTACTTGTCATTAATACCATTAACTATATAGGGGTACACATAATTGGGTAATCCATTGTGATATCGGTTAGCGTATCTTTTATTTTAAAACACACTGCCTGCCTCAATTTTTGGGCTGTAATAATCAGTTTGTCCATACTCTCTTATTAAAGCTTCTTTTTATTATTAAGTCACAATATCCGATTTACTTGTATTGACTGTCAGTTACAGTGTTTTCAGACAGGAATTTTACCAGCTGGAAAAGTGTTATTGTTACTGGAGCTCACTTGTGCCTTTCCTAACATGGTGAAATGATGGGGGAATGGTCGTTCCTTGTAACAAGAAAGTGATTGTGCTAATTTTCATAGCATTTTATTGGCATAGCTTATAATAAGCGCATGCATTTCATTTGGAGAGTGTTTTTATTGAGTGCTATAGGCACTTGTCCAAAGTGCAGCTGTGAATGTTTTATTAAATATAAGGAATAGTGCTAGGAGAAACATCAGAGGAAGCCACAATAGACCAAATGCAAGTATACTAAGATAATTAAATCATTAAAATATGTGCACCTACAATTGTGCTAATGTTAGACTATTGACACTTTGGCAGTCCCCTTGTTTCCTTTTGTAACTTGTCCCCCTGTCCTGGACATAGAATAGCTGGAAGGAACCATCAGGGCAAATGGTAAACACTTTATTACAGAGTAAAAATACAGTCTGTACACTTACCATTTGTTGTAGATATAGAGTACTTTGGGGCTTATGGTACTCTTGAACCAGGTAGGAAACAGGTGACCTGTATCCAATATATGCCTTGAGTTGCATTTCAAAGACCAAAATATTTTCCTCCTCAGCATCAGGCGCATAATGCTGACTATTTGTCGTACTTTAAATATGTGCTGTCTATTCAGCCTAATTGTCTAATTTAGTGCAGAGAGATTTGTTACAACAGCTGTCAGTGTTTAAAAAAACTGCTCTACCAACTAAAGTACTTGTGTGACATCCTCACAATTTTACTCAGAAAAAATGAATAAATTAATATGGTGTGATTAGATGCTGCACTTTAAATGAAAATGTACACAGAGGGCAAATTCACAGGCCATAAGAGCAACTGTTTAACACCACACTTAGGGGTAGATTTACTAAACTGTGGGTTTGAAAAAGTGGAGATGTTGCCTATAGCAACCAATCAGATTCTAGTTGTCATTTATTTAGTGCATTCTACAAAATGACAGAATCTGATTGGTTGCTATAGGCAACATCTCCACCTTTTCAAACCCGCAGCTCAGTAAATATACCCCTTACTTTCAAACTCTCAGTGACTTGCTGCTGACTGCTCCTTCACACGATTGTAAAATGATTAACAGGCAGGCTTGGGGGCATATTTATTTGTGTGCGGAGTGCCTCCGGAACGGGCGCGAAGGCACTCCATGTTACATCAACACCGCAGATTTCCCTTGTGATGGGAGATCCACAATGTTGCGGTAACGTACTACCGAAAAAATGCACAACCATCGCAGCTAATTGAATATACACATTGGGATGAAAACTGGGCAGTGCAAATCACAAATTATTGATTTAGTGGTAGAACATACATATTTTGATGCCGAGACAAAATTCAGCCTACCGCAGTGAACAAAAAGTTTAGTAAAATAATTCTACTTACGGTTTGGATTTATTTTGAACATCTTTCAGCTTACCCCAATATATTTAGCAAATACTTACAATTAAACTATTTGTTTTAATTTTATGTCAAATGTTATTAAATGAGCAAATAAAACATTCTGCTGTTGATTAAGCCTTATGTATAACAAAGTTCTGAAACCTGGACTAAAAAGCTAGTATCCAATATAAATAAGCCACTAATTTGTAAAGGACAAATCTAGGAGTGAGAAGCACCTTCACGATGAGTTTGACTTAAAAAGATTCCAACACTCAAGATCACCAGTCATCCAAATGTGAATTTCTATATAAGAGATAGTTAGTGTTAGTTCCTGCAGCAATGTGAGTCCAGAGACTATATCAAAGATCATGAAGCCTGTCATGTACAAGATGCACAGCTATACACGTGCCTCTGAGACGTAAACAAATAAATAAAAAAAAACCTTCTGAACTTCAAAGTCATGTCCTGATAATGCAGTGCCTCGCAGTCGTCTTTTCCCTATGGCTGGTTGTTCTCCAGGTCTATGTTCAAAGTACACAACCTTTTGTTTAGTTAACTAAGTCAGCAGCAATATATACAAAAGTTATATGCAGTAAAGTCAAAATATTGTTATTAAGAAGAATATGTGGATAAAAGATAGGAGAGTGAAAGTGGAGGATTGCTAAGACTTGAAGAAATCAATTTATATAATATGAGAACAATTGTTCATCAAACTTCCTATAAATCTTGTGAAGTGTTTTTCTTTTAGAAAGACCTTATTTTTTACACTTATACATTTATTTACATTTTGCCTTGATTATGGCACTAAAATGGTTCTAATGGGTAGACACAGTAGAATACAGTCTGGATTAAAAGCAGGTGAAAGGTTTGGACGTGTTTATATATTGAGAATCTCCCTGCGTAAATAGGAATCAGAAAAATGGAAATAAATAATAATGGGCCTGATTCATTAAGGAACTTAGGCAATAAATTGAGTAAGTTTTCTTATTTAACTCTTCTGGACAAAACCATTTTGCAATGCAAGGGGTTAAAATTAGTTTATTATTTTGCACATAACTTAAATACTGGCTGTTTTTTCATGTAGCACACATGTACTTATTTGTACACTGAAATTTAAAGTTGATATTTGTGTGCTACATGAAAAAACAGCCAATATTTAAGTTATGTGCAAAATAATAAACATAATTCAGGTCTATGCTCGCCAGACCTCTGAAAGGAATAGGTCTGAATATATCTGCGCTGATGAATTTGGGTGTAGGTCTGCTCAGCTCTACTCCACAATACATTGCAGAATATGTCCAATACCTATGTGAAATATAAATTCGTAAAAAGAAAAATATTCAATTAATGTCACCTTGTTAGTTTTATTATTTTTTTTGCCCCCTCCCATGAAATACATTTATTATGATGTTTTTAATGTCTATTGAACATAAAATACATTTTTACAGTTGTTCCTCTTTGCAAACACATGTTATAGCATGCATACGTGACTGTCAACACTAGTAACTAGGACTTAGGCTTGCCTTGTAGCTGGAGTAAGAGATATGACTGAGATGCCCAAAGCATGCCCCTACTGTACATTGACTATTGCCAAACTCCACTTTCCCACCCCGTTCCATCCCTGATATTCTAGTCTGTCATGTCATTTGACCTGGAAGATGAATCGGATTTTGCTGCGTTCACTAGCATATGAGCCGGTTCTGGGCATGCGCAGAGTAACTTTGCCTATAACAAAATCAGCAGATGTGCTCGTTGATGAATCAGGCTCCTTGTTTGGATCTTGCAATCAAGCATTCAAATAGCCCTTGTTTTACAATAGAAATTAACTTTATTCTAAAAAAAACAATGCTAAAATAATGTGATACCACACATAACAGTATTAAAAATAACTTAAATTGTACAATGATGGAATTTTTAAAAGTCCATATCAAACTCTATAGTATTGTTTCCCAGTCTGCAGTGTGGGGATAATTGTCCCCCTCTGACTCCTCCAACATTTTGTTCAATCAAAAGCAAATCAACAGCTTTATGCATCTAGTAAGGTCGCGATTACTTCCTTCTGCAAGTGGTACAATAATACATATAGCAAAAAGCAAGAATTCCTTTTTCCTCTACAGGCTATTAACTTGTACTAACTCTTTCAAATTCTATCTATCTATCTATCTATCTATCTATCTATCTATCTATCTATCTATCTAGCTATCTATCTATCTATAACTATAAAATTTATAACAAGCCCGCCTCCGATTATCTTTAACGATCCTGAAATAATTAGGAGAATTGTAGGTTAACCCTTGCTGTAGTTTATCCCTTCAACACAAGCATTTGGAAAGCACAGGTAAAAACTTTACACATTCATAAATGATTAGCAAAATTACCAGTCACATCATTATGTACTGAGCCCTGAAAATAAGTTGCACAATCCTTTACCTAGGAACCCAAGCAGGTCCCATCCTTCACTACACATCATTTCTTTCTGCAGCTTGTCTATCTCATCTATATGACCCTTTATATCACTTTCGTGGTTCTCTTGTAGGTACAACACTCCTGCCCTATAAGAGCACAGGTTCCACCCTCTAAGGCCAATACATGCTCCACAGCCAATCTAGATTATAAGGCTACGTTATTGGTTTGGACAAGTTCTTCATTAACATCTTTAGTCTAGTTTATAATTGAATTGAACACATTTCCTTACTCATTAAAAATTATCTGACCTACTTGAAGAAGGAAAACTGAAGCTATACCTTGTCCTGTACTCAGACCATACTTTCATCTAATGATCTCTTCTTTTCTCATTTATGATGCAGGCCATTGGGGAATATATTTCCTTCCATGGCAATGTTTCTGGGTCTACCTTTAGGGTATTTGGTGATCCATACCACTGGGACTACTTTAACTATTGTGCAATTACCCACACCTCCCTCACACAACCAGACATTGGCACCAGTGCCATAATACCAATATTATCCTCTAGGAAAAGGTTCCCTTCTGGTAGAGGCATATCCATACAAATGGCCCAAAAACATCTTGGTGTTCCTTGGGGTACTGACCCTTATTATGGATTTCTTGAGAAATACTATAGATATCATACTATCACATGCCAGGCTCGCATTCGGGTCCCGGTACACTTACGTGCTCCATGCAGGAGCCCCTCTTGGTGCTGAGCGCCGCGTCTGTCCGATTTGGGTCTGCGCATGTGCAGACCCGATCTTCTTTTTAAACCTCCTCTTCTTTACTTTTGGTGCCTTTCTCTTTAGCAGGGTATTTAAGGCAACCTGCAGTCAGGTGCATGTTCTTTGTGTGTCAAGCACTGACAGTGCACTGACCTGACTCCCTTTGCTCCTGCTACTTTAGCTAGCTGTTCCAGTGATTTCTTGGTTGCTGTTCAGTGCCACTCATCCACACCTGTCCCTCCTTGTTTTCAGCTTGCTGTTCCAGTGATTCCCTGTTTGCTGTTCAGTGTCACTCATCCTCAACCATCACCTCTTCATGATCAGATTGCTGTTCCAGTGATTCCCTGTTTGCTATTCAGTGCTACTCATCCAAAACTATCACCACCTCGTGTTCAGCTCGCTGTTCCAGTGATTTCCTGGTTGCTGTTCAGTGTCACTCATCCACAACTATCACCACCTTGTTTTTAGCTTACTGTTCCAGTGATTCTCTAGTTGCTGTTCAGTGTCACTCTGCAGCATCTCTCTCTGCAGAGTTTCTCCCATTCCTGTGTTCTCCATGCGGCTCTCGCCTAAAGCTCTCTCTGAAAGCTGCAACCTGCAGGGCAGCATACCTCCTTGAGGGAGCTCCTATATTTCTGCATCTGACCACAACGCATACACAGTTCTATTTAGTCTTCCATGGATAAATGAAAAGAAAATAGGAATCTCTCCCATTTTGACTGTATTAAATGGGTACCTTGTAAAGAGAAATACCGATGAACAGTTTATATATCCCAAATTCTGTTACCATCCCCTTCATACTAGTGTGGCCAAAACTTTCCCATATGTTTTGCAAAACTTATACCTCATACAGTTGACTGGTGGATCATTAACAACTACTAGTGGGACTCTGAATGGGAGTATATATATATTATGGATCTGTTAGCCATATAGGCACAAGGAAAAATACTTCAATCAATTTTCATAATTTCTTCCCAAAATAACAGGATTGCCACTAGGGGAATACCATCCCTTAAAGGCAGATTATGACAGCCTAGGTGGTTTCTTTTAATCAGGAACAACAGGACTGTGCAAGTCTTGGCTGTCTGACATGATCTCATCCAGTTGAGCAGCTGATGTAGGAGAGATTACCTTCTGATAGTGAGAGGTGTTTATCCAAGTCGGCTTCTCCATAACTTTCTCTGCAGGAGCTTATGTCAGTAGTGCCGGATTCGGTCCTTCTTAACGATTCATTAAAGAACTAGAATGTAAGAAACTTTGTATCATTAACATGTCTGCTGCTTTCTAGGAGTGGCATATGTAAGGCAGCTTTGTATGTGTGTCTGTCACAGATATTTGCAACTCCTTCTAATGATTAGTCATTTTTATCAGATTTTTCACAGTCACATACTGGGCTATAGCTAAATCAACGGTTAGGCTTAACACTAAATTAGACAGTTCCCCAACTAAGATTTTGCATGGGAGATGTTCAGAAGTTCTCTTGGCATTATTCCAATGGCATGTAAACACAAAAGGTAGGGTCTCCAGCCATTGTAGACCAGTCTGTTGGGTGAGTTTGGAAAGTTTAACATTGATATTGACATTCTACCTTTCAACTTTCCCACTAGCCTGTGGATGCGAAGGGGTATGCAGTTGGTGTTTAACCCCTTAAAGATCGCCCATTTTTTAAACACAAGTCCAGTAAAATGGGTGCATTCATCAGAGGAGATAACCAGGGGCATACCTGCATAAAAATTATTGCACTAATTTGTTTGCTGTAATACTAGTAATCTATGAGGCAGTTGGATAGGCCTCTATCCACCCTGAAAAAAATCTACACATACAAGTACATACTGTAACATTTCCACCTTAAGAAGTTGGATGAAGTCAGTGTGTATTACCTAAAAGGTTCCTTCAGTATGTGGGAGATTGAAAGTTATGTGTGCACTGGCCTACCTGGAATGTTCCTCAAGCAGATGAGGCAGCCCTCACAATGATTAGCAGCAAAGTGTCACAACTTACCTGTTCCACACGCCTGTGTTGCTGATTTCATGTCCCTCTGTGTAGAAGTCAGCACTTCCTGGTTCAGGCGGTCACGTAATCGTGACTAGGAGGCGGCATAGTCTTTCTGCAGAGTATATAAACCTCACTCTGAGACTATAGCAGTGTCAGAGCATCAAGTGTCTCTGCTTGTCTGACTCCTGGTCCTTGTTCGGTTCCTGTGCTTTCGCTCCCTGAGTTGCAATCCAGTTCATTGACCATTTGTGTACCAGACTCTGGCTCCGTCCTGATACCATCTGCCTCCTTATTCTGCTTTTGCATTGCCCTCCAGTGTACCAGACTCCGGCTCTGTTCTGACTATCCACCTGCCTCCTGAATCTGTACTTCATTGTCTGCCTGTGTACCAGACCCCAGCCTGTTCTGACACTCCACCTGCCACAAGAAACTATTATTAACCATTTGTGTATCTATTCAGATTCCGTTCCTCCGATTGCTGCCAAATGCTTCTTCCCTCTCCTACTGTGTTCAGTATCGTGTGTTACACCTAGTGGCAAGTCATGGGGCCGTGACCTATGGGTTCCATCCCGCCTTGTGGTTGTTCTTGGTGAAAACCAGGGAATCCATTAGACTCCGCACCCTTGGTCGGCCAACGCCAATCTAGGCTAGCACAAGGTATGCTACCTATGAAATTGTTACAGTTTCTCTAACCATAATATGGATTCCGCAGATAATACCTCTCATAGGGATCTACTACAACACCTGGTTGTCACGAGCCGGCAGTACTCACAGCCGCCGCGGCTCGCTTCTGGTACCCTCTGGCGTCCCGGTCGTCAAGTCATTTCCGGTTCCTGCCCGGCCGTTGCCAAGGCAACGGCCGGACGCTTCTCCTGTGGCGCTACGTCCCGGCAGTGCTGGTAGCCGGGCGCATGTGTGCAAATTAGTACAGCCTGTGGGCTGATTAATATAATCATTACAGGGGGCTGTGTATGATTCAGAGCTAGGCTCTGATTGGTGGCCTTTTGTATTTAAGGCAGTGTGGTCTGCAGCCTCACTGCCAGTTATAGCTTACTGTTACCAGTTCTGCTGACCTGCTCTGCTCCTTGTTCCTGTACTGTGGATACTCTGCTGGATTGCCTGTGTATGACCCCTTGCCTGGATTTGGAACCTGACTGTTGTTTCTTGTGACCCTGACCCTTTTGGCTTGTACCTTGGACCCTGCTACCCAGCCCGTGACCCCGACCCCTGGCGTGTTTACCGACTATCCTGTTTGCTCATGATCCTTGACCTTGGCTATCGTTTTGACTACCCACTGCTTTCTACCATTATCCTGGCCCACTGATGGGGTCCTGCATTACCAACCCACGCTACATGTGGAGCCAAGTCCTGGGGGCATCCGAGTACCGGTGAGCGCATCAAGCTCTAAGGGAAAGGGTTTGTTTATGCGCATGGATACCCTCCAATGTATTTTGGTGGCCTCTCGGCAATCTACTGCTTCCATTGAGCCTATATATATATATATATATATATATATATATATGTTAGGAACCCCTCCAGCCGGCACAACACAACCCGGAGTCTACTCTGTCAATCAGGTGTTCACTGGAGCCCCTGATGGTGGGGACAGACTGGGCTGCAGAGTGAGGTCCACGCAGAGGTCAAGGGCCTGCAGCAGGTTGCAGTTCCAGTAAACAAGCCGGGGTCAAGGGTCACAGGCAAAACAGGAGAAAGGGTAAACAGGCCAGAGGTCAGGGTCACGGGATACACAAGCGAAGTCCAAATTCAAGCCAAGGGTCATACACGGGAGATCAGTAGAAGTTCATTAGACAGGAACAGGAACAAGCAGGTCAGCAGACTGGGTAGCAGAAGCTATAACCGGCAATGAGGCAGCAGACTTCATTGCCTTAAATACAGACCAATCAGTAGTTGGATACACTGCTGCAGGCTAATTACTCATACAGAGCAGGGCCAATCAGGGCTTGTCCCTGAAATACACAGATGCAGGCTAATGCCTGTAATATCAGCCCACTAATTAAATCAGCCCACAGGCTGCCTGTCATGCGCATGCGCCCACCTACCGCCGGGACGCAGCGCTATTGTAGAGGCGTCCGGCCGTCGCCTTGGTGACGGTCGGGCAGGAAGAGGAAATGACGTCCCGGTCGTCAAGGTGACGGCCGGGACGCCAGGGAGAGCTAGAAGCGAGCCGCGGCGGCTGTGAGTACCGCCACGGCTCGTAACAATATATATATATATATATATATATATATATATACACACACATACACACTGTATGTATAATGAGCATTTTGGATTATGGGCATCCGATGAAATCTGATGTTGGGGATCCAGGAGAAGCCGAGTCACCAAACTCGGATCTCACAATGAGGCGAAACGTCATTTCCGGGAAGTTTTCTCAAGTGCCATTTTAGAACAGACAGTGTGTAGGGAGTAGGTTAGCTGCGGTGCTCTACTCATAAAATAGTGTTCAGGGTGAACCAGGGACATAGGAAAGCAATAGAATCCTTTCATTATTATAATGCACTACTGTAGAGAATAGTTAGCTACAATAGTTTGCTGATCAATTGCTTTTATTTTCAATCTTAAATAGATTTTACTTCGACCAGTGGTTACTGGTTGTTGTTAATACATTGCATATATATAATAGTATTAGACAGTGTATACAAACTGAGTTAGATAATATCATTCTGAACTAGTATATTTATTTATTTGAGAAAAACAGTGTGCTTTTGCTGTCAGACTATTAGCAGCAGAATCCAAAAAACAAACAGATTTCTTTTTTTAAAATGTTAATGTTTTTCTTGTGAAACTAATATTGTGTGGGGCAGTAACAACTGAAATAAAATTTTAAAAAACTGTGTGTTTGCGTGTGAGATTCAGCAGCAGTTGCACACCCCAAAAGAAGGCTATATATTGTTATATTTTAATATTTTCTATTTTTCAATACTTGTACATTTTGGAAGGGTCATTCAGTGAATTCTGTATTTAAAAAGGGAGTTTGTGAGCTTTTTTTTCTGGGCATTTTCGACTGAATGTCCGCATGTAGAACATTGCAGCGTCTGCAAAAATATGTCATCTTCCATGCCACCAACTGAAGCAAGTCCATTGGATAAATTAAACAACAAAAAAAATTTAGTGTAAGGTGCAAGAGATAAAAATGTTGAAACACTACGCACATGCTAAATTTGAAACTTTATAGAGCAGGCATTATGGAGAGTGAAGAGGCAGGAACAATACAATGTCATTAGATGGACAGAGGCATCAGTAGATATTTAGACACATAGAGCTACCTAATTTGATGTTGCTATATAAATAAACAAGGATGCTGAGAGATGAAGGTGGCCTGTACCCACGCTACAAAAATTCAAAGATTAGAAACAAAATACATATTGCCAGAGTATTCATCGGTTGCCAAGAACATGGCTTTCATTACCTTGCAGCTAAATAAATAAATGAGGATGATGAGAGATGAAGGTGACCTTAATTATTGCAGAACCAAATGAAATGGGCAGCTGGGCTATTAATTTAATGGTAAAGTGACATTTCACTGTTCAAAACAAGATACAATTACATGTTATAAATGTAACACCTCCTTTCCTCGGCTATGGTGTGTTTTATAGTTATTGTGTATCCTGTCTGCGTATCGACTCTTTACCTTGTTTTCTGTATCACGCAGTGCCTCCAAATTGGTCTAAGTTCTGTAAGTTCTTGATTTGAATTTAAACACATTGCCATTTTAAAATTAGCTGTCAAACTCGCTGAATATTGGCGAGTTGCAAAAAGCGCTGTTTAGTACATTTACCTCCTGGGGTTAACAACACCAGAGAGAGACAAATGGAACTTGCCCCCCGACACTGAACAACAGGCACACACAAAGGAAATATATTATATATAAAATTGGTGGTCCTGTTGAATCCTGGCCAGGTTTTAGGGGGGGTTAGGGTCCCAGTCAGAACTCTTGTTGGTATACACTGGACAGAACTCTGACCCGGGGCCTGTTCTGAGCCTTCCACTGGATGGATTTGGATGAAAACTTCATAGACTGGTAACACTGGATCCCAGAAGACATATTAGGTGGTTGAGGTCTCGGTCGGACCTCCCATTGTTGTACACTGGGCAGAACTTTGACCTAGGGAGCCTGTTCTGGCCCTTCCACTGGATGGATTTGGATGACATTTAATATAAAAATATAAACGACATTGGGCAACCAGCTCATGGGTGTGCTGGAAGAGCTGCTAACCTGCTTATTATTTTTAAAAGCTTGACAGTTACATTCAACTCATTGATAATTTAATAACTTGAAAATTTAAACCCAGGTAATGCTGGATACTTCAGCTAGTTTTACATATATCAAACCAAGTTGGTATTTAGAAGTATTTGTATTTGTATATTTATTAATGGACATAGGCCTCTAAAAGAAGTTTGTAAGTTTAGTACCAAAAATAGATTTCTTTGACTTGGAACAAAGTGGTCTCATATAACATATGAACATCACTGTTTAGTATCTATTCTACAATATACATACATATGTATATATGCTCCTCAGGTTTACAGCAACTATGAGGTACCTCTAAAACCTCTAACACTGTTCTACAATATCTATCTAGCAAGGATAACTAATATCAGAACTACACACTTAGTTCTATTACAGCTAGTTTAAATTTATAAACACATAGTATGGAAATACTGTAAGGAATTACTTTGACATTTGCACCTCCGACCACTAGAGGTCTCTGTATTGGCAAACTTGCCCTTAGATTTGCCCTTATCCAAGATGGCCAGTTTGGAATCAGAGAGAAACCATCTTGGATCCTGTTTCCTGTTTGGGCCTATAAATGGCACTTCCTGCTTCAGACATATGATTGAGTATTCTGCTTGCTCAGCTCCTGCTACCTGCTCCTCTACCTTGCATCTGTGACTACCTGCTTGTGTACCAACCCGGCAAACGTCTGGCTACCCGCTTGTGTACCGACCCGGCAAACGTCTGACTACTCTCTGGATATCTACTCGGCTAATGGGCTTCAGATAATACCACCAGAATACTTACAATTACATTTGGAAATCAGGCAAATACAAATTATGCAATTTCTGCCATTAGGTAGTATCAGCACAATTATCTCCTTCTCTTTCTTAATTTGATCAGATGTTTAGCAAACAGTTAAAACAAAGTACTGTTCCAGTTCCCATAGGCTGTTCGTTATATTGATCTCCTCAAACACTTGAT
This sequence comes from Mixophyes fleayi, assembly GCF_038048845.1. Lineage (NCBI taxonomy): Eukaryota > Metazoa > Chordata > Amphibia > Anura > Limnodynastidae > Mixophyes > Mixophyes fleayi. The sequence goes on along the minus strand of NC_134409.1, from coordinate 53,703,566 downwards.
TCCTGTAGACTGTCGCTACTACACAATAAAGGCGGCCTATACTTTACACTTTTGTTACATCCTCTCTCCCCTGTACACGATCATGCAGTCACCTTGATAACAGAGGTTCCTCACCATGCGGATACATGGGCCTTTCACATACAGTAGATAGTAGAAATACAATTTATACAGCTCCTCACCAATATAACTCAGTCTCTTTCCCCTAGCTGGCTGCCCCTGCACTTCACACTTCTTATTATATCTTAGTTCAACAAAAGGGCAAAGCACAGTATTCTTCAGGTCTCCCCACCTGTTCCTTGCCTTACTTATAAAGAATGGCTCAGTCCAGTCAAATCATAAGTGAAATAAACATGGATTGCTTAACAGTATTGCTCCCAGCCTTTGGATCCCAAAATGGCTCCTCTCTGTGCAAATGTCCAATAACGCTTTATCTCTCTCTTCCCAGCTCTCCTCCACACATCTCAAACTTCCCTAAGGTGGCCGCACTGGCTGACATACAGAGGGTCTCTCCATGCACTGTTTGCTCCGATCCTCCTTTCTGCTACCCCTGCGTCTCTGTTGCTACTCCTTCTCTTTCACAGGATGTCTGTCCCCTGAGTCCCTCTCAGAATTTCAACTGCCATTTGTAGCTGCTCCTTCACATCCCCCCACACTTCATGCTGGGATAAGTAGTGCTCTGCCTACATGGGAGACATCCAAAGTGCATTTGCGGCACTCTTGTATCACTGACGCCACATAAAGTAAGTTTTGTATTGACATTTGTAATGCCTTTCTCAGCTTTTGTACTAGGTTTTAAAGGGGTTAATAGTTGAATGGTGGATGGGAACTAGTAATCTATTCATGTGATGTTGGAGGCTTTAATATAATCGTGGAATAATGGTGGCACATATTAATTTAAGGTGGGGTGATGAGAGTATAAATTTATAGTGCTGGTATTATTTGGGGCTATTAATTGAATGTGGTGATGAGTTTGTGGAGAAGGAGAGCTATTTATTAAAGGTAAATATTAATTGTTTAGTGTTGGTACTGTTTTGGATGGAAATCGGTTAATTTATTAAATGTGAGTACTATTAACTTAATGTCGGAGCTTATTGTAGGAAGGAATGTCAAATTATTAAACATGGATGCTGTTGATTTAATGTTGGTGTTTGTTGAGGGGAAGGAGGCCCAGAGGGTTCACTTATTACTAAACTTTACATAATGCAAGTACCTATCCCTTTTTCCAAACAGGGCAAGCAGCAATTGAGCGTAAGACACCAACAGCCGCAGGTAGTAAAAGCTTCAAAAATCAGGTAGGAGAGAACAGGTCAGTCTGCTAACTGTCCTGGATCTGGTGGGGCAGTAACGATTCTGGGTGACTGTCCTGCTTAGTGAGGACTTTGTCCCAACTACATGATGAGTTGGGAAGTATGTCCTGCTTCACACTACTGCTCTGCTTCTAAACAGCGAGATACGCGCACCAAACACTAGCGCACACGGCATTGCCCATGTATTTGAAAGGGTTAGGAGTAGATTGGAAAGCAGTCTAGCAGAGTCTAAAATGATAGCAACTCCCCTTGCACAATGGTCATGAGCACATCTAGAAGCCCTGCATTTGATCCTGAATAATAAATGCAGAATTTGTATTCATTTATTTTCAAAAGTCAAATATGCCTGTAATGGGTTGAGAATATTGGGGGAGCAGGTGAGAAAGGCTGAAGTTTTGCCTAGGGCGCTGCTAGACCTTGCACCGACCCTACTGGCTGGTCTGTCAGGACATTGACCGATCTGGCATTTGCCAGTGCTGACAGGTGGCCAGCTCAGCCCTGTTTGTAGTTGAAAGAAAGACGTCCTCTCAATTGTGCCACATTTTAAAGTGTTTTCTGGTGTATTTGGCGGTGTTATGACTACAGTTTTTGCATTGTTATGCTATAATAGAGCATATTTCTATAAGATCAGAGTGCATTTTGGGTAGAAAAAGGAAAGGATGTGTTTTACTTGTTTGCCAAGTAAAGTCTTGCATACTGTATATTCTGATATGCAAATCCCTGCTTCTGTGTGATCTACCTATGATACCATAGAACTCTTACATTGGCATTCATACAAGATATTAACATTGTACATTTGGTGGTTTCCTTGGAAAACGATGTTACCTTCACTGACTCTTCCTTATAGCAATTATTAAACCTAATTGAAACCTTTCCCTTTCAGCATAAAAATCTTTGGAAGCCCACTGATTTTGTGGCAGGAACTCATCACCGGTCCAAAGAAGAAGGTTAGTTATTGATTTATTAATCTAAGACCCAGTGCATCAGGATAATTAATGAGATCGCTTGTAATTACTAAACCAGAAACGTATTGATAACAGATATTAGATACGCATTTTTTAAATGACTTTAGGAAATTGGGAATTCATTTGAAAGAGCTGAACAAGGTGTGTATTTCATGGGTTTGTGAGATATTTGTATTTATTATTATTTGGTTAATTAATTAAAGAATACCCATAGCTCAGTTTTTAATCAGCAATATACATACTGTACAAATATCTATCTGCTTCCACAAGAAAAATGCTGTGTAATTGGGTACTGATGCAAACTTGTTGGTATACCTAATGCCAGACATCAGTACCCATCAATCTGTCTTCCACGCTCACAAATCACTAAATGATTGCATTTGATATTTTTTTTCATAAATATTGATTGTTATTAGCCACTACAAGTTGATTAATGGTGGAATTTGCCTAGCTCAGTAGGCTAATGTTAACATTAGCCACACTTCATAATTAGCCATATTTCAGGGAGCAGTCTTTTTCCCTTGTTCTGTTTTATTAAGCACTGCAAAATTCTATATTTTATGTGAAACATTCTGAATACAAAATCCCTGCTATTTAAAGAGATTTGCATCATCCATTTTTATTGCTTAGTAAAAAATTTCACCTGGTGTGTCCGGGGTTTTAGAAAGTAGTATAAAAGAAATAAAAAAATGAAAATACACGGATCAGTTCCATGAACAGGGAAGTAAGACCACCCTTTCATTTTGTAAGCTTTTGTGTTTAATGTCTAACTTTGTTATTATGCCTGCAGTCTTTCACAAGGTAAGGATTAATCCTCTCTGTTGGGAGTATTGGTATTATAGAGAAAATTTAATTATTTCTCTTTAATTCCAACTTTGGAATCACTGGTCCCACAAGCTCAAATATTCATAAAATCTTGATACAAAATGCCTAACATGTCTACATTAAACACATTGTATAATAATGTATTCAATAATGTATATCTGTAAAAACTGACAAATATGTGTTCAAATTAGTGACATTGAGTTTAATCAAAGTAAAGTTTGGTAAAATAAAATATAATATAATATATTGCACAATTGCTTGTTTATTTTTAGATATTGTTTTTGAACATGACTCCCAAAGTTTATAATGTGGAATCAGGAGAAGGGGATGTGATCGCATTCCATTTTGGCAAGCCACATTTCCCGGGGGAAAAATGTCAATGCCTCTTTACTCCCATATAAACACCCATGCATAACCATGCTTCTGAAGGGTACTAGGTTTCAATGCCTGGAACCGCCTGGGGACTGGGTCTGCGCTAAAGCCTGCCTCAATTTTTTTCATTTTCTTGCTGGTATTTTTTTCCTCTCTGTCCACACTTACCACTGATTCATTGGAGCTAGTCCCGATACTATACACTCATAATATGGCTGGTGGTGACATGATGTGGCTGGGTGTGGCGTGATGTGGCTGGGGGACATGTTGTGATGACTGGAGAGCTATTTGATTTGTATATATATATTTAATCACACCCACATTAGACAAATCACATCCACTCGGTTTTCATCAAAAGCCCATTTTTTCTGCTGCTGGTGCATTTGTAGAAGAACTTGGGACTCTTTTTTGGAATTTTCACATCAAGCCAAAAGTTGTCAGCCCTCCCCTTATTTATACTAGAAAGCCCACAGGTGGGGGACCAGATTAAATACTTCAAATATCACAAGTGGTCTCAGGAAGCCAGCTAAACATATGCATGTTGCAGTGAAGTCAACAATTCTATGGATTTCCATCTGATAACCCAATTTCCCTCCTGCCATAAATCTAGGATAACTTTATAAATTAGGGTTCTTGTAAAGACATGGGGATATTGGTATTTAAATGTGTTTAAATACCAATGTCTTGTCAAATAAATAGATCCAAACCTTCCTTGGTTAAGTGCACTGCTTCAGGCCTATAAAGACCAGGGTTCTGAAACCTAATGAAGGGGTGCTCCCTGCACAATCGGTCAACTACTCGCCCATCAGGAAAAGACTCCCACATCTGCCAGGGAACTATAAAAGACCAGCACAGGAGCAATCTAGGCCAGAAGGCATCCACCCACGCTAGGTCAGACTGAATGCGCAGGATCAACTCCACTGATTTTATATGGCCAAAGTCTCCCCCCCACGATGGATAACCCTGATTTGGGGCACTGCTACACCTGACAATTTCCCTGGACAGGAGCCCCGTAAACCCAGGCCACCTCAATCCACACTGCCCCAACCAAGACACATCCACAGAGCGCAGAATGGAAGAAGTATCATGAGCTGTCCGGAGAAAAATGGCCTAATGCATAGAGGAGTTCTGACAACTCAGATCCGCAGTGGAGTCCATTGCACTGTACGGCAGTAAACACAATCTTACATTAAACAGGCTAATAGGGAACTGAGGCAAGGAAATGGAGAAGAATTACAAAGCAAGAAAAAGAGAAGAGGAAAAGGAAGGAAAAAAATGGGCGACACAAGCGAAGATAAAAACCATCAAAACCTTGTGGTGCCAACATCCAGTCAGGAAAGATAAAGGAAAGATCTGGAAAAATCCCTTTGCGGCCCTGCTAACAAGAGCAATAGGCAGCAAAAGCCCCGTGTCAACCCAGAGGCAGGAGATCTAGAATTCAAGAAGAAGAGAAGGCCCCATATATTGCACATACGCAGCAAGCTTCAACCTGTATAACTTCTGTATGCATGGCACCAAAGCCCCCTAAATGGCTGCAGATGTGGCCACAATGATCCTGAAGGAATGCATGCAAAACTAATCACTATCCAAACCCAAGGCTCCAAGCACGCATTTAAAAACCACCATTAAATGATACTACTTAAGGGGAGACTTGTCACAATGAACCAGCCACTGCATTGCATCCCTTAGACACAGCTGTGCAAAATCATTCACATCTCGCACCATGCAAACAGAGCAACTGAGCCAAGGCGAAACAGTAACCCATCGCCCCCTATCTAACTGGTCTGATATGGAGTGACATACCTTACATGAGTTGGAACCCAGCAAAAGAACAACATGCTCCTACAGAATTACTGATAAAAGAAAGGACCACCCAGAGGCAACCAACTTCCAGGATTGCAGGGCTAATCGGCTGCCTGCCATCAGGGACGGTGGGGCACTCCCGCACCCAGCCACACATGGCCGAGAGATCAGGAGACTTTTTGCCACATCGAACTGGCTGTACAATTTGGAGAACAAAGAGATACCTGCTAGAGTCGGACATCACTGATTTCCACTTACCCAAGGTATAAACGGCCAACACAGACACCAGTACCCGTTTGTGTCAATCTTCACAACCTCCAGGAACTGCATCCTGGAAAGTGAGCCACTCCTGCCTTGTTGACTGGTAGCCAGTGATGACTCCCAGCCATACCCTCTTCTCTGGCTTCACAGTCTACCATACATAAGCAGTTCAAGGTGAACTAGTGAGCACCGCTGCCGGTGCCAGAGATTGAAACTTGGCCCAATTGCCTCTGGACAAGGTGTCAGGCAGCATGTTCTCCACACCCTGCATGTGCTGAGCACTAAAGGTAACATCGTACGATAGGCAGTGCAATACAAGCCACCACATAAAGCTAATGCAGGAGAAGAAGCGCTCTGCCTATTGATCGCATGCACCAACCATGCCCAAGTTGTCGCACGAGAACACTACCTGCATACCCGTTAACCTTGGGGCTCACAGTTCCATTGCGATAACAATGGGAGAAAGTTCCTGGAGGATAAGATTGACGTCCAGCTGGAACTGGTCAAAGCACCAGGCCCAGGCACTATGCACCGATCACCAAAAATCACGCAAAATAGACCCCAACAGCTGCAAATCCCTACTGGATATCAGGGGGGTAAGACCACACACACACCTCATTGAAATCCCACATAAACATGTCTCAAACCCACAGGTTTTCCCTGATCTCAGCCGACAGCAGGATGCAACAATGAGAACGTGTAAACCCCGTGGTTGCCCGCTCCAATTTGCGGCAAAAATTCTGACCCGTCATTATCACCTGAAAAGCAAAATTGAAAATACCCAAAAAAGATTGAGCTTCTTCAAAAGGATCCTCAGGGACACCCTCAATTTGGTGTTAAGTGAATGCAATTTCATTGCTTTATCTGCAGGCATCTTGTGCAGACCCAAAAGCGTGTCAATTGCGATCCCCAGGTAAGACAGCTGGGATGTGTGACCCTCAGGCTTGTCATGAGCCACCGGCACACTCAGGGAAAAAACAATGCAACCAAGGAAAACAATACATCCACACAGACCGAGGACTGACCCGGCCCTATGACCAAGAAATCATCCAAGTTTTGATACTCCGTACCAGCAACAACACACAAAGGTGCTAAAGCATCGAAGAAAGGAGCAAGACACTGCACGTGCCATAGGCACTTATCCACATAGAATCACTAAACTTAAAACCCATGAAAGGGAAGGATTCTGGGTGCAAAGGGAGAAGCTGAAAAGCCATTTCATTATCCACCTTCGCCAATTAAGCTCCAGACAAAAACTGCACTCCAAATCCAAAGCAGACTCAAAGGACTGGTAGAACACGCTACAAAACATGCCGGAACACCTTCACTAATGGATGCCCCCAGTGGAAACGATAAATGTTGACTTAATCGAAACTTCCCGGCTGCCTTCTTAGGCACCACCCAGATTGGGAAAACCACCAGGTACCTCAACAAACAGGGATTCCGGAACGGGGTCACACATGTGCCCCAATGTCTCCTCTTTGTCCACTCTCTCCACCAAAACCCCAGGATACACGAAGGTATCAGATTTTAATTTTTAACTACAGAGGACCCCTCAATAGGCAAGCAGAACCCAATCTGAAAGCCAGAATGCAGTGTCAGTGTCCGACTTCCGGGATAACAGGCCATTCAATGAGCCAAGCTTGCAAAGTTGATGGCGACACGGCTTTACAAAGCGCCAGGGGGATGCAGGGATCGTATCCCTACATCCCCTCTTGTGCTTAACACAAGCCTTGGCCACATGACACCCCCCACAGTGCAGGCAGGCATTGTCATCGGGCATTTTTGAAGCAAAACATTTTTCCCCTCGCTGAAATAGCATGCCAGACCTCCCCTGTTACGGAGGCTGCCAGTTAGTGGCAGCAAAAGAACAATTCCGGTCCTCCTGCGTGACCTTCAGCCATATCTCAACATTCTTAAATCCGAGCATAAAACTCGTATGACCATCATGCTTGGCCCACAATCCTTTACATACTTTAGTCAGGTACCGAGCCAGATGTCATATACATTTTATGTATCATCTGGAGGTAATTGAGCATATCCATATATTCTGTGTACCCAAGTAGCAGGCTGCAAAGAGATATGCATCACTCAAACAGTTGTGGTATGTCTTAACACTAGCCTAACCCCTGTCCCGTTTGGCAAACGCTGAAGCTGTGACCTTCCTGACTTTCTCAGTAATGGTAAACATATCTACATACTGACCCTTTTATATCTTTTCCCTGACAGAGGCATGAAACCCTCTGTAAATGGCTGTACTTTTGAAGTGAATACTCTCTATTACTGTGATATGGATCCCCCTACGAGTTGCCCGAGATGACCCAGGTACCCTTCTTAGCCACAAAGTATTTCTGCAGAGACTTAACTAACTTGCACGAGCAGGTGCCAGTGCTAGAACTTTGGCAATCAGAGCAAATACGTAAGGCGGCATCAGGCAAAGACATTATATCATGCTCACCCATCCGCATAGAACCTCCATCTGAACCGGAAAAGAGTGCTGAACCCTCCATTGACAAATCCGACCATAAACTGCCACAACCTGGTCCTCTGGGAAACCTGCTAGAAGTGAGTAGTTACTATCAGAATCATCATAAAGACACATGCCATCCTGAGATCTAATAAACAAATGGTCATGTCCTCCAGCTGCCATGTGGGAATTGTGCCCACTAAAGAGAAGACAGGGGTATCCACATCCACCACCCCTCCGCCAGCTTGGTCATCATCTTGGCCAGTCCATCTGACAGCCAGTGCCACCCGGGACTAAGACGCACCCCGGGCCATGCTGACGTCACTGTTGCCATGCCGGAAGGGACCTCTGTCACCTCCGGCCACAGCGCTCTAGGTGGAGGAATAACTCACCGGCTTGGCCCGTGCCACAGGCTGAACATGTCTGATGCTCATTCTCCTAACAGGAGTGCGATGGAAGACTTGAATAGGAGCATAACAGGCCTTGAGTGAGCACATTTGGGTGTAAGGCCATGATGTCATCGGGTCTCTATTTAAGCCACTCTGCCCTTTTGTCTAGTGTCTGAGCAACAGTTTCTGTACCTAGCGGGGTCCAAGCTATTCCTATTTTCTACTGAAGTATGTATACTGGCCTCTTCTTTTTTGATTACATTAGCTTTCCTGTATATTTGCCCCTTTGCTTTTTTTAATCAGTTTTTGTACCACAGCTGCCCTGGCAGTGAAGTTCATCATTCTGTTGCAAGAGTGCATAGTGAAGATCAGGATCCAATTAGATTCCTTTCCATGGGTTTAGGCAGCCTCAACTTCTGTATAGTGGGCCCACATCAAGATATGCTCTGACATATAGCACATATTCTCATATAGTAACTACTAGAGCAGATTTACAAAACTTATCACACACGATGCTAAGTAGAATCTAGTAGCAATGTTCTGCACCACATAACAGAGAGAAGACTAAAATGCTTAACAATGAAGTACAATTACTGTACAACTACAGAAAAAAAGACAGAGCATAGACAAGGTTATTGTTATTTAACATAGCAGATATATGTAAATGTCATTTGTGTAAGATTTTCTATCACCTCTGTTATTCAGAACAGTGTCTCCGCCCAATTCTTGACATGTAGGACACAAGAATGGTGTTGAATCTACCCCGGCACATTTATTAAATGAGTATGGGCAGCAACCACATTTCTATGTTTTATAGCAAAAATATACTTTTAACATGAAATAATAAGGCAACAAACAATTCAATATACAAAAATAAAGACAGAAATTACTTGAATACTAGTTGCTGTTTGCATAGCAATTCCGATAATTTCCTTTGCACTACTGTCTTTACCTCTCACTTAGTGCCTATAGATGAGGTATCTCTGGCACACTACATACTCTAGATATTTATATAGAATTTCACTAAGAATAACAAGAACATGGCTTGCCTGCAGCAGTACTTCCCTTAGCAGTATAACTCTTTACATGGATTATTAAATAATTTCATAGTATTTTACATAGTTCATATCACATTATACCACACCCAACCCCTTTAAGCATGTAAATGCACAATAATACTTTTAACTCTCTTGTTGCATACTGGTGGCATGTGATCCATCACAGTCTATACATATGCTTAAGCTAGACAGATAATTCTTGAGTTGAACACAGTGCTTTACACAGGTGCTTTTCATTTAGAGGTGCTCAGACTCGGTTCCTCGGAAACCGAACACACCTGAACTTAGGGGATCCGTGTACCAAATCGAGTCATCATTGTGATGTCGTCGGGTCTCGGGAGTTTTGGAATCTATAAATACCGCCCTCCACGGCGATCTAGCACAATTTAAGAGAGGGGTACAGAAGGGGTAGCATAGAGTGTAGAGCAGTTGGGCAGGCAAAGTTAGAGAATTGAAAGAGGAGGGTGGTAGCAGTGTTAAAGAAAGTAATCAGTGACATTCAGGAGAGCTCTATAGCTCCAGTGTTAAATATCCTTGCAGGAAAAATACAAATACTAGTGCTGCTGGCAGGGTTGGTGTAATTCTGCAGTCCAATTCTACTGTGTTATATAGGTCACACACAAAAAGGAGAGCTGCATTAGTAATTCTCACTGCATAAAAATAAAAAAACTATTGCTGTCAGGAATGGTGTATTGCTACAGTAAAATTCTACAGTGTTATATAGGTAACACAAAAAGGAGAGTTGCGTTGCTAATTGTCATTGCTGAAATACAAATACTAGTCCTTGCAGGCTTTTTTTCTGAATTTGCACTAAAAGACACCCAAAGACAAGAGCTGCATTGCTCCATTGCTAATTGTCATTGCTGAAATACAAATACTAGACCTTGCAGACTTTTCTTCTGAATCTGCACCAAAAAGTGTATGGTGGTATATACACCCAAAGACAAGAGCTCCAATGCTCCATTGCTAATTGTCATTGCTGAAATACAAATACTAGTCCTTGCAGGCTTTTCTTCTGTATTTGCACCAAAAAATGTACAGTGTTATCCAAATGGATTCATAGCAGTACACAGAAGAGCATGAGTAGCAAGCGGCTGCTGCCACAAGTCCTGATGATAGTAATCCCTGTATGTCATCTGGCAAAGCTTATGAAAAAGTACATAGTCTTTTTAAGTCAGGGAAACAAACATCTAAAAAAACATCTTTTACCATGGTTTAGAAAAAAAGAGCTGTAATCCAGGCAAAGTTATCTGCCGCAAAAAAAATAATTGGCCAACATGCCATTATACACACGCAGTGGCAAAGAAAGAATGAGGCCTTCGCCTTTCTCTAAGTACGAGATCTAAAACTGTTACCGAGGCATCTCCTTGTAAGGTCACTTGTGACCAAGCAAGATCAAGTAATTCGGACTCTAAAAGTGGTGCCCAAATACTTTTACGCGTAAAAGTCGAGCTGGAAGAAAACAGTAAGGCATTAGAGGAAAATGTATACTCAGATTCAGAAAGGAGAGTCCATCCATGAGTGCAATGTGTAATCGTGACCATTCTGATAGTGTATCCATAAAGAAGGCCCCTTTCAGCATTTCTGCTGATGTGTGCCTGAACAGCCCAAGTGTAACCGGTGATACACCAATTGAGGATGCTTCTTTGGAATTGGAACAGGATGAGGGGGATATTCGTGTAGCCGACGAGGGCACTAATGAGGATGTTGATGAGGATGATATTGTTTGTGTAAGTCCTGCACCAGTGGAAGCAGTTCTGGCACGTGATAAGAAGAAGGCCATTGTCATGCCTGGACATAAGACCAAAAAATCCACTTCTTATGCGTGGAATTATTTCTACCCAAATCCTGCAAACAGTTGTCTAGCCATTTGTAGTGTATGTAGAGCCACAGTCAGTTGAGGGAGGGACCTTAATCATCTAGGAACTTCATCCATGTTACGCCATTTGACGCAAATTCATGGCAAGGTGTTGGGAAAATCAGAAGTTATGGTAAAAAAATAACAACAAGCAGTCCATCATCAGCTAGGACCCTTCACTCACCTACATCTCGACGCCTGCAATCTACACCCACAACACGTCCTCATCAATATCCTCAGTAGCGATCGGAGTTAGTCCTGCATCCAAATTGCTAAGGCTAGATGACTTCTGCACTATTCTTCATTCCTCTGAAGAATTCTTGAGCGTTAGTCCCACTGCTGCTGCTCTTGCTGCTGCTGGGGGTAAATCTTTATCCCAGAAGCAGAACAAGAAGAAGACTACTAGTAGTTTACAATATTTGACTGTTAAACAATCCTTTGTAAGAGGAAGCAAGTATGAAAGCTGTCACCCAGTAGCAAAGCAGATCACAGACGCCATGGCAACTATGCTCATATTAGATCTGCGTCCAATATCCACTAATAATGCAGCTGGTTTTAGGCAGTTATTTGAGGTTTTGTGTCAGCGTTACCAAATTCCATCACGACACCATTTCAGTAGAAAAGCTATTTCTCACCTCTACCAGAAGGGTCAAAAAAATTTTATTGTTGGGCTGCAAAATGCCATTCTACCCACTGTACACTTAACCACAGATATGTGGACAAGCGGAACTGGGCAAACTAAAGATTATATGACTGTGACAGCCCACTGGGTTGGTGATTCGCCTTCACCAGCAGGAGCAGCAGCAACATGTACCCAGGTACGTCACATTTGTCAGAGGCAGGCTACTCTGTGTATCACCGGCTTCACTGAGAAGCATACAGCTGACAATCTGTTACAAAAACTAAGGGATGTCATTGCAACATGGCCTATCCCGCTTGGACTCTCCTCAGGATATGTCATTTCTGATAACGCCACCAATATTGTGAGAGCCTTGCAACTAGGTGAATTCCATCACATTCCCTGTTTTGCTCACTCAATAAACTTGGTGGTGCATAGCTTTTTAAAAAATGACAGGGACATGCAGGAGATGCTGTCTGTGGCCCATAAAATATCTGGACATTTCTGGCATTTGGCAACAGCGTGTAGGAGATTGCAGCAGCTGCAAGAGTAATTTAATTTGCCTTGCCACCAGCTGAAGTAAGAGGTGGTGACAAGGTGGAATTCCACCATGTATATGCTTCTGAGGATGGAGGAACAGCGAAAAGCCATCCACGCTTACTCCACAAGACATGCCATTGGGAAAGGAGGGGGGGGTGTATTTTACTCAAGCACAGTGGAGAATACTTTCCGTCTTGTGCAAGGTGCTGAAACCATTTGAAGTAGTCACCTGTGAAGTGAGTTCAGACACTGCGAGCTTGAGTCAAGTTATTCCTTTAATTAGACTTTTGGAAAAGCAGCTTGAGAAACTGAAGGAGGAGATTAAACAAAGAAATTCCGCTAAGTATGTCGGACTTGTAGATCAAGTACTTTATTCGCTTTACCAGGATACAAGAGTTATCAAAATCTTGAAATCGGATCACTACATTTTGGCAACTGTGCTTTATCCTCGGTTTAAGACCTATGTTTTCTCTTTGTTTCCAACTGACCCATATCTGAAGGGATGCAAGGAGCTCCTGGTGAGCAAGATAATAGTTCAAGTGTCACGTGACAGGACGGTGTCTCCTCCTTCAATTTCTCACTCAACTGCTGCTAGGATAAAACTTTGCTTTCCCAAGACACCCAGGGATGATGCAGATGACTCTACACCAAATTTTGACATCTGGTCTGGTCTTAAAGAATTGACCAAAAAACGTGACACCTCTGCCATAACTCCAACTAATCCTACTATCAGCATCCAAAGTATGGTGGAGGATTATTTTCATGACAGCATAGAAATAGGCACATCAGACAGTCCCTTTACATACTGGGAGGAAAAAAAGGGAATTTGTAGATCCATGTACCAACTCGCTTTGCACTGCCTAAGCTGCTCACCCTCCAGTGTGTACTCGGAAAGAGTTTTCAGCACAGCCGGGAACCTTGTCAGCGATCGTCGTAGGAGGCTACTTAAAATATGGAAAAGATGACGTTCATAAAAATGATCTTCAAGTTCCACGAGGAAGGCCTTTTGCGTCAATTACTTAAAAATACTGAGACTTCTGTAACGGTGGATTCCAGCCGTGATGAATTAATAATGTGTGAGGATGATGTACACACTGATGAGGGTGAGGATGAGGCTGAGGATGATGACAACAACATCTTGCCACAATAGAGTTCATTGACACCACTTTTACCTTAGGTGGCTTAAGGCCATTGTTACCTTGTTTTTGGGGGCCCAAACAAATCCAGCACTTCAGCCACAATGAGTGGCACTTTTGTGGCTGAAGTGCTTGGTTTGTTAAAGTGTGCATGTCCTTTTTAAGATCCAACATAAGGGTGGGTAGGAGGGCCCAAGGACAATACCATATTGCACCACTTTTCTTTTCTGTCACTGCTGTGTGCCAATGTGTCCTAGATGTACTTAGAACTGCGGTGTGTTTGTGTCATTGCTTTGTCGCTTAGCATCCAGCCAGGTCGCTGCAGCATTTGTCCGAAAGTGTATGAAAATAATAATGTGACCTCTGAGGTGGTCAAAATTGACTGCAAATGACTTGAAATTACTGTTAGTCAGGTTAATCATCATAATGTAGGATCAAAATAAGCGCAAAATTATGTGATTTTAGCATATTGTAGCAATTTTTCTAAAATATAGATCCAAAACCAAAACACAAAGCTAATACAGATCCAAAACCACTTCGCGGGGGTCAGTGAGCATCTCTACTTTCAATAACATCTATTACTTACATCCCTAGCTTTCCAGTTATCACTCTTCTGTAGAAACAATAGCACAATTGAACATTCTCACTCTATGCAGATGAGCTACTTGAGTTTGAACAGTACTTGAACAAATGATGTGTAATCACACACAGCAGGTAACAGGGTAAATCACTTGATTCTTGAATAAATGCAGCTACAGATTTCCATAGCAAATAGCACAACTTTATCTGTAATCTCACAATGGCTCTCCTCATGAGTTGAATTGTATTCACACAAAATGGTGGGTAGCAACCTCACTTCTCTTTGTTCCGTAGCTTTATTTTTCTTGTAGTCCTACAACTTTTGTGAGCAATAACAACCTGTTAGCTCAGCACACATCTATATCACTTGAAGCAGGTAAAACTCAGGCTCTCAAACCTAACCTCCTCCTCTCCCTAAACCCTGTTGCCTTTGCAAAAGATATCTCCGTCCTTCAAAAGGGCTTACCACTATTCCACAAATCCACAATCCCCTGTGTAATATCTCAAACTCTGGCAAATAAGTAATATAAGCAGCTATATTTTTCTGCAACTCCTTCCCTTCAAAGCTCCTTGTTTGAATTTTCCTTCAATGGCTGCTGTATTCCATTCTGTCCCAAATGGCAGCTCCAGGCTCTTGTTCTTACTCTTCACAGTGTCTCTCTCGCTCACTACTTTGTGTCTGTCTTTCTCTGCTTCAGCTCTGTTTTTTCTCCACTCACAAACTCTGTATCCTCCTCCCTCAACTTCTTTATCGTCACGCACTTCTCTCTAAGATCTCTTCTCAAAGACTCTGACTCTGCCTTCCTGTTTTGGCACCTTTTTCCCTCCCTTTCAGCAGAAATATATAATGGACTGACTTAACCCCTCATTTGGAATCTTCTCAGCAACAATGGAGCTTGCTGGCAGATGTAGTTTTTCTCCTATCCTGGCACATGTGCAGTTGCACAACTGTGCAAGCGTTACATATATTTTTAAATTGTTCTGTTTAGAGATTAATGAATTTTCATTAAAGGCTAATGCAAATCAAGGCTTGCGTTGGAACAGGGCGATACAATCTTTTACATTTCAGGAAATTCTATGCAGCACAGTATTTGTAAATTTGCATTTTGCTGAATTTATATTTTATGAATAGAGTTGTGATGATGACAGTTAATTAATTCTGCTGTTTGATGTGATTTTTGTAGGAGTGAGAACACTTAAGGCCAACAAAACATGCAAAATATTGTGGCTAATGCTGCACGAGGCAAATATTTCACTCAACTCTAGCTGTGATGCTGTCTCTTTAAAACACAATTGTTTTTGGTACATTGACGTTGGTTTGGCTGTGATATATCACATTTCTGCATTAAAATAAATAACCTTTTGGCTTGAGCACCACAGGGTTTTTGTTATCTGCTGTAGGCAGAAAACCCTATTGTGTTTCATTGTATTATTACAATCATTCACTCAATGTCTTATTTATTTTAATGAATCCCTGTAATAAATTGGTGCAGTCTCCTTTCCCATTGTACTATGGCAGATTTATATGTTATTATATTAAATTCTCCTCTTTGGCACCTATTAGAGCCTGTATCAGCATGTTTCTGCAAATACCTGTTATTGCTAATGAAGAGGTTTTACTGCGGAAGAAGAGAAATACATTGGAAAGTTAAAATGGAGCTCATTTGTTAAATGCTTCTCTGTACAAGTCTTACCTTATGTAGAATGAACTGTATTTACAATGCCAACCTTGGAATAGATAATACCATCACATTCAGTAGATGCAAAAAGGAATACTCCAAGTCATTATATGTTACCAGTGGTGTATCTAGTTATTTTCCTGCAGGATGCTGTAACTAAACTGGCACCCTTCTTATCTGAAGCTTTACTAGCAGGAGTGGGCAAATATGGAAGCAAGAGACACTAGCGAAACGTTTCAGCACAATTTTCTTTCACTTTACCTCCAAACATGTCCCATGTCTCTCTGTTCTCTATTCTTGCTCTTAGGTTGCTTCACTGCTTGTCACTTCTCTCAGACTGACTCTCTGTCACACTATTGTTCTCTCCCTCCTGTCCCTCAAACCATGAACATTACAACCTATTTTATTCTAGCTGTTTCCGCACTCATTTTGCTCATCACATCACTCACAGTTTTATCTAACGCTCACTCCCTTGAGAGCCTAATGTGGGAAGGCAGGCCCATGCACACAACTCTCACAATATAAACTGGTTCTAAGTGTCATTATAATGGCTAGGGTTTTCCTATCTCAGTAACTCCACTTTGGGTTATCATATGCAGAAATTGCAAATTTTCCTCTCTAATTGCCAAACTGAAAAGACACATCATTGTAATTAACAAAAAATACCTATATAATTCTAGTGCACTACGCAACTAATGTAAAACACTTGATACAAACACTTCAAATTTAGCCCATAGGTATAGTGGATGGCTATAACGGAGTATATTTTTACTACAACAACCCATTTAGGTGCTCTGAGTATGTTATACATTTAAAACTATGTATTTTCAAAGTTAAGCAACATTTTAAAAACTGTGCGAAATGATCACCTTCAGGCAATTGACAGCAAACTGTTCAACATTTTGCATTCATCCTTAAGTGTTTCAATCCTTCCCCAACCAAACTACACTGCAGAATAAATTCACGGTCATTGTCACAACTATATTCATAGACCATATATTCCATGAAATGCGAATATACAAACAGTGTGAAATGACAAAGGAAAAGTTAAACTGAAAGGTTATATTACCAGAACGTCGCATCTCCGTGAAATGCATTTAATGGAATTTACTGTGTGTAGAGTGGTTGGCGTATAATAAGGAAGTAATTTTGCTAATCTCTAATGATTTCAAATTATGAAATTATGAACGCCCAGCCTGCCCCAGATACAGGAATCTGAACAGCTGGCCGTAACTGACGTAACCTTAGTTAATTAACAATGAATACACCTTTTACATCACCACGAAGGATTTATTATGGTATCCTTAACGTTCAGAACCACTTATTAATGTTTCACACTTAAATCGCCTACACATGTAGCATGAGCCACCCTGGGCTTCGGAAGTTCACAAACAATCACAGAGAATTACGCTAGATTAAATATGTTTAATCTGAAAAATATTTCTACAGCTTATTTACAATAATTAATAACAAGACATACAAAATGTTGCACAAAAGAGTTTCAGAAAATAAAATAGGAAATAAAATCTACAATTGTGTTTCCTCACACACAGACTGGCTGTGTGTGAGGGAACACAATTGAAAAGTATGGGACATTTCAGTCTTGATAAACCCCTCATGAAATGCACAATCTGATGTCTAAGGCAGAAGATTTTAAACCATTTCTTGTTTGCTCTTCACCGCCCACCTTAGGAATTAACTGTCAATAAAGACAGATTGATCTCCCAAATGTCACAGGGCTTTCAAAGTGAGCTGAGATCGGAATGTCCACAGGACCTTGAAGTCTCACCTCTGCACGTCATTCGGCTTGGCTAAGTCTAACTCCTCTACATACACAAACTACTCAGACATTTATCTGGGTCTGGCTACTTTCACAAGACCATTGACACTTGCCTTGGTCAGACTCAGGTCAGTTAACAAAATACACTTTGAAAGTTTACATAAAATATTCACAGTGTTATACATAAATTCAACAGAAAATAACAATCAGTCATTAGCTATACTGCATTTCTTCACAATGGCTATATTCAAATTGTCCTATTTACCTCCTGGTAAAGCTTGATTAGTGGCAGCTTGCAACTGAGGTGGTGGTGGTGAATTATACAGGAGCTTAGGCATACAAACAACACTCTGAATGCATCAAACTTCATCTACATTCAGGATTTTTTAAACTCAAGTGTCAGCATTAAAATGCCAATGACACCCTGGTTGAATAATTTTCCTACTGACACTTCATCCATTAAAGAGATTTCTCCGCCTTACTCTCTGGTGATTTTTTCCAGACCTGCTGCAGTAACAGTAAGTTAATGTTCTCTTTGGGTTTGTCATGCGTGAATAAGATAAACGTTTTGTGGAGTGGAGCTGTATGAGTAGGCTCAAGACACTATCTACATTAGTAGTGGTTTTGGTCCAACAATGTCGCATAGGGAAGAGGTGGTGCATTGGCAGCTATAAAAGCAAAGAGGGTGAGTGGTTAAGAGGAGACTGAAAAGATAAAAGCAGGGAGATGTATTCAGGATATGTGTAGGACCAGGGCAGAAAAGACAGACAATTGGCTAAGGTGACTGCCTTGTTTTGGAAATTGGGACTTCTTTACGGTTTGCAGTATGACAATGGCCTGAGGTTGAGTTTTGTGCTTGGAGGGATGTCTGGAGGTGGGATATATGTTGTAATTGTTGTGTGTTGTTTCAAGGGCAGGGCTATGTCCATGACATGCACAGTGCACCATCACTTCAGTATTGCAATAATTATAAGTGCAAAAAAAACTTTTACTGGAAAAAGCCCTGGACCTTAATATATACCTGAAATAAAATACTATAAAAAAAAACCTAATAAAAAAGCAGACCACAAAAAATTACTTCTTCATTGCACAAACCTTGCTTACCATTTAAGAGTTAACACTCGAATCCATAAGTAAATAAAGACACTGACAGCTATTTAAATTTTGGCAACAGGTCACAGTTTATTGAATTAAAGAGAAATAGTGGTGGCGAAAGCAAATTGTGTGTCAGCTAGTAACTAATAGCAAAATCAAACAGTGTATGGCCAAGAGACACAAACCACTGGTCCCAGGACATAGTCCTTTATGTACGGCAAGTGCTAAATCTGGCATCATAGTGTCTACACCCCTTCTGAGCTTACAATGACATGCCCACACAACCCAGTTCAAGGAGTCGCGCACACAAAAGGACCAAAAGCCAAGTTGCTTTGAAGGGAGCAGTGACTTGCGGCCAATCAGTAATAGCAGCGTATGAATTAGTCGCTGACTGAAAAAGCTTTCCAGACAAAACTGTGCCTCACCTAGGAGAGGGAGAAAATGTTAAAACACAACATGCAAATGCAGGTAGGGAATTTGTCCAGCAATAAAGAGGTCCAGCAACCACTGGGTGAAGAATATATGGGCCAGCCAAGGCCCCTCCCTGTGGATACTATTGGCTGGAAGATGTCAGCAGACTTAACACCGAGTAAGTAGGTGAATTACTCATGTACAAACATATGAATGTAAGTGCATTTGGCTTATGGCCACTCTTGTCATACTCTAGAATAATGAGTAAAGTCTATTGCAGGGGAATTGCCTTAAATGCTCTTAGTTAAAAAAAATATGCTATGTTGAATCTGTACTTTTTTATTCAGACACAGACCTGGCCAGTGGTGTTAGAGCATACATAACTGACATGCCGTGTTTTGCCAGTGGTGCTTTTGGATCATTATCAGCTGCCTTTTAGCCATTGTCTGAAAATAAGAACTGTGGGACATGGCTATTGTATTCATCATAAAAAGGAGACCAAAATATAGTACTTTATTATACTTTGAACAGTACATTTACTTTTACAAATCAAAAGTACATTTTAAATTTAATAATTCTAGACATGACTTAAATATATTTGGTACAGATGCAGAGCATGAAAGTTTGCATTGTCCTGTCTATAATTTCATAATATCCAGGTGGAAGCCTTTCACTGTATCTTTTGAGTTCTAGCTTAATAGGAAATATCCAAAGATGTGTTTTACAGCATTTTATACAGCATAGATCATTTTGTCACATTTTACCTACTACAAGCCCATTTAAATGCTATGTCTTCTAAACATAAGTGGTAGAGGGTTTTTTTTCAGCCTACATCATAGGCTTTCGGAAATAATCTTTGTTCCTTCTGGTAACAGCAACGCTTATAAGAACACTCCAATGGCTTCTTAAAGAGCTCGCCCAGGATGTGCTATTGATACTAGTGTATTTTTAATGCACTGTGAAGGATGCTGATATTGCAGAACAGCTGGCGTTGGATTACACTATCTATCCCTCTCCAGACTGTCCTACTTTGAGATGTACTAACAATAGAGGCCAGTGTCAATGTAATGTACTCACCAAATGCAAACTTTGGGAGTCTCTCTACACAAATCACTTACTTGTCTGTTCAATACCACCAACCTGTCTTATTTATATCAGCAACATATTCAGGAACCAGAATACAATTGTGTCTACATGACAAACTAAAATAGATTTCAAAATACTGATCGGATACCTACATAATTATGAGTGGCATGATCATGTAAGAACGATAGAAGGAGTTAAACAGTTTATTTAGGTTGAATAAAATGGACATTTATAGGATACATTACTTAAAATAAATTAATTGTGGTCATTTGCTATGCATATCAAATCTTCAAAAAGTAATGTAATGTATTCAATGCATTGTTAGAGTACATATTGATGCTAATATGCACATTAATAAACCCTCTTATTCTGACCTAGGAAGCACCATTGTTGTCCCAAGATGATAATGGCAATAACATATGTTGAGGGTGTGTCCTGCAAATAACAAAGTTTAGGGTTCCAGCAGCTTTATATAATTTTATTTTAGTTTTTAAAATGCTTTACTTAAGAATCAGGGGCCTGATTCATTAAGGATCTTAAATGAAGAGGATCCTTATTTCAGTCTCCTGGACAAAACCATGTTACACTGCAAGGGGTGCAAATGAGTGTTCTGTTTTGCACATAAGTTAAATACTGACTGTTTTTTTCATGTAACACACAAATACTTGATAACTTATTTGTACACTGACATTCAAAGTTGATATGTGTGTGTTACATGAAAAAACAGTCAGTATTTAACTTATGTGCAAAACAGAACACTCATTTGCACCCCTTGCAGTGTAACATGGTTTTGTCCAGGAGATTAAAGTGTCCAAATAACCTCTTTGTATATACAGTTCTCCAGATAACGAGGTGCAGATAGTTGTAAGTAGCAGTGTTCTCTAGCATGCTGTCCTGGCCTCTGCCTATGTGCAGGACATCCAGTAACACACAATTGTAAAACTTATAAATATCAATAATATTAGATGATATAAGAATGTGCATCTCAAGGGGCACTGTAATCCAACCACACAGATATAAATAGAAAGTAGGGATGTGCACTGGCCACTTTTGGTGTCTCGTGTTTTGTGTTTTGGATTCGGATTTGCTTGAGGTTTTGGGTTCGGATTTGTTTCGCAAAACACTTGACGAAAGGTTTTGGTTCGGATTTAAGGTTTTGGATTCGGATTTTTTTTGAAAAAAACATAAAAAGTGTTAAAAACAAGTTTTTTGGTTTATTTTCACTCCTACGCTATTATTAACCTCAATAACATTCAATAACAGTCATTTCCACTAATTCCCAGTCTATTCTGAACACCTCACACCTCTCAATATTGTTTTTAGTCCAAAACGTTTCACCGAGGTAGCTTTCTGGACTGCATAGTGCAGTGGTCCCGATACACAATTTGGTACCGGGGCCACAATACCTCCGCCTTCAAATGGTCTGAATTCCACTGCACAGCTGCCTGCTCCTACATCCTCTGCAGCATATACAGGGTGTAGTTCGAGCGTGTCAATACCTCTTGTTTTTGACGATGACAGGTCATTTTCATTAATTTATGATTTGGCAGCAACAGTCAACGTTGTTTAATATCTGATACGCCTCTATCTGGACTGCATAGTGGAGTGGCCCCGGTACCCAATTTGGTACCGGGGCCACAATACCTCCTCCAACTTTCAAGTGTAGTGTTTATAATTTATAAAAACTACAGTAGTTCAAGCACGTCAATGACTCAATACCTCTTGTTTTAGACGACCATGGTACAGAGCATTCATCATTGAGATCCCATCAAGTATGTGAAAGACAGACATGGTCGAAGTGTTATTTGTTGACTTTGTTAACCCAAAAATTGTCGCTGTTGCAAATATTCGTGCATTGAAGAGTGACTTTTTCTATTAAAGGCTCAAGCTTTCAAGTGTAGTGTTTCTAACTTATAAACACCACAGTAGTTCAAGCACGTCAATACCTCTTGTTTTTGATTATGACAGGGCATTTTACTTTTGTTTTAATTTGTTGAATTTGTTTTAATTTTGTTTTACTTTGTGCTCATGGCAAACGACTGTTGAATGGTCACATAATGGCAATAAAAGAGTTGCAAGATGGAATTGTCCTTGGGCCCTCCCACCCACCCTTATGTTGTTGAAATAGGACATGCACACTTTAACAAACCAATCATTTCAGCAACAGGGCCTACCAAACAACTGTGGCTGAAATGATTGGTTTGTTTGAACCCCCAAAAAAAGAATGGGAAAGAAAAAAAAGAGTTGCAAGATGGAATTGTCCTTGGGCCCTCCCACCCACCCTTATGTTGTTGAAATAGGACATGCACACTTTAACAAACCAATGATTTCAGCGACAGGGCCTACCAAACTGTGCCTGAAATGATTGGTTTGTTTGGGCCCCCACACCAAAAAAGCTATTCATCTCTCCCTGTACAAAATAAACAGGCTCTACTGAGGCAAGATGTCGTCCTCATCCTCAACCTCTGATTCCTCTCCCCCTACAGTGTGTACTTCCTCCTCCTCACACATTATCAATTCGTCCCCGCTGGACTCCACAACCACAGGTCCCTCTGTACTATCTGGAGGGCAGTGCTGTACTTCATTGAGGAATTGATAATTCATTTTTATGAACATCATTTTTTCAACGTTCTGAGGAAGCAACCTCCTTCGCCGCTCACTGACCAGGTTCCCCGCTGCACTAAAAACTCTTTCTGAGTACACACTGGATGGGGGACAACTCAGGTAAAATAGAGCCAGTTTGTACAGGGGCTTCCAAACTGCCTTTTTTTTCCTGCCAGTAATAATATGGACTGTCTGACATGTCTATTTGGATGGTGTCAGCAAAATAATCCTCTACCATTTTTTCTATTGTGACAGCATCCAATGCAGCAGCAGTAGACATGTCTGCAATGGTTGGCAGGTCCTTCAGTCCGGCCCAGATGTTATCAGCATCCCCGCCAGTGGCTCTTTTAGGAAAACTGAGCTTTTTCCTCGCAGCCACAGATGTGGAAGAAAATGAGGGTGGAGCTGTTGGCATGTCACGGTCCTCTTCAGAGGACAATCTCCTTACCAGCAGGTCTTTGCACCGCTGCAGACTTGTGTCCACCGGAAACAGAGACAAAACATACGCTTTTAACCGAGGATCGAGAACGGTGGCCAGAATGTATTCCTCTGCCTTTAAAATAGTGACCACCCGCGGATCCTGGCAAAGCGTACGAAGGGCTTCATCCACAAGAGCTACATGCTTGGTGGAATCGCAATGGTTTACCAGCTTCTCCCTCACTTTCTCCAGTTGCTTCTGCAACAGCCTGATCAGGGGAATCACCTGACTCAAGCTGGCAGTGTCGGAACTGACTTCTCGTGTGGCAAGTTCAAATGGCTGGAGAACCTTGCACAACACGGAAATCAGTCTCCACTGCGCTTGACTCAGGCGCATCCCCACTCCTTTGCCTATGTCGTAGGTGGCGGTGTAGGCCTGAATGGCCTTTTGCTCCTCCATCCTCTGCAGCATATAGAGGGTGGAGTTCCAGCGTGTCACAACCTCTTGTTTGAGGTGATGGCAGGGCAGGTTCATGCTTTTTTGATGTGCCTCGAGCCTGCGGTAGGCACTGGCAGAATGCCGAAAGTGTCCAGCAATTTTGCGGGCCACCGCAAGCATCTCCTGCACACCCCTGTCACTCTTGAGGTATTGCTGCACCACCAAATTAACGGTGTGGGCAAAACATGGGACATGCTGGAAATTGCCCATATGCAATGCCCGCACAATGTTACTGGCGTTGTCTGACACCACAAATCCCCATGAGAGTCTAAGTGGGGTAAGCCACTGCGAAATAATTTCCCTCATTTTCTGTCAGTGTTGTGCCTCTTATTAAAGCCTGTAATACACAATGTTGCCTGCCTTGGCACGAGCAGACATTGTGTAGATGCTGCTACTGATGCAGCTGCTGCTGTTGCTGCGGAAGGGGATGCATCTACCCAGTGGGCTGTCACAGTCATATAGTCCTATGTTTGCCCAGAACCACTTGTCCACAAATCCGTGGTTAAGTGGACAGTGGGTACAACCACATTTTTAAGAGCACTGAGGACACTTGCTCGTACTTCTCTGTACATCTTTGGTATCGCCTGCCTAGTGAAGTGGAATCTCGACGGGATTTGGTACCGGGGACACAATACCTCCATCAACCCTCTAAATCCCACTCCACTGATGGCGGACACCGGGCGCACGTCTAACACCAACATAGCAGTTACAGCCGCAGTTATACGCTTTGCAATAGGGTGACTACTATCGTATTTTGTGGTCATGGCAAATGACTGTTGGACGGTCAATTGTTTTTTGAAAGACGTAGCGGTCTTCCCCTCTGGGAAGATGACCGGCTAACAGCAGCAACAGCAGCAGTGGCAGTAGTAGGCGTACCGCTGCAGGATTCCTCGGATGAATCCCGTATAGAAGAGGACTCAGTCTGGCTGGTGACATGGCCTGCAGTTCTAAATCTGATGGAGATCGTGGAGGAAGTTGACGAGGAGGGTGTTGGTGGTGTGTATCCAACAGGACCAAGGGATTTAGGTGTCCCTGTACTGATGACGGTCCTAGGCCCAGTTCCTGAACTAACCACTGAACTATGAAGGTTATTCAGGTGACGTATAAGGGAGGATGTCCCTAGGTGGGCAAGATCCTTACCCCTGCTTATTTGAGCTTTACATAAGCTACATATGGCCATACATTGGTTGTCCGGATTTGGATAAAAATAACTCCAGACCGAAGAGGTGCATTTTTTGGTCTTCTAACCAGGCATGACGATGAGCTTTCTCATCCCATGGACATCAGCTGTTTTCCCCCCTGGTGCCTCATTTACAATAACCACATCACCATCCTCATCATCAAGTTCCTCCACAGCGCCAGCTACGTCAATAGCCTCCTCCCGGTGTACAACATTGACACCTTGATTATCCAAATCTGGATCTACACTGTGGGTGATCCTTCCAACATATGCAGAGGGTGTGCTGCAAATGCTGTATGGAGTCACCTCTTCCCGTACAGTGATGGGAAGGTCAGGCTTCACAACCACCAACACCCTTGGACTCGCCTTGGGGATTTGTGATGTCATCTGTTTAGAAGGCAGAGTTCTTTGCTGTTTTGTTGTTGTTGCTGACAGCATAACTCTCTTAAATTTTTTGTAGGGGGGGGAGGAGGAGGGCTTAGATCCTTGGGTGAAGCTGGACCACTAGTCATGAACACGGGCCGGGGCCTAAGCCGTTCCTTGCCACTACGTGTCGTAAATGGCATATTGCCAACTTTACGTTGCTCCTCAGATAATTTTAAGTTTCTCTTTTTGCTACTTTTTGAGAACTTGGGCTTTTTGGATTTTACATGCCCTGTACTAGGAGATTGGGCATCGGGCTTGCCAGACGACGTTGATGGCATTTCATCGTCTTTATCATGACTAGTGGCAGCAGCTTCAGCATTAGGAGGAAGTGGGTCTTGATCTTTCCCTACTTTATCCTTCAAATTTTTGTTTTCCATTATATGTAGCACAAGAGAGCGTACCCCTAAGCGGCACAGGAGTGTACCACTGGACTTATACTGCTGAATCAGTGAACTTTGTAATATAGCAGTACCACTGGACTTATACTGCTGAATTAGTGAACTTTGTAATATAGCAGTACCACTGGACTTATACTGCTGAATTAGTGAACTTTGTAATATAGCAGTCCCACTGGACTTATACTGCAGAATCAGTGAACTTTGTAATAGCAGTACCACTGGACTTATACTGCTGAATCAATGAACTTTATAATATATCAGTACCACTGGAATTATACTGCTGAATCAGTGAACTTTGTAATATATCAGTACCACTGGACTTAAACAATATCCCAAAACAATCCTGCAGTATGATTTTTTTTTTATAATTACTTTTTTTGTAATTTTTTTTTATAACTTTTTTTAATTTTTTTTATAATTTGGGAATAATGGGGAAATAACAATGCCCTTAGAAGGACAGAGCACAGGACACAGCACCACTGGACTGAACAGGACCCAGCAGCACCACTGAACTCAGAAGGACAGAGCACAGGACACAGCACCACTGGACTGAGCAGAACACAGCACAGCACAGCACAGAACTGAACAGCACAGCACAGCACAGCACGAGATATAGCAGGACAGAGGACCACCTAACACAACCTCCCTCTACCCTGATCAATGCCCGAGTGAAGATGGCGGCGACTAGCGGGGAATTTATAGGATCCGAGTATCGCGAGATCCGACAGCGGGATTATGACTCAGAGCCTCGGTTTCAGTTTTGCAATTGGCGGGAATACCCGGATCTGTCTTGGATCCGGCTCGGATCGGCAACGTTCGGGTGGGCTCGGATTTCAGATATCCAAGCCCGCTCATCTCTAATAGAAAGGGGCATGTTCTCAGAATGCTTTTAGTGGATGGGTTGATCTCATGCTACTCGAGGCCCAAAGCAGCAGAAAATATCATCCACATCTTTGAACAGTAAGTTAAGATTGTAATAAGTGTCACATACAGCACTCATTTGAACCCGTGAGATGTGTGGGTATGAAAGTGGTAATCAAAAGAAAATTACCTGGTTTGTTTAAAAAAAAGGCTAAAATTCCCTGAGATGCCATTCCACGTTCACTATTTCACTACCTTCTGGCACCATCAAGATTTGCTGAAAAACCGGACACTCTAGCAGGAAGTCTTCCTTTACTCCCTGGCTTATCTCAAAACTTATCACATCTTAAATGTAAGCAGAGTTACTGCTAGCCGAAAAATTATTTGATTTAACGGTAGTGTTTATAAAATTTCCAGGCTTATCTTGCAGATGAACACAAAGACAGAACTTTATGAAATGGAGTTTAATATGAAGAAAAACATCACAATGCTTACGCTATAAAATAATATATTGAAATACAGTATCTCTATATCTCCTCTCAATCCAAAAATGGCTTTCACTAATGTCCAAAATAAATTTGTATCCAAAGTCCGGCTTGCCCCTGTCCCAAACTACAAATATGTTTGGGACAGGGGCAAGCCGGACTGTTAAAATTACAAATTTATTTTGGACTTTGTCAAGCATGGACTTTGGATACAAATTTATTTTGGACATTAGTGACAGCCATTTTTGTATTGAAAGCTGCTGACAAAAGGAGAAAACTTCATTGGGCAGTATAGGGTATTTTCTATTTTTAATAAAATTATGTGGTGTAAATGAGGGGGTTTACAGTATTTATTGTGGGTTTATTATTTTTAATAAATGTTAGTGTTTTTAATGAGGGTGTAGTGGATTTGTAAACATTTTGTTTTGTGGAACCACAGGTCCAAGCCAGCCGTGGGTGTCAGGGCATGTTGGAACTTGTGGTTCTCCAAGTGCCAACATGCCCTGGCTGCCGTGGGTATGCTGGTGCTTGTAGTTATGCAAGTAGCAGCATGCTTACAATATTTAAGGCAACCTAGCTGGCTGGCACTTGTAGTTCCCAAAAAAACAAAATGGCGTCTGTTTATTTTTTTAACTGTTTTTTCACCGTTGTTACCCTACTCCCACCGCCCAGGGGTGTAGGAAGAGCCCTAGTGCTATCAGCACTGGGCTGGGTGTCCCTAGGGGGGAAACCTGCTCGTTTTTGGGCCGGACCCCACTCCTTAGGGAATCCAGCCCAGCGCTGAACAGTCTGGGGTTAGTTAGTCATTATGGCAGGGGGACCCCTGCCACGTGTCCCCCTGCTAAAGTGCCTCCAACCCTGGCTAGTT
This sequence comes from Mixophyes fleayi, assembly GCF_038048845.1. Classification (NCBI taxonomy): domain Eukaryota; kingdom Metazoa; phylum Chordata; class Amphibia; order Anura; family Limnodynastidae; genus Mixophyes; species Mixophyes fleayi. The sequence continues at coordinate 53,675,598 of NC_134409.1, read as the reverse complement.
TGCCTAGTGCTGGTTCCATGAAAATCGGGGGCACCCCACGCAAAATTTTTCCCTGATTTTCACGGAACCAGCAGTAGTCAGGCAGCACTAGTGTTAAGCATGAATAGAGGGGGGACCCCACGCTTTTTTTTTTTTTTTACTTTTATCTATTCTTTACAGTTTTGACAGGCAGTGTAACAGTGATGGGTTTATACAACACGCTGCTAGCAAGCAGCGTGTTGTATCTGGAGTGTTTGAAAGCAAACTCTCCTGAGCTTCATACATTTGAGACTTGTATAGCTGCAGTGGCAAACAGTCGGGAGTTTGATCTCTAGCGATTTTGCAAATAACGATTTTGACAGAAGCACAACTCTGGCGATTTTGCATGAAATCTCAGTTTCACACATATGCGAGTTTCAACTCTCCTGAGAAAATCGCTGGATTTCCAAAATCGGACCTTGATACATTTTCCCCCTGGAGTCTGTTTTGTTGGAAAGCTATTATTACTGAGGAGTGCCTTTGATGGGTGACAACTTTGAGAAACTTACAGTTTTTTTGCAATTTGGTAAAATATGCCCCATTTTAAAGATAGGGGATTTCAGAAAATTTCATAATGTTGCACATGTCAAATAGAGGTGTGTACTGGGTATAGTATATGTGGCTTCACTTGTGAGCACAAATATGGCTGACTCTCCTTACGCATAACAATTTATTTCTGTAAAATGCAGACAAATTAGACATATTTGTTGGCTGTAGATTGGCTGGTTAGTGTTTTTGGTCTGAGGGGGGCACACTATATCATTATTAGCCCTGGCACCACTCTCATTTCAAAGTTTAATCCCTTCATGCGGTGCCGGAGACGGCTGTTAGAGAATCCATGGTAAACTTCCTGCCCCCTCAGTGACGTCCATTAATTTATTCACTGCACTGAGCTGGGTCGGGAGATGTAAAAGTGCTCTGTGCTCCCAGCTGTGCAGACAGTGTGTATTGTACCAATCAAGCCAAGAATGGGAGAGTGGGAGAGAGATTCTTGGTGTACAACACTTATCCAGGCATGAGACTACCTATCCCAGCTTGACTACAATGTCAAGCTGCCCAATTACCCCATGTGTGCGATGTCTCTGTCTCTGAGCTCTACCACTGCTGCCTAAAGCACTCCCCCAGCCAGATTAGATATATTAAATATGATTATCGCAAAATAAAAAAAAAATCTAATTTTTACATCCCTCCTCCAGGACCAGACTCATTCATGTGGCCGCGGATCTAAAGATCCCTCCCTTCCGCTATGTGGCAGCCTCCTATTATGTCCCACTCCCCCCTTTCTTCCTGGAACGGCAGGACAGTGGTGGCTGGTACCTCCTCCAGGACCAGTCACTTCATTCATGTGGCCGCGGATCTAGTGATCCGTCCCTCCCTCCCTCCCTTCCCCTATGTGGCAGCCTCCAGTGCCTGTAATAGCCACAAATCACATGGGACTTTCGTACCATGTGACAGGTGCAGTCTCATGTGTTCAGAGCTGGAAGAGATAGCAACTGGACCAAGGTAAGTGTGAGGGAGGAGGTGATGCTTTTGTAATGTGTGAGGGAGGAGGACGGGGATATTTTATTGTAACCTGTGAAGGAGAGGGGGGTATGTTACTGTATCCTGTGATGGAGGGGGAGGTATGTTATTGTAACCTGTGAGGGAGGAGGGGTATGTTATTGTAACTTGTGAGGGAGGAGGGGTATGTTATTCTAACTTGTGAGAGAGGGGGGTATGTTATTGTAACCTGTGAAGGAGAGGGGGGTATGTTACTGTATCCTGTGATGGAGGGGGAGGTATGTTATTGTAACCTGTGATGGAGGAGGGGTATGTTATTGTAACTTGTGAGGGAGGAGGGGTATGTTATTGTAACTTGTGAGAGAGGGGGGTATGTTATTGTAGCCTGTGAGGGAGGAGGGGTATGTTATTGTAACCTGTGAGGGAGGAGGGGTATGTTATTGTAACTTGTGAGGGAGGAGGGGTATGTTATTGTAACTTGTGAGAGAGGGGGGTATTTTATTGTACCCTGTGAGGGAGGAGGGGTATGTTATTGTAACCTGTGAGTTAGGGGGGTGGTATGTTATTGTAACCTGTGAGGGAGGGGGGTGGTATGTTATTGTAACCTCTGAGGGAGGAAGGGTGGTATGTTATTGTAACCTGTGAGGGAGGGGTGGTATGTTATTGTAACCTGTGAGGGAGGGGGGTATGTTGTTGTAACCTGTGAGGGTGGGGGGTATGGTGTTGTAACGAGTGATGGAGGGGGGTATGTTAAAATAACGTGAGGGAATGGAGGGGGGTCTTAATATAATTTTGGTGGGAGGTAGTCTATTTAGTGTTGGAATGTAGTTAGGGCTAATTATGTAATGGATGCTATTTTATTTGTGGGGTGATGGTGGGGCTATTTAATTTATCAGTGGGGTATATTCGTTTAAGGTGACATGACCTTTAATTTAATACGGGTGTGGTTTGGGGCTATTGAATGTGGGATTGAGTTTAGTTTGGGGAGGAGGGCTAATTATTGTATGTCAATATGAATTATTTAATGACTGGGATGGCTGTGGGAAATGGTTATATTTATGATATGTAAACACAATTGATTTATTGCTGGGGCTGTTTTGAGGGAGGGAGGTAGGTTTATTTATTAAATGGGAATTCTTTTAATTTTCTGTCAGGACTGGCTGGAGGGAAATAGGTCTATTTATCAAATGTGAGTAGGGAGGCCTAGTTATTAAACATTGGTGCTATTGATTTTACGCCAGGCTGGTAGGAGTTTTCTAAATTTCATGTACCTATTTTTTTTCCAAAAACGGCATCCAACATTCCAGGATCCAGACTCGCAGCGATCCGTCTGAGTTACAGACAGGAAGGGGTGGCATGATCCCCTCGCTATCCAGAAGCTTAAAGCAGAGAAGATCTGCCTCAAAGGGAAGTATAACATTTCCAATGAGGACTACAGGCAACTGGAGCTTGTCATCATGTAGTCTGAGTATAATCGTGTCAGAGTTCAGTGGAAATCTTACTTTGCCATAACCGTCTTTACCACTATAGGTAAGTGCCATATGTAGTGGTACATACATGTTGCCCGCCTCCTCTGCCTGCCAGAACATACATGCTGCACCTCACCACTGCCTGCAAGAACACATACATACATACATACATACATGCTGCACCCCACCACTGCCTGCCAGAACACATGCTTACTGTTAAAGGATTTCTCGGGTGTTTATGGGGTTTTAATCTCCTTAATAATCTGGCAAATGTATGGATGACCATTTAATACCGTTAATTATGCAACCAACTCTTCGCAAAGGTACTTTCTGATTTAATCTGAGAAAAATAATTCTTATTTTCCCTTAAATCCACAGGACCAATATTCATATAATAGCTTATGCTCATATTTTCATGAAAAATTACGCACAAAATAATAGTTTCATTTAAAAAGTGTTGTATTATTAACATTCTAATTGTAAAACGTATGTATATATTATAAAACTGTAAACAGCGTAACAATATTTTACACAAAGTATAGATTTTGGTGCAATACATTACATTTATTGCCTGTTATATAAATATACAAGTCTGTGTAAGTGTATGTGTGTGAGTCAAGATTTACCTATTGTTTCAGGTATGTGAATGCATTCGGTGTGTAGGGGGAGAGACCTGTGGGGGAGAGAGAGACACACACTCAAGCATACATTTTAATCTTCAAAATATTCTCACATACTCTATCACATTTATCCCTCTATCATTTAATTTCACTTATCTCAGTCGAAATCCAACAGCCATTATTCACTATCCACATTCCCTTCACATGAGAGTTTTCTAGATGGCAGCAATTTTACAAGCATGGAGCTTCTAGATCCATTTCCTCTATTGTCTGAACTCAGCATGCTCTAAACACATGGTATTTCACCTTTCTACATCAACATTTCCAGCAATAAGCCACATTATTTCAGAGATTCAGAGTTACAAACTACCCTTTAAACCAACAGTCTAACAAAACGTTATATTGAACAATCTGACCACACCCTGAACAATCCAATCACTTGCTATGCATCTAAATCCTAATTTTCGCCACACTTTTCAACAGCAGCATAGCAGACTTTCCAATACCATCTACACGATTTCTTCACTTTTCCATGAAATACTTTTCCAACACCACCATACTAACAAACAAACTATGCACAACCATTTCCATACACTTACTATACACTTGCACTGAACTGCATAAAACAAACTATTTCCATACACTTCTATTACACAACATTTACAATTTCCATAAGCCTTCCAAGAATAACCTTTGCCAAAACCACAAATACTTCCATGACCAAAACTTCACTAACGCCATTTTATCTGAACTCAGACAATTCCATTCAAATAACCTAACAAAAGTCCAATACAACATTAAACCAACCACAGAACCACACAGCAACCATCTTCCATTACAACACTCCTTTTACAACTACATGTTTCCTCCTAGCCAGGTTCCAATATAAATGGCCTCTCCAGGCCACTGATGCAGATTGCCATTCTATTCCAGCAGTTGGGCCATGTATGTCCTCCCAGGTAAAAAAAACAGCCAGCAAGTAAGCTTCACTTCCCTTGTTACATGAGATCAAAAACCTTTCTTGTGGATGGAGTTTACCTTTCCACAGGAAATAGACCACAGCCTTTCACGTGTTAATCTGACCAACTGCTCGAAACTTGTTTCTCAGGTATTCAAGTTCCATTGTAACAGGTGGGGGAAGGGATTGCATGTGCACAGTCAGTGTGCTCATTCAACTATGGATGAATTCTGATATATACGGTATTATAAAGTAAGAAATAAAATAATATATTATTTATATGCTCTTCATCACTTACATACATGCTGCACCCAACCACTGCCTGACAGAACATGCATACTGCACCTAAACACTGCCTACCAGAATATACATACTGTACGCCACCACTACTTGCCAGAACATACATACGGCATGCCACAACTGCCTGCCAGAACATACATACTGTACGCCACCACTGCTTGCCAGAACATACATACATGCTGCAACACACCACTGCCTGTCAGATCATAAATACATACATGCTGCACCCCACCATTGCCCTCCAGAACATACATATGACCCGCCACCACTGCCTGCCAGAACATACATACTTACATACTGCGCTCCACCAATGCCTGAAAAACATGCATCCATGCTACACCACACCACTGCCTGCCAGAACATACATACATACGTACGTACATATATACATACATGCTGCACACCACCACTGCCTGCCAGATAATATATGCATACATACTGTACTCCACCACTGCTTGCCAGAACATACATATATGCTGCACCCCACCACTGCCTGTCTGAATATACATACATGCTACACCCCACCACTGCCTGCCAAAACATACATCCATACATGCTCCACCCAACCACTGCCTGCCAGAACATACACACATACATGCTGTACCTGACCACTGCCTGTCAGAACATTCTTACATACTGCACCCAACCACTGCCTGCCAGAACATACATACATATGTTCCATCCCACCCTGCTTGCATATAGATATATACATACATACATATATGCTACACCCCACCACTACCTGCAAGAACATACATACTGTACGCCACCACTGCCTGCCAAAGCATACATACATACTGTATGCCACCAATGCCTGCCACAACATACATACTATACGCCACCACTGCCTATCAGAACATACATAGATACATACATACTGCATGCCACCACTGCCTGCCAGAACATACATACTTACATACTGCACGCCACCACTGCCTGCTAGAACATACATGCATACATTCTGCACGCCACCACTGCCTGCCAGAACATACATACATATTGCACAGCACCACAACCTGCCAGAACATACATACATATTGCACACCACCACTGCCTACCAGAACATACATACATACTGCACACCACCATTGCCTACCAGAACAAACATACATACTGCACAGCACCACTGCCTTCCAGAACACACATACATACTGCACGCCACCACTGCCTGCAAGAACTTATATTCTGCACGCCACCACTGCCCTCCAGAACTTACATACTACACCCCACCACTGCCTTTCAGAACATACATGCATGTTGCACACCACCACTGCCTGCCAGAACATACATGCTGTACGCCACCACTGCCTGCCAGAACATACATACATACAAGCTGCACGCCACCACTACCTGCCAAAACATACATACTGTACGCCATCACTAACTGTCAGAGCATACATACATACATGCTGTACACCACCACTGCCTGCCAGAACATGCATACATACTGCACTCCAGCACTGCCTGTCAGAACATACATAGATACATACATGCTGCATGTCACCGCTGCCTGCCAGAACATACATACATACTGCACCCCACCACTACCTGCCAGAACATACAAACATACTGCACACCACTACTGCCTGCCAGAACATACATACTGCACACCACCACTGCCTACTAGAACTTACATACTACGCGTCACAGCTGCCTGCCAGAACATACCTACATGCCGCATGCCACCACTGGCTGTCAGAACATACATGCTGCATGCCACCACTGCCTGCCAGTACATATATGCATACATGCTGCACCTTACCACTGCTTGCTAGAATATACATACATGCTGCACGCCACCACTGCTTGCCAAAACATACATGCTGCATGCCACCACTGCCTACCAGAACATACATGCATACATGCTGCACCTTACCACTGCTTGCTAGAATATACAAACATGCTGCATGCCACCACTGCCTGTCAAGAACATACATACTGCACGCCACCACTGCTTGCCAGAACATAGATATTAAATGCCACCATTGCCTGCCAGAACATACATACTGCACCACTCAGTGCAGAACATAAGATATGGTTGTGGGCATACAGGCTAGCATGTGAGAGATAAGCTTGTGGGCATATGGGATGGCACATGACCTAAAATCTGTTGGGTATATTTGTTGACATGTAAAGAAAAGCTGGCAAGAATGGGGTGCCATGTGAGAGACAGTGGCACATGGGTGACGTAAGAAAAAAGCTGGTGCAGCTGGCGGTGGCATGTGTGCATTGCTGGTGGGCAGTTGGGTATGTGTGAGAAAGACATATTCTGTAAACGGAGGGTGCTAGGTTTAGAGCAAATCTGAGTAAAAATTATTTTGCAAAATGGTAGTAGATAGGTGGAATAGGCATCCAACAAAGGTGACAGAGATTAATATAATAGAACAATTTAAACACTCTTGTTTATTAGGGATTAAAAAAAAAAGTGTGGAAACTAGATGGGCCAAGTGATTCGTATCTGCCATTCAAATTTCTGTGATCATGTTTCTGAATTTGATATCATGCATATTTTAACTTTGCAAAAAGCTATGAAATTCCATAGACAAAAAACGGAACGGTTTATCATGTCCGATTAAGGTGTCTTACACTTATACACAATTTAAAATGTAAAAAATCTATTAAAACTCTTCCACTCAAACTCTAAAAAGCAATGATATTACGACAATTAAGGCAGAAGCCTTAATGGACGTGTTCCTTGCGCAATACAGACATGGGGGTATATTTACTAAACTGCGGGTGAAAAGTGGAGATGTTGCCTATAGCAACCAATCAGATTCTAGCTGTCATTTTGTAGAATGCACTAAATAAATGAAAGCTAGAATCTGGTTGCTATAGGCAACATCTCCACTTTTCCAAACCCGCAGTTTAGTAAATTTAGCCCCTGGTATGCCATCACATCCTGTGGATTGGCTGCAGATTCAGCACTATCATGGAGTGAAATTGCTGTCACTCACAAAATGGTGGAGCTGCTAATTCACAGATCTGTGTGTTCACTTGAAGACAGAGATAATTATCATCACAGCTACCCCCCTCAGTCCTGATTTATGGTTGTTAATTTATATAAGTGTGCATGCAAATTTAAAGCTACATACTAGAGCAGCGGTTCCCAAAGTGTGCGCCGCGGCTCCCAGGGGTGCCGCGGGCAAGCCAGAGAAAAAACAAAGAAAACATAAACTTACCAATCCCCGCGGCGCCGGGACCCAGCATCCTCCTCTCTCACGCAGCTTGTCACCGAATATCGACATTCAGTGACAAGCTGCGTGAGAGAGGAGGATGCTGGGTCCCGACGTCGCGCAGATTGGTAAGTTTATGTTTTGTTTGTTTTTTCTCTGGCTGGCAGGGGCAGAGTGAGAGGGAGCGTGACAGAAGGCAGAGGAGGGGGACAGCGTGACAGAGGGCAGAGGAGGAGGACAGTGTGACAGAGGGCAGAGGAGGGGGACAGCGTACCAGAGGGCAGAGGAGGGGGCAGCGTGAGAGATGGGCAGTGTGAGAGGGGAGAGGGTGCAGCGTGAGAGGGGGCAGCGTGTCTGGATGCAGAGGGGGCAGCATGTCTGGATGCAGAGGGGACATTTTTGCATACAACTAAATAAGTATTTCTGTCCTGACCTAAATACATTTTTTTGACCCAACTACTTCTAAAACAGGGCTGCTCAGTAATTATTTCGGAGGGGTGCCTTGAAAAAATTATGGAGGCTCTAAGGGTGCCACGAACTGCAAAAGTTTGGGAACCACTGTACTAGAGCCTGGTTTGTGAATGTACAGAGATTTGGCTGAACAGCATCACAAATTGAGGATTTGGTATTTATTAGTGCATAACTCAAGTTTCAGCACCATTACTCTCCCTTGTTAACTGAAGAATTAGTAAACCAGCTGGTTACTTCTGCAATATGACCTTATCCTATGGAGGAACTTTAATTTGTCCTTAATTTTTTATGAGCAATGAACATCTGTGTCTACCTGTATATGCTGATTTGAGGACTCACTACATGTTTAACATACTTTGTGTTATTGTTGGCAATTCATTTGCATGAAGGTTTTACTTTATTAATAAATACATCTGATATTCTTTATTATTATATTAGAATAAACTAGTTTTGATTTTACTTTGACTGTGGGAACATATTCTAATTTTATGTATATACCCCTTACAGCTTTGTTCGAGCGCTCTCTGTGCAGTTGGTTTACACTACTGAGTAGTTTACCAGGAAATATATTATTAGTACAGTCTTGTTGGCTTTATGTATCCTTGAATTGTTATTAAAAGTCAACTTAGGCCTTATAAGGTAATGTAATGGCAAACATTGTTTACTGAAAACCACACTGAAGAGAGACTTCTACACAATAAATGTATTTGAAATATATTGT